>NC_059073.1:180226397-180834282 GCF_020497125.1 Mauremys mutica
CAGCCATCGATGGTGGGGTAGGTGTGACAAGCTGTTTTTGTGAGGTGGGCGGGGCAGGGTGTGCTACTCAAGATTGTACTGAGAGTTGTGTGGGTGCTGTAGGAAATAGCAACTTGGGAAATTTTGAAGACTGCGGGACTAGATAAGACAGAGTCTGTCTGGGCAAAAATCACTTTGGGAAAGAAAGCTACTAGAGCCTCCCCTGAGATAGTGCTTGGGGTGTGCTACAGACCGCTGGGATCTGATTTGGATGTGGATAGAGACCTCTTTAATGTTTTTAATGAAGTAAACACTAATGGGAATTGTGTGATTATGGGAGACTTTAACTTCCCAGATATAGACTGGAGGACAAGTGCTAGTAGTAATAATAGGGCTCAGATTTTTCTGGATGTGATAGCTGATGGATTTCTTCACCAAGTAGTTGAAGAACCAACAAGAGGGGATGCCATTTTAGATTTGGTTTTGGTGAGTAGTGAGGACCTCATAGAAGAAATTGTTGGGGACAACCTTGGTTCAAGTGATCATGAGCTAATTCAGTTCAGACTAGATAGAAGGATAAACAAAAATAGATCTGGGACTAGGGTTTTTTATTTCAAAAGGGCTAACTTCAAAGAATTAAGGAAATTAGTTAGGGAAGTAGATTGGACTGAAGAACTTGTGGATCTAAAGGCGGAGGAGGCCTGGAATTACTTCAAGTCAAAGTTGCAGAAACTATCAGAAGAAGCCTGCATCCCAAGAAAGGAGAAAAAACTCATAGGCAGAAGTTGTAGACCAAGCTGGATGAGCAAGCATCTTAGAGAGTATCAGAGGGGTAGCTGTGTTAGTCTGGTTCTGTAGAATCAGCAAAGAATCCTGTGGCACCTTATAGTCTAACAGACGTTTTGCAGCATGAGCTTTCGTGGGTGAATACCCACTTCTTCGGATGCATCTTAGAGAGGTGATTAAGAAAAAGCAGAAAGCCTACAAAGAGTGGAAGATGGGAAGGATTAGCAAGGAAAGCTACCTTATTGAGGTCAGAACATGTAGGGATAAAGTGAGAAAGGCCAAAAGCCAAGTAGAGTTGGACCTTGCAAATGGAATTAAAACCAATAGTAAAAGGTTTTATAGCCATATAAATAAGAACAAAACAAAGAAAGAAGAAGTGGGACCGCTAAACACTGAGGATGGAATGGAGGTTAAGGATAATCTAGGCATGGCCCAATATCTAAACAAATACTTTGCCTCAGTTTTTAATGAGGCGCTTAGGGATAATGGTAGGATGACAAATGGGAATGAGGATATGGAGGTAGATATTACCACATCCGAGGTAGAAGCCAAACTCGAACAGCTTAATGGGACTAAATCGGAGGGCCCAGATAATCTTCATCCAAGAATATTAAAGGAACTGGCACATGAAATTGCAAGCCCATTAGCAAGTATTTTTAATGAATCAGTAAACTCAGGGGTTGTACCGTACGACTCGAGAATTGCTAACATAGTTCCTATTTTTAAGAAAGGGAAAAAAAGCGATCCTGGTAACTATAGGCCTGTTAGTTTGACATCTGTAGTATGTAAGGTCTTGGAAAAAATTTTGAAGGAGAAAGTAGTTAAGGACATTGAGGTCAGTGGTAATTGGGACAAAATACAACATGGTTTTACAAAATCCATGATCGTGCCAAACCAACCTGATCTCCTTCTTTGAGAAGGTAACAGATTTTTAGACAAAGGAAATGCAGTGGATCTAATTTACCTTGATTTCAGTAAGGCATTTGATACGGTTCCACATGGGGAATTACTAGTTAAATTGGAAAAGAAGGGGATCAATATGAAAATTGAAAGGTGGATAAGGAACTGGTTAAAGGGGAGACTACAACAGGTCGTACTGAAAGGTGAACTGTCAGGCTGGAAGGAGGTTACTAGTGGAGTTCCTCAGGGATCGGTTTTGGGACCAATCTTATTTAATCTTTTTATTACTGACCTTGGCACAAAAAGTGGGAATGTGCTAATAAAGTTTGCAGATAACACAAAGCTGGAAGGTATTGCTAACACAGAGAAGGACCGGGATATCATATAGGAAGATCTGGATGACCTTGTAAATTGGAGTAATAGTAATAGGATGAAATTTAATAGTGAAAAGTGCAAGGTCATGCATTTAGGGATTAACAACAAGAATTTTAGTTATAAATTGGGGACACATCAGTTAGAAGTATCAGAGGAGGAGAAGGACCTCGGAGTATTGGTTGATCATGGGATGACTAGGAACCGCCAATGTGATATGGCCGTTAAAAAAGCTAATGCAGTTTTAGGATGCATCAGGCGAGGTATTTCCAGCAAAGATAAGGAGGTGTTAGTACCATTATAAAAAGCCCTGGTGAGGCCTCATCTGGAGTACTGTGTGCAGTTCTGGTCTCCTATTTTTAAGAAACTGGAACAGGTACAGAGAAGGGCTACTAGGATGATCCGAGGAATGGAAAACCTATCTTATGAAAGGAGACTCAAAGAGCTTGGCTTGTTTAGCCCAACCAAAAGAAGGCTGAGGGGGGATATGATTGTTCTTTATAAATATATCAGAGGGATAAATATTAGGGAGGGAGAGGAATTATTTAAGTTTAGTACCAATGTGGACACAAGAACAAATGGATATAAACTGGACACTAGGAAGTTTAGACTTGAAATTAGACGAAGGTTTCTAACCATTAGAGGAGTGAAGTTCTGGAACAGCTTTCCAAGGGAAGTAGTGGAGGCAAAAGACATATCTGGCTTTTAAGACTAAGCTTGATAAGTTTATGGAGGGGATGGTATGATGGGATAGCCTAATTTTGGCAATTCATTTGATCATCAGCAGGTAAGTATGCCCAGTGGTCTGTGATGGGATGTTAGATGGGGTGGGATCTGAGTTACTACAGAGAATTCTTTCCTGGGTGCTAGCTGGTGAGTCTTGCCCACATGCTCAGGGTTTAACTGATGGCCATATTTGGGGTCGGGAAGGAATTTTCCTCCAGGGCAGATTGGCAGAGGCCTGGAGGTTTTTCGCCTTCCTCTGCAGCATGGGGCACGGGTCACTTGCTGGAGGATTCTCTGCAGCTTGAGGTCTTCAAACCACAATTTGAGGACTTCAGTAACTCAGACATAGGCTAAGGGTTTGCTACAGGAGTGGTTGGGTGAGATTGTGTGGCCTGTGTTGTGCAGGAGGTCAGACTAGATGATCATAATGGTCCCTTCTGACCTTAAAGTCTATGAGTCTATGAGACTCTCTGCTTATATCAGAGTCCTGAGTAGCTCCAGTCCTCCATTGAGGCAGACATTGAGGTTTACAGCAACTGTTTAATTTTATCACGTGCAGACTTAACATTGTAGTGAAGCTTCAATTTCATTTTCCATTCCACACCCCCATCTCTCCTATGTCATAGGATGACAGGAGTTCCTAGAGATGGCTTTAGTTGAAAAGGCCCGGGGTGCATGTGCATCCCCCATCCCCGTCCCAGACTATCTTGCTTCTCTTCATGTGGTGGCCGTTGCAAGGGAAAGGTTTACTGGAGAACTTGGATGATGGGGATGAGGGCATAGTTGGTACCTTTAAATTTACTTATTTTCCTGCATCTTATCTCCCTGACTGTTAGGAGGAATTGCAGTAAGCACAGTTATTCAGCAAGGGGGGAAGAGGAGAGAAGTTATAGTTTCCTACCGGACCTTCTGCTTCACTGTGTCATTAGAAGGGCATACTGGGAATTGAGGCTCTTTGGAAGCCTCCAAATAGACCTTTGAAAGCCACATGCAGCAGCAGTCCCTGTGTGAAACAGCCAGTTGGTAAACTCTTTGAAGAGGGCTAGTTGATGCAGAATGTAACCAGCTCACAAGAAGGGGGGATGAGCATGTGGAGAAGGAGTAAGTTGCTCCATATGTGCAGCTTTTAAGGCCCAAGCTTTAATACAGGCTAGTACAGACCCAGTGGCTGCAGCCAATGCTGGCCCACCCTCAAACCCTTTCTTGGTGTAGATTGCTGCTCTTTCATGACATGGAGGTATCATTCTTGTGCATTCCCCCTTCCAAGTCTGCATCACCCGTTTCATTATGTGTAATATGGAGTTTAATAAACTATTTAGAAATAATTTTCTTTGTGGCGCTTCTTAAGAGACGTTTCAGGTACTTTAAGAAAGAAAATCATGAGCTAGAAAGAGGGATATTTAATTGGAGATTTAAAGTAATAGCAGCAGGTAAGTTCCAAGTAGAAGAATGAACGAGCACTCATCCCTCAGATATGAGGAAGAGGCAGCTTTTTGGCCTTTTGGCTCAGATCAAGCATAGTAATATTTCTGCTTTACTCTGTCATCAACATGTGATGGTGTCTCTGTAAATCCTATTTATCAGTCCTCTTCCTGATCATAGCTTGTCTTTAGACAGTCAGACATGTGCTCAAGTAGTCCTGATCCTCTGATTATAGTTTTTTTCCCCTAAGGGCTTGATTCAGCACAAATTGAAGTAATTGAAAGTTTCCTGTTTCCTTTAACCAAAGGAGAACTGAAGTCCTAAATTTACAGGGCGGGTAGACTTAGAGACAGAAAGATGAATTAGCTCATCTGATTCCTGTGATTCTGTAGCAGTTGGGTGAAGTGAGTGGCAAGGGAGCAGGAAGATATAATGTCCCAGACACAGGATGGAGCAAGTGTTGGAGAGATGTGAAAACAAGCAGTTCACACTGGATTTGGGAATGGATATGATGGAGGATGGGCACGATGGTTGCATTTACTGGAACAAAAAGCAGTCTAGCCTTGGCAGCATGGACACCTGTGGTGAAATCTTGGCTCCCGTGGAGTCATTAGTGAAATGGCCATCAACTTCAGTGGGGCCAGGATTTCACTCTTACACTTTAAAGAGCAGGGATTTAGAAAGCTCTTGAAGGAGGGAGTTACGTTCTCTTGCTGACAGTTAAAAATCCTTATTGTTAGAAAATGGAACAAATGAAACTGAGGTCCAGAATTAATATGGGATTTCCTGCCCAGGGAGCAAGTTTTAGGTCTGAGTTAAGAATAAGTCAGATAAGGGACAAAGTATCATTTTTTCCAAAGGACGTCTTCCATCTTTGAAGCATTCATTAAAAGGAAGTTACTGTACAGCCAGGACTCTACATTCCTTTTTATTGAAAAAGGCTATACCAATGCAGTATAAGAGAGGCCAGGTTCAGGTAGGAATTTTTTTCAAAGAAGCCTGTGTAAACTAAAATCTCAAGTGTTTCAAATTTGGATTGTTTTGAGCTATAACAGTGAGTATAAGGGCTACTCCTTTATCAATATACTTCTGTTTACAGATGGGTTATCTGAAAAAGAATGGAGATGGATCTTTATTATTCAGTGTGGTTAATTCATCAGATCCGGAAGCAGAAGGTAAGTGTTTAGTTCTTTTAACGATGTATTTCTAATGGTAACTGTGGTGTAACAGGGTAGCTGGCCCTTAAAATGAAACAGGGTCCAGCTCTCCTGTTTCAGTCCAGGTGCACCTTCATTTGGTGCAATGAGAAGGGCGGGGCTGCGTCTGGGAGTTATAAATGAGCTACAGCCGAAAGGCCGGGGAGAGTTCAGAATCCAGGGTCCAGAAATGGGGAGAGAGCTCAGAAGAAGAGCAGAGCTGGGTTGAGAGCTTCAGGAAGGGGAAGCTCCAGAAGGAGAGAGCTGAGAGAGTTCGGTGGTGAGCAGTGGAGCCAGATCAGGCTGCTGGTGAAAGCAGGAAGGCATTCGGGGGTTTGTCTGCTAACTTTCGCTAGACAGTGCTGTGGCCAGAGAGGGGTGAAGGCTGAGACCAACAGAGGGAGATTTAACAGTTGCTTGTAGTAATTAGGAGGGTTATAAAATCTAATATTGACAATACATTATTGTACATCTTTGTGACACTATAAAGGAGAATGCCATTGTCCGGCAGTGCTGGATGGAAAGAAGACATTGAATGTGGTTTAATTAGGCTGCAGCTTTATTCCTAAGTGTCTGGGAGTACCCAGCAGATAGAATTGTACAGTGCAGATAATTCCATCATCATTTACATATACCCAGGGGGCTGCTGGCAGGCACCCCGCCCCCCTTACTGATCCTGTTCCCCAGCCAACCCACTGTGCCCCTACTCCCCAAATGAGGGTTAAGGGAGGGCTATAAAATAGGGGGTGCCTCTGCCATACCAGTCATAGGAGTCCTGAACTCCCCCCACGTCTTTTTCTACTCTTTTAAAGAATACCTCCTTTAAATCCTTTCCCACTCCATGCTATCTGATCACCATATCCATACCCTGTGTAGTACCTGCATTGGACATCTGCCCCAAGCTTACATAATAAGTTGTGACATCATTGCCTAACCTTTAGATTTTTGCCCACTAAGCCCCCAGCCTGCTGTGAGGAAGGTGAAAAAACCCACCTCACCTTGGCCAATCTGGTGGTGAGGGAAAAATTCCTGCCCACCCCCACCCCCCTTTGAAAAAGGAGCCACTAGCATAATGCCCACAGTGGATTATGATGAAACCTGGTATTTTAACTACGGAGGGCAGGAGGATGAGTGCTGCTCAGCCTGGTCCAAGTAAAAGAGAAGGCTTTTACTGCACAGATGTGGGTATGAATATCCACCCCCCAAGTAACTGGAAGAGATGGGGAGGATGGGTTAAGGTACCCATGCTGATGTGCTATGGAGCTGCTGTAGCTGGTAACTCTGGTAAATCTCTAGTCCTTAAAGGGACAGCACATCTCTGGCAAGTTAGACAAATGGCCCAGTCTCTTAATGTGAAGTGAGGTCATTGTAAGTATAATAATGTGTTTTTCATTAAGTATGGAAACAGTGCACATTCAGCATCTCTTGTGCTGACTATTTTAATGAAACAGTTTTTATGCAACTTTAGCATAAAGTCCCCATAATCACAGTTACAATTTGTACATTAATTTAGGATTCTGATTCTTTCGTTGTAGCCTTGTTCTCTATAAACATATTACTGTTTACATGATTCATTTTACAGGTTCTGTTTTTTTTGGAAGCATACAAAACTTGAAGCATGATGTAATACGTTACTGTTACAGCTCTTGTGGCAAGAGGAAGTATTAAGGTTATACTGTGCACTTAAAAAAACAAATAAAACTAACCAAACTTGTGGTTGAAAGATTGAAATTTAGCTATATTGAATTGAATGTGTTTGAAAATTAGAACAAGAACTTTGATTATTGTGGCTGTACTTCATGCATATCATTTAATATTATGTTTTACTTTTGTTTAGCTTTGTGGCATCTTCTATCATTGTGACAAGTATCGAAATACTCGTGATGATTATTTAATCTTAATTCCATAAGTAGAAGTATATGAAATTTATACTAAGGTATTTTGAAAAGATCATTAAATGTATAATACGAATTTTTTATTTAATCAAATTATTATAGAGGAAGAAACTCACCCAGTGGATCTGAGTTCTTTGTCAAGCAAATTATTACCTGGCTTCACTACACTGGGCTTTAAAGATGAACGAAGAAACAAAGGTAAATCTGTAGAAAGAAAATAGCTTAACTTTAGTGTAAGTGCTTGATCAAACTATAGAAAGCAAATAATTCCAGATTATTCTGTCTCCACATTTCTGGTACAGTTAGCTGTTTTTATAAATTATAGTATTTGTATTTGCAACTGAATGCAAATGTTAATTATCAAAACAAAAAGCAAACTTAATGAAAATAACAGTATTAAAATGCTATGTTGATTTCATTATTGTT
Source organism: Mauremys mutica (assembly GCF_020497125.1). NCBI lineage: Eukaryota > Metazoa > Chordata > Testudines > Geoemydidae > Mauremys > Mauremys mutica. Next base: position 180,234,100 of record NC_059073.1, read on the forward strand.
CAGTTGAATGTAACCTCTGCAAAAGAAATTTTTTTCTAAAGCTGCATACGTTTGGATGTTTTCTTGGGAATAAAATATGTTTTCTTCTTCAAGTAGTGTCCCTATGGGTGCTCCACTGTAGGTGTGTCTGCTGATCGGTGAACTTTAGTAGCACAGAGTATATCCCCACAATCGTGTCATACCCCTTCACTATCAAGTGAGGGATCAAATAATGATCCAGACGGGGTTTAACAGTACTCCTCCCGAGCTCCATATGGGACCCATGATCAGCAGTGTCTGGAAATATACCAGCAGGTGGCACCACCACTATCTTGGTATGGCCATCCATGGGCACCTCCACCAGGCCATATGCCGCCATACTGGGACCCCTGGGTGGCACAGAAACAGCCTGCCTTGCAAGCGTCAAGCATCGCCTAACAACCCTCCAGGCACGCTCCCTCATCCGCAGCATCGAGGGCCTCAGAGCCTCGAGAAACTAAGGAGCAAGAAGAGGACACAGAGGATGAGATAACACTTGAAGCCATATCTTCCTCTTCCCCAGATGAAGAGGTCATGCCTTCACCACCATCTATGGCAGATGATTTCTGCCTGTTTAAGAAGCTGGTGAAAAGAGTAGTGGATACCCTCCACATGCCATTGGAGGAAGTCAGGTCAAAGACATGCACCACTAGCTCATCAACATCCTCCACTCTTAGTCCTACTTGAAAATTGCCCTCCCAATCAACGAAGCGATCTTAGACCCGGCTAAAACAATATGGCAAATCCCAGGATCGGTAGCCCCGATATGCAAGAGGGTAGACAAGAAATATTATGTCCCCACAAAGGAATCAGAGTTCTTTTTCTCTGACCCACTATCCAATTCCATCGTGGTGGATGCACTAAAGTCTCGTGGCCGGTAACATAATTCCAGGGCAACACCCTATGACAGAGACTGGAAGTGCCTCGATCTCTTTGATAGGAAGCCGTATTCCTCATCCACCTTACAGTTTCATTGCCAGTTACCAGACAGGACAAAATACGACTACACGGATTACAATAAGTTTACATGACTTTATTGACAAGTTGTTGGAGAGTTCTCGGGAATCCTTTTAAGGCCATCATTCAGGAGGGATGACTGGTGACAAAAACATTGTTGCAGTTGGCTCTTGACACCACCGGCACAGCTTCCAGGTCCATCTCCATGGCTGTAGTGATGAGACTGGTGTCATGGCTCCACCTGTCGGGATTCCCAAAGGAGGTCCGGACTATAGTGGAGGACATCCCCTTTGAGGGTGTGAAACTCTTCTCTGAGAAGACTGACTCCCCTTTTCACATCTTGAAGGATTCCAGGGCCACCCTCAGGTTACTGGGAGTCTACACACCAGGGAAAAAGAGATGTTTTAGCCCCCAATCCCAGCACAGGCCCTATTTATCTCAATTCCCATCACAGTGCCACTATGAGCCCCAAAGGAAAAAGGGAAGATTTACTAAATGTGTAAACCTTCTCGTTCTCAATCTTCATCCCAACCCCCTGCCCCTAAACACCATTTTCACAGGCAGATTGTGGTGCTGCAACACCATTCCACACTACTGTCTGTGACCATGCACCCATTTGGCAGCGTTCCACGGTGCCTGGGAGCACACAACATTGGACACATGTATCCTAGAGATTATCCTATCCAGATATTCCATCCATTTCACCTTTCTACCCACTCCACAGTACCCTTCCCTGTCCCTCTTCAGGGACCCTTCTCACGGAAGTCTACTATGTCAGGAAATAGATTGACTCCTGCAGTTAGAGTTATATAACCAGTACCTCAATATCTAGGAGGCAAGGGGTTCTTCTCTTGTTACTTCCTAATACCCAAAAGGAAGGCAGGTTGAAGACCTATTCTGGAGCTCAGAGCTCTCAACAAGTTGGTCAAGGCTCAGAAATTCAAGATTGTCACTTTATTGCCGATCATTCCATCATTGGAACAGAGAGACTGGTTTTTGGTCCTCGACCTACAGGACACCTGCTTTCATATTTCAATGCTACTGGCTCTCAGATGATTTCTCAGATTTACTCTGGGGCATGACCGTTACAGAGTCCTCCCCTTCAGACTTACATCAACCCCAGAGTATTTTCCAAAGTTCTCTGTGTGGTAACTGCTCATCAACACTCACAAGGGATAATGATCTACTCTTACCTGGACAATTGTTTCCTCAGAGCCCGGTTGCTCCAGGAGGCTCATCGAGCCAGTGATGCCACAATAAACTGGTTCACAGAACTGGGCCTTCAGATCAGCACCCAAAAGTCAACCCTCAAGGCCAACCTAGACACACTATAAGCCAAAGCCTTCCTACCTCAAGACAGGTTCCTATCCCTGGTCTCACTCATAGCTCAATGCAGTCCTCAAATACCATCCAGACTCTTGCCTACAACTCCTGTGGCATATGGCGGCAAGCATAGCTGTGATATCACACACCAGACTCCATATGCGATGCCCAGAACTATGGTTCAGTTTCTTTTACAGACCGAAAAGAGACAGTCTGGACAACCCCCTGTCACTACCTACCAGGATCAAAAACTTCCTCGACCTGCGGAGAGAGATCCCTACTGGAATGCCAGTGCCCATTTCCTTCCACGGATAGCAGGATCACATACGAAAATCCTAACAGACAACATAGCCTATATGAACTACATCAACTGCCAGGGAGAGACCAGGTCGCCCTCTCTACGCACAGAAGCAATGGAACTGGTGCATCTCTCATAACGTCACCTTGTCCACAGCTTACCTCCTAGGTACGCAGAACTTGATACTGGACAAGCTTAGTTGCAAATTCCCACACAACCATGAGCAGGAGATGCACCTGTCAGTATTTCATGACTTGTTCATATGGTGGGGAATACCGTCCACAGACCTGTTAGCCATTTACAGAACAAGATGGGACAGCACTCTCTGGGCCATGCACTCCTTTTCCCCTGGGACCAGGACCTTTTTTTACACCTTTCCTCTGTTTCCTCGTCTGCAGAAGGTCCTTCTAAAGGTAAAGAGGGACAGAGCTCACATAATCCGGATTGCTCTTACTTGGCCAAGGCAGACCTGGTACCCTTACCTGATGCTGCTCGCAGTGTGCCCATTGATCTCCCTTCTGACCACTCCTCACCTCCTCTCACAGGACAAAGGGCAAACCATACATCCCAACTTGGGGATTCTCTGCATCAAAACATGGCTCTCATGTGGTTCCAGCACCTAGAAAGCTCATGCTCAAGGGAAATACAAGAAGTTCTATTACACAGTGTTCTTCCCAGACAAGATTACACTCAGACTGCATCCAAAGTTCATTCTTAAGGTAATCTCTTCTTTTCATATGAATCAGTCAATCTACCTTCCTATCTTCTACCCCAAGCCTCACCAAGACAAGAGGGAGGCCATGCTGCATACCCTAGGAATCTCCTAACATCTAGTATTCTACTCCATAGGACAAGAGCCTTCAGGAAGTCCTGTAGACTATTACTCTCTATGGCAGAAAGCTCTAAGGCTCAGCAATATCAGCCCAAAGACTCTCCAAGTGGGTCTCGAATTCAGTTAGTGCTACCAAATTCATAACATGACTCCTCCAGACTTGATAATGTACATGTTCCACAAGATTGATCTCATCTGTCACTGTTCTTGAGGATGTCCCTATCTGAGAGATCTGCAGAGCGGCAAAATGGCTGTCAGTCCACACCTTCGCAGAACGCTATGTGATCACTGGGGACTCTGCCTCTGATGCCATCTTCAGCTCCACAGTGCTGTCATCTGTAACCGACCTGACTCCAAAGTCCCAGCCCTCCAGAAGTACTGCTTGGGAGTCACCTATGGTGGAGCATCCATAGGGACCCTACTAGAAGAAGTAGTAGTTACTCACTTTGTGCAGTTATGATGATTCTTTGAGACGTGTCTCTCTGTGGGTGCTCCACAATCTGCCTTCCTCCCCTCTATTTCTGAGTTCTCATTTATGACTCGGCAGTAGAGAAGGAACTGAGGATGGTTAGCCTGCACGCTGGCTAGCCTCGTGGCAAGGCACAAGGAGAGACAGTGCATGCACGAGCCCAACAAACACTGATACCAAAGTTCTCCGATCAGCAGTGCAGGGATACATACACACCTACAGTGGAGCATCCATAGGAACACAAATCTCAAAGAATCATCATTACTGCACCAAGTGAATAACTTCTTCTTTCTGATGATTTGGCAGTTAGCATTGCTTGGGTAAAACGTACTGATGCTGAAAAACTGTGTACTGGTCTGCCAAAATGTTTAACCTCAGCAGGTCATAGGAGATTGGATTTAACATTTAAGTGTCACTTTATTAAATCTGTAGTGAAGTGGGAGTGGTTCATTGTTTGTTGATTAAGTTAATTTTGTAAAACTTGTCAATAGTTTTCTGTCTGCCATGATTTGGCAACTAACACCTCATAATACTTTTTCTTGCTGAAGTCTGGAATTGAAGTTGTGGTTGTCAAATAAAAATACTGGTTTCAGCTAAATCATATTGGAATTAAATTAGCAAAAGAAAGCAAGGTGGCCAACAGAATATGGTTTTTAGGTGGTATATTTTATGAATGGCCAGTCCTAAATATAAATGTTTTAGCCCTGTGGATAGCAATAAATGTCTTGCTTTCTAGTGGTATAATCGTGATTTTTCCCAGTGGTTCATAAAAATCAAACTTTAAAATAGTCTCACTGGTTCTGTGGTCTTGCAGTGCCCTTTTGGCATTGGTATAGGTCAAGGCTTGATATAAAAGAACTGGACCTTGGACCAGTGTAGCGTTCTATACTTTCTTCAGGAAGGAAACAGGACTTTCTTTCTTTCTTTCCAGATGAGCTTTTACACTCAAGATAACTTCCTATCTTTTTCTCCTTTTTTTTCATTCTAGTCACATTTCTTACAAGTGCTAGTACAGCACTTTCAATGCAAAACAACTCTATCTTTCATGATCTGAAATCAGATGAAATGGAACTGCTATATTCAGCATATGGTGATGAAACTGGGATACAGTGTGCCTTAAGGTAAGCATTTTTTTAACAGGGAAATCTAAGCCTGTCTTATTTCCTTTGTGAAAAGAGATTTTTCCTTAGATTAGCAGAGATAATATTCCATAGTGCTTTTTCATAGCAAATTACAGAGAGGCAATGCAGACTAATGGGCCAAGCAGAGAAGAAGTAGGAGCCCAGAAATCCTGGATTTCTAATAACTGCTCTAAAACTGGCTTACTGTGCAACTTTGAGCAAACCTCTCTGCCTAAATTTTCCCAAATTTAAAGTGATGATGATATTTATTAACCTACATTACAAGGCTGTTACAAGGCCTGCTTACTTAAGGATTGGCCACACTTTGAAGTTGTAAAGTGATAAAGATTGTTAAAGTTTGCTAGTTTGGGTGCTGAAATAAAAGGCTTTACAGGGTCAAACTGGCAGGTATTTCTGTGACAGAAATAATGGGGTCTAGAAATTATTTGTCAGTGAACAAATATTTAAAGTTCTAACAGCAGTTTGTACTAAAGGTTGGTAAATCCTGTGTAGCTGGAGAGAAGCGTCTAACATCCAGAGATCAGGGCAAAATTTCCGAGCCCGGGGTGTGAATAATGCCTGGCATATCTATTCTGTGGTAGTACATGTGATCTTGCAAAGTAATGGTATAATTCATTATATACATATCACTGTTCTTTCTTTCTTCTATTACTAGAAAAGTATATAGAAAAAAATATAGAAAATATGTTCTGAGTCAGTTTTGCGTATTTCTTTAATGAAGCCAAATGTAAAATATTTAGATCTTGCATGTTACTTTCAGACCTGTTCAGGTTTCTAATGCTGTTACAGCAAACTACAATTTTTTTTATCTTTGATAAACTCTTATTTCAAGTTTGTACAGTCTGCATGGGAAGCAGTGGCAAAGCCATCACTTCCTGGAGAGAGAAGCTGCTACTTTCCATTAAACTGTCAATCCTTTTAAAAGCCACAAGCTTCATCTTAGTAAATGCAACTGTTTTGAGTTCCTGATTAAATATTCCTTATCTTCATTTCCTCTAGCTTACAGGAATTTGTGAAAGATTCTGGAAATTACAGTAAGAAAATAGTGGATGATCTTCTGGATCAGATTACTGGTGGTGATCATTCCAAAACCATTTATCAGCTAAAGCAGGTGGGTCCCAGTTATGCAGAAGTGAAGTTAATCAAACAGTTTAATCAGCATAAGGATGGTCCTAGTCTCATCCCTAAGCATTCACTTCTAAGTATCATTAAAAGGTGTCTAATTTATCAGGAAATGTTTTAGCTGTTTTAAACACACAATATTTTATGGGAAAATTAGTTATTCATAATGTTAAAATAGTATAAGGAACTGTTTGGAAAACAAATTACCATGTTAATGCTGGGCTCTATATTACTAGGGTTACTAACAATGTCCATTTTTAAGCAACCTGAAATGTCTAAAGAAATTGCAGCTGTCTTCCAAATGCACCATATTTGGAGATCACTTCTTCCTTTGTGTGCATACAGCATTAATAGGAAGTAACAGTCACACAGCCATGAGAAAACAGTCTAACAAGGAATTGCAAAATGGTTTCCTGTTATCTACACTCTAAAAACCACTCTGCTTTCAAGAATTGCCCATATGGATGCAGTGTTCTAAGAGAGACACACCTTTAGTGTGCAAGCACAGATGTTTCCAGCAAGCAGCATTTATTGAAATCCTCCTCTCTCCTACTCCTAGCACAGGATCTGAGGTTATTGACCAAACTAAGTTAGCACTTCTGTATTAGTCTGTAAAGAGCTAACTTTTGAACACAGCATCTAATCAATTCCAGAATTTCACACAACGTTCTGGGTGTCAGTGGGCAGAACCCTGTTGATTTTGGTGAAAACCAGAACAGGGAAATGGGGGATCATACAGAGCCCCTGGCAAGGGGATAGAAAAATGGGGGACCCTGGCATGGGGGGGGCACACAGAGCCTCCTGGCATGAGGAGGGGTGTGTGTGTGTGGCAGGGAGACAGCGTCCCTGAAATAGAGGGAGGTGGGAGGGTAGCACACAGGGAGCTTTTTTGCAGGGTGGGGCAGGGGGAATGTAAGGAGCCCCTAGTATGGGCAATGAGTTTGACCTACAGAAGTAATAAAGTGAGAGACCTTCTACTAAAAAGAGTGTGTGGCTTCAAATACCCTTCAGTTCCTGCTTGGCCACAGAAAAACCAGTGCCGTGTTTTCAATGCTTCCCTGGTCATTTCTCTCTCTCTCTTCCCACCTCCACCCCCTTTTGTGCTCATTTGGGCATTGTTTTTCTCTATAGTTTATATATTGTACTCCTGGGGGAATTCTGCGCCAAAAATTAACAATTATGTGCACAGTATTTTAAAATTCTGCATATTTTATTTCTCAAAATAACACTAAATAATCCCATCAGTTTCATTCAGAGTGGATTAGATTTAAATCAGTAGTCAGGAAGACTCGATTTAATCATGGATTTCTACATAAAAATGCATTCTTGTTGGTTGTTATTACCAGGGCCGGCTCCAGGCATCAGCGCAGGAAGCAGGTGCTTGGAGTGGCCAATGGAAAGGGGCAGTATGTCCGGGTCTTGGGTGACAATTCAGTGGTGGGTCCCTCAGTCCCTCTTGGAGAGAAGGACCCACTGCCAAATTGCTGCCGAAGAATGAAGCGGTGCGGTAAAGCAGCCACTGAAGTGCTGCCAATCGTGGCTTTTTCTCCCCTTCCCCCCCTCCCCTTTTTCGCCGCTTGGGGCGGCAAAAAAGCTGGAGCCGGCCCTGGTTATAACCTTAATACATATTCTTCACAACTCAGAGATAGATGTAGGTTTCATTTTTAGAACGTACACACTATACATATTTAAAGTGATTTATTTTGAAAACTTTTCAGTTTAGTTTTACAGCTATACCAGAAAATGAATGAATGTTTGGTTATTTCATTTACCAAAGGTAGTTGAAGCAGATATTTATGAAGTTCAGCAAGTTAATCATTAATATTTGGAGGATTTTCTTGCCATGCTGTTTTAGGAGGAGAACATCACCAAACAGACATTTAAATTGTTTTATTTAACTAAAACAACAACGTATGTATTCTGGATTTTTTTTCTTCAGCTGCAAACGTAATGTTTTAACAAAACAAGCATATGAATTTTTGAATTTAGTTAAACATTCAAGTTTTTTTAAAAGCAGGTTTGTTTTTGTTAAATTGTTTTTATCTAAAATAGTTAAAATGAAATATTAAAAACAATCAACTGTGTGGGTGGTGAAATTTAAAATATTGGCTTCTGCAGCTAACTCAGTTGTCTTCCCTTTCATTTTCCTGTTTGTTTGTAATCTGGAAAAGAAAAACAAGCTTTCCTGCTTTTTCGGGCCCCAAACGATTTCTCAATTTGGAATGAATTAGTCCAAAGGAAGAAAATATTCTTTCTACACTGCAGAAGAAGCTACTGCTGTTAAAAGTGAGATTATCACTTAGTCTCTGAATCCAAGTGCTTAAGTGTCTTCCACCAGTTCACTGGTGTGACTTTCTTTAAAACATCATCAGCAAACATATATTTCTTGAATGGTTCACCCTTAGCTCTGAAGTTTATTATAGTTGGCATTATGGAGGGCTGATTGCTGGATGTCCATGTCATAGCTGCCAACTCTTCTCTTCTTTAACAGTTAAGGTTTGACCCTGGTACCGAGTATTGAGAATATTTGCAAGAAAATGAGCTGGAGATGGTGCTTGTCCCATTTGGTTTTTTAATGCTCATAATTTAACTCTGTCATTGCATATTTCTCTTTTTAATTTCTCTTTTTAAGATCTCACTAAGTTCCTTCAAAATGTCAACAGCATCAGCAATAAAACAGCTATTTCCCTGCATTTTGTTCAAGGCTACAGAAATAGACTTCAGGGTACTCAGCATGTGTTCAACATTTCTCTTAAGCCCAGTGTTGAGAACTTTGGCTGTGACAGTGCCATCTATTTTTTTATGATTTTGTTCACAAACTGTCATCAGACTAGGCCAGTTCTTGCTATAGTGCTCAAAACAGTCCACTACTGAGTTCACTTGTTTCCTCCCACTTTTTTCAGAGCAGCTGCTGCAAAGTGGTTGTTACGGAAGTATTTTGCAGTTTCAACAACATTAGCCTTTACTTCTGGAACACTGAAGGTTTTTGCTAGGAGGTGCATCAAATGAGCACTGCAACTGTATGTTATTAGCTTGGAACCTGATGTATCGGTTGTTTCTGTAAGAAAGACATTCCCTTCTGTTGTCACACAAGCACATACAACAGAGTCATTGTGGACATTGTTTCACCCATCAAGACGTAGGTTAACAATTTTACCCTCTAGACCTTTTGCACACTGCTCAATTTCTCTTTCATACACTTCATCCAGCAATTTGCCTGCGACGTCTGCTCTGTTGGGTGGACTGTATCCTGGTCTTAATGACTGAACCATGTTAACAAAGTGTGGGTTCTCAATCATACAGAAAGGAGAGATTGCATAAACAAACCGGGCAATTTTTTCATTAATTATCTCTTTTTGTAATCTGCTGCTTCTTATCACAAACTTATCTATGGTTGTTTCTGGATGATGGAGATTTTTTTCTTTTTTGCTACAGATGATAGACTGTGGTTATGTTACATACATGATGTGACTGAAACACTATCATTGGCAGATAACTCTGAAACTCTAGAAAATGATGGTGATCTTGAAGGTGGATAGTCTTCAGAATCCTATATGTTGAGGATGGATTCTCCAAAACAAAATAAGTCAATGCAGTTATTTAATTGTTATTACCATACTGCTCATTTAGTATTACTCATTGCATTCACTGACACTCAGTACTACTTTAAAGGTGAAATTGTTAAAGGCAGATCTGCCTATTTCAGCTATTTATTTTTTATCACATCTGCATCTAAAATGATAGTACCATAGAGTAACTACACCTCTGCCCCGATATAACGCTGTCCTCTCGAGCCAAAAAACCTTCCGTTTTAACAAAATGTTTTAATGTTTTAACAAAACAAGCATATGAATTTTTGAATTTAGTTAAACATTCAAGTTTTTTTAAAAGCAGGTTTGTTTTTGTTATAGGTGAAACCTATAACAAACTCGCTTTGATCCGCTTTGAGTGTGCAGCCTCGCCCCCCCATAGCACTTCTTTACTGCTTTATATCTGAATTCGCGTTATATCGGGGTAGAGGTGTACTATATTTTTGTTCAAACATGAGAATTCAAGAATAGTCCGGAAGAAAGACAAGCAGTCCTTAAGAAAGAAGTATGTAATGAAAAAGTTTACCAACCTGAACATCCTGCATGTTCAGACAAGTTCTTTTAATCGTTTTCAATGCAGCTTCCTCCTGAGAAGGAACACTTCTCATGATGTTGTTTCATTTAGGCAAACAGGCCTTGCATTGCTTTGTTGCACTGTTTGCATTTTGCACGCATGCCTGTCTTATTATTCCCAAACTGGGTCTCTTTTACGGCCTGCTGCCATTATAGGTTTTTCCTTCTAGTGAGAGAATGGTATGGTAGATCTCAAATCAATGAAGGCTACACTCAGAAAGACCTCAAGACTTCTGGAATATGCTGCTCAAACAGTTTCACTTTTGTTTCTACTGCTTGTCCCTCCTTTCTCACATTTATCTCCAGACTTCTTCTTGTCCAGATCTATTCTGACCCCAACAATCTTCTAGTCATTGAACTTTTTGAAACTTTGCACTTTTAAAGAGAGGTCAGGACTGACTGTGTGTACACAAATTTGCAGAGGGACAATAGGGTTGAGGTCTGTTATTTCTCACCTCTATATATTATTTATTTTAAAACATTTTACTGTTAACAAGCATGTTATCTCTGGAGACACAAACCCACAGTTTGAGAACTGCAAAACTAAGCATCTCTGATGGTATCTTCTAGACGGAGCACTGAGTCCCATTGGGTAGACGGAAAGATTAACCTAAATAATCTATACAGAAACCTCTGAAACCCCATAAAATTGGGACCCTAATCCATGAACTATTGAAACTCATTTACAAAGATTTTCTTAAACATTACATGAATATATCGTCTCATACTATAGAATTAGAATTTATAATCCCTATTCCATGATGAGATATCTTTGAGCTATAATGTATGTTAATTAAAACTATCTTTAGATAGGTTTTTTCCCCAAAAACATTTTATCAAAAAAATCTGATTTTATTTTTATTTTATTTTTTAAATCGTTGATTTTTATCCACCCTGGCTTCAGTTATTTTGATAATTAATTTCAAAATGCCTGTCAGCAAGTATGTCTGTAACCATACAGACAACAAAAAAGTTTTCCCCCAGGAGGAGAGAGTTAAAGAAACCCCTACGACAACCAGTTCCTGTTTCTCTGTTATGCTTTTGTTGGGCCCTCAATCTGGGTGTATCATAGTATCATACGTGCCAGCTGAGCACATCTTGGGGGGGGGGGAAGGGGAAGGGAAGGCGACTCTGCCCCTCCAGTGTGTGTGTGTGTGTGTGTGTCTCTGTCTGTCTGTCAGTCACACACACCCACACACCCCTACCTCTCGAGCCCAAGGATACAGAGAGAGATTCAGCCAGATGTTGGATCCTGGGCTTGTATGCAGTTTCCTACACACCACCTCCTTCCTTCAGGACATGCTCTGGATCCACATGGGTGATCCTCTCAAAGAGCCATAATTACAAGAAAAACGTTTTTTTCTTGGGCTTTCTGCCAACGTATGACATAGGAATCTTTTTGTATATCTTTGTGTTATTTATTCTAGAAAACTATTATGCAAAGTTAGTACACCGCTACCTCGATATAATGCCACCTGATATAACACAAATTTGGATATAACGCGGTAAAGCAGTGCTTGGGGGGGGAGGGGCTGCGTACTCAGGTGGATCAAAGCAAGTTCAATATAACATGGTTTCACCTATAACGCGGTACAATTTTTTGGCTCCCAAGGACAGTGTTATATCAAGGCAGAGGTGTATATGTATATACCGTGATTTTCAGGAGGGAGAAAATACAAATATTTTTACAAATTAGCTTCTGAAACAATCTTTTTAAAGCAAAGCCGACCAGAAATGTTTCCTCTACATATAAAAAGAAACTGTTCAATATACACCTTTAAAAGTCCTTTTGAGCTATTAACTTGTACATCAAGTTGAACTCTTGTTGCAAATTAGAATGGCTAAACCCTTATTCTTAATGGTCAGTTTACATCATAAACACAGTTCAACTATGTTGGTGCCAGTGGATTCAGCTTTAATACTACGAAATATCTTTTAAAATTGTAATATAATAGTCTGTTGTAGCTATTGTGCATTACAAAAGTGTTTTCAAGTTTAGCACTAGAGAAGTCAGATGCTGATTTATTATTGGATAAAATGTAAATACATATGGAAGTGGTATATGGGGAGGAGAAACGGTATAAAAAGAATTCAATCATAATTAAACTAAATGACAAATTGTTAAGCACCCAGATGTTATGGCAGGTATGTGAAAAATGTTTGTTAAAACTACTTAATCCGCATTTTGTGTAAAGGGTTTAGAAATACTTAATATTGTGCACCAAAATCTCTGCTTGTGCTGAATATAATTTTTAACTTTGTTTGCAGAGGAGAAACATTCCAATGAAACCACCAGATGAAGTTAAAGTAAGTTATACTGAGATGCAGGTAAAAACCCGGTGTTCCCTCTACTTTTTCCCACACATGTGCGGAATGAATTGTATGTGCACCAATATGGAGGTGATGTGAGACACATGTCCTTCATATTGGTACACATAACAAAATTCATGTGGTAGGGGTGCGGGGGAGAGGGGGCTCAGGGCTGGGACAGAGGATTGGGATGCGGGGGGGAGGTCTCTGGTGAGGATGCAGGCTCTGGGGTAGGGCCGGGAATGAGGGTCTTAGGGCTGGGGCAGAGGGTTGGGGGGTGAAGGCTCTGGGGTGGGGCCAGGGATGAGGGGCTCAGGGCTGGAGTGCAGGGGGTCCGGGCTCTGGGGTGGGGCTGGGGATGAGGAGTTTGGGGTGCAGGAGGGTGCTCCTGGGCTATGACGAGGAGAGACGACTCCTCCCAGCTCTCTCTTCCCACAGCAGCATCTGGGCTCTGGGGAAGAGGCACCTCTCCCCGCCATGTCAGTTCCAGGGCTGGGGCTGCAGGATAGGCACCCTTCCCCTGGCTGCGGCAGGCCGGGCGAGGGGCACTGCGGCAGATCCGGGCTGGGGCTGGGGTCGGGCCACCCCTCCACCGGCCACAGCAGGTCCAAGGCTGAGTTACGGCTGGGGGAAAGGCACCCCAGCTGCGGCAGGTCCGGGCTGGATTGGGGCTTGGGGAGGGGCACCCTCCCCTGGCTTCGGCAGGTCCCAGGCGGGCAGGTTCCCTGAGCGCCTGCACGGCGCTAAATAGGCTGCTGCGCAGCTTACAGGGAACTTAGCTAAAAAACGTTTATTGGAAGAATATATAGTAGGGTCCTTGGAACAGTTATTTCCAACCTGTAATTTCGAAAAGTACTTAGTGGAATATTCCCGTCTTCCAAAATTCATTGTTTATGATTTGTTCAGCTGTATATTTATTATACAGCAAGCTAGAAATGTAAAGTGTGTTTTGTGAGGAGGGGCTATTATACATCACTGCTGCTGCTAAAGTGGCTTACATTGTGTGTGGGGGGAGGGGGGTGGCTTATTAGAGCAATGTTGAAGCAAGTCGATTGTAAAAAATTTCACCTACCAAAGAACTCACAAAATGCTAGAATTTTATGTGGGGTCACAAGTCCAGACCCATGTGAAGTTATTGACTATTTGATGGAATCCTCGAGAAGTAGAATGCTAAATTGTTAAATGTTAACAACTTGACTCTGATTTGGTGATTTTAGGTACTGCCAGTTCTCATAAAGGAAGAACACAGATTGCGCAATACCTGCCCAGACTCCTCCAAACAGATTATGGTAAGATTACATTTCCCTTTTATAGATTTTATATGAGCAGAAGAGAGTGGGACTGAGTACTCTATCTACTCCATGCCTCACTTTTGTGTGTGTGTGTGAGCGTGAATGTTTATGTTTAGGGGATTTAAATGTATTATTTATATTATATTTTAGGTATTTGCAAATAAGAAAATCCAAACCCCTTCAATGGGGGAGAATTTTGATTGGTTTTACTTTAGTCATATCTTACAATTCCACCTTTACTTTTTAATTCAGATTTATGGCATCTGAAATTGCTATAAAAATAATGCAATAAATAACATCCAAACTTACATCATGCTTATGGAATTTACATTCCATAAGCACAAATATTACATTAAATAAAGATAGGAATCTTTTTGAGTGAAAGATTGTTGGTCTGCGCACTTAAATCTTGGTGGTCAGCCACTGATTAACGTTTAAGTTTCCATCCCATTATAGCAATGAAAACATGTACATATTTTAGCTTTCACACTGTGGATCATGATTTTTTTTTTTTTTTTGAAAATCTTGTGGAAATACTGAATATGGTTGGTGGATTAGAGAACATAGTCTTTACCAGATAAATGCAATATGAACATAAGCACCAAATCTTGAATTTGATACACTATCATCTGCTGAAAAGTGTGCTGAAATTTTAATACATTAATTTGCATTGTGGGTTTTCTGAACTACATAGGAGGTTATATAGGATATCTCCAAAAATTTGCACAAAACCCTGTAATATCTTTTGGCACTTTTTGATTGATTGCACTATACATGGGAGAATCAGATGTGGACTTGTGTGTGTGTGTCTCTCTCAGATTATATGATTTTATATATAAAATTCCCATATCTTCTGTGAGGTCCAGATGCTGAAGCTGCTTTGGGCTCAGTACTCCCGTTGGCCTGAAGTCAGTGGAAGTTCTTCCCGGAGAGCAGCTTTAGAATCAAGCCTTGCGACACTGTACTTAACCTCTTCTGACAGTGTGGGTTGTGCATGGGCTGCAGTAAAGTGGGAACTGAATTGTTTTAGCTTTTGAAAACTTAGAACAGTCAAAAGGATCAATGGAACAGAAATTGCTCTAATGTATTAGTTTCTAATGGATCCATGTAATTCTTTGTGCTTTCCAAACACAAGCCTAAGTGTATTTTCCTTTTTAAAAAATCAACGTTTGCAGCCCAACACTCATGACCAGACACACGCTAGCTCTGAGCTGGCGTGCTTAAAAAATAGCAGTGTGGCTGCAGCAGCAGCCCAACCCCCTGGGTACGTACTCGGGTGGCTAGTTCAAGCTGCTGCCTGTATGCCCACGACCACACAGCTATTTTTAGCATGCTAGCTTGAGCAGAGCTAGCACATGTCTGTCTGCACATTCTGGGAAACACGTTCCCAGCTGCATTGTAGACATACTCATGCTGATAGCAAATAATATTGCTATATTCCTTGGCAGTCAGCCCTGAAGGACGTTGCTAAGGATTTCATTTGACGGTAATAGTTTCTGTAATCAATTTTAGAATGTATTTGTGATCACTCAGTATAATTCATACAAGTGCTGCCTTTTTGTTAGATTTACAAAATTAATGTTGAAATGGCTGTCTTGAAACGCTGTATGCCGTGATTCCCATAGTAGGTGAAACATACACGCTGAGAGCTTTCTGGATAGAAATGTTCATTGGGGCTCCACTCCTTTTCCTTTCATCTCCATGGTGAGGATGCAGAAGGAACACTCATGGCTGATCCACTGTATACAATGCCATAAAGATAAAGTGATGATGTGCTTAGAAGCCCAAGTTCTTATGAAAAGTGGTTTCTGTCAGTCCATCTGCCTACTTGTATTTTTTACTAGGGTTCATTTGTTACCAGGGGAGTCTGATCTGCGTTCTGTGAATGTTAAAAAATAGCTTTTAATTACTATTTGAACTGGACTAAGCCATTCTGTAGGACTCTTAGGTTGTTTATAGCACACAGGGGTAATACAAGGTGGAAAAAACTATCACCTTCAATAGTAACTTCAGTTGTCTGGGATGATTGATTGCCTGGAAACCACATTCCCTGCCCTTCTTCCCCATTATTTTGTAATGGGAGGGACAAGGTGGTAGTTGAGGCTGAACCCTGGGGATATCCTCAGGTGAAGAAGTCTTGGCAACACAAAGGGAGTGTGGCCAGACCGGACTGATAGTCCAGAAAGTGCTATGCTCATACATTAGTGCACACTTCTAGAGTGAGGATTCATGCAAGCAGTCACTTTGAAGAATCACACTTGCTGTGATAATTAGTCATTATCATCATCTACAGTTCATTTGAGTCTTTTTCTCCTGTTTCCTGTATTTTTAATCAGGTTGGAGAATCAATTGGAGACAGTAACACTTCTGTTTTGGATTTTTTGTCTGTGAAACCATATTCAGATGTCTCTCTTGATATTTCCATGTTAAGTTCACTGGGTAAGTGATCTAATAATGTTATCATTTAAGTGTTCGGTGGTGGTTTAGCTAACCGTTTAGCTGGGGTAACGTCATGGTTTGCTGAAGTGTTTGAGAAGTTTTAAAAATTTAGTCTACATAGACAAAGTCTTAGTCAAGCACAGGAGATTCATCCAGCCTTGATCTTTCTTTTGTTTGGACATTTCTTCACCCCACGCTGGCCCAGCTTCTTTTTTTATTGCACCTTATCAAACAACATATATATACATATGTTAGAAGGTTTTGGTTATTACATATTCATGCTGATTTGAGTTCAGGAATGAATCTAAAGGACTTCCACGTAGTATAAAAAATACTTCAGTCTCTTGTAGGGAAAATTTCCATAGGGTGTAGGGATATAGTTCCTTGTAAGAATAGCTCACAGCCATTCTTTTTTAAATGCCCCAGAAATATAAAAATGAACATTACTGTTGACCACAAATGAAATATTTTGAAAGAATAACTGTAGAATCTCTTCCAACATATCATTGTCACTGAAACAAGTCCTGCTTATAATTTTAAGTTGCAGTTAATTAAATATATGAGAAGAGTCCCTGTGTTCCATAATTAAAAATGGGAGCAAGGCTGCAGAAGGCCAGAAAAGTAGACTGAATGCTTTCCTACAGACTTTTGCCGTTTTTTCTATAGAAGATGCAGCCTTTGGGAAAGCAATGACAAGTTCCGATTGTAACTGCTCCATGGACGTAAATATTTTTCTAGCAGTTTAACAACGTACACTCCTATTCTGACACAACTGTATTTCTTGCATAACTTAAACAAGTGAAGTTGTTTTTGTTGTTGGTGGTGGTTTTTTGGGGTCTCTTAAGGCGTCTGGATGTTTATCTTGCTGTCAAGTGCGGTAGTCCTACCGACTGTACAGAGATTTTGGTGTGTCACGTTTCTCATTTATAGGGGAAGTTGTCAGTGTCTAATGTATCAGTGCACAGTTTTACTAGAAGTGAGTGAGTTCATTTTTTCCTATTTAATGTGTAACAGGAATCTCTCTTTGAAATCCTCAGATAAAAATAGAACACCCATTGCCTTATACTTTCAACAGGTTCAAAATGTGACTTTCTTTTGCTTTATTGTAAAATGAGTTTAACTGGGAAATGGTTCTTTTCTTTAAAATTATCCTTTTTCTGACCATTCATTTGGGAATATGCTTACTCTGTACCTGTTGTTCATTTTGGTTATTTGGTGTTCCTAGGGAAAGTGAAGAAGGAGCTTGATCATGATGATAATCATTTACATTTGGATGAGACCACTAAACTATTGCAGGACCTTCATGAGGCTCAAACTGACAGAGTGGGATCCAGGCCTTCATCCAACCTCAGCTCCCTCTCCAACGCCTCTGAAAGAGATCAGCATCATCTAGGTAACGTTAACTGTACCTCAACAGTTGCAAGATCACTATTCTAATTTAAATTTCCTAATATTAGGACAAAAGAGAATCCCTTACAGAAAATGTATGTTCTACTTATGTAAATTGCTATTTAAAGATTACTCGGATAAAACACAGTGTGCAGACTGCAATAGCTGTTTAATCCTAAAATGTCTATATTTATCTGAATATTAAAAGACTTATTAGCCTATGGATTTTTGAGGGTTAAAAACAGTTTTTTAATTCTGCTTACTCAAGTTTCAGATTAAGCATGAATGGAATGACCTATAAATCAAACTGATGTTTTAATAACATTCACAGCACACCCCTCAATTTTATGTCTTTGTGTAGACTTGTGTTGTTCACACAAACAGCATTTTGACTCACACTCTCAAACGTCACTTTTTATGATAGCGTGCGTAGTATTAAAATATATATAGGAGGTTTTCAATTAAATGCATATAAGAAATGGACATTTTAGTATTGAAATGGAAGGGAATTATTATTAATTAATGAGATACATTAACCAAATCACCCTCATAAAGCAAAATGTTTTGTACGTAAAACAGAGAATCTGATTGTATGTAATGAAGTGAAATAATCAACCCTAATTAAATACACATCAGTTTGTAAAATCTTCTAAGAGTAAAAAAAATCTGACTTGACAAGGCACTAACATAATCATATAAAACTGGAGGGCACTAACTATTTAAATAACTTGGTTACATCTAGTGCTAAATAATCAGAGCTGATGTTGTTTACTTCCTCAATAAAGCAAGGATAATCTTAAATGTATTGCATCTCCACTGCACATCATCAGCATATTATATGTACCTTTTTAATTTTCTTCCTTTTTGTGATGTTTTATCAAATGTTCAAAACGTCATCTCTTATTGCCTCAGCTAGCAACAAAATAAGCATAAGCCAGACAAGCATTCCTTTCAGCTGCGTGTCCCTCCACGGAGTTAAGCATTAGTCCATTGGAAATCCACTTCTGCTGGGACCCTGTAATAACCTCCCCATTGTTCGTTTTAAAGGCCGGGAGGTTAAAACAGAGCTATATGCTGATACAGCATTTTAATACTTTTATGCAGTTTTATTTAAAAGAGGATAAATACCTTCCGTGGATGATTTAATTACATTATTTTAGCAATTTAGAGTAATAGAACAGAGGCAGAGTTTTCAAAAGCACCTACATTCTGACTTCATAAGTTATTAAGGAGCCTCTAGTCCCATTGACTTTGATGTGACTTATGCTTTTAAGAGACTAAATCACTTTTAAAAATAGGACTTAGGTACTTTTGAAAATATTACCCTAGGACAAGGGAGGGCAAACTATGGCCCGCGGGCTGAATCCAGCCCATGGGCTTGCCAGCCCCGCACCAGTCCTGGAAGCAGACGGCGCCACATCCCTGTGGCCCCTGAGTGGGGGGCGGGAGGTAGGGGGCTCCATGCGCTGCCCTTGCCTGCAGGCACCACCACCCCACAGCTCTCATTGGCTGGGAACGGGGAGCCACAGCCAATGGGAGCTTCGGGGATGATACCCGCAGGCGAAGGCAGCGCGTGGCAAAGTCGCCTGCCCCGCCCCACCCCCGGGAGTCACTGCTGGACGTGCTGGCCACTTCTGGGAGCAGGGCAGGGCCAGGGCAGGCAGGGAGCTTGCCTTAGCCCCGTTGCGTGCTGCTGCCATCCCGGAGCCACTTGAGGTGAGTGGTGCCAGGCCAGAGCCCACACCCTGAACCCCTCCTGCACCTCAAACCCTTGCCTTGAGCCCCCTCCCACACTCTGAACCCCCTGCCCTGAGCCCCCTCTTGCACCCCAGTTCCATTCATAGCCAAGCATACAATTTCTCCACCCAGATGTGGCCCTCAGGTCAAAAAGTTTGCCCACCCCGCCCTAGGACATGGAGGAAGGGTGGAAAGAACATATTAAATACCAGCGCAGTTTTATATCTTTAAGGCTCACCTGCCAGATTTTTCTGTCTTATTACTTTTTTTTTCTTCTACTACAGGAAGTCCTTCTCATCTGAGTGTAGGAGAACAACAAGACATGGTACATGACCCATATGAATTTCTTCAATCTCCTGAACCTGCAAATGCCACCAGTAATTAACGTGTACAATTTTTTTGTTGTTGTTGTTTTAATTGTGTAACATTTTTATAAAGTTTTTGTCAAATGGCAGAAACCTCAATTTTGTCCTCTTTTCTGTGAGGATAGCTGTATAATAATACCATGCACATTTGTAAAATTTGCCAGCCTAATGTATCATGTCAGCACCACACTAAATATTGCCTTCATTTTTTTTTAAATATAGTGGTCAATAAGAATCTCAATAGGAGAAAACACAAATTGTGTGTTATAGAACCACATTAGATAAGTAGGATGTGTGCAGTTCTTAATATATAGAACATCCTCAAGGAGGAATATTTATTTTTTAGCAATGGCACAACTTCCTGAATTGTGATCATTTTCATGTTCCCACTCCCCTTCCATCCTGTTCTGTAGAGAGGGGTTATGTTTCTCTGTGTCTTAAAATATAGTTTCTTAACACTCCAAAACCACTTAATTTGGAAACATAAAATGCTCTGTAGCTGTCATATCAAACAGCTCACTATAGGACTTCTGCCCTGCAACTAAATGGAGATAAATGTATTGTGGTCCCTTTTATCCATGAACAGTACGGGGACCAAATACCTAGATTTTTTTTGTAAAGGTAATATGTATATTTACTTGAATGCAAATATACTGGACAAAAGGGTATGCTTTTATGTAATTAAGTTTTTGTAATTCAACACTGACATGACAGGTTTTTTAACATTGATATTATGTGTAATCTAGATGAATGTTATGCATTTACAATATTTTGTAAATATTAACTTAATTAAAGTCGTACAAAAAATAACTTTTTTGAAGTTTGCCGATGTCTTGTTATTGCCAAAATGTAAGTTGCTTGCTTGTTCTTGCTAAACCTAACATATCGTAAGTTGCTGGTCTGTATTACCTTATTGCTATAAAGGGCACATGACATTACATGACCGTATTGCAAAGCTTAGTTGCACACAATGCTAGTTGGGAACACTTTGAAAACAGTCAAGAAGCTTGGCAGACATTTGGGATTAGGGAGCAAAGTCCTTGGGATTTCCCAGTGGTGAGCTATGCAAGTGTGGTCTTGACTTTTGAGTCTCATGTTTATGGATATTTGTAACTAAACTTGCATTTGTACATTGTTCAAGGTCAAATGTAATCAGTAACGTTGCTGGTGAGTATTTGCTTCAGGTTGGGAAGCTGTCTGTAAGTGAGGACTGGCAAATACTCACCAGCAACTAAACACCACACAACAAAAACACTAACCCAGGAACCAATCCCTGCAACAAACCCTGTTGCCAACTCTGTCCTCATACCTATGCAAGGATCACCATCATAGGACCTAACCACATCAGCCACACCATGAGGGGCTCGTTCACCTGCACATCTACCAATGTGATATATGCCATCGTGTGCCAGCAATGCCCCTCTGCCATGTACGTTGGCCAAACCAGACAGTCTACGCAAAAGAATAAATGTACACAAATCAGACATCAAGAATTGTAACATTCAAAAACCAGTAGGAGAGTACTTCAATCTCCCTGGACACTCAGTAACAGACTTAAAAGTGGCAATTCTTCGACAAAAACACTTAACAGACTTCAACGAGAAACTCCAGAACTGGAATTAATTTGCAAACTACACCATCAAATTAGGCCTGAATAAAGACTGGGAGTGGATGGGTCACTACAAAGAGTAATTTTCCCTCTCTTGATATTCACCCCTTCCTGTCAACTGTTGAGAATAGGCCACTTCCTCCTTAATTTAATTGGCCTCGTTAGCACTGACCCCACACACCCCCCAACTTGGTAAGGCAACTCCCATCTTTTCATGTCCTGTGATAAATACTGCCACTTGTATTTTTCACTCCACGCATCTGATGAAGTGGGTTTTAGCCCATGAAAACTTATGCCCAAATACATTTTAGTCTCTAAGATGCCACAAGGACTCCTCATTGTTTTTGCAGTATCTCCATAGTTAGAGTTGTAACTAATTTAAAAGTTACATTTGACTTACCTGATTTATTTTTATTTTTTTTTTTAACATTGAACCAGTCCTCTTTAATTCTATGCTCCTCTTCAGGAGGGGAAAGTTTTAGAAAGAGTTTGGTGGTAAAGAGAGGAGTTTGAAATATCAAAAGTATTTCACACTTTGAAAATTAACATTTTTTAACACTATCTCAAAAAATAGCTTGGCTTAGTGTCATTATAATAAAATAATATATATATATATAACATTATCCCAAGCTACACTGTATCTTTGACCCCCTCATGTTCTCTCTCTGTGGGCACCCTTCCAAGTGCTATGCCCAGCACCTGCATTTTTCTGAATGGAATTCTGCCATTCCACCCCCCTGTTAGACTGGACCTGAGTTACAGCACCCCTCTTTACGGACTCTTTTCCCTCAGCACATCCAGCTGGGCTTGGTCTCTGCTATAGATTTCCCTTCAGAGACTGTAAACACAATGACACTGAACAGCTTCAAAACGAAGTGTTATCTGTTTATCCATGTGAACACAGCCATCAGAGAGAGAGGATTAAAATAACAAAATCTATTGTCTTCATTGAAAGTTTAGGCATATCCCTCAAGGTTTAGGTAGGTCCCACATATCCTGCTGCTTCATGGGACTGGAGTTCTGTCTGCTTTTTTGCAGATTCTGTGTCTCAGAGTTTCAGTTACTAAATTCTTTGTTTTAAGGTTTCCCTGCTTGGATTCTCTACCCCGTCCCAAATTATCAGCCAGATTGTTGGTCAGAGTGTGGTGGGGATAAACTTTCAAAGGAATTGATCCCTGTATTAAGTACATCAGTGATTAGGTTATCTAAAGCATTGTCTGCCTTCCTACTGATGTGCAAAGCCACCCTGGACTGAGTTAACTCTGCACCCTTGTAGCAAACAGCATTATAGTAATCAAATAGGGATACACATATTCATAACAAATAACAGATATCCCATGTTATTCAGACCTAGAAACCCTAAATGTGGCTTAATTTTGTGTCTTACAACCCACCCTTCCACTACTCTAATGTAATAGGTCTGTTTTCATGCACACTTTAAAAATTCATGAGGTCTCATATGAGTCTGTAGAAATTGAATATCCATGTGCTCTGGGATGGTACAACAAGAGGGTGGATCTGGGAAAGGCTCTGAGAGGAAAATAGCCATCAAAGAAATTAATCTGAGTTATTGAGAAAGGACCCCGGCTCTTTCCTTGTCTACACATAATACAAAAAGAACTGATTAGTGGTGGCCATGTGGTCATATATGATAAACCTGGTTGCACCAGACCAGTAATAACCAAGTGGGGCTTTTAGAATGAAATAAAGCCATACAATATGGCCATGGACATCTGGCGTTATGGACTCATGTTGTTGTAGGGTTTTAAGGTTGTGAGGTCAAGTCATTAAAATTCACTTGTATGTTACAAAAAAAAAAACCCTCCACCACTAGAAGTATTAATCTCTGCCACCGTTAAAGGATTGGACTCTAGCCTTGGTGAATATATAGTTCATTAAAGATTAACTTTCAAGGTACAGAAAAATGGATACATGAGAATCTTAACTTTTCCAGCACTAGGTGAAATCAGTTATCAAGTAACAAAGAGGACTATATTGTATAGAAAGTAAATTTTCACCATGTGTTTCTTCTTTCCTATTCCTTTCTCATTCCTGGTTTCTATCCTTTGGTGTTTGTTTTTTAAACAAATCTGCAGTTATCTCTAAGTGATCATTTACCATCCCATGAGGAGCTATAAACTCCTTGCTGCTTTTTTTATATACATGTCATTTTATTTTGTGTGTGTATATTGATACATATCAATACAGGTTCATTGTTCTGAAAGATCAGAACAATTTAAAGTCTACAAAACAGCAGTCTTACAAGCAGGGAAAGAACCTAAGCTTTCTAATAAGTGCACAAAATGCATAGCTATGACTTGTAATACCTGTTTTGGATGCCATCTAAGGCAAATTGAATTGACTGATTGGAGTTTGTAAGAAAACAATCTGAGGAGATATCACAGTATTTACCTCAGATACACCCACATGGACAAGCAAACAACTGTACTGCTCTTTGTTTCTTGTTGAAAGGAATTAGTACATTTAGGCATGAAGTTACTTTTTTTTAAAAAGAAATACAAAGGTGCCATAACATTCAGCCCTGCCAGAAGGTTCTGTCTGGGATCTGAACCTGGAACTTTAAATTTTCACACGTCTACATGTGGAATTAACTGCTATTCCTGAATAATTCTGTATGTGTGTGATGTTGTGCTCTATATGATTTTATGAAAGTATGCTGATGAGTGTGAATATAATGTAGCTAACATATGCTTCATGCAGAAGGTCTCTTGTAAGGTATCATTACAAAGCTTATAATCTATTCCTATTTGTATAAATGTATCACTCTTGTATCTGAAACTAGAAATATGAAATATAACTGGGCCATTAATGGTGGTTTGGAATCTTGATGGCTCCCATCAACCAGGACAATTGACTGTAAATGGTTCTGTTTTACTTGTAAGTCTTCCTGTATATGTGGGTGCTGGCAAGTGGGTAATGAAGTCAGGGTGTGAAAACACACCCTCTGCAGCGCTGCAAATTGCGGCGGTACAAAGCGCCAGTGTAGTCAAAGCCCCAGCGCTGGGAGCCGCGCTCCCAGCGCTGTCCGTTATTCCCCACAGGGAAGTGGAGTACGGACAGCGCTGGGAGAGTTTTCTCCCAGCGCTGGTGCTTTGATTACACTTAGCACTTCAAAGCGCTGCCGCGGCAGCGCTGCCGCGGCAGCGCTTTGAAATGCAAGTGTAGCCAAAGCCTTACAGTGGCATGTGAGCATGTCACCTGAACTGGAATCCATCTTTAACCTGGTGCTTTTCCATTGAGAAGGAGGGGGTGGGAACCCAGAGAGGGACAAAGGATTCCCGCCTTATGCAAAAGATATGTAAGTGGGTGGAACAGAGCAAAGAGGGAGCCATCATGAGAAATCCCCTAGCTACCACCTGAGCTGGAACAAGGGCTGTACCAGGGGAAAGGATTGTGCTCAGACTAGGAAGGTGTCCAGTCTGTGAAAGAAACTTATTGAAACAACTCTGAGGGTGAGATTTTATCTGTATTCATCTTTATTACTGTATTAGGCTTAGACTTGCATGTTTTATTTTATTTTATTTTACTTGGTAATTCACTTTGTTCTGTCTGTCACTACTTGGAACCACTTAAATCCTACTTTTTGTATTTAATAAAAATCACTTTTTATTAATTAACCCAGAGTATGTATTAATATCTGAGGGGGGGGGTCAAGCAAACAACTGTGCATATCTCTCTATCAGTGTTATAGAGCGCAAACAATTTATGACTTTACCCAGTATAAGCTTTCTACAGGGTAAAACGGATTTATTTGTGGTTTGGACCCCACAAATAAATGTGGTTTGGGAGTTGGGCATCTGCGTGTTAAAGACAGGAACACTTCTGTTAGCTGCTTTCAGTTAAGTCTGCAGCTTTGGAACATGTGGTTCAGACCCTGGGTTTGTGTTGGAGCGGACTGGTGTGTCTGGCTCAACAAGACAGGGTGCTGTAGTCCCAAGCTGGCAGAGAAAGCAAGGGTAGAAGTAGTCTTGGCATCAGTTGGCAGTCCCAGGAGGGTTTCTGTGGCCCAACCCATCACAGTGGCATAGTTGAGCAGGATCTGTGCACAGCTGATTGCTTTGAGATACTGGTAGTGATTTTAAGTGAGTTTTAAGTGTGGTGGCTGGAGAACAAAGTGGTTACTGGTTTGCTTATTTCGGGTAAGGGAAATAGGGTCAGAAAGGAAAGCAAAATACTGTAAGTAAGAGGGAAGATCAGAAGAAGCTAGTACTGCACAGGTTGCAAATTACCCAGAAAGTCTTAAGACTGGGAAAGTCTCTGCTAACTAAGAAACCCCTGAGCTGAGTGCATCCCAGTTTCAGTGAACTGCAAAGGGTGTGTGGCCCAGCACAAGAAAGCAGGAAAATGACTACCAGTGAAGCAGCAACTAACCTCAAGCTGGCAGGGAAAGCAGGGGCAGAAGTAGTCTTGGCACATCAGTTGGCAGTTCCCCAGGGGGTTATTGTGATCCAACCCGTCACAGTGTGAACACAGAATAAGAGAGCCTTGCTCATTTTTCATTTGAAACTTTTTAAAAATAGGAAAAGATAAACTGCAAAAACAGTAACTTTCTCTAATTTTTTAGTTAAAGTAGTTTTAGGTAAATATTTTCAGGTGACTTTAAACTGATTAAGTCCTTTTAAAGAAAGGATGCCTTCACAGGCCCTGTCTACACTGGCAAGTTTCTGTGCAGTAAAGCAGGTTTCTGAATTGTAACTCCTGAGGTGTACACACTGCCAAGCCACTTAGTGCGCAGAAACTGCGCAGTTGCAGCACTGTAAAAAAACTACCCCAATGAGAGGTGTAGAGCTTTCTGTGCCAGGAGTACAGCGCTGCGGTGCCAGTGTAGACACCATGGTCTATTACAGAGCTGTGATTGGCCTCTGGGAGGTGTCCCACAATGCCTATTCTCGCCTCTCTGATCATTGGTTTGAACTCTACTGCCCTGACCTCAGGTGACCAACCATCATCCCCACCCCATAAATTCCTTTGGAATTTTGAAAGTCCCCTTCCTGTTTGCTCGGTGATGTGTGCAGTAGTCTCAGTGCATCTTTCTAGGTGGCCAGGCCTGCTCTATGCACCAGGCAATCCCCCGCTTGGAGCAATGCCGAGCTGCTGGACCTCATCAGCATTTGGGGAGAGGAGGCTGTCCAGTCCCAGCTGCGCTCCAGCCATAGGAATTATAATACCTACGGACAGATTTCACGATGCATGACAGGAAGGGGCCATGACCGGGACACACTGCAGTGCAGAGTCAAAGTGAAGGAGCTGCAGAACGCCTACCACAAGGTGTGGGAGGCAAACTGCTGCTCTGGTGCTGCGCTCACAAGCTGCTGGTTCTACACAGAGCTGGATGTGATACTTGGTGGCGACCCCACCTCCACTGCGAAGACCACTGTGGATACTTTGGTGGCTTGCATGCCAGTCGAGAGTGGACCAAGCCAGTAGGAGGAAATCTTGGACAAGGAGGGGGATCCAGAGGCAGAGAATGACTTGGAGGTCAGAGATGCATACAGTCAGAAGCTCTTTTCTACACCGTAGGAGGCTAGCCAGTCACAGCTGTTGGACGTTGGCCAAGTGCAAACAGGAGAGGAGGTCCTGGTAAGTGGATTTGATTTTGGGAATCGTTGAAGCGAGTTGGGGGAAGAAGAGTTGCAGAAAACAGGCGTGCCTCCCAAGATATGCCTAGTGTGAGCGGTGGAACAGGATGTTGATTTGACTCCCTCAACAGTCATTCTGCACTTGTTCAGCCTATTGTTGAACCGCTCCTTGCTACTGTCAAGTTGCCCCGTGTATGGCTTCATAAGCCATGTCATTAAGGGGTAGTCGGGGTCTCCCAGGATCACAATGGGCATTTCGACTTCCCCTATGGTGATCTTCTAGTCTGGGAAGAAAGTCCCTGCTTGCAACTTCCTAAACAGGCCAGTGTTCTGAAAGATGCGTCCGTCATGCACCTTTCTGGACCAGCCTGCATTAATGTCTGTGAAACACCCATGGTGATCCACAAGTGCCTGGGGAACCATTGAGAAATACCCCTAGTGATTATATCAGGGTGGATAAAAACCAATGATTTTTTAATTAAAAAAATCTGTTTTTTTTTATTTAAATAGGATTTTTTTGATAAAATGTTTTTGAGGAAAAAACCTATCTAAAGATAGTTTTAATTAACATACATTATAGCTCAAAGATATCTCATCTTGGAATAGGGATTATAAATTCTAATTCTATAGTATGAGACAATATATTCATGTAATGTTTAAGAAAAGTTTTGTAAATGAGTTCCAGTAGTTCATGGATTAGGGACCCATTTTATGGGGTTCCAGGGGCTTCTGTATAGATTATTTAGGTTAATCTTTCTATCTGGGACTCAGTGCTCAGTCTAGAACAGGGATCTCAAACTCAGATCACCATGAGGGCCACATGAGGACTAGTGCATTGGCCCGACGGCCGCATCACATTTCATACAACGATACAAAAGTATAGTGAAAAATGAAAAAAAAGAAGAGTAATGTAGTATGATATTAAAGGTCAATGCATTAACTTTTTAAAAACTGTAATGCAAAGAGGGGTTTTGATACAATATAAACATCTGTAACCATTCCTTATGTGGTCAGTAACACTGATGATCATGATCTACACTAACAGTCTATCGACATAGCTGTAATGGCAGGAACTTTTTAAAGTAACAATACATACAAAATACATTGCCACTTTTAACAAACATTCTTCCCAACTACTCACAGCAAAGAATCATACATGCTGAACTTCATACCTCAGACTGCTCGTCTAGTCCATGAGGCCCCACCTCTGCCCTGCCGCTTCCCACCCCTTCCCCACTTCTATTCCAAACCTTCCCCAAAGTCTCTGCCCAAACTCCGCCCCCTCCCTGCCCCTATTCCAACCCCTTCCCCAAATCCCTGCCCTGGCTCCGCCTCTTCTCCGCCTCCTCCCCTGAGTGCAGCGCATCCCTGCTCCTTTCCCCTCCTTCCTGGAAAGTCCTAAGCACCACCAAACAGGTGTTTGGCAGCAGGAAGCGCTGGAAGGTAGGTGGAGGAGAGGAGACATGGCACGCTCGGGCGGGAGGGAAGCAGGCTGCCGGTGGAGTCGGTGCCTATGGCAGGCCGCAGGAAATAACTCAGCCCGCGGGCCACATGTTTGAGACCCCTGGTCTAGAAGATACCATCAGAGATGCTTAGTTTTGCAGTTCTCAAACTGTGGATTTGCGTCTCCAGAGATAACATGCTTGTTAACAGCAAAAATGTTTCTAAATAAATAAATAAATAATATATACAGGTCAGAAATAACAGACCTCAACCCTGTTGTTCCCCTGCAAATTTGTGTACACAGAGTCAATCCCTTACTTCTTTCTAAATGTGCAAAGTTTCAAAAAGTTCAATGAATAGAAGATTGTTGGGGGCGGAACAGATCTGGACAAAAAGAAGAAGTCTGGAGATAAATGTGAGAAGGGAGGGACAGGCTGTAGAAACAAATGTGAAACTGTTTGAGCAGCACATTCCAGAAGTCTTGAGGTCTTTCTGAGTGTAGCCTTCATTGATTTGAGATCTACCATACCATTCTCTCACTAGAAGAAAAAACCTATAATGGCAGCAGGCCGTAAAAGAGACCTAGTTTGGGAATATTTTAATGAAGTTCCTCTAACTGTGGGTAAGACATGCATGCAAAATGCAAACAGTGCAACAAAGAAATGCAAGGCCTGTTTGCCCAAATGAAACATCAATAGTAGTGTTCCTTCTCAGGAGGAAGCTGCGTTGAAGATGATGACAGGAACATGACTGAACATGCAGGATCTTCAGGTTGGTAAACTTTTTTATTTCATACTTCTTTCTTAAGGACTGCCTGTCTTCCTTCTGGACTATTCTTGAATTCTCATGTTTGAGCAAAAAATATAGTAGTTATTCTATAGTACTATCATTTCAGATGCAGTTGTGATTAAAAATATATAGCTGAAATAGGCAGATCTGCCTTTAACAATTTCACCTTTAAAGTAGTACTGAGTGTCAGTGAATGCAATGAGTAATACTAAATGAGCAGTATGGTAATAATAATTAAATAACTGCATTGACTTATTTTATCTAGGAGAATCCATCCTCAACATACAGGATTCTGAAGACTATCCACCTTCAAGATCAACATCATTTTCTAGAGTTTCAGAGTTATCTGCTAATGATAGTGTTTCAGGAACATCATGTATGTCACATAGCCAGTCTATCACCCATAGCAAAAAGAAAAAATAAATCTCCATCATGCAGAAACACCCATAGATAAGTTTGCGATAAGAAGGAGCAGGTTACAAAAAGAGGTAACTTATGAAAAAATTGCCCAGTTTGTTTATGCAACAAACTCTCCTTTCCGTATGATTGAGAACCCACACTTCATTAACATGGTTCAGTAATTAAGACCCGGATACAGTCCACCCAACAGAGCAGATGTTGCAGGCAAATTGCTGGATAAAGTGTATTGTGTAGTGTGTAAAAGGTCTAGAGGATAAAATTGTTAACCTGAGTTTGACGGGTGAAGCAATGTCCACAATGATCCTGTTGAATGTGCTTGTGTGACAACAGAAGAAGGGAAGCTTCAGTGCTGGAGCTTGAGGTACTGGGTTTCAGTTGTGGGCCCCCGCAGCCCCTCTGAAAGGGCTCACGGACTCCCATGGGGCTGCAGACCCCTGGTTGAGAACCACTGCAATATGCTGCAGTCCATTGAAACGAAAAAGATTTTAAATAAAGGTGGGCTATGGAGACTATTATTGCTTCTGGATTAGGTTTAAGATATGTTTCCAGGCTGATTAGGGTTACTAGTGAACTTGCAATTTAAATTAAGAGGGACTAATTCACATAGTGTAATAGCATTTTAATAACCAGTTTGTAAATCAAGTCAGTCAGTAATCCAGCCATATAAAAATTAATAATTTCTCCACCATCTAACCTGCTTTTCAGAGGCTTAAATTGTTCTCTGAAGTAGCTGCATTTGCTCATTCTATTTATTACCTGAAATATGACAGATTTAGAATCTGAGCCATGTCTTTTTCCCTTTATTTAGTAATAGCTAAATGTTCTATATCACACAGAAGTTTGAGTCCCAGAAGTCTGATAATTATAACTCTAATTGTTAGACTTGAATAGCCACATTTTCAACAAGGAAGGCTCACAATCCATATGTAATTTGCATACTTACAAAAAGAACTACTGGCTGCATATGCAAACTGGGTGAGTAGGTGTTAAGATATTTGTACACACTTGTAAAATGTAGAAGCAAATGTAAGTGCTTTTAAAAATATATATTTTTTAAGATTGCTATAACAATTTGGATAAAATACATCTGTACATACATTATAGTCCAACATTCCTCACTGATATTATTAGTGTTATATAGAAAGCAGAAAGGCAATCACTTTTATACATTAACTCTCAAAGCACAGCATGCACAAATCAAAGCAAGTACTTGCAGCTCTATCACCTTGTGCTGTGATCTATCAGATCTCACAAGCTAAGCAACATCATGCCAGGTCAAACCACCATGGAAGACTTGGTAGCAGCAGGAATTAGTGTTGGTAATTCAGCAGATGGCATTCTTTTCCAGTCAACACTGAAATCAATGGGCTGCTGCAGAACTGGACCTTTCACAAACAAGACGAAGCATGGGGGAAAGGGATGGAGTACACAAACAAAACGATCTGAGTGATGGTAAGCACACAATGTCAGTTCCAGCAGTTTTATGAATATTGAGTTTAACTATTCTTCCCTGTTAGTTGACAGTGTTTGCTCTGCATTTTTAAAGATATAATAAACTTCTGACAGAAGAAATCTTAGGTCTGATATACACAAGAGAATTGCACGAGCTTAACTAAAGATGTGATTTTTCAAACCGATTTAGCTGAACTGGTTCAAATCCCTGTGTGGACACTCTTATTTTGGGTTGTTTTAAATCAACTAGGAATCAGCTTAAGCCAAAACCAAATAAGTGTGTTTACACAGGTTTGCACCACTTTAACTAAACTGGCTTGAATATCACACATTTAGTTAAAACACTGCAATTTTTTTGTGTAGACAAGGCCTTGTTTACATGTTCTAGTCCTTCCTTACACTGGAGGTCTGAATCCTGCCTAGCTTTTAAGAGGTGAAAAAATACACATACCTAATTTTTAATGGTTTCAGAGAGGTAGCTGTGTTAGTCTGTATCAGCAAAAACAACGAGGAGTCTGTAGAAGCTTAGAGACTAACAAATGTATTTGGGCATAAGCTTTTGTGGGCTAGAACCCACTTCATCAGATGCAACTTTCATCAGATTAAATTTTAATGGCATTCTTCTATCCTTGATTTGCTGCAAATTCAAGTGGATATCAAGAGTTAATCCCATAATAATATGCTAAAAGGGAAGAAGGCATGTTTAACAGATTCCTGGATCACGTTAATAGAGTGGTGCTATGTACGAGGAAGCAGATCCCATCAGCTTGAATTAGGAAGAGGAAATAAAGAGAGCTGATATGAAAATTCTTTATCTCTTCGCTGTTTGGATTCTCAGAGGGCTGGAGCTAGGAAACAAAAGCAGAGGTCCCCAGGGTCAACCTGGCTTAGCCCTAAAAGACATTCAGTGCTGACAGATTACTACAGCTCTGCCACCTTTTGGAACCATAGACTGCAACTCATATGTTGCCTGCTTTAACCTGTAAATAACTCTCTCATTTATTCTTCCTAGTTAATAAATCCTTAGTTTACTAAAAGACTACACCATTTGTCAGACGGTCTGGAGTGGTTCACGACCGGGAGCAGGGCAAACACCCCATAGTGATGGTATGATCTATAATTAGATTTCACCAACCCAGTAACAAATGTGAACCCCTGAAGAGCTATGACAGTCTGATCATAGAGTCAGTCCCTTTTGGTCCTCCAGTCTATCTTGCCACCCAGGCAAGCTGGAGTCTGCTTTACTCCAAAAAATCACTCCTCCTGCCTAGGTTCAAAAGTTCAGAGCAGGCATTTTTACAGTTGTAAAGCAAAACTTACATATTACCTGATAGTGTGGGATACAGACATTACAAGCAAGATTAATGCACACAGCAACTTACAAGTATTTTACAGTGCCTAAACACTACAAACATCCTTACAAGTCTAAAACCTATCTTGAACAATACTAACATACAGGTGAGTTGGTCTGGTTTCCAGCTATAAATTTGTCAGTGCTCAGCTGATACCTGCAGTGTTGGCAAGAGCTGGCTCCTGGTTTGCCAGTGTTACAGATATTATAGATTCAGAAATCCCAAACTGATGTTAAGAGGATAACAGAAAACAAAAAATAAATACAAAAAAATAGTCAGCAAAACTAATAGCTTAACTGGACTGCAACATGTTATGCAGAAAGGCCACAAAGGCAAACACTTCTGTGCACAGCAGAAAGGCGTTTGGCCCAGGGAATGGGTGATGGCAGGGGCGGCTCTAGCCATTTCGCCACCCCAAGCACGGCGGCACGCCGCAGGGGGCGCTCTGCCAGTCGCCGGTCCCGTGGCTCCGGTGGACCTCCCGCAGGCGTGCCTGCGGATGCTCCACTGGAGCCGCGGGACCAGTGGACCCTCCGCAGGTACGCCTGCGGGCGGTCCACCGGAGCTGCCTGCCGCCCTCCCGGTGACCGGCACAGCGCCCCCCGCAGCATGCCGCCCCAAGCACACGCTTGGTGTGCTGTGGCCTGGAGCCGCCCCTGGGTGATGGGTAGCTTCTTCAGTATTTTTAGAAAAAGGTATGTCTCAGCTGTCTTCTATTAAATTTGAAGTACAGGCTACTGACCCTTTCAGCCAGCCATGAGGGGCTGGATGGAGCTGAAAAACAGATGCAGTGCAACTTATTTTATAACAAATATAATCATTAATAGTGTCCTGCCACTTTCCTTTTAGCTTAGACTTCATTAGAACAGAACCACATCCTGTTTCTCTTCCTCAAGTAATACCTTCCCTTTGGGTTTCTATACCCGCCAGTGAGGTTCCTTAGCCTGTGGAGGGCTAAGGATCATTCTTTTACCCACTCACACTGGTGATCAGAACTGTTTGCTGTTTTAACCTCATTCTGGCCATAGCTTGTATGGCACCCTTCACACAGTGGCTTGTTGAGGGCTATCAACAATATGTAATACCAACAGACCCTAGTCAACGGCAGGTGGAATCAAACCGGGAACATCTAGAGCTTAGTGCATGAGCCTCTACTGCATGCGCTAAAAGCCAACTGCCTGTTAGCTAAGGCTGTAGACCAGACTCATTTTCTCTCTCTCTTTAAGCGGTCTCGGTGCCACTAGATGGGACAGAACACCACACCCAGGAGGTGTGTGGGTTACAAATACACGACGATTCTTCAAAATTGTGCACCTAGACTGCTTTAGACCATTTCAAATGTTGTGCGGGAGGGGGAGTAACAGCAATTTTTCCTTTGGGGCAGCTAGGGCACTGCTTCAGTCACAAATATTAGAACATAAAATCCAAATAAGATGTCTCTTGCCCCAATTATAATTCCCTTTCAGATTGCTACTTTAGAGACATAGGCCCAGATCCTCAGAAGTATTTAGGCACCTAATTCCTGTTGAATTGAGGATTTGGGGGACAGCACGCCCATCTTCCAGCTAAAGTATTCACAGTAGGGCAGTGGCTCTAGGGCCCCACACTGTACAAGGTAAAGGCAGGGCCAGCTTTAGGCCTATTCCACCAATTCCCCCGAATCGGGCCCCGCGCCCAGTGAAAATCCCTTCCCTGGCTAGAGGCGCCTTTTTAATTTTTACTCACCTGGCGGCGCTCCGGGACTTCAGCGGCATTTCGGCAGCGGGTCCTTCGCTTGCTCTGGGTCTTGGGCAGCACTTCAGCGGCGGGTCCTTCAGTGCCGCCGAAGACCTGGAGCGAGTGAAGGACCCGCTGCCAAAGTGCCGCCGAAGACTTGGAGCACCGCCGGGTGAGTACAAGCCCTACGTGTTTTTTTTATGTGTGGTTTTTTTTTTTAAGTCATCCCTGCCAGGGCCCCGTCGAAACTGTTCGAATTGGGCCCCGCACTTCCTAAAGCCGGCCCTGGGTAAAGGCCCCTATAACTAGGATGACCAGATATCCTGATTTTATAGGGACAGTCCCAGTATTCAGGCTTTGTCTTATATAGGCACCTATTATCCCCCCACCCCATCCTGGTTTTTCACACTTGCTATCTAGTCACCTTATCTGTAGCTGCGGCAGCAGGATGTGATTTTGCTCAGCGAACAGTCCAGCAGGGCCGGCTTTAGGAACTGAGGGGCCCAATTCGAATACCCAGAAGCGGTCCGGGTTTTCCATGGCACTGAAGGACCCCCTGCCGCTGAAGACCCAGAGCGAGTGAAGGACCCCCGGCTGCCAAAGACCCGAACCACCGCCGGGTGAGTAAAAAAAATTAAAAAGGCGCCTAAGGCGTGATGCCCTCTTAGGCACGGGGCCCTCATAGGCGTGGGGCCTTATTCCGGGGAATCGGCCTAAAGCCGGCCCTGCAGTCCAGCACCCTTAAGAGTGCAGTTCAGGTTCATGTGCGTCACTTAGAAGCTGGCTCTAGCGCCCATTAGCAGAGGGCATGTTGCCCTGCCATTAACATACAGGTATGGCAGGCCAGCTGACTGACTGGCTTCTATCCTAGACTCCTGGGCCTGGGCGCAGCCCCGCCTTCCTCTCCCTCTTGTGGGGTTCGCTCTGCGGCCTGGTCTCCGGCACGCATAGGCGGCACATGCTCACCCGGCACGAGGCGACCAGATTATAGGGACAGCCCCGATTTTGGGGTCTTTTTCTTATACCCCCCATCCCTGTCCCAATTTGTCACACGTGCTGTCTGGTCACCCCACCCTACCGGGCACCCAAGAGCTGCCTCTGCCCAGGAGAGGGAGTCACCCCCCCCCCACCAGCCCCGCACCGGGGCAGCTTTAGGACCCAGGAGACGCTCCGGCCTGGCCGGGCAGAGAAGTTGAAGCGGTTTCCATAGCGGCAAAGGCAGCTGCTGCCTTAAGGGGAACTAACCAGACTTGCCCCGGCCCCTGGCTCCGGCCATGGCTCTGCAGCGGGAGCGGCTCCCCTGAGGCGGGCGGCAGCGGGCATGGCCCCCCCGGCCTGCGCGGTGTGTCTCCGGCAGGTGGGACCCGCCTGGGCGGGAGGCGGGGATGCGGCAGGCGCGGGGGCAGGGCGCCAGCAGCTCTCCCGGGAGCTGTGAGGGGGCTGCGCGGGCGGGCCGTCGCAGAGCCCCCGGGGGAAGCGGCGTGTGTGAGGGCAGAGCCTCGCCCGGGGCTGGCCTGGTCAGCCCAGCTGCGGGGTGTGTGTCTGGGGGAGGGGGGCGGCTGCTGCTGCTGCTGCTGGGCTCGGGGCTTCAGGGAGACAAGGG
Organism: Mauremys mutica; assembly: GCF_020497125.1. Lineage (NCBI taxonomy): Eukaryota > Metazoa > Chordata > Testudines > Geoemydidae > Mauremys > Mauremys mutica. Next base: position 180,269,940 of record NC_059073.1, read on the forward strand.
GGGGGGGATGAGGTCAGAGCTTTTATTGGCCTCACTTCTGGGGGTGAGCGAGCCCAGCTTTGGAGCCATCCAAGGCTCTGCTTCCGGTTGGGGCTTTCGCAGGTAGAGGAGAATTTGCCTTTGCAATAATTGTGGGGCCAGGAAAGTCAATTGTGGTCCCCACTGGCTGGCACTGCAACTTGGAACAACTCTGCGGGCTTGTAGGAGATCGTGGGGCAGCCCTGTTCAGAGTTTGCCTCCTTTTTCTTCCAGGAGTTGGGCCTAATTCTGTAAACACTAAGAGATGGCAGGAAAGGGCTGTAGTTCAGGAGCTGGCTGCACAGGTGCTGTCTAGTGGGGAATGGACTGATAGAAATATGCTTGCTGCCGCTGTTTGCATTGGGATATTTTTTGTTTTGTTTTTACTTAAATATGAACAAACTATGTTAGTGCTGAAAGGAGTGATAATGGACTTTCTGCATGAGACTAGCAAATGTCCCTAAGAACAATTTATTAATGAGAAAATCTGAACTGATACACAACTGTTCTTTGCAATCCTCTCATTAAAGGCCAATTTCTCCATGCAGTTCTTGAAACATTTCTCATGACCTTCCTTCAGTCAACTTTTGGAGGCATTTCCAATCTAGCTCTGTCTTTTTGTTTTCCTGTGGAAACAGTTCAGTTCGTGGCTCAATTGTCATGCAGGAGGGGTTAGGTTTAATTTCCATTGCCTACTGTTCATGGCCATTATATCTTACACGTCTGGGTTAAAGTCTTTAGATGTGAAAGTGAGGAACTAATAACATTGATGCAAATTGCCCTCTTCTTTCCAGCAGTTCTGTCAACTATTCCAGTGTTGGGCTAATTAGACTGTAACACAGAATTACTGTGGGGAAAAATCTGCTCTCATGATTAAACTGAAACCACTCAGTTTGACAACCTTGTAATCTTGACCTGATGGAAAATCTTATTTCTCTAGAGGAAATAGGCTTGTGTGTTAGAGTAAGAGGAAACTTTATTTTCATTAAGTGAAACTTCTAAAAGCTCTGAGAGAGGCTGCTTAATCTGACTCAGATTATGGTATTCTGTGTTTTTGCTGAGACACTATACTTAAACTACCCAGCAATTGATATATTTGAGTGATGTTTCTAATTTGCCATGATGCTTCTCTGCTCAACTATTATAAAATGTCTCCAAACTTTGACAAGAATATGTGTCTGTGTTTACAGGTAAAATGTATTTGAATTTAAACATACTGTGGAGAATTGAGAAGCAGATCACAGAATCTCAAGTTTGTATCCAAATGTTTGCACATGGGTGCATTCATAAAACACATCTCATGAGGCCATGTCTGTACCGCACTAGAATAATCTTCCCAAAAATTTGGTCCAGTTTTAAAATTGGTTGGAGCGACAGTATGGGCAAGAGGTGCTCTTTTAACTATTTCAGTTAAACTTCCTGAAAAAACTTTAACAAAACTTGTTACTAAAATGGTTCTGGCTGTTTTTCTATACTGCTCCCCTAACCAATTTGAGATGTTTTTTGTCTGGTTTTTTTAGGGGAGAAATATCCATAGTTAAGATCAGTGTTTTGTTTTTGTTTTTAAAGACAGTGTTGGTACTTTTTTATTTTGACACGACCAGCATATGTTGGACAGTGAAATCCAGCTCCTTTGGGGCTGGCTGAAATGTATGTTGCCCAGTACATACAAAATTAAATTTGAGCTAAAGAGGAGGAGCAACAGTCTGAACTGCTGTACATGCATGAAAGTTCTAGTTTTTTTCCAAAAGTTCTCAAAATACTAAAAGTACTTGTAGAGACATAACAACAGAGATAATTAACAATATAATATTGCTACTACTAGCCCTAATTAATACAATAGACTTTGGGAATAAAATTAATCATTCTTCTTTATGTTTGCTTTTTAATCTGAGCAGTGTGGGTCAAGATGTCTCACTTTAAAAAAAAATCTCTACTATCTCAAAGAATGATATGCCAATGAGAAATTTATTTGAAGCAGTTCTTTAGTAACTGAGGAATTTTCAGAGATTAATACTTACTAGCAACAAGAGCACAGTTACATATTAATAGCAGTAATATCGTATTTAATAGCATCAATCCAGCATTCTAAGCAACAAACAGGAAGGCTTTCAAGTTCATTCTCTAAGGACTGACAGCCAGTAAACTGGATCCATTATAAAACTATGTAGGCAACTTTCACTATAGCTTGTTGCCACTGATCTGCCAGTCACAGGCACAGTGAAAGACATGACCATAAACTATTATATATATCTGCTGTTGTTTTGACTTGCTAAAGAACAAAATATTTTTTTCATATAATAATTTATTCTGGTTATCATAAAGAATCCCTGTGCAGATCAACAGCATACCATGACTGTACACTGCTCATGACTTGCCCAGGATCGCACCGGAAGTCACTTAACAGTAGTGTGGGTCGCAGTCCAATGCTTTAACCAGCAGACCATCCTTCCTCTCAGTCTTCAGTATTTATGCCTGTAAAGGCTTGAACCAGAGGACAGGGCATGTTTTTGTTTCTTTTACCCAGTCAAAATATTGGTATGTAATTGTGTGTGTGTGTGTGGCGGGTGTGGGGGTAGCAACACAAATAAATTTGTTTTTAAAAATTATGATCCAGAAACTATACATTCAGAGCATGACTTAAAGAAAAAATTTGGGGTGCCATTTCTCTTTCACACTTGTTCTGATTGTTAGACAAGCTAACTTTTTTTTTTTTAACTGTACAAAGGCAACATTTTGAGGAAGATGATGTATCTTGGTAAGCTTGATTGGACGCACTTAGGTTGTGTTTAAATTCAGTTAATATAGTCCTGTAATGTTGTTGGACACAGCTTTTTTTTTTTTATGGCAGTCCTCAACCCCTCAAGTTTCATGAGATCAAATCTAATTCTTATAGAACTTTTGATGGCTAATGCACACAGCAGATCCCTAGCGTATTTTTCTTCAGATGCTGCTTATTAATACTGAATAAGCAAGTCACCTAAATGTAGATCGGGGATCAGCAACCTTTGGCACGCAGCTCGCCAGGGTAGGCACCCTGAGGCCGAGGGATGTGCTGGCCGCCACTTCCCACAGCCCCCATTGGCCTGGAGTGGCAAACTGTGTCCAGTGGGAGCCACGATCGGCTGAACCTGCAGACGCAGCAGGTAAACAAACCGGCTCGGCCCGCCAGGGTGCTTACCCTGGTGGGCCACGTGTCAAAGGTTGCTGATCCCTGATGTAGATACTCTACAGTTCAAAGTTCACCCAAGTACTTTCACGAAAATTAAGGGGAGTACTTTGTTAATCAGCTCATAACTACCTTTATTTTGAATTAGGTTATGTATACATTGTCTTTTAGAAGTTTTGTATCTCGACTTCATTGCAAATGTGCTGTGGTTTTTGAAAAACAATTATTTTTTTTTCATTCCATCTGCCACCATCTCTCTTTCCACTACCCTTTATTTTCTATGTAAAACACTTAGTGATACTTTCTTTCTTTTTCACTGGTGGAGACTTGTTTGGCTGTTCAGTGGAGGATGACTACTCTCAGAGATTCTCTCTAAACTCTCTCAGTTGGAGTAGGATAGCAGACTTACTTTTATTCCTTTTATGTAGCTTTGTTAATTACCCACACCCCATACCTGGCAAACACCTATTGCACTCTCATGAAGTTGTAGAACTGGTGTGTAAGCTTTAGTGAGCTGGCAAAACTATGTGATCTGTTTGTAAAGCTCTATCTGCAGTGATGTCCATTTACTTCCTGAAGAATTTACAGTATCCTACCAGCACAGGTTATAATTCAAAGTTTGCATTTAGTCTTTTTTTAGTAACCTTGGATGCTAGATTTTTTTTTCTTCTAGAAAAGAAGCTGCTTTCTCTCATTGCTTGTTTTTTTTAACTCGGAAGAAAACATGAGAGATAGTTCTTGTAAAATTAAGGGTAATAACTTAACAGATAACTATAAGTATTGGTGATAGCAAATGTGAACAATTAATACTTTGTCATAGTTTCATAATAACTTCCATAGTAACTTCTAGATCACTTGATTTTTGTGCAGTTACCAGGAATTTTTGTGCAGTTACTCACTGAAGTTCGGTGTGTTGATGGACATGTAAATGTCTGTATCATTCTTTTCAGAAAAGAGATATAAATTATTGCTAGCAATTAGGTTTAAAAGCTTTATTTGGAATCATTAGACAGTTCCCCTTGCTCACCTGTCTTCTTTCCCCCCCAGTCCTGAAAGTTTTTTAGTTTTGGTGCCGATACACTAGAAGGCAGGGGGAGATATAGTCTTCTCTCTGCCACCAAGAAATTAGGCAAATTAAATCTGTTACTTACAATGATCTGTGTGCACATCTTTTTGTTGTTGTTGTTTTTGTCAATCTGCTTTCTAGAATAGCAGTTCTTAGGGCTGGTATACGCTACCATGGCAAATCAATTTAACTTATGCAACTTCAGTAACTGAAGTTGATGTAGTTATATAAACTTACCGCGGTTGCTACTCTGCGCTGTGTTGATGGGAGAGCGTCTTCTCCAGGAGGTGGAGTACACAAATTGATGGGAGAGTGCTCTCCCATCGATTTAGCGTGTCTTCACCAGACCTGCTAAATGGACACGCACTACATCCATTGCAGCAGTGCCGAGCTACCGGCAAGTGTAGACAGACTCTTAGTTTAGGTTAAGAAATGTCGAATGCTGGATGAGCAAGGGAAGTGAGCCTGCTTTTTTGGGGGGGAGGGGAGGGCGCAGAGGGATCACTTTTTGAATTTTAAATACAACTTCAGTTCTGATTTTGGGTACCAATGGAAAAGATATTGGGCCGAATTCACAAAGTGGATAGTACGGAGGGACTGTAACCCAGCTGCACATATTCAGCAAAAAATTCCTATTGGAGGGGAACTCTCAGCTGGCCCAAGTTCAGTGGAGCTGGGCCCTGTGCCTCTGAGTGCACACACCCACTTGTGAAGATGCCATACTGGAGATGGAAGGGGCCTGGCAAGACAGAGCTCCACCATAAAATTTCTGCACTGGCATAGATCCATAAAGAAAGAAACAGTTTGAGACATCTAGAGAAACATCTCTGAACACTTAGACTGCTGCAGAAAGTCTTCCAAACTTAGACATACAATGTACGCCTATTTTAGGAAATATTTTTTGAAATTATGGTCTAGAGGTTGAATGCTGTTTAATTTGCTGTGACACTTTAGCCTTATGTTAAAACTTAGTAGAAAAATGGTACAGTAACTCCTTGCTTAATGTTGTAGTTATGTTCCTGAAAAATGCTACTTTAAGTGAAATGATGTTAAGTGAATAAAAAAAAAAATCCAATTTCCCCATAAGAATTAATGTAAATGGGGGGGAGGGGGGAGTTTAGGTTCCAGGGAATTTTTTTTGCCAGACAGAAGACTATATATACAGACACATATTCACAGTATAAGTTTTAAGCAAATAATTTAATACTGTACACAGCAGTGATGATTGTGAAGCTTGGTTGAGGTGGTGAAGTCCAGGGGGTGGAGGAGAGTGGGATATTTCCCAGGGGATGCCTTACTGGCTAAATGATGAACTAGCACTCGTCTGAGCCCTCAAGGGTTAACACATTGTTGTTAATGTACCCTCACACTCCACAGGGCAGCACAAATGGAGGGAGGAGACACAGCATGGCAGTGGATGTAAACATTCCCTGTGGAAACTGAATGTGGTGATGAACCCATGCTATCCCACTGTAGCACACCGCTCCTTCCAATTTCCGAAGTGCTGGAGGGGGGGCTGCATGTGTGTGTGTGGGGGACAGACACACAAACCGTGTCAGCAAGTTGAGACAGCAGCTGCTGCCAGCAAGCTCCCTCCATCCTGAGCCCAGTCCTGTCCCTCTCCCTCCCCCCTGCTCTGTGGAGATGGGGTACAGGAGTGGGGGAAGGGGGACACCCTGACATCAGCACCCCTCTTCCCCCTCACCTCCTGCACAGCAAGCAGGAGGCTCCCGGGAACAGCTCTAAGGCAGAGGGCAGGAGCAGCACACGGCAGTGGGGAGAGGGACAGCTGAACTGCCCAGCAATTGATAGCCTGCTGGGCAGCTGCCACACAGGGAACTTAGGGGAGCAGATGAGGGGGCTGCAGGTCCACCCTGGTTCCAAGCCCCCACCAGCTAGCTCCAATGGGCTACTCTTTCTGCAAGCAGTGGGGACAAAGAAGGCAGCTGTCAAACAACATTATAAGGGAGCATTGCACAACTTTAAACGAGAATGTTCTCTAATTGATCAGCAACATAACAACATTAACTGGGACAACGTTAAGTGAGGAGTTACTGTACATGTTTTCAGTTTCACAATATGCCCCTTGCAGAATTTAGTTTGGATTAAACTCTCATCATAATGAATTGTAAAGCTGTACTTGCACCACCTGCCTTATCAAGAGTTATTCTACTAGCGTTGTGCTGAACGACAATTCTGCTGAAAAAGAGGAGCTCAGACATTCTAGCTGAGATCACTAGAGAAGCAAATACGCAATGTGGACACTAGCAACATTTAATGAAAGATTTCAAGGGGGTTAGAAAACTGATGCTGTTCCGAAATAGATCGCACTTGTGGTACCTTAAATAGATCACACTTGTGGTACCACTCTGAAAAGTAACTCTGTAAAAATGGCAGCCTTGAGTTTCCTTAATATTGTCTCAGTAAGTTCTAGATCTAATTTGCGCAGAAGGTAAATGTTACTTTCTCTTTACCAGTCCTAGTCCTGCAGACACAGACTGAAGGTCAAGTCTTTTCATTGGAACTGCAGTCCAGCCTGGCTAGGAACCTTGCCTTCTAGTTGTCTGGCTTCTTACGAGAAATGGTTGGACCTGCCTTACCTAAATAAAATATCTTATATGCAATATTGTTGTAGCTTTGTTGGCCCCAGGATATTAGAGAGACAAGATGGGTGAGGTAATATTTTTATTGCTTTTTATGGCTTATTACAGCAATCTATAACCCACTATCCCCCACAGCCTCCACCATCACCACTTTCCCCCCGTATGGCTGGAGGGGTGTTAACTGGCCACTTGACCTTGAATGGTCCTCTTTGAAATATGTGTTAACTACTTATGCTAAACAATCTGTTCCACCTTGTATTTAACTATGAGACTGAGTACATTTCCTAGACCTGAAGAAGAGCTCTGTCTAAGCTTGCCTCTCTCTCCAACAGAACTTGGTCCAATAAAAGATATTAACTCACCCACTTTCTCTTGAAAATATCTTGAGCATTAATTAAGCATTGAAACACTGTAGTAGGCTTTCCTGTGTGCAGGATCATGATGGTTTTAATTAGTCTCAAATCTTTTGTTTAGTGTTTGCTTGTTGGTAAAGCAATATTATAACTTATTCCCCATAAACATTCATCTAAATCCTAGGGGTAGTATTAGGATTGCCAACCATCTGGGTTTTATCCAGACAGTCAATTTTTTGGCTTCTGTGTCCGGGTATCATTTAGGGTTGCCAGTTGCCTGCTTTTTGACCAAAAAGTCCAGTAAAAAAGGGGACCTGGCAATCCTAAATGGCACCCGAACCAAAAGTCCGGTTACCGAGGGCAGGGCAAGGCATCCAATCATTAACCCACACCAGCCTTTGCTCAGCCAGAGCTGCCTCCTATCTGCAGGTAGGCTTCTTGAGAGGACCCAGCAAGTGAGGGGGGTGGGAGGAGGGAAGAGTACATAATGTGGGCGGGGGGGCCAGTTATCCGCAATTAGAAAGGTGGAAACCCTAGGTAGTACAAAGTTAACAGTGGAGGGTAATGTGGAAGAAGTGAGTATAGAAGTGAGTTTGAATTAGAAGGATGAGGAGCCTGGTTCTAATCATAGTTTAGTGTGGCTAGTTGAAGTTATGACTGCACAACTACTTTGTGGTCTGGCAGCAAACACTTTCCCAACATTTCCTGTCTGAGCAATGTTAAGTTGGTGGCTGAGCAGTTACCATAATTGAAGATGGTCACAAAGACTTAAAATAAACTCATGCCTACTAAATATAGTTTTTTTGTTTCTCTATAGCATCCTGTCTGTATCCAATTGGTTTAATGTATAAATTCAGATTAATCTCAGTTCCACCCTCCATATCCTCATTCATAATTTTAACCAGGGCCCTGATCCTGCACATGGATCCATGCAGGCAGACCCCTGCGTATGCAGAGAGTAACTAGTGATTCTGGAGTGTCCAACTGGAGACTCCTTAAAGGGGCCTGATTTTGAGAAACTGCTGAACATCTACACTTTGAATATCAAGTCCCTTTAAAGGGATCTCCACTTAGACACCCAAAAATCGAGACCCCCAAAATCACTAGTCACTTCTGAAAATCTTGGTCACACTTTTAAAGAGTTGCTTCATACTTGCTAAATTGTTGTAAAAGATTTTTAAAGTTCTAAAATATAAGGACTTCATAAAGGTGGTTATATTTCTTGCCCTGTCATGTGATTTATTTATTTTTTTTTTGGTAGTGCATGAGGCTGAGGTTTAAAAAATGGGAGAAGTTCCAGTGTGGATTTTTAGCAGTGTAAATACTCCTTTGCTGTGAATACAGCCTGTTACTAGGTTACAGGTGAGCTGTTTGAAACTTACTTGGGGGGTTGCTGAGAATTTGGAGATACTGGCAGCTGATTGATTGATTGATAGATTGATTTAAAATTGATCAAGTTTGATATACAACTTAATTAGTTTGTAATTTACAGTTATGTTAACTCTAATTTTGGTAGAGACTAGTGCTTGGAAACATACCAATAAATAATATGCATAATTTATCCTTAGGCGAAATATAGTGCAACAGTGGTTTACAGAAGAAAGCAAGGCTTCTTCCCAGTGTTCTGCATTGCATTCTAGGGAATTGGCAAGGTGTTTCTGCCCCCCTTCCACTGACAATGAAGTAAGAACAGTTAAATATAATGCCTAAAATATAAACTTTGTTTTCTTTGCATTACCCACCAAAAGAGATGAGGTAGGTCAAATCATTTATTTGCATTAACTTTAAGATAGCTACACTTGATCTAAATGATTTCCTTTTGAAAATTAAAGAACTGTGACAAATGTATTCCAAGGCATTAAAGAATTAAAATAATGTGCCTTGAACTGATGTAAAATTTAAGTCTTCTAGTCTGTTTTAACTAGTCTTGGAGACAGGTGCTACTTAACTGCCAAATTCTGTACTAAGTGAGGAGATTTATTGTGTTGGAGCTGTACTAGATACAATTATAAAAAGCGGTATGGTCCAGTAAAAGATCAGAATGCTAGGCATATAATGTTTTTAATTTCTCTTTAACTCATATCAACTGTAAGGGACTACATGTAGAATAAAACCCACTGCCTTGAGAGCAGTGTTGTAGCTGATAAACAGCTGCTTGCTTGTTGCTAATTTCATTAGGTATAAATGAACCCTTTAAGAGGTATATCCAGGAGTGGCAGGTTCGTATAATTTTTGGTGGTGCCCAGAACAGGTCCAAATCCTGCCTCTCCCCCGCCTTGTAAGCCAATATGCAGTAACTCCTCACTTAAAGTCGTCCCGGTTAACGTTGTTTTGTTGTTACATTGCTGATCAATTAGAGCAGTGGCTCTCAAACTTTGTTTTCTGCGGACCACTTGAAAATTGCTGAGGGTCTTGGCGGACTGCTTAATGATCTTTTCAGATGTTGTATGTACCGTTAGCTAACTATTGTAAAGTGCTTTGGATAAAAGTGCTATATAAAAAAAAACCCTAAATAATAATAAACTTTTTTTTCTACACATAAAAGCACACAGATCATATTTTAATATCAGTTGTCTTAACCTTTCTGATGCAATGGATGTGCCCTCTCTCCCCTGCCGCAGCAGCCCCCAAGCTGGGACTGGGAAGAAGGAGGGTTCTTTCCCTCTCTCCCCACCGCAGCAGCCCCTGAGCTCTGGCTGGAAAGGAGGGGGGTCTCTCCCCTGCCACAGCAGCCACAGAGCTGAAACTGGGAAGGAAGGGGGTCTCTCCCCAGCGGCCGCAGCCCTGAGCCTCTTTCTCTGGCCGCCGTAGCCCTGCACGTCCCAAATTCTCCCCACCCCCTCTTCTCACACCACTGCCCCCTCCTACCTATTCCCCCCAAGGCCACCACCTCACCTTACATGTGCATCTTCTCCAGGGTCCAGGCACCTAAATAGAAGAGCCACACCTGCGTGGCTCCACTAATTAGGTGGGTGGCCCTTCATTCTCTCATGTGTGGCCGCCCCGGAGTGCACCTTAGAGGGAACTATCCACGGACCACCTGAATGGAGTTTGTGGACCACTGGTGGTCTGTGGGCCACAGTTTGAGAACCTCTGAATTAGAGAACATGCTCGTTTAAAGTTGCCCAATGTTCCCTTATAGTGTTGTTTGGCAGCCACCTGCTTTGTCCACAGCTTGCAGATTGAGCAGCCCGTTGGAGCTAGCTGGTGGGGGCTTGGAACCAGGGTGGGCCAACAGCCCCCCCTATCAGCTCCCCTAAATTCCCTGTGAGGCTGCCGCCCAGCAGGCTATCAATTGCTGGGCAGTTCAGGTGTCCTTCCCACACACTGCCCTGTGCTATTCTTGCCCTCTGCCTTGGAGCTGCTCCAGGAGCCACCTCCTTGCTGTGCAGGTAGGGTGACCAGATATCCCAATTTTATAGGGACAGTCCTGATTTTTGGGCCTTTTTCATATATAGGCTCCTCTTACCCCCCACCCCGGTCCTGATTTTTCACACTTGCTGTCTGCACCCTATGTGTGGGGGATGGGGGGGGAGAGGGGTGCTGTTGTCAGGGTGTCCCTCTCCCCCGTTCCTGCCCCCACATCTGCATGTGCTCCTAGGGCCCCTCTCAGATACAGGAAGCCCCCTTGTCTCCCCTGCGGTGGGCGCCGGGGTGGGGGCTGCCATCACATGTGTGCCTCCTCCCCTGCTGCTGCCCCTCACTGTAGCCTCACTAGGGGTGGGGCTGCCCCTTGTCCTGCATGGGGCAGGAGCGGAGACTGGGGGCTGAAGGGGGCGCCCTTTGCTGGTGGAGGGTCCCATTGGAAAATGAAAGGGTCTGAGGGGGAAGGGCAGGCTCAGGGTCAGTCCGTCCTGGCAGTAGTGGTTGGGGGCACTAGGACCCTGTGGCAGCAGTTGATGCAGGGAGTCAGTATGGAGCTGCAGGGGAGAGATGGGGGCGCTCTGCTCCGGGGACCACTCTGCTCCAGGGACCTGGGAAGGCGAGCGGGGGCAGTAAGTGGGGGCTGAGGGACACTCGGGGGAGGTGTGTGGGGGCGGCAGGCAGAACTAGGGGAGAGACCAAGCCCCAAACATTGGTGGAGCCGAGCCCCCAGGCCCTGAATATTGCTGGAGCCCGGGCATCATGAGCCTATACAACTCGCTGCCTATGGGTATATCCTGTAATATGGAGGCATAAAGGCAGATCCTTCTCCTATAACCCTCTTCCCATCCCCTGATGCAAAGCCCTACTAGACAAACTTGGTACAAGGGGGTCTTACAGAGGTGTGATACATTGTGTAATTGGGGGCAGTGTAGCTATTCCATGGCTGCTGTTGCTACTTCAGCGGCATCTGCAACATTTCACGATTGTTCTGTGGATGTGGAGAATGGCTCTGATGGTTTTGCATAGTGGCAGAAACGCCTAAGTAGCCTGTGGTGCAGTGAGCCCCGTTTAGAGCAGAGCTTTGCAGAATCCAGGGAACATGGTCCTTACGTGCAGATTCCTTCAGAACTGCCCTTTCCCTATATCTTCCCTGTCTGTCCCAGTTCCACCATTAAGCCTGCATGACAGTTGTAGTAGGTTGTGATAGGTGTTGGAGCCTATAGTAGTTGCCACTTCTGCAGCCCTGAGGGAGTTGAAAGGGTTAACTCATCAGTAAGTATTGGGGCTGTTGCCTGAAACCAAGAAGAGGATGGTGTTGGGAGTGGGAGGAATCTAAATTCTCCATATTCTCTGACTTTAAAAAAAAAATCAATTAAAATAAATCCATATTGGGTAAAACTTGCGTTATAAGCACTTCAAATTCTTTCTCACAAGACTCACTGGCGAAGCTTGCAAGACCCTATGCTCAGCTCAGTAATATTTCTCTGTGTGGATGCAATGTGCTACTTTTTTTGAACATCGCATCCCATCAAAGCCAAAACTTTAGCAAACGTTCTAGGCATCAGCAGGCAGAATCCTGTTGATTTTGGGGGAAATTGGAAAACCAGAAGAGGAAAATGAGGGAGACACAGCCCCCGCCCCCATCTGTTGAGCAGGGCCAGCAGCTTCAGCCACTTCTGTAAATTTTGTAGCTCCAAGAACCAGTGGACGGCAGCCATTGACACTTTCCAGTGTAATAATATCCCACTGGCTTGGCCCAACAGAGTTTAACATGTTGACACCCTGAATGACAAAAAGGAAGGAAATAAGAATGGGGATTGGGAGGAGAAGGGAGGCATAGTGGGGAATAGGGTGTGCACGATGCCTGACAGGGAGGGAGAATGGAGTCCCTAGTATGGGCAGGTGGGCACAGAGCACCTAGCAATGCATGGGAAAAGGAGTAAATAGAACCTCTAGATGGGGAGACAGTGGGGATTCCTGGTATGGTAAGAGGAATGAGAGGCACACAGAGCCCCTGGTGTGAGAAGAGGATTTAGAGGGGAGGTTTCAGGAGTTGCTGAAATACAGAGAGGAAGGTGGCTCCCAGGAATCTTGTAAAGTGGAATGTAAGGATGCAAGTTGTCCCTGGTGTGTATAAAGCACTCAGCTACAGAAGCAACGAAATGTGTGACTCTCTCGTTGATTTTGCTGTGTGTGTGGGAAAAGAAACTAAAGCAATGTGTGTGCAGTCCAGTATTAGAGATGGAATCTTATTTTTTTTTTCTCCTGCAAATGCTAACCTTTTACTCAGATGTGACCATCCTCACCAACCGTTTGCACTTCCTCCTTGTGGTTTCCTCTTTCTTCAACTCAAAAGCTCAGAATGTGAGTTTCTGTTTTAAAACGGAGCAGAGAAAGACAGGAATTATTATTCATCTTAGTTGAAAGTGCTCTTGGTGCTTTGAAAAGCCTTTAATCTGACATAATTGAGGGCTGAAATCTTGCATGAATCTAGTCAAAAGTCAGAGACTTCATGAAAGCGGAGAAGGATTGTTTTCCTTTCATTTTTTCGTTGTTAAAGAAGACGTGTGACATGAGTTCAACTACTTGCTGCATTTCTAATGTTTGCAATCCACAAAGGTCTAGATTCTCAAAAGGATATCAAAGCATCCTGTTATATCATTACAAACCTTTGGGATTTGTTGATCATTATTGTCAGTGCTGCTGCATATTTTGGTACTGGGTAAGTTGCATATTTGTTGTATTTTGTTGTAATGTATACCCAGATTTGTTTCAGTTGGACTTGGAAACCTTTTCCCTTGCCCCCCACCCCCTCAAAATCTTTAGTAATTTAATAAAAATGAAATTAAAAAAAATTAACTCAAACTTGAGTAGAATTTAGAACATAGCAATTAGGCAGGGGGACCAGATTAAGTTTCTAGTGCTTTGCAACTCCAGGCTGAGCATGAATATTACTCATTATTTTAAAAGCATGTACACATTTCTAAAGACCACACCTAGGTATTTCAGATGTACTCCCACTGTTCTCTTTTTGACATCTGGAAATCCCTTTTCTTATTTCTTACACATTAACATCAGTCAGTAGTTAGCAAGGTGTGCTGCTGGAGGTTGGAGCTCTTTCACCAATTGCCCGTTTCTGTGAGGATGACCTGCATTTCCATTAGCACGGTGTATCCGAACTGGCAACAGAATAAACTTTGGGATCAGACTGGTTGCAAAAGTACCATGTCAGAAATTGTTTTTAAACTTTTGGACTTTCATTCTATTTCACTATAAATGGAATTTCACTGTATCATTTCATTATAAATGTGTATTATATGGCAAAGGAGTACATTTGCCGTGCTTGATTACTTTCAGGATCTCATTTTGAATACTCTCAAGTCCATGCCACAGCAAATAAGAAAAAAAATCACAAAGCAAAAAAACTGGTGCTTTAAAATCCAGTTATATAAGTATGTCTGCCTAGCTTGTATATTTCGTGTACATTATAAGCAACAAAAAACTTCTTTTACACTGCAAAACTATTGAAGATGTTTTAAAATCTCAGTGAAGAAAAAAGCCTCTTTCTTTACATGAACATCAAAATAATGATCCATGTCTAGAGCTTCTTGTGCTCTGGATTTCCCAAAAAACTTTGCTGTGATACGCACTACCCTGTTTCACAAATGACTTGTGACTGGTGACCACAAATCACTCGTGACCAACAGTGACTGGTTTGGGGGGACATTGAACATTTTATGCATGGCCCTGCTGCTGCGTCATTGACCTACAAGTAAGATGATGGCTGCCTGAGATATTATTTACATAGAAGTAAAGAAAACAAGAAGTCTGACCAAAATGGAAAAAGGAGGGAAGTGTTACTGTATGCTTGAGAGAGGCCATTTCCTTAGGGGTTACTTATGGCTGTGTTCGTCTGTTTCTGTCAGTATTTTTCCTGGGTCCACTAGTCTGGCATCAACTAAGTTCAAAGTATGCCCATGATTGTGGTGTTAGCTGAATACTGCACAGGGAGTGCCAGTTTGCTGTACTACTTTTGCTATTACTATTTGATTTAGAAGAATTTTTGAAGAGGTGGTATGATAATCACCAGGTAAGGGATAAAACAGCTACAGTAACTTGTCAAGGCTAACAAGCTTTGGTTTCCTATCACATTTATAGGTGCGGCAGCATTTTACAGACTAAAACTTCTCGAGAGGTCTACTGATAGCATGACCTATGAAAATTCATAGCCCTCCTCACTCCAAGAAAAGAGGATGGGTGCATATTTGTTGCAGTTCATACTTTTTGTCCATTTAAGTGAGGTGGTAACAGTGCAACCTCAAAGAACTGAAATTGATTCCATTTCATGTTTGGCCAAACAAAATTAAAGGCCAAATTAAAAATGAGAAAATAATGTGAAGATATGCACAAACCCTTTGCTTTAACTTGTAATAATAATAATGAGGCATTGAACCTGTGGAGAAGCAATAAAATGGCCTTTTTCAGATGCCCTAAGTTAACTGTTAAATAAATTGCTGGGAAACCTCATAAGGAAACAGAGCTTTTGAGGTGAGGCTACTGCTTAAAAGGAACAAAAGAGAACTGCTAGTGTACGCTGTGGTTTTAATTGAACAGAAGGATCTTTTGCTTCTGGGTTGGAGGGAATTACTAAAGAGAGGAAACCACTAAAGAATAATCCATATGAGACTGAGGCTATTAGTTAGGGTCTCTCTTTGGGAGCCTATGTGACAGCATGCACAGTGCTTAGAAAAGTAGATATAAAATAACAAAGAGGCTTTTACATGCATATTCCCTTACCTAAGCTTAGCATCTCTATCCATAACTCAGGCATGTCTGGTATATTCCCTGTCTGTGAGTTTGGAGAACCAATTTACAGTGCTTGCATTGCTGCCTAATCTTTTTGTCTCTGTCTGTCAGCCTTTTCATTGACACATCCCTGGCCAGCCTCTCTGAGCTCATCCCAAAAGCCCCTTCCTATCTGGCAAAGGTACCTTTTTAACTGGTAAGGGCCTTTTGATTTGAGGCTTTACTCGGGTAAAAGTAAAATATCCTAGCCTGGATGGAGCCAGGGAGGTAAATTCTCCCATCACTTGATATTCTAGCCATTGTTAACCAGCTTCAAAGGAGTCTCTTTGCTTTACCTGTCTTGCTAGGTTCTGTAATATCCTATTTAGAGCGTTCTTTGATTCAGACAGGCTGCAATACAAAATTGAGCAGAGAAACTGAGTCATACATAATATTTATAAAAATAATAGACATTTTCCCAGTTGGTCACAGATGTGACTGGTGAATATCTCATACCTGAAGATCAGCTGTGGCCTTCCTTAGGTATAATGCTTGATGCCTCTGGTCGAGATTACTTGTTTACAACCTTAAACACAAGTTAACACCAGAACATCCATGAGTAGAAGGGCTACATGAGGACCTATATATTGTCCATAAGTTGAGACTCCACGTTCCCTCCAACTGCTATAGTACCCTGCTCTGCTGCCTGAGTCTACAGCTGCTGGAGGGGGTCCCCTGGATCCCATCTCCTCACTCTCCACCAGACACCAAAACAGGAGTTGGATTTTAAAAAGAGCTGCTGGGACTCCACTGACCAGCAGACATGACCTCTAGAGCCTGTAGACTTCTCCCTTCTGTCATCACCACACAACTTCACTCCCATCCCTTGAGTTCTCCTGTGATTCACTTGCCTCATTTAGATAACAGGCTGACTTACCACTTCCTTGCATTGCTTGATTTCTGTACTGTGTTCTTCTGCCTTTTAGCTGTGTGTTTGATTTCTTACTCCTCCATCTCAGCAGCCCTCTTGTCTCTGGCGACCTTCTTTCTCCCCTCTTCCCTGCCCTTTTGTCCCTGCTTTCATTACTTTTCACCTCCGATCCCCTTCCTGCTGCCTACTTCCTTCCTTCCGCCATTCTAGGGTGACCAGATTTTTATAGGGACAGTCCCTATATTTGGGGCTTTGTCTTATATAGACATTGTTAACACCCACCCACCCACCCAGGTCTCAATTTTTCACACTTGCTATCTGGTCACCCTACGCCATCCACGGCCAGACCTCCCATCTTTTCATCTCTGTGCTCTTTGAAATATGTAGTCTATCAGCAAAAACTAGTAAAAATCTGACCTTTCTATCTTCTATCCCAGTGTTTCCCAAACTTGGGATGCCGCTTGTGTAGGGAAAGCCCCTGGCAGGCCAGGCCGGTTTGTTTACCTGCCGTGTCCAGAAGTCTGGCCGATTGCAGCTCCCACTGGCCCTGGTTCGCCACTCCAGGCCAATGGGAGCCGCTGGAAGCAGCGGCCAGTATGTCCCTCGGCCCACGCCACTTCCAGCGGCTCCCATTGAACTGGAGCAGTGAACTGCAGCCAGTGGGAGCTGCAATCGGCCGGACCTGTGGACGCGGCAGGTAAACAAACCGGCCCAGCCTGCCAGGGGCTTTCCCTACACAAGCGGCGTCCCAAGTTTGGGAAACACTGTTCTACCCCAAACACTGTTTTGCCATCTCCTTCTTTCACTTCTTGTTGTTTTGTTTAAATGTGCTAGATGCTTTCTGCACACACGGGGAGCTGTGGTTCATGTCCCAATTTGCCTCTTCTTCCAGTCCCCACCTTCACTCTGTGGGATTACAGCCTTTATGCTAACCCTTCTGATCTCCTTGTTCAGCTTTCTGCACTGCCTCAAATTCCCTGCTCATTGCAACATGCAGACAAAGATAAACAAGCAATTGCATGGTGTTAACCATAATCTTTGCTATTCCTCCATGCTTCCACCTTTTCTTTACTAGTTATAACTTTTAATGTTATAAATGTACATTTGGAATGGAAGCTCTCTGGGGCAGGGTTCCTGCCTTTACTGTGTTCTGTAAAGTGTCTAGCATACTTCAGGCTAGATCAAAGTAATGCCTGGGTTGGGTGGGTTTTGATTTAGGGTATGTCTATACAGCAACTACACACACGCCTGGCCCTTGCCAGCTGACTTGCTTTCACGGGGCTCAGGCTGTGGGGCTGTTTCCTTGCTGTATAGACTTCCGGGCTTGGGCTGGAGCCCAAGCTCTAGGACCCTACCACTTCGCAGGATCCTAGAGCCTGGGCTGCAGCCTGAGCCCAGAAATCTACACAGCAATGAAACAAGCCTGCAGCCCAAGCCCTGTGAACCCGAGTTGTCTGCATGGGCCAACCACAGGTATCTAGTTGCCATGTAGACATACCCTGAGTTTAAAAAAAAAAATGCTGAGAAAACCAATCAGTTGTAATGCTTGTAGTTCTCTGCAATTCACCATTGTACCCTGTCCCACGTGATTTCGCCTGCCTCTTCCTTCTACTTCCCCAAGTACAAGATCTCAGGAGGGGTTCCAGCGGGGCCGTCCTTACCCATACGCAAAGTACGCAGCTGCATAGTGCACCAAGAAATTTCCTGGTGCCATGCGCAGCTGCATGCTCTTCCCCAGGGCTCCTGCCCCTGCTCCAGCCCAGCCCCGCCCCAGCCCTGCCCCCACTGAGGACTCCAGCAATCGGGCCTGCACTCACCAGTAAGTAGAGTGACCTGGCCCCAGCCTGCTCTGCTCTGCTCCCCTGGCTCCAAGCCGCACTGCCGGCGAGTGCTGGGGGGCGGTTCCCCCCTCCCAAGCCGGGGAACAGAGCAGGCTGGGGCTGGGTCACTCTACTTCCTGCAGGAAGTGGCCAGCCCCATCCTCCCCGTCCTCAACGGAGGCCTGGGGCCAGCCCCCCGTCCCCCCTCCACGGAGGCCTGGGGCAGGGCCCCACACAGCCCCCCCCGTCAGGGGGGCTGCATAGGACACCAAAATAGCTAGAGACGGCCCTGGGTTCCAGTCTAGGTAGGTTGAATAACAGGGTGAGGTTCTATTGTTTTAGTGGCCTCCAAGAATGAAGCTTCTATGATTAGGTGAAGAGCTCCCTCTTTCTTCCCCAGAATAAGTGAGGAATTTTGCATAGGACTCTTTCCTTGCAGAGTTCCTTTTCTCCACATCACGTATTTTACTTACCCGTACGCTTGTGAAACTGTGCTGGGTGTCTCTCTTTAGTTTTCTGTCTGGCTAGCCACTTTCTCTTCTTGCCAGGATAGGACTTCTCTGAGGACAAGCTGCCTGCTTAATTGGGAATGGGGGATGGTTTTTGTAGGGTATATCTCTTTGCATGCTGGTAGACATTTGAACTACAATGAGTCCTGCAGCAGAGGGACTCTATCATCAGGTGATGGAGGTAAGTGGGGCTCCAAGTGTGAAGGCTCCAAAAATGAAAACAGATTTGATGCAAAGGGAGAAGAGTTGATGCATACTCGGGCCACAGAGACAAAGTCCTCTCCCATGACTTTCTGCTTTATTGGAAACTGAGACTCAACTCCTGGTAGGTGGAGCCTGTGTTGAGACCACTAACTGAACGCTTGCAGGCAGGCTGTTTAAGTAATAAAATAAAACACATGGGTTTTTTGTTTGTTTGTTTAATGAAAAATCCGTGAGTTGTCCATCCCAGACCAGATCCCATCTACTCTCTCTTACATGTGACTCTCTTGGCATTGTCATGGTGGATTGCCCAGGCAATTGTGGATATTAGTAATGTAGAGCGCCCTATGAAATTCATGGCCATGAAAAACACGTCACAGACCATGAAATTGGGTCTCCTCCCGTGAAATCTGATATTTTGTGTGCTTTTACCCTATACAGGTACTATACAGGTTTCACGGGACGTGATCGATGTTTTTGAAATTGGGGGATCCTGATCCAAAAGGGAGTTGCAGGGAGGTTGCAAGGCTATTTGTAGGGGGATCACAGTATAATACCCTTACTTCTGTGCTTTCTTCAGAGCTGGGCGATTGGCCAAAAGCCGCCGCTGTCTGCCGGGTGCCCAGATCTAAAGGCAGCGCCCCACCAGCAGCAGTGTCGAAGTAAGTGTGGCAATACCATACCATGCCATCCTTACTTCTGCTGCCTTCAGAGATGGACAGTTGGAGAGTGGCAGCTGCTGACCAAGGGCCCGGCTCTGAAGGCAGCAGCGCAGAAGTAACAATGGCCATACCATGCCATGCCTGTCTTGCTTCTGCACTGCTGCTGGTGGCGGCTCTGCCTTCAGAGCTGGGCTCCCAGCCAGCAGCCGCTACTCTCCGACCGCCCTGCTCTGAAGGCAGCGCCGCTGCCAGCAACAGGGCAGATATAAGGGTAGCAGTACTGCAACCCCTCTACAATAACCTTTTCCACCCCCACCCCCCCGCAACTCCTTTTTTGGTCAGGACCCCTACAGTTAAAATCTGAAATTTCACAGTGTTGTAATATCTGAAATCATGAAATTTATGATTTTTTTTAAAATCCTATGACTGAAATTGACCCAAATGGACTGTGAATTTGGTAGGGCCCAACTAATGTATGATGATAAACCTCTTCAGTTATTACCTTATGAATGCCTGGTTTTGATACTGGTGAGCAAGGCTAAAGGGCTCCGCATGAATGGCCAGGGCGGTCTCATTACTAGCTTTATTTAACTCCATTCTGTTGAGCCTGTATAATCTGCTATACTTGCTTATATCAGCTATATATAAGACTATAACAAGTAGGATTAAGGGAGTTTCATATACTTCTTTTTCTAAGTTTGGCTGGCAGGCAGCTATTGCCTCAAATGGACATCCACAAATTCACAGGAAGCTGCTACACATTTTAGTTCAGTATAATCCATATACCACATTTTTTCATTCTTGCTGAAATATCTTCCACAGACAATATAATAGTCAAAGTTCATATTTATTAGGTTTGATGTCTTTTGAGAGGCACTTTTGTTCTGTCATAGTCTCTGTTGTTTCCTGCACTAGGCAGTGTCTTGAACACAGTAGAACCTCAGAGTTACAAACACCAGATTTGTGAACTGATCAGTCAACCACATACCTCATTTGGAACTGGAAGTACGCAATCAGGCAGCAGGAGAAACAAACCAAAAAAAAAAAAAAGGCAAATACAGTACAGTATTGTGTAAAACAAAAACTATTAAAAAACCTTTCCCTTTATTTTTCTAAAAATATTGACAAGGTAAGGAAACTGTTTTGTTTAATTAAAATTAAGATGGTTAAAAGCAGCATTTTTCTTCTACATAGTAAAGTTTCAAAGCTGTATTAAGTCAATGTTCAGCTTTAAATTTTAGAAAGACAACCATAACGTTTTGTTCTGAGTTATCAACATTTCAGAGTTACAAACAACCTCCATTCCTGAGGTGTTCATAACTCTGATATTCTATTGTATGTCGTATCCTTTTTCCAGCAAAGTATACAAGGATAGCATGCCCTTGTGGCAGGGTTCATTTTATTTCATCATTATCGATAAGTTTAACTAATCATACTAGCTATTGCTGGCCCAAGGGTAGAGTTGGAATTGTGAAGAAAACATTTGGGAGTTTGTGGTTTGGTGACTGCTCAAAGTAGAGTGTGTTTGTGTGGTTTTTTTTGCTATGCTGAAGTGATCTTTTAAGAAGTGATGTGAAAAGCTTCCTGCAGTTTGTATGTGGCACCCTCAGTTTTCACGTTCCTTGCACTTGGAAGAAAAAGCTACTCTACTCTACTCTAACTCATATGTTGTAGAAAGAGAGGTATTAAGGTTAAATTTCAAGTCAATGTATAGTACCTGGAGTAAGCTTTGCTCTTGTTGTCTCTGTTCTGTCCTAGTGCTGGTTTTGTTTCACAACCTATTCCTGTTTTCTGTTACACTTGGAGGGGAAAAAAACAGTTTTTGGTTGATGATGTTGTTGCTCACTTTACCCTAATTTTAATTAGGTAAGATACAGGTTCTGTAGTTTTTGTTTCCAATATAGGGTACATATTACCGAGTATTTATTAGTTACTGAATTCAGTCAAGTCTTTCTATTTAATTACCAGCTTCATTGAACATGTCTACATTGCGCTAGAATCTATAGTACAAACTAAATTTACAAGATCCTGTCTCGACATACAATGTGGCTAGTGTAAATTGTGGATGGAGTCTTTGGGAGTTGGCCTTTTGTCAGTTGCTTCTGAGTGAAGTTCAGCAATCTGGAGAGGATCAACATAAAACAGGTAACTTATAAAAAGTGGTGATCCTTGTCTTACATCATGGCCACCTTTCTATTGACTTCCTTCTGTTACTTGATCTAAAAACACCAAGAGAGGAGCCAGGGAAAGAGTAAAGCCTACTTCTTAATAGCTTAATTGGTTGCTGCTGGGCCACACAATATGTTCTTTTCCACCTTTTATTGCTCCCAGAACTGAGAAGACTAGCCAGATTTTCTGCACAGCTATATGGACTGCTGTATGGGTTACCAGAAAGGCTTCTCAAAGTCATTTTGAGTGCCTTTGAACTTAATAGAGACAGGTTGTTGTGCAAGATCCAATGAAAGAAACATGATAAAAGTGTGGCAAAAAGGAGGCAGACAAACCAGTGTATGGTTTGATCTCACTGGCTTTTAGGAATATGTTTAACAAGGTTGAGGCAGACTCTGAAGTTAGTGAAAGAGAGCAAGAATGACTGGAGGGAAGATACATTTCTGAGATCACATTTGAGACCACCTTAAGAAGCTAAGCAAGTATTGTCATGAAATCTACCATAAGAATACTGGGGGAAGGAGGGAGGTAGTCAAACAGTTTCTCTGTAACATGAAAACTGGAGTCCAGAATCCAGATCTGTAAATGCAAGTGTTTATGATAAAGGGAAGCTGAAAATGTCATGTTCTGCTTTTTAGATATTTCTTCATAGTGAGAGAGCTTAATTATGACTATCTCTGAGTAAACAGGATATTTAGGTATTGCAGAATAAGTATTAATGACTGCCCTGTGTGCTTATGGCTACATGAATAATAAACCCTGTGGGGAACAAAAATAATACTTAAAATTACTACTTTCCAGTATATGAATATAATCAGTTTTCTGTTTCTATTTCTGCACCTTAACAAAGTGTCTACAAGGGCTAAGAATCCAGTGTAGCTCAAATTGTGAATGTGTCAAAATAATCACACTCTCAGTAGATCTGAATAATGATTACTAATTCATATTTTCTGCCCGAATGCATATTCTTGGATTGCAACCTTTAAAAGATATCGCTGAAAGCCCTGTAGTTAGGACATCTACATAGGGGGAGGGCAGGTAGGTTAGACTGTATGACAAGAGGGGCAGTTATGCTTGCCTTTAGAAGTTCATGCAGTTAGTGAAAAACAGTCTCAGCCAGAAGCCTCTTTTAAAAAAAAAAGTATGGTTGTGAAATCAGGAAAAATAAGTTACATATTTGTGATTGTTCAGTAGAACCTATTCAAGCATTCAAAGATTCAGAAATATAAAAGTATAGCTCTTAAGATGAAATTGCTGTGGTTTATGTAAAGATTGTTCATAAAAACTTGAAGTTGACTTGGATAATGGCATCTGAATTCTTCCTCAAAAATATCTAGGTTCAGTTCTGAAGTCACTTTTGTATGATAGGAGAATTAGTTCTCTCTTACTTTCATGGGTCATGTTCATCCTTTGGTGAGGTGAAATTATTTTCAAACAAAAGAAAAGGAAATCTCACAAGCTGCAGTTAATGCTCCAAACAACAAGACCGCAATTGACGTTTCAGACACAAATTGGAAAGACTCTCTTTTCCATGGCAACATTTAGAACAGTGGTGGGCAACCTGTGGCCCATGGGCCGCACGTGGCCCATCAGGGTAATCTGCTGGCAGGCCGCATGACAGTTTGTTTACATTGACTGTCCGCAGGCACGGCCACCCGCAGCTTCCAGTGGCTGCGGTTCGCCTTTCCTGGCCAATGGGAGCTGTGGGAAGCAGTGGCCAAAATGTCCCTGCAGGTTGCCCACCGCTGATTTAGAATGTCTTCAAATTCTTTTCAATTTCTCTTACTTATCAGTGGTTTAAATACAGTCATTTTAACTTTCATCTTCTCAATATCCAATCCAAGTAGGTCAATCAAAGCATACAGTGATTACAATTTCAAGAAGCCTGGTGAGGTGGCGGAATAGATTGCTGACAAGCTTTTGTATAACTTGGAGTTCTTCTCCGAAAATCTCTCCTTTGGAATTCACCCTGGTTTGATCAATCAATTTGATAAATCTTGGACCACTAATGCTCATTTACATTTTGGGATCCTGTAAGTGGTCAGTGACTATGGATTCTTGAAAATTTGGGGACAATACTTTGGCTCTTTCCGTGGCACATGTTAATGTTGATGCTTCGTCACATGGATCTCTCAAAACAATGTGCTTGGATGAAATCTGAGGAAAAAAAAAAAAGATATTTGAAGTTCTTCAGAGGCAACAGTAATCAATTCAACTCCTTTTAGCAAGGTGCATTCATTGCTTTTGAAGGTAATTGTTCATAGGAGCAAAACATTTTAAAACTGTTGTTATAATCTCAGCTAAGGAAAGTTGGCAAATCATCCAAATTCTTTTCAACAGCCCTCAAGCTTCAATGGACAGATTGTGAATGGATATGGCAAAGTTTGACAAATACTCTGAATCTCTTCCAAATTATTGAGGATTATTTCTAAGATTTTTCAGGTAACCAGTCCATCTCATGTTTATGAGTCTTTGCAGGTGCTGGTCTTCATACAGCATGCTCACTTCATGCCTATGGAAAACTATGCATAGAGACTTCACATCTGCTGCTTACGTCGACCTAATTATGTTAGTGTATACACTGTAGCCTTGCTTCCACCAATGTAAGTGCCCAACTACACCGACATAACTCCAGCTCCACGAATGTTGGTGTAGTTAGGGCGACATAGCATCTATGTAGACGCTGCATTACGTGCATCGGCTGTTGACTGTCATTCCAGCCAGGCTGCACCCGGCTCCCAGACCAGCTGCCTGGGCTCCTCTCTTCGAGCTGGGCTGTGCCTGTTCAGGTTCCCGCTGCCAACCAGGCTGCTGCCTAGAGGCTCCTCCTGGGAAGCCTGGCTGCCCCACTTCTTCTCTTCCCCCCTGCCCTTGGCTTCCCGATGCAGCCGAACAAGTCAAGAACCTGAAATGTAGCTACATGAAGGGTGTGCAATGAAGAAGTCATAGTAGAACTCACTTGGTCTTGGCAATGGAATTGCCATAACTAAGGGTTGGCTACACTGAGACTTATTGCATGGCAACCTGAGGATATGCTACATACTAATTGGCCATGGGGACCCCACCACTGTGCACTAAAAGTTAGTGTGTGGCACGCGTTGGTGTGACATAAATTCACATACATTCTCTATGTAAACAATCTCTTAATGTATAAAAGGGACACACCTAAAAAACAAATTATAAAGAGTATGCTTCCAAAACTAGACTAAAATTGTTTGTGGCAATAGGAATAATCTAAAAGTTGTCATGATTTCTAAAGCCAAAGAGAGAGAGGGTATAACTCCTTCATCCACTCAAGGCCTGATGTTTCACCCTGAAATTTGCACTTATCTTGCACACTTTCCTACTTGCATTCACTATGGCTCTAAGCAACTTCATAAAATCTAAGGCCAGAAAGGACTGCTGTGATCAGCTAGTCTGCCTTCCTGCGTATAAAACAGGCCATAGAACATCCCCAAAATAATTCCTTGTAATCCCTGATTTATGTGCAAATAGCTAGATGTGCCACTCTTTGTGCGCATATAGATTGCAAGTAGTGCAGGGGTTGGCAACCTTTCAGAAGTGTTGTGCCGAATCTTCATTTACTCACTCTAATTTAAGGTTTCGTGTGCCAGTAATACATTTTAGCATTTTTAGACGGTCTCTTTCTATAGGTCTATAATATATATAACTAAACTGTTGTATGTAAAGTAAATAAAGTTTTTAAAATGTGTTAAGAAGCTTTATTTAAAATTAAATTAAAATGCAGAGCCCCCCCGACTGGTGGCCAGGACCCAGGCAGTGAGAGTGCCACTGAAAATCAGCTTGCGTGCCGCCTTTGGCATGTGTGCCATAGGTTGCCTATCCCTGCAATAGTGCATGTGCAAAACAGGCCCATGCACATCTCTGATTGGGGCTGAAAATCAGGCCCTCTATGTGCATTAAAAGTATACTGCAACATATTGAAATATCTGGAACGATGATTGTGCATTCCTTCAAAAATGAACCTCCCTCCATATTTTCTTTTTTTGTAAACATTAACCCTAAACCATTCTCTCAATTCTTTTCAGTTACAAACTATTGGGGATGGGATGGGTTGATGCAGTGCCTGGGTGAATGAACAATGCCTATTCATTTATTTTAGAATGTAGAACAGCACAAAGTCTAACAAGAAACCATCTTAATTTCAGCTAAAATTTCTCTCAAATAGTGAACTTTTCCAGGAAAGCTTGAAGCTAACTAGCATGAATTACTCAGAGCTCTGCGCAGCAGTTATATACAGAACTGCAGTTTTAGTACCTAGTTTATCCATGTGTGATTCTTCTGTGGCCCCTGAACAGATCATTTGGTTTTCAGTCATTTTTCCATTAGAACTATTTGCTATATTACAATAATAAATAAATAAAAAATACTCAGACAGTAAAAACTATTTTTTATTATTTCTTTTTTTTTACAATTTAGACTAAGGAACTATCAAGCAGGACTTTTCATAGATCTTTGTGTATCATTTGTAAATCACATAGAAAAGAGATGCACTAAATGTGAAATTGAAATACAAATACTACTTTGTACTTGCAAATACAGTTCTCTTTCTGAAACTTCATTTAAACTGCTTCTATAAACTGTTTTCACATTGCACTAATTTCCATGTTAGTCTATATGTGAAGACATTCTCTTTAAATTAAGGGCTTGTTTATACAGGGAAAATAGCCTGGAATTCCACACTAGCTACCTATATGGACACTTGGCAATTTAGTTTATTCCACTTTGGAAATGACTTAGGGTGCTGAAAAAGAGTCCACACAGGAAGCAGGTGTTGAATTGCTAGTGCACTTTCAGTTCACACCCTAGTTATATTTTGCAATAACTTCCCTATGTAGACAAGCACTTATTTCATCCTTCTTTATCTCAAGTTAATCCTGATCTCTTTAGTCTTTAGTGTGTCTTTTTTATGCCCTTAAGAATTTTGTCTACCCCATAACAGCTCCTCCTAATTTATTTATCAAAGAATACAGATTGTCTTGTGTTTTTGAAAAGAAGAACCAAAAGAAAAGCAACACCCCTCCTTTCAATACTCTGTTTAAAAAAAAAAATAACCCTCTACAACTAACTTTTTCTTGATTAGTATTTATATAGTATGAGCACCTTTGTGGTCATATTCTAATACTCTTTGCCATAGACACATTGTTTAAATTCTTCTGCATTAAATTGCATCCAGCTAATGTGACAAATGAAGTTGATGTGATGCTTGTCATCCAGTCCATTTTGGTGCTTTCTCTGGCTGTTTTTGCTAAAACTATTGGTGAAATATTTGCTAATGTTGATACGTAAATGGCCATCTGATTAATTTTAGGTGAATCCCAGATTACCCTGAGGTGTAAAATTTTTTTTTTCCTTTCATGCTTGTCAAGGTGTACAAAGAGCAATGCTTGTCTGGGCAGTTAGGTGTGATACAGAAAAATCACTTGTTTCTGCTTTAATAAAAGTCTTTTAGATTCTTTTTATGAACGAGGCTTATTTTTATTTTTGTCATGCCTTACTTTTCAATAGGAGACACATATGTAAGTTAATCTTGTCTGTTTTTATAGATTTATATGAGCCTAGCTCTTTATATTGAGTAGCCGCTCATTAAAAATGTTGACTGTATAAAGTTTTTTTATATATATTCAGTGTGACACACTCTAATTGATTTTATGAAAATATGCTAATGCGTGTGAATATGATGTAACTGGCATATGCTTCATGCAAAAGGTCTCTTGTAAGGTATCATTACAAAGCTTATAATCTACTGAGTGTGGGCATCCAATCTGTATAATATCATTCTTGTATCTGAAACTAGAAATATGAAATATAACTTTGAGATCCTATTGTAATTATGCAAAGTGTGGGCCATTAATGGTGACAATTGTTTGTAAATGGCTCTGTTTACTTGAAAGTCTTCCTGTATACCTGTGTGCTGGCAGGTGAGTAATGAAGTCTTGCAGTGACATGTGATCATGTCACTTGAACTGGAATCCATCTTTAACCTGGTGCTTCTCCATTTAGATGGAGGGGTGGGAACCCAGAGAGGGCCAAAGGATTCCTGCTTTGTGCAGAAGATATATAAGGGGATGGAACAGAACAATGAGGGCTGCAGTCATGAGAAATCCCCTAGCTACCACCTGAGCTGGAACAAGGTCTGTACCAGGGGAAAGGATGGGGCCCAGACTAGAAAGGAGTCTAGTCTGTGAAAAAAGCTTATTGGAACATCTCTGAGGGTGAGGTTTTATCTGTAATCCGTTTCTTACCGTATTAGGCTTAGACTTGCATGTTTTTGTTTTATTTGCTTGGTAATGTACTTTGTTCTGTTTGTTATTACTTGGAACCACTTAAATCCCACTTTTTATACTTAATAAAACCACTTTTTGCTTATTAATTGACCTAGAGTAAGTAATTAATTCCTGGGGGAGCAAACAGCTGTGCATATGTCTCTATCAGTGTTATAGAGGGCAAACAATTCATGAGTTTACCCTGTATAAGCTTTATACAGAGTAAAACTGATTTATTTGGGGTTTGGATCCCAGTGGGAACTGTGTGTCTGGGTGCTAGAGACAGGAACTCTTTCTAAGCCGTTTTCAGTTAGTCTGCAGTTTTCGGGGGCTGTGGTTCAGACCTGGGTCTGTGTTTGCAGCAGGCTCATGTGTCTGGCTCAACAAGACAGGATACTGAAGTCCCAAGCTGCCAGGGAAAACTGGCTCAGAGGTAGTCTCAGCACATCAGGTGGCAGTCCCAAAGGGTTTCTGTGACCCAACCCATCGCCGGCAGAATTAAGGTTGCTTGTGAAACCTTAGTTCAGCCCCCTTATGTGTACACATTGTGATACAATCTCTAATGACATGAACTGATACTATTTTGTCCAGAGGGCCCTGCATCATTTAGTGCACATGTTAACAGGCACCTACTGAATATTTTGTTTCATCCTCATCGTTCAGTGTGTGGCCTTGGGCCGTATTTATTCACCACTATTTGAACCATGCTCTGAAAACAGAATTATTAATTTCCTCATGGGCTTTTCTATGGTGCTTATCACTGTAGTAGGAGGAATTAGCAAACAACTTATTTTCACAACACTTCTGTTGGAGATGAGGGGGTGGGTATTGTCCCCATTTACAGGCTAAGAATGTAAGCAGCAAAAATAATCCACTAATAGAGTTGGGTGAAATTTTTCATGCAAATCATTTTTCAGTGAATAAACTAACTCTTGGGTTGACCAGAAACTAGTTGCAAATTTGACCCCATAGCTTGTTTCACGGAAAAGTTTTTTGTTTGTTTGTTTTTAGGGGCAGCAAATTATGTCTATCTGTCCCCCTTCATAAACTTAACCACTGGGCTAAAGGTTGATTCCCCATTCTGGAGCAAGGACTTTAACTCAGGTCCCTCTCCGATTCAGGGGAGAGGTTTGAATCCACATTTCCTATCTCCCAGGCCAGTGTCTTAATCACCAGGCTATTGAGTCATTCATTCTCTCTCTCTCTCTCTCTCTCTCTGACACAATGAATATTTACATAGTTATAGGAAGTGTTTTCGCCTCTGGTGGTCACTTAAACATACACCTCTACCTCGATATAACGCTGTCCTTGGGAGCCAAAAAAATCTTACCGCGTTATAGGTGAAACCGTGTTATATTGAACTTGCTTTGATCCACCGGAATGTGCAGCCCCGCCCCCCCCCCCCCCCCGGAGCACTGCTTTACCGCATTATATCCGAATTCGTGTTATACCGGGTGGCGTTATATCAGGGTAGAGGTGTACTTGTGTTAAACTAGTGACTTGATTGTCAGCATGTATGAACCATCTGGCAGAAGCAGAGATATAATCAAATTCCCCAAGGCAGCAGTCAACTGCCTTAACCATGAAATCATGTGTACCAGCATCTTAATTCAGGCATTTCCTAACTTTTCAATGTTTGACTTTGCAACCTGAATAAAGTTCTTATAACAGTTTTTGTATTTTCCTGGTTTTTTGAAACTGAAAAGACAGAAGTTTCATCATGTGGCATAACTGACACCCACATGGGTCATTAGCGTGGTTGGAACGTTTAGCTCAACCATTCTGACCTCTGCCCTGTAAAGTAAAAGTGTATCTGACAGCAGTAGTAGATTAGAGAGATGAGGTGGGTGAGGTAATAACTTTTATTTCACCAACTTCTGTTGGTGAGAGACACAAGCTTTTGAGCTACACAGATCTATTCTGGCTGGGCAAGGAGTAGTCTCCCATCCCAGGCCCAGTCTTCTCCACTCCTGTTTGTCCCTTTGCCGCCTGGCTCTTTGCCCCGGTCTCTTTGCCCAGCCAATCCCAGTTCTCCCCCTGCATCCTGGCACCTTGTCAAGATGTCTCCTTCCTCCCAGGGCTCCTTCTCCCAGTATAGTCCCCCACCCCACCTGTCCCCAGGTCTGACTTTTGTCCCCTCTGCATTTGAATTGGGCAGCTTCCTCCTCCATGTTGCGAGAGTACAGAAGGGAGGCATTGAAAGCCCAAAAAATTCAGCCTGAGGCAGGCACCTGGCATGGAAAATTTCAGCCCAAACAGTTAAAGTTTGGCAAAGTTGTAAGTAACTGCAAACAAGGTCTTGTAATGGGAAGTGTCAGGCAACCTTAACAATAGGTGGTGCTACCAGCCCTGCATATAATGTTTAAATCTGTGAGGAATCAGAGTCACACTTAAGTAAATGTGTGTGAGATTTGTCTGTAGTACAGGGGCAGTGTTTTCCCCCTCTCTGTCTCTTTGACTTGCGAATAAGAAAATGACTGTGCCATTACAGAGTATATTGAAAATCTATAATAAACCACATGTGCATGCTTATGCACACATTTGTTTATTACTGTGAATAGTTTGCATGGATAGAATAGTGCGACGTATTTATATTACAGTAACATCTACTGACCCAACTGAAATCAGGGCCCCATTGTGCTAGGTATTGTACTAACCCAGGGGTGGGCAAACTTTTTGGCCTGAGGGCTGTATTGGGTTTCTGATGCCCCCCCTGGTACCCCTGCCCCATCCACCCCCCTGCTCTCTGTCCCCTGCCTGCCCCCGGATCCCCTGCCCAACCCCCCCCCCTTTCTGACTGCCCTCCCGGGACCCCTGCCCATCCAACCACCCCTTCTCCCTAACCGCCCCCAGACCCCCTGCCCCTAACTGCCCCCTGCTGCCCCATCCAACCCCTCCTCTCCTTCCTGACTGCCCCCCCCAGGACACCTGCTCCCATTCAACCCCCCTGTTCCCTGCCCTCTGACCACCCTGACCCCCTATGTACACCCCCAGCTCCTGACCACCCCGCGAACTCCCCTGCCCTCTAACCAACCCCCCACCCCCGCTCCCTGCCCTCTTACCACGCTGCCTGGAGCACCGGTGGTTGGCAGCGCAGCTGCACCAGGACAGGCAGCTGCACCACGCAGTACAGAGCACCGGGTCAGGCCCCGGCTCCTCAGCTGCACTGCCCCAGGAACTCGCTGCTCCGACGCCCAGAGCATTGCGCCAGCGGCACAGTGAGCTGAGGCTGCAGTGGAGGGGGAACAGTGGGGGAGGGGCCGGGGGCGAGCCTCCCAGGACAGGAGCTTAGGGGCCGGACAGGATGGTCCTGCGGGACAGATGTGGCCCGCGGGCCGTAGTTTGCCCACCTCTGTACTAACCCATAGCAAGAGACAGTTCCTGCCCTAGAGAGTTTGGAGTCTAAATGGACAAAAGGTGGGAGAGGAAACGAGAGATGAAGTGATTTGCCCAGGTTCACACAGCAGGTCAGTGGAACAGCTTAGAATGGAACACATTTCTTTGTTCCCAATCCAGAGCCCTGTCCACTAGACCACACTGGCTCTCACATGAACCTTGTATGGACCTTTACAAAGACTTGAAAAAACAACAAGCCCAAATCCAAAACTAAATGTCCCATCCTTGAGGCGCTTACAATCTACATCAAACAACTTTAGACAATGAAGATGATAAATAAAGGAAGGGAAAGGTGGGAAGAGTTAAATATCTTGTTACTGATGTTTCCCAGCTCAGGAGTGTAAGTTGGTGATGGAAATCAAAATAAAAAATTGGTTTTGAGGAGCAATTTGAGGACAATGAGGGAGGATATTGAGGGCACTGGAAGAGGGATATCATTTGGTTAGGTGGAAGGAAGATCGATTTGCACGGGGAAGTTATGTGAAGGACTTCCTCAAACTCACTGGCCTTGTTCCCCTCTTCATTGCTCTTAGAATAATTCTCCATTGAAGGAGATGGAGATGGTTCTGTTCTGAGACCGACGTATGTAGCCTGTCTGGATCAGGTCCTCTAAATCAGAGTATCTCAACACGTGGGTTGAGACCCAAAATTGAGTCATGAGAATGTGTCAAAAGGTCACTTGGGAGGCCTGGGTGTGTATGTTGGGTGTATGTCCCCTGGAGGGGACTAGGCCCTGCGAGGTGCAAGATTGCAGATCCCACCCTGCACTCACTCCACAGCAGTGGCTCTGCTGGGCTGGCTGAGCTCAGCTTGACGCTCTGGGCATTGCATCCTGGTGCACAGTCAGAGTGCCTCCATAATCACAATGGGGAGAGGGAGAAGTCGGCAGAAATTAGAGTGAGTGGTTGTAAGGGTGTGGACTCACCCCTGCGGCGCCACCTGCTGGTCATCCATGGGAATTAGCTCTTCCAGCATCCTGGAGCGCCCCCTGCAGGCTGGTGGTCTGCCTTACCGCTGGCCCCTATGTCCCTCCCAGGACCCCTTTCTCTGGGTTGCTGCCCCCCTGGCTGTACCCCCACACGCTGGGTCTCCCCACCCAGGGGAACCCCCACCCACTAACCCCACCTCGCCTCAGTGTAAGGCTACTGCCAGTCACCATCTAGCCCCACTCCCTGGGGCAGACTGCAGTATGTGCCACTCATCACAGGCAATGTTGGGTTGGACTGCTGCCTCTCTCTATAGCTGGGCTGCCCCTCTGCAGCCTTGGTACTGGTCTTAGGCCCTTAGCTAGGCCCACAGCCTGGGGCTTTCCTAGGCCAGAGCTCCCTAGCTCCTCTAGCCTTCCCCTAGCCTTGCTCCACTCCCAGTGCCCTGCTCAGCTCCCTAGCAGCCAGGCCCCTCTCTCTTTGCTTGTAGAGAGAGAGTCCTAAGCTTCTGGCTGCCCTGGCCGCCTTATAAGGCCCGGTTAGTCTGTTTGGGGCATGACCTCAGCTGAAGCCACTTCCCCCAGTCAGCCGGGGCTTTGCTCCCTGCCCCAGCCCCAGCCCACTCCTGCCCTGCGGGGCTTGAAACAGCCCAGGAGCAGGTAACCACCCCGCTACAGTGGTGCAGTGACCCCCATATACCAGGCCACAACACAACTCTCACAAATCAGCCTACCGGGCCAATGCTGTGTGGTGCTGCCACCTCTGAGGTTGCAGCGCCACAACCACGGTGGGGAGCCAAGCCACGCCAGCCCTGCAGGGCAGAAGCAGCCACTATGGTACGCACGGTGTACTAACTTAGTACTTATTACATTATTGTGTATTATATAGTGTGGGTAAGAAATATTTAGTAAACCAGACATTTTCTTGCATTGATGCTATTTACTGGGTTGCAACAGGGCATCAAAGTTTACAAATGGGTCATGAGCCTAAAAATGCTGAGAACCACTGCTCTAGATTCTTCCTAAAGGAACTTTTGGCTGGGTATGGGAAATTTCCATGTTAATAAGGTGAGCACTCTGAGCCCCATCTGCTCCGTGATGCTTGCACCACCTGCCTTGTAGGAATCCCACCATTGCATGCGATACTGGCAGGTGATCTGGCCCTTTCTCTGGAAAACACAAGGCTGTGGATCTTGAAGCGTTGCGAGCCCTTGGAATGATACTCTGAGCATCACCATTTTGGGACCTCTCTATGCTTCTCATGATAGAAATTTGAAGGCAGTTGAAAAATTTTAGCTGAGCTGTTGCCATTCATGCAGCTGGCCACCAGAGGCCTCTGTCCATCTAGCTGAGCAGGCAGCACTCTGGGGAAAGTGTCTCCTTTTCCTGCACTGTGCCAAGGCAGCATTTGTTCGATTTTTTGCAGGCTGAAACCCATACCTGCCTAGCCTCGGGTCCTGTCCACTTAGACATACTGGAGACTGTTCCCACTGCAGCCTGGAGTCTCTTAGTGAACAGCGGTGGGAGGATGTAAATACAAATTTGGAAAAATATTTATTTTGTGTCAGTTCTCTCAGCCATTTGAAGAAACCTTTTGTGTAGCACTGATGGGATCATCCAGGAGGAGAAGCCTATGCTTTTTTCCTGCCTGTCGTAGGCAGATAAGTGGAGCCTGCCTCGAGAGAGGATAGCACTAGGCTGGACTTTCCCCTGGATGAAGGGGAGCATACTGATGTTGGAGGGAACGGTGAGGATGTAGAGGGTCAGATACCGAAAGGATAATATGCCAGTGGTTAGAGTGAATGAAGTCCTTCTCTGGAGGAAGTGGCCACCAGCCCCATTTTTGTGAGCGTTTTCTGATGGTTTCAGGTTAAAGTTTTACCCTGGTACCTGTTGCACAGAAATGGGGAGAGGGATGTTAGGAGGACTTTTCCATTGCGTATTCAAAAGTCAGAAGTCCTGCCCAAAGAACACGGAATACGTATTGCTTTAAATTGCATTTGTGGGGGAGAAGTCCCATGATGTTTGAGCTCTGGGGATTAGCAATCCTGAGACGAGCTACCCTTGTTATCCCCCTCTGCCTCATTCTCCAAGGTTTTGTACTACATGTAGACTTACGATATGTATACACTTAAAACACTACAATGCCATAGCTGCACTGCAGTAGTGCTTCAGTGTAGACACTATCGTGCTAGGAGGGGTTCTCCCATTGCTGTAGTTAATCTACCTCCCTGCTAGGTCAACAGGGAGGTAGACAGGTCAACAGAAGAATTCTTCCCTTGACCTAGCGCTGTCGACTCCAGGGTTAGGTCAGCAGAGCTACATCTCTCAGGGTTTGGATGTTTCACACCCCTGTGAGATGTAGCTATGCCAAAGTAAGTTTTTAGTGTAGACAAACCCCTACTTTCTAAGTGACAGGTTTCAGTGGTAGCCATGTTAGTCTGTATCAGCAAAAAAACCAAGGAGTCCTTGTGGCACCTTAGAGACTAACAAATTTATTTGGGCATAAGCTTTTGTGGGCTAGAACCCACTTCGTCAGATGTATGAAGTAAAAGATACAGGAGCAGGTATAAATACATGAAAGGATGTGGGTTGCTTTACCAAGTGTTAAAGTCAGTCTAACAAGATAAATCAATTAACAGCAGGATACCAAGGGAGGAGAAATAACTTTTGAAGTGGTAAGAGAGTGGCCCATTACAGACAGTTGACAAGAAGGTGTGAGTAACAGTAGGGGGAAATTAGTATTGGGGAAATTAAGTTTATGTTTTGTAATGACCCAGCCACTCCCAGTCTTTGATGGAGCTGAGCTTTACCAAGGTGCTGGATGGGATGAAATATAAACATTTTGACTTGCCTTTTTCATCAAAATTTTGAATTTTTCTCAACCAGCTCTGATTTCATCTGATTACTCTTGTCTCTTTCTTATTCTTTTGTACCACTTTGTTCTTTCTGTCAGTCTTCACTTTTGTCTTGTACAAAGTTGAGTGCTTTGTTGGTAGTAAATGGCAATAAATAGTTGGGGAGGGACTCCTCACTTTTTCTTTTTTCCTGTTAGGAAGGAGGGTTTGTAAATTATAATAGTTTATTAATCTTTCAGATGCCTCTATTTTTGTGCAGTCTAGATCTTGCTTGTAAATGTCTTTCATATGAGCTGCTGACTAGTAGATTTCTGTCACACTTGAAAACCCCCCACCCCAGCTTCTGGAAGGAAGAATGGATTATTTTTCTCACTTCTCCTTCTGCTTTTCACCCAAATTACATTTTTCCCACAGAATTTCATTGCTGCCGTGACTGGGAGGTGTGAAGAAAAGATCTCTGATACTTTCAGTCCTACAGCCTTTGCATTTAGGGGACTTTCTCCCCTGTAAATAACTCCAGTACCTACATCTGGTGCTTCTACTCATAGTTCCTTTTTTCCCCACCAGATGCAGCAGAAATTTGAAACTGATATAATTTTTTGACACATTCACTTCTGCCCACGTTTCTGAATAACAGCAAAGAATCACTGCTTATATTTACCATAAATATCAAGTGTTCTGATCTGGTGCTGTTTGGCAAAGCTCTGACCTGCAGCACAGGATTTGCAGGGGTTTTTATGCAGACTCAAGAAGACAGCAGTGCATAAGTTTACACTCTTCACATTTGTTAGGTTTTTAAGTGAAAGCTTAAATTGTACAGAAAATGATTGGTTAGGCCCCTGTATTTACTGGGGAAAGTTCCCAGTTTACCAGTAGGAGTAGCCAGGTGGATTTTCAAGCCCGGCTTATTATTTACATGGCACCAACTGCAGTCTAGGTTCTATACAGACAAGTATGAAAAGTACTTGCTCCATAAAATTTGCGGTCCTCTAATTTGCCAGACATGATCAAAAGTGTGTTTAGTTCTGTCAATCTAGGCAGCAAAACTGAAACAACCATTCCTGGGTAGCAGTGCAGATAGGGTTGCCAGGTGTCCAGTTTTCAGCCAGAATGCCAGGTTGAAAAGGGACCCTGGCAGCTCCAGTCAGCATCACTGACCGGGTTGTTAAGTCTGGTTGGCAGTGCAGCAGGGCTAAGGCAGGCTCTCTACCTGCCATGCCTTCACATGGCTCCCAGAAGCAGTGGCATGTTCCCACTCCGGCTCCGAGGTGGAGGTGCGGCCAGGTGACTCTGCACACTGCCCCATCTGCAGGCGCCGCCCCCGCAGTTCCCATTGGCTGGGAGTAGCCAATGGGAGTTGCGGGGGAAGCGTCTAGGAGCTGGAAGGGGGAAATGCTGATGCTTCCGGGAGCTGCTTGAAGTAAGCTTCGCTGGGAGCCTGAACCCCTGACTCCCTCCCATGCCCCAACCCCCTGCCTCAGCCCTGATTCTCTCCTCCCGCCCTCCAAACCCCTCAATCCCAGCTTGGAGCCCCCTCCTGTACCCCAGAGCCCTCACACCCCTCCTGCACCCCCAGCCCCAGCCCTGAGCTCCCTCAGCCCCACCCCAGAGTCTGCACCCCTAACCAGAGCCCTCACACCCCTCCCGTGCCCCACCCCCCATCCCAGCCCTGATCCCCCTCCCACCTTCTGAAGCCCTCGATACCAACCCAGACCCCCCTCCTGCACCCCAAACCCCTCATCCCCAATCCCACTCTAGAGTCTGCACCCCCAGCCGGAGCCCTCACCCCCCCCCTCAGCCCTGCCCCATCCCAGAGCCCCCTCCCACACTCCAAACCCCCCTCTGGAGCCCCCTCCTGCACTCCAAATCCCTCATTCCCGACCTCACACCAGAGCCCAGCTGGACCCCACACCCTCACCCCCCCAGCCCCCTGCCACAGCCTGGAGCCCCCTTCCACACACTGAACCCCTCATTTCTGCCCCCACCCAGAACTTGCACCCCCAGCCCAGAGCCCACACCCCCTCCGACACCCAAACTCCCTGCCTCAGCCTTAAGCCCCCTCCCATACTACGATCCCCTGGCTCCACCCCCCCCAGCCTAGAGCCCCCTCCTGCACCCCAAACCCCTCATCCCTGTCCCCACCCCAGAGACCACACCCCCAGCTGGGGCCCTCACCGCTCCCCCACCCCGCATCCCAACCCACTGCTTCAGCCCAGATCCCCCTCCCGCACCCTGACCTCCTCATTTCTGGCCCCACCCTAGAGCCCACACTCCTAGCCAGAGCCCGAACCCTCTCCTGCACCTGAACTCCCTGAGCCAGCCCAGTGAAAAAGAGCGAGTGCGTAAAGGTGGGGAGAGCGAGCGACAGAGTGAGGGGGGATGGAGTGAGGGGGCAGGGCAAGGTTATTCGGTTTTGTTGAGTTGAAAGTTGGCAACCCTAAATGCAGAATGTAACCAGTTATAATTATATACAACAGATATACAACGTGATGTGTACTTTTGATAAATTCATATTTGTGTGTATATGCTATGGTTAAATAAAAGCCTTCCTGGCCTTTAGTACAGTGCATTTTAAATTGTGTAAGCTAGAAACTGTAAACACAGTATTTCAACTGTAAGTTTGGATGTGATCACCTGGGAGTAGGTCTCTAACTACCAGAAGCCCTTAGGAAAGGGGTTTTTCAAAAGTGTTTAGTGGTGCCATAACTTGCATGGAAACGTATGGTAATACATCCACTGAAGTCAAATTTGTTAAGCCAAAGTTTAACACTTTCTAGACTCACACCCTAAAGTTTTACTATGTGGCTAAAACTCCACAAAAAAAAGAATAGGAAGTAAACATTCCTCCAGAGGTGTGTGGTAGTTTCAGTTTGTTTTACTAAGGTTTCTGTGAAATTACACAATCCTGGAATAAAATACTTTGGTTTGTGTTTGGCTTTTTATCTTAGATTTCAAACAGAATTTCAGCAGGTATTTATACAAGCTGTAAAGACTGCTTGGGGCAGGCAGGCAGATAAGTATTGAAAATGTTGGGTATTTGTTGTATGACCACTGCATTGAGAAGCTTTGTGCCTGGAGGAGGTTCTCTTATTAATAATTCAAAGAATTTGCTACTCAAGCTATGTCAGTTCTGCTGAGCATTATATAACTGCAGGTTCTGAATGTGCTGGACTATCCTTTGACAGACATTTGCTAGCAGTCTCCAGGACAAAACTGCTTTTAAGACCAAATTTCTTCCCTGAAGCTAAAGGGATTTTTCCTGTATGCTGCAATACCCTAACATAAATGGAGACCAGTGGTTTGAAATCTATGTGCAAAATACACTAATGTACATCGATGAGCAGCAGCAGAATGCTGTAAGACAAACTTTGTTTCCATCATTGAGAAATCCTGATGCTGTTTGAAAGGGTTTGATTCTTTCTTTGCAAAGAAAGGTTTCAGCCTTCAGCAAGAAAAGCTTCAGATGTAAAGATAAGGAAAAATGGTTGAAGTGAGTACTCTGTATATGTTAGTTACATTTGTTTTGTATTAATATATTTATACTGGTTAGTTAAGTGTTTTTTAAGGCTTGAAAAGAATCTGTTACTATCTCTCCCTCAGTCACCTTGGATGTTAGTAGTAGTGAATTTGTATCTGTTTAATCAAATCAAAACTCTTGTCAGCATAGAGATCATTCTTGGTTATTAGCTGACTATTAAAGAAAAACAAATTTGCCTATCTTTCACTAGTGGCTTATGTGTTAATATATGTATTTAACTTTTTCATAGCATATGAATATTTTAAATTGATTATATATATGTGTGTGTGTGTTTTAAGAATCTAGGGACACTTGATTGCAGACATTATAGTAATATATTTTTAGCTTGGTAGTTTATTCTGTGTTTTGTTTTGTTTTTCAGTTAAAATCAAACAGCCTCCTAACCACATACTCTAGGACAGGGGTCGGCAACCTATGGCACGCATGCCAAAGACAGCACACGAGCCGATTTTTAATGGCACGCTGCTGCCTGCCGGGGTCCTGCTCAGCCCACTGCTGAACCCCGGCAGCGGGCTGAACCAGACCCTGGCAGGCAGCAGCGTGCCATTAAAAATGCTGCCCAACCCAGCCCGCTCTTCTCCGCCCCCCCGCCTACTGCTCTCTCGGGCAGGGGCAGGGGGCAGAATCAAGCTTGGTCCTGCCGGCTGCTGCTGTACGGAAGGCTCCGCCGGCAGCCAAGCTTCCCCCTCCCCGGCCTCTTACCCCAGTGTGCTGCGTTGAGCCCCGCCTCCTCTCCCTCCCTGCCACCGATGGCCCTTGCGAGGGAGGGGAGAAGACCAGCCCCAGTGCCCTTGCTGCTCAGACCAGTAAGGAGGTGGGGCCTTGGGGAAGGGGGGTAGGAGCAGGGCGTATCCCTCCAGCCCCCTGCTGTGAGCCACTCAGGGCAGGGGGCTGGGAGCACCCCCCTGAACCCAGCCCAGCCCTCTGCCATGACCTCTGCACCCCCTTGGACCCTAGCTCCCTGCATCCTCTCACAACCCCATCCCTGATTCCTGTACCCTCCACACATACTCAGCCCCCCCACACCCCATGCCCTGACTCCTGCACCCCCTCACACACCCCCAGCCCTCTGCCCTGACTCCTGCACCCTACACACATACCCAGCCCCCCAACACCCCCTGCCCTGACTCCTGCACTCCCCACCCTGAGCACCAAATGGGAGCTCCTGCACCCCCCCACACACACATTCCCACCTGCACCCCTTGCACCAAATGGGAGCTGCCCAGGTAAGCACTCCACACCCAAACCCTGAGCCCCCTCCCTCATTTTAGCTCCTGGCCAGACCCTGCACCCCAACCCCCAGCCTGCTCCTTCACCCCAAGCCCTGTGCTCAGTGCACCCACACCCTCAGCTCAGTGCAGAGAGAGAGGAAGAGAATGGGCCAGAACCAGGGAGAAGGTAGGTACCCACTGTATGTGGGCAGGGCCGGGACCCCAGGCTGGCAGTGGGCTGAGCGGGGCCGGCGGCTGGGACCCCAGCTGGCAAGGGGCCGGCAGCCAGAACCCCAGACTGGTAGCAGGCTGAGCGGGGCCGGCAGCCGGGACCCTGGCTGGGAGGAGCCAGCGGACGGAACCCCAGACAGGCAGTGGGCTGAGCAGCTTGGCCCGCCGCTGGTCCCGGCTGCCGGCCCCGCTCAGCCTGCTGCCGGTCTGGGATCCCGGCTGCCGGCCCCGCTCAGCCTGCTGCCGGTCTGGGGTCCCGGCTGCCGGCCCCGCTCAGCTCGCTGCCGGCCTAGGTGAACAGAACCCCAGGCCGGGACCGGGCTGAGCAGGCTGGCGGCTTAAGATCAGCATTTTAATTTAATTTTAAATGAAGCTTCTTAAACATTTTGAAAACCTTGTTTACTTTACCTACAACAGTAGTTTAGTTATATTATATATAGACTTATAGAGAGAAACCTAAAAAACATTAAAATGTATTACCGGCACACGAAACCTTAAATTAAAGTGAATAAATGAAGACTCGGCACACCACTTCTGAAAGGTTGCCGACCCCTGCTCTAGGATGAGCATCCTTTCAGTCTACATATCATAGAAGCCTCATGTCTTCCTTTTGTGACATTTCATTTAATAACTGTCTTAATGTATAAAAATGTAGGCTTGTTTTACTCACTAGGACTTTACCTAACTTTTTTCTTAACCCATTCTACATAGGTGGCAACACATGTCAGCAGGCCATGCATGGTATCCTATGTGTGGCTGCATGTTTCCCATAGTGCAATTTAATGTAAAGGAATGCCCTCAGACCTCCCAGAAGAGCTTTCTTAAATGGGACCTGCACACTGGGTTGAGAGATCCATCTGCTTTAGAGTGCTCCAGAGAGACTATGGAAGGGATATTGAACACACTTGTAATCCTAGTGGATTTTTATTTATTCTATTTGTGGATTGCTTATATGTTGCAATGCTGAAGAAATAAGCAGGTGAAAAAGAGGGTAGGAAAATCATCACTGGAACAGAACTAAGCAGAATATAAATACATTACTGGTGTCAATGAGGACTGGGAGTTGTCTAATAGTTGTAGAGCCTTGCCTGTATAGCCAAGATACCTACCATCAATACCATGCTATAGCTTAGCTGCTTTGCTTATCAAAGGTTTATTATTAAATTGTTGAGTGAACTACTTCCCTCACAAGAGACTTGTATTATACAGCTCATTGTAAACAAGGGGATCAGTGCGATGTAATTTGCATATTGAGTCTGGTTTGAAACTGGATGGAAGATAAACTCAGTGTGATCATTTGTACAAGAACAGAATTGACAAGAAAATGTTGCAGCACAACAGAGAAATGTTGAGAGAATGCTACTGCATTTTTTGGTCTGCATCCCTTGCCCTTTATGTTGTAGCATTTATTTTGTTACTCTGAAAAGCACAGAAGATATTTTGAACAGGGAATATAAAGTTCTCTTTGCTTTCTTGCAGATGAACTGCTATGGCAGGAGGTTAAGGCGGACAGGACCTGAACAGCTGAACAGTAGAAATGACTTGGTTTCTCCACCCCAGCATTCCAGGGTGAACGGCTGGTCTTTACCACTCCATACCTTTCAGATTGTTGCTCTGCTGTTTTACACGTACCTGGCCATTGTAGGGTTTGGGATCTACATACCTTTGCTTCCACATGGATGGAAGTATGCTGCCTATGCTGTATCCTTTTTTTTTTTATTTCCCTCCCTTCCAAGACATGCTCTGCATAGGTTCTGGGTTAAAATTACATATGCACTGCTTATGCTATAAATAATGCATTAGAGGAGTGAATTACATTTCCCCAATTGTATATTTAACCACACTTAGTGAAGGTGGTTTTGTTATAGTTGTTTTTATATAAAAAATTCACTTCCTGCAAAATACCATATTTAAAAAAAAATCTGTCTTTGCCAACTAATACTGGATATGACCCAAAACCCATTAGTCAGTGTGAGTCTATCCATTGGCTTCAGTGAGCTTTGGATCAGGCCATTGGTATGAGCCTTGTTCTAAACTATGAGCTGCTCAGCAGTCAGGTGGGAGGGTATAGATTCTCCACGGCTTTGAAGGACTCATTGGTGTATTGATAAACATTCCCAATCATACATCTCACTTCAGCCCAGAGTTACCTACCTTCCACAGAAATTTGGTGTTCCGTCACTTTTTTTCTTTTAATTTTTGGAAAATTATTTACATTGGACATAAAGAACCATAAAACTATTTACTACAAAGGAATAATGGGCTAATGTGATCCTTGGTTGTATAAAGAGGGGAGTAGTGAGTACGGAGTAGGAATAGGGAGCTAATTTTACCTCCATGGACAGCACTGGTGGGACAGATGCATACCTCCCAACATTCCAGTGGCTAAAGGGGATGGATCCTGCCCCAGGGAGGATGGGATAGGAGGCCCAAGGGGAAGAGTTGCAGAGCAAGTCCACCCCATGAGTCGTTGGGCATTTGATTGACTTTTAAACTGAAGTGTTTTGAATCAGCCCAGTCACTATGGGGAGGCGGTACTAGGGGTGCCACCTCTCACTCCCTCCTCTGCAGCCCTAGGATCTGCACAGGTTAGAGATGGGTGAATTTCTGATAGTTTTTGGTTCACTGGCAATTCCAAACTTTTTTTAAAAAAAAAAATTAGCTTTGGGTTGGTCCAAAATCAAAATATTTAAAAAAAAATATTCGGCAATCAAAAAGCTGAAAGATTTATTGTGTGTCAAACAAACGTTTAGTTGGAAACAAGACATTTTGTTTTGATTTCAGGCATTTTTTAACTTTAAAGGAAATTTCTAAACAAAATGTTGTTTAGAGACAAAAAGTCAAAGTTTCATTACAAACACA
The DNA here is from genome assembly GCF_020497125.1 of Mauremys mutica. Taxonomy (NCBI): domain Eukaryota; kingdom Metazoa; phylum Chordata; order Testudines; family Geoemydidae; genus Mauremys; species Mauremys mutica. The sequence goes on from NC_059073.1 coordinate 180,312,900, forward strand.
TCAAAAAGAAACACTTTGAATTTTGCGGGGAGGGAAGGGCATTTTTTTCGGGGGCTTTATTGACCAGAATAATCCAGCACAATGTTTCGTCACCAAATCTGCATTATTATTTTTTTTCTCCACCAAAAAGAAAAGATTTTTTTGGTTGACAGTTGTGACCAGCTCTAGCACAGATCTCAACTTGGGAATGTTCTGAGCATCTGCTGTGTCATAGGTAAGGATGTGATTTGGTCACGGATTCCAGATGACTTCTTTGGCTTCAGCCCTCCATGACGGGGCTTGGGCTTCAGCCCCACCGTGACTGTACCCTGACTGTACATTTTTATCATGACTTCTCTGTGAATTTTGCCTATTTTTACTGTGACACAAGTGTATCCATCATCATAGGTGAGGAAGGGGAGGGGAGTTCTGGCTGCTCCCTTCCAGGGTAGTGGGAGCCCTACCAAGAGCAGAATAAGTGCTTGACTTAGGGTATGTCTACACTACGAAATTAGGTCAAATTTATATGTTGTTTTTTTAGAAATCATTTTTATACAGTCGATTGTGCGTGTCCCCACACAAAATGCTCTAAGTGCATTAAGTCGGCGGACTGAGTCCACAGTACCGAGGCTAGTGTCGACTTCCGGAGCGTTGCGCTGTGGGTAGCTATCCCACAATTCCCGCAGTCTCCGCTGCGCATTGGAATTCTGAGTTGAGATCCCAATGCCTGATGGGGCAAAAACAGTGTCGCGAGTGGTTCTGGGTACATATCGTCAGGCCCCCCTCTCCCTCCGTGAAAGCAACGGCAGACAATCGTTTTGCGCCTTTTTTCCTGGGTTACCCGAGCAGATGCCATACCACGGCAAGTGTGGAGCCTGCTCAGCTCACCGTCACCGTACGTCTCCTGGGTGCTGGCAGACGTGAGACTGCATTGCTACACAGCAGCAGCTCATTGCCTTTTGGCAGCAGACGGTGCATTACGATTGGTAGCCATCGTCGTCGTACTCCTGGGTGCTCTTTTAGCCGACCTTGGTGAGGTCGGTCGGGGCACCTGGGCGGACATGGGAGTGACTCAGCCAGGTCATTCCCATCTTCTCCTGAGCATCTAGGAGATGACGATGGCTAGCAGTCGTACTGTACCGTCTGCTGCCAGCCTAAGATGTAAAAGATAGATGGAGTGGATCAAAACAAGAAATTGACCCGGCAATGTGCACATCATGCTGATGAGCTCTGCATGGTCACCTGTGCTGATCTGCTCGCCACGCTGTCCAAACAGGAAATGAAATTCAAAAGTTCACGGGCCTTTTCCTGTCTACCTGGCCAATGCATCTGAGTAAAGAGCGCTGTCCAGAGCGGTCACATTGGAGCACTCTGGGATAGCTCCTGGAGGCCAATACCGTCAAATTGCATACACACTACCCCAAATTAGATCCGGCAGGCCAATTTCAGCGCTAATTCCCTCGTCGGAGGTGGAGTAAAGAAATCTATTTAAAGAGCCTATTAAGTAAAAAAAATAAAAAAAATAAAAGGGCTTCATCATATGGACGAGTCCAGGCTTAAATCGCGGTAACGCTGCTAAATTCGACCTAAAATCGTAGTGTAGATCAGGCCTGACTCAGCCTGAGCCTGGGGAAGTGCCTAGTTAAGTCCTTCTCTGGCCCGCCACCCAGGAATGCTCAAGGGAAAGGGGAAAAAAAGAAGCTGAGAAACAGCAGCTAGTTACTGCACCCTGACTTTCTGTCCCACAGCAGACTAAAGCACCCTGAGATGCCAAGGTATCACATGCTAGCGGAGTAAGCTGTGTGCTCCATCCCTTCTCCCTTCCCTTATGACCTCTGTGCCAGGGGCTGCAGGGAGAGAGGTGTAGGAGCACACTATGCTGTTTCCACACCTGCTGAGAAATCCCCAGCCAGGGACTTAAGGGTAGTTTCCACTCCCTTTTGAGCGGCTTAAGGCTATGTGCACACTACAGCTTAAGTCAGTGCAAGTTATGTCACTGAGGGGTGTGAGTAAGCTACCCCTGGAGCGATGTAAGTTATACCGTCCTAAGCATCGGTGTGGACAGCACCATGTCGGCAGGGGAGCTTCTTCCGCCGACATAGCTACTTCCGCTCACGGGGGCCAAAGTAATTAAGTCGATTGAGGGAGCTCTCTCCCGTTGGCTCACAGCGTCTGCGCTAGCAGCCACAGCACTCTAAGCTCTGAAGTGTAGCCAGGGCCTGAGTGTTCCAGGAAGAGTGGAACAGGAAAGAAAATCTGTTCCCAAGTACAAACTGTAGCCCCCTTGACCTTTGTGAAATCTTATGTTTGAGCCTCAGGCTGAAAAGATTGACACCCCCCGCCTTGGTCTAATGCAAAAGAGACTTGGGGCACAACTCTGTGGTGTACTGTTCACTTGCAGTGCTCCTTGACTGAAGGGCATCCTGCACATTGCAGAATCAAAACTCAACTCAGCTGTAACTGCTCAGAGTGGATAGCAAACGTACAAAATGCTAGCGTTTTCATAGTGAGCTTTTCAGTAACATGAAGCAGTTTCTAATCGGATGACTTTACACGGTGCTTGCTCTTCATTAAATCATGAATCAGGATCTTGAGTTCTATAGTACCTTCAAACAGGGACATTTGAAACTGGTTTGAAATTCCTGTGACTGAGATGGGGGTGGCGGGGGAGTTAACAATGTTATGAAAGGGAAAGCATCAATACACCAGTAATTTATGTTCTATTTATATACTAAACATAGATTGTTGCTAGGAAGTGATATGATGTCAATACAGTTTTCTTATAACAGCATGATAATTCTTATAGTAAGGGATAAAATATGTGTGTAGTCAAATGTTGTGTTTATAATGGAAAACAGTGCATTAGTGGTGCCGTTTATCTCCTCTACTAGTCAAAATCAGATTTACACTGGAAATGCAATATAATCTTACAACAAAGATTTTTTTGTTTGTTTTTTCCTACTTCATAGGAAATAAGAATTCCTACTTTTTAAAAAAAGCTGTTAAATTAAATTTGCATACCAGGTTTACATGTTTGAAAAGAGTAAGAGCCTGGCTGAAGTCCACTCTGCCGAGGTCCTCACTGGTTCCTGCTGGTGCTGTCATTGCCGGGGGGAAGGTCCTTGGAACAGAGCAACTGAGGGCTTTTTTTGGTGGTGGTGGTTTGTTGTTAAGGAAATTGATATTCTTGCATATTAGGAGTGGATTTTAAGGCTTGTTTGGGGAAAAGGGAGGGTTACTGCCCTGAGGTTCAGGTGGGTGTTTCCTGAAAGTTCTGAAAAATAAGTGACTATTTGGGGAGTCTGAGAATCCTTGGAATTTTTTTTTCTCATATTAAAAGGCAAGGGGAACCTTCTCTATAAGTGTGAGAGAAGTGTATTTCTGCCTTCTTTTCTCCTCTGCCTTCCCTTTACTTCGATAAATTGCCGCTTTTTTTTTAATCTCTATTTGACTAGAATTGGGGGTCATTCCCTCTCTGAAAGACTTCCCAAGGTATGGCACTTTCATGGTAATATAGGACCAAGGAAGGAGTTGGTTGCTAAGTCCCAGTGACATGGGCAGAGGTGAGAGAGACTGTCTGGAGGTGTTTTTCCCCCTCTAAAGATGAGTCTTTCTCTTGTGCAGATGATCTACTGGCTGGATTTAGTTCATCTAGATCTTATGAGGAAGGGGTTACACTAAGCACATGGACATCACATTTTCAATGTGTTGTTTTGATCAAATTATGCATTTTATTTCAGATAGTAATAACTAAAAAATTTACAGCATATCTGTAGAACAAACTGAGAGAGATCATACAGATCTCTTTAAAGACCACAATCAAATTAAAACCGATATGCAGATTTTTATAGTACCCTCTCCAGTACAATAGTTTAAGATAATGTTGCTATGCATCAGTTTGGAGGCTCTGCATAATAAATCCAGCACTGCCACCTTTGGCTTTTAGACTTTAAGGAGGAGCTGATCAAGATAATCCTCTTATGGCCCTGTCAATATCATTAACAGCTTTAAATGTGAAAGTTGAACCTTTCTTACCCATAGAAAAAGCTTCTGGTTTCCCAATATATAGAAATTTTAGAGGGGCATGTAGACGGAGTGGCTTCTTAGAACTTTAATTTTTTGCAATCTAATAAGAACTAATAAGAATCTAAACTTGTGTGTTTAGAAACAAGTTCAGAACTAAAAGAAGGCTGATTTTAAGTGTCATCATGTTGTCACATTTCCTGATGAAGTCCAGGAAATGCAAACAAGGACATAAAGATTTCAGACTTCTAATGGAAGAACTGCCAAATATTGGTGCCAAATTTTGGGAAACAATGGAAGATAAAATTTATATTTTTAGTTTTTGACAGTGAAGTAAGAAATGTTTTCGCTTCAAACTGAATTGATTTATTTGCATTTGTGGAAGAAAGTGGTAGGTCAGATGAGGAGTTCAAACTTATTAAAATAACCTTTTTGCCCTCCTTTATGTTCGAATAAAAAATAATCTTATAGAGATTAAGAATTTTGGGACAGATCCACAGCTGGTGTAAATCAGCATATCTCCTTTGATTTAAGTACACCTGCAATGACTTACCCCAGCTGAGGATCTGACCCTTTATTCATCATTGGAAGTTTTGTTGCGATGACTGCCCTGGTCGGTCAGTTTTTTTTATGGGGGTTTTATCTTTTTGATGTGTCAGGCTACACTGTGTAGTGTAATGTAGCTTATGGTTATCTAAATGAAAAATTTTGGATACTGTATGTACCATTCTGAGAAGAATTTTGCATGCAGTGGGTGGGATAGCTGGAAAACCTATGTTATATAATATGTAAGGAAATCTGTGTGTATGTATATAATATAGCTGTGTGAGTGTGAAGTATATATGTACACTTTATATATATGAATGTCACTTTTTATATGAAAAATACACATCTATACAATAAAGTACTGCAATTACATAAAAACATAGGTGAGAAACTAATATTTTAGTCTTCAATAGAAGTAATCTTAAGATAATGGCACATTATTAAATGCTTATTCTGCATATCTAAGATATAAAAAGTGTGACTATACAAAGCATACTTCATGGATCTCAGATACACACACACATTTTGGCAGGCTTTTTGTGGTAATAACTTGTTTTAAGGCAGGCTACAGGTCAATCTCATCAATTGTTCCTGCAGCCTTCCCAGCTGCTCCCTTCTGGTGAACAAGAAATTGTGTTTGGGAGTGGATCCAGAGTTCAAACTGTGCCTTACAAAGGGTGTGTGTATTGAGGGGGTGAGGGGTGTGTGACATGCTCTGCATGTGAGGTTAAAAAAAACAAAAAAAGAGAGTATATTGTGTATATATTTCTTGGCCCATGCACTCAGAGTCCAATCTCTCTGCCTTTTGAAGACTGCTTAGATTGATATCTATCACCAGTTGGATGTAGAAGAGCTACTTCCTCCTGAACCTGGGAAACACACCATTAATAAAATTACTATTTAAAGAACTGCTAGGTGAGAAATTGATCAAGTTATGCATACACAAGGGTTTTTCGTTTATCTCCTTCTTGAGGCCGGAAGACTTACAGGCCAGGTATATTTTAAAATTCTGCTGGTTGTTTAAGTCTGTGACTGTATGTCATTTTCAAAATAACTTCAAAAAAATCATGTAATATATCCTGATGTTGCCTATGAGACTCCGTCTCAGAGACTAAGATTTAAATCTTTGAAAGAAGATTTAACCAAAACTCGTGCTCTGTTAGAAATATTGTATCCAGCCATTTTTTTTATTGTGTATCACACCAAAAATGTTTCTCTCTTATGCTGAGTTTCCTTATCTTCTGTTCTCAAAGTTTAAACTGTAGTACAGCACTTGTGAAGAGGCAAAGTTTTGTAACTTCTATTTTAGCTCCCTGGGCTTTGTTTACTCTTGAATCAGATCTAGCACTGTGATACAGTGCTTGTTCTGTGTCTAATAGGGAATAATTCTACTTTAAACAATGTAGGAAATTATTGCTTTGGGGCACACAATGAGACTTCCTGCTCTGGTTAAGAAAACACACCTTCCCATTGTCCTTCTCTGTCATGTCACAGTGTTCATTCTCTTCAAAAGTATTGGTAATTGCTACCATGGTAACAAAACAAAAACATGATATGGCAGCTATTCTCAGTGCTTCATAAATGAATTCTGCTCGTTTACTAAACTACAGCAGTTTGATGACTCTCTCTATGACTTAAGCCTAGCACAAAATAATCTGTTTACAGTGTGGTGCTCAAGGGTGGATGTCTGACTTTTTTTTGGCGTGTGTGTGTGTGTGGTGTGAGGGGGTGGGTAATCATCACTAAAATCAGCCAGTGTAAAAAGATAATCCATTTGCCTCTCGCTATTGTGTGCCTAGTGATTGCACAACTAACTTCTGTAGCAAGAGGTGAATTCTGTGAAATACTTGGGGATCTGGTTATAGTTGAACTACTTTCTTATGTTGCAAAGCAGCTAGACAAAGTGCTTAGCTAGTTCAGGTGAGACTGAATAGTCATGCTCTGTATTTGGAATTTTAGTGGTCGTGCCATGTGATTTGGGGCTGACAAGTTTGCCAGGTGAGAGTGTAGGGAGATGTGGAAAAGACGGTGTGCGGAAAGTGGGACACAGATCAATCAAGGGTTAGAAAGGGAGCTGCTTTGCCAGGCGATAGTTTGACTTGGTTTTTTTTGCAAGTGAGCTTCTTGGAACTGTTTGCTCCATCCCAGGTAAACATGACTTGTGTGAACATTTGTAAATAAATAAATGGGAATAAGAAATACCCTGAATCTTTGTCACTAGATTAGTTACTTGTTAGAAACTTCATTTCTAACAAGTGACTGGCACATTCCAAAGCCCGGGATCACTACCTCTCGGGAAAGGGGTAACAGTAAGTTCCTGACTGCCAGTTTATGTCCCATGGTCCTTGCTTGTGGCTCTCAACCCATTCTCCTAAAGTCTCACATAATCAACTGGCTCCAGGAGCTGAGGTTTTAAGGAAAAAAACAAATATTACGAGATTAGTGATCAAACTGAAAGTTGGCAACCCTGGAGTGTGGGTAAAATATGATTCCTATCAGGGCAATGTACTGAAATCCTCTTGTTGTTTTCTCCCAAGAATTCCTCCGTGGCTTTTATCTTGGGAGGGGGTGAATTGAGTCTAAAAGGGTTTCAAGAGTAACTTGAATAGAACCTTATTAGTTTGTTCTTTAAGTCTACAGGACTTCTTCATGTTGAAGTCTGAAGGAATGCCTAATTATAAATATTAGGCAGTAATTACAGGCATCTGTCACAACTCATAGGTAAGGAATAGAAATGGTAAGAGGCAAAATTATACTGAATTGTGGGGAGGAGAATCTGAAGATGAGCTGTATTTGGCTATAGAATGGTTTCTCAAAAGAAGTAATGGTGGCCCCATTGCCTTGGGACTTACAAAAATAGCCTGGACAAAACACCCAAAAAATGTGCTGCCAAGAACAATCCTGTATTGTCAGGGGGATTGAACTAACTTAGTAGATAAACCTGGTGACTTCCATTTCTAACTCTTTTGATACTGTGGCATGCCACTTATTAGTTAAAACTGGTGTGTGTGTGTGTGGGGGGGAGGTAGTTGTCCCTTCTGTTAAGATAAAGTAAGACTGAAATGCATTTTATTCATTTGTAATATTGAAAATGTGTACAGGCAACTGGGAGGTGAGGGAGAGAAGGAACATAGGCCATGGAAGTTAGACCTACATTTCTTCCATTTTACAAGTCATAGTGCATTATCCTTCCTTTGTCTTACAAGCACTGAATAAGGGCAGCGGGGGTGGGGAAGAGGGACTCTTTAAAATGGCACAGGGGCGTGTGTTGGCCAAAAGCTATTGAAAGGGGTATATCCTTGTTCTTCATCTTTGTGTGTTTTCTTTATCCTAAACACTTATTTTCTCCTTAACTAACAATAATGCAGGTGATCGGCATCCTTTTTGCGCATCACTTAGTTGCTCACCTTGTTGCCATCACCATTGACCCAGCAGATCAAAATGTGCTGGCCAAGAAAAACTACAGCAGCCCCATGCCAGTCTTTGACAGAGGCAAGCACAAGCACGTCATTCAGAACCAGCACTGTTATCTCTGTGAAGTTGATGTGTAAGTTATGCAGTAAAAACATATAAAAAAGATCAGGATTGTTTTTCTTTAAATCCAGAGACGTTTTATATTTTTCTTTACTGTTATGAAGTCATTTTCCTGCTGGCCAGGTTAGAGAGAAACTGACCTGTTAGTAAGAAATTTGTGGCTTTGAATTAGCACCATCTATAGTTGAGGTTGCCTGGCAATTCCCTTATAAGATCCTATTTTCAATTGCTTTTAACTTTCACAGACTTCACCTTTCAGGCTGAAATTTTCCATACCAGGGGTTTGCTCCAGGGTGATTTTAATGTTTCAGCTAATATGATTCAGCTGTTTCTGAGAACAGGGGGAAATATATTGTGCTGTCCATGTTTATTAGGGGGAAAAAAATTTCAAAAACCTTTTTGCTGAGGGTCTGTCCTTTCAGAGCAGGGACTTGAAATTTGGCAGGAGGGTTGCCCTGGGATGTGCTTTTTGCCATCCCTGTGAAAATGAGCCCAAATCCAGCCAAGTTACATACTTGTGAATAATCTCTATTCGCAAACAGTTAGTGGAGACTTGTAAGAGTGTGACAGCTAAATTCCCAAAGAGTCTGTCTGCCCTGAGCATGTGCCATCCACTCACAGCTCCGACCTGTTCTAGATTGTACATCCTCACTGTGACCTTGTGCTCCGTCCAAGCTCTGCAGAGACTTAGGGCCTGGCTACATTAGAGAGTTTACAGTGGTGCAGCTGCACTGCTGTAAGCTCTCTAGTGTAGCCGCTGTAAACCGACCAGAGAAACTCTCCAGCCAACATAACGCTGTCCATACCGACGCTTAAATCGGTGTAACTTATGTTGCTCAGGGAAGGGGGCAGGGGAGGAAGATGATTTCTTCACCCCCCATGAGCGACATCAATTATGCCAACATAAGCCATAGTGTAGACATAGCCTTAGTGGGACTTTACCTGCAGTTGCTCTTCCCACCCGCCAAAGGATCCTGGGATATCAGACACAAACTGAGAGCAGGGAGACTGTCTCTCCTGTGCTCCTTGCTGGTGGCCCGGCCATATAGGAGTACAGCCAGAGGAATCCTGATTAGAATGCAGAGGGGTGAGGAATTGTGGGGGGATGGGAAGGGCTATGTGTCTTGGACTGCTTGTGATTTCTTTGTTTTTGGGGGGTAGTATAGAAACCTGTTATAAGACATCGGTCTGTCGGAGACTGCCCGTGTCTCCATAAGTGTGGCCTGTTTTGCTGACTAATTCTCATTCCATTTTATTTATATCTTTTTGTTTTTAGAGGGCCAAAAGCCAAACACTGTAGTGCCTGTAATAAGTGCATTGCGGACTTCGATCACCACTGTAAGTGGCTCAATAACTGTGTGGGAGGCAGAAATTACTGGTAAGCCAATATGAGCTAGCTTTGATCATATTGATTTGTCATGAAGAAATCAATGGGCGCTAAGCGTACTTCACAATGAACCAGATGATTTCCCCCGCCCCCTTTGAGGACATTTAACTGCTTGGTAGGGATTGGCTGATTTGGAGGGAACATTCCTATGTCAGCAGCCTTTTATTCAATGGTGGAAAAGTGAGGTCAAGTTAATGACTCCTCCCTGGGAAATCAGTTTTAAATATATCCCTTTCCTCCCACATATGGCCCAGAAACATCCAGTTTTTACTGTGTTTGCAGTTCGTTTCTAATAAGTCCACTGTACCAATCTATGTGCTAGCCAGGAAGTTCCTCGACCACTATATCGAGTCACAATAGTTATGGCAGATATATGTTCACTGACCAATCTGAGAGTTAATTCTTATCTTGCAAGACTTGATCTTTGAATTAAATAAGTATCCTTAGTTGGTATTGTTTGATCTGTACTAAGTGTATTGTTGCTGTTCTGTAATTAACAAAACTTGTGCTTTAAAAAAAATCTTTTGTTGTACTGTAGGCATTTCATTTTTATTCAAATTTGCAGCATCAGTCCAAAAAGAATACAGTAAATACATTAATTTCCTTTTTTCTTTTGTTGGATTTTATACTACATAGAACAGAGTGAATAAAAGAAATGCATATACACCTCTACCCTGATATAACGTGACCCAATATAACACGGGTTCGCATACAATGCGGTAAAGCTCTGAGATGCTGCTCTGAGCAGCCTGTTAAGGGTGCTGGGCCAGGGCTGAGGGGTTGGATAAGAGGCAAATGGTCTCGGGGGTGGTCAGGGGCTCCCCACCCCCCAGGGTCTAGGAGGCAGGAGCTGTGGGGGGGCAATTTATGGGGCCCCACAGTCCCAGAGTGGCCCAGGGGATTAACGGGGGGCCGGGAGCAGCCTGCTCCACTTCCCTCGCCCCAGCCGTGTCACTCAGGGGAGGAGGCATGGGGGAAGGGATTCCCCCCCCTGCACTCACCGGCAGCGGCGGCAGCAGAGAAGCCCGGCCCCAGCCCGCTCCACTCTGCCAGCTCCCAGCCGCGGAGCTCTGCTTCCCGCCGCAGGTGAGGGCGGGACCTTTCCCCAACCCCAACCCTCCGCCCCAAGTGACACGGCTGGGGCAAGGAAAGCGGAGTGGGCTGGGGCTGCATCTCTCTGCTTCCCGCCACCGGTGAGTGCGGCGGGTGTCCTTTCCCCAACCTCCCGCACTCACCAACGGTGAGAAGTGGAGCAGCCTGGCCTCAGCCCGCTCTACTCCACCAACTCCCAGCTGCAGCACTCTGCTTCCCGCCACCGGTGAGTGCAGCGGGCGTCTTTTTGCCAACCTCCCTGCACTTACCGGCAGCGGAAAGCGGAGCGCCGCAGATGGGAGCTGGCAACGTGGAGCGGGCTGGGGCCATGCAGTTGCTGCCAGTAAGTGCCTGTCGGGGGGTGGGGGGTGTGGATAGGGGTTGGAGCAGTCGGGGGACAGGGTGCCGGGGGGGTCGGGTAGGGGGTGGGATCCTGGGGGTGATTAGGGACAGGGGTCTCTGGAGCGGGTGGTCAGGGAACAGGAAACGTGGGGGGGCAAAGCAAGTTCGAAATAACGCAGTCTTACCTATAACATAGTGAGATTTTTTTGTCTCCCGAGAACCGTGTTATATCGGGGTAGAGGTGTAATATTATTATTACCTTCTTGTAAGGAAGGTAAAATAGACTGAAGCAAACCCAAGTGATATTTGTTTTACCAAATCCCTCTTGTTTTTGAATTCTGCATGCCAGTCTTCAGTTTGTAAAGTAGCCAACTATTGGTCATGAGGAAAGAAGCTTTAAAGTGAGAGCCTGCTACCTACTCTATGGATATATAAAGATATATGTGAGCACTTACAGAAAGAGTAGAACGAAATGTGAGCTGCTTCAGCCCCTGAATAGGGTTTATGGTGAAGATTGTGTAAATTCTTCTTCACATTTAAAATGCCACAAGCTGAATGGAAAAGAAAAATTTCACATTTAAAATGCCACAAGCTGAATTGTTTGAACAGAAGAGTAACAAAAGGAGTGTGAGTGGAAAATGACAAGAGTCTATATTTTTGTAGTGAAGCCAGAGTAACTCGAGTGGTTCTTTGTTTTGCCACACTTTAAAACAGACTCTAGAAAATGAGAAGTAGGTGAGGTTCTTTAGTCTATGTTAGAGAGATGAATGGGGGCTATGTTTAGAGGGATTTAATTTGATTGGTGGGTGGAACAATCTTTTGATCTTGTCCCATTACCCTGGCTAGGAGCAGATGGCTCTGGGGTATAAGCTTCCAATCCCATGGTGTAACAGGTATGTTGTAGGTGGCCTGGGAGTCATTGGGTGGAAAAAAGTCTTGTTGCCATTATAAAATACTCTGGGGTCATATACCCTGTTGAGACAGATTAGGGTTTATTGGGCAGCAGTGGATGGATAAGGGATTTGGAGTGTAGCTGTGCTCAAGTACCACAACCGTGTGTTGGAGTCAGAAGCTTATTCTTCTGGGTGATTCCAGTGCAAATGTGGATGATACTTCAGGAGTGATCTTAGATGGCATCCATGGGGCTCTCCCTAACGGGTTTTGGCACTCAATTTAAAGCTAGCTTGCTTTGGATTTGATCTCTGATTTGGAGGGGCTGGGGGTGGTAAATGTTCTCATTTTAGTTTGGCATCAGGGCTTACCCATTGCTCTCTCTGGTGCGGTGGAACCATTTTCTTTGCTTAACCACAAAGACAGGTGGCCCAGTAGGGTTTCAAAGCTCTTTAAGGGAGAATATTCAATGTCAGTGCATGTGGACTACTCTTCCAGTGGTCCGGTTAAACACGGATTTATTTGTCCTCTACTGTCAGTAGGGTTGTTCTAATACCCTCAGCTTTGCACCCTCCTCACAGGTCAACCTTTTCTTCAGGCAGCCTGTGATAGAGGTAATGGAAAGAGAAGAGCAGAAGGCTGAGTGGTGGTGACAGAAACCAACCTCCAAATCTGATTGATCATATCATAAATCACTTTTGAAGTTTTATGCAATGGCTGCAATGGAGACAAAAAGGAAATTTTCTTCTCTTCCATTACAGCCCCTGAAGTTACAATTGACAGCACTGGTGAACCTGGCTTCCCTTGTCACGGCACAACCCAGATTGTCTGTCTGTTTTCATCTATGGAAGTCCTATGTTGTTTGGTTCCTTCTTGGCTAATTTACAAATTTGCCTCTTCTATTCCATTGGCTTAAGTCATTTGAGAAACACAAGCTATCAGGTTTAAACATCTGGGGGCTGGAGGCAGGCTGTGTTTGGTGAGCAGCCAAAGATGCTGAAATTCATACCATTGAACCAACAGAGCCCAATTATTTGTTTGACCTTCAGTGGATGCCTAAGGCATATGGTTACATAGGCTTTTTCTTGATGCAGTGGCCTGTGGGGAGTGGAGGGAGTTAAGTGTTCATTTGTGTGTGGGTGTTTGGGGATGTGAATTAAGTATTTTAACTGAGAATGATGAAATTTCATACTTGTATTTTTTACTTGAAAGGTATTTTATAAATAAACAAATATTTATTCTTTTAAATCAGTGGAAGTTCATGAAAGCTTCATTTCTGTGAAGCTGCAAGACTGGTCATCCACTGAGTATAGTGTTTTGTTTCTCTTATGTACATAGGTTTTTCTTCAATGCTGTTGCCTCTGCAGTTCTTGGTGTCTTCCTCCTGATACTGGTGATCCTTTATGTCTTCATCCAGTACTTTGTGAATCCAGCAGAACTACGCACAGCACCTCAGTTTGAAAGTATTTTTCCACTGACTTAAAATATACTGTGTACTTTTTACGTAGTTTGTCTAATGATACTGCTCCCAGAGATCCAGTTATGTATTAACTTCATTGAAAGAAGATGTCAATAGGACTTCTTGGTCAGAAGGTTGTAGGTTGACACTAGTGCAGTGCTGGGAGGATGCTGTGTTGTTAAAGATGTCATTCTTTAGATGAGAAATTAAAATGAGTTTTTTTTTCTGCCTGTCTCTTCTGCTTTTCTTGGTGAAAGTTAAAGATTTCATATCTTTCCCCAAGATTAGGGAATATAACCCCCTGTGTACAGACCACTATATTCCTGACCTGGTAATAAAACAAGTCCCTGTATATGATGGACTTCTGGGTCCAACAGTGGCTGCTGTGTTTTGCCTGTCTAGCCAACTAATTTACTGTGTAAAGCATATGAATTTAAACTGTCTTCACATTCAACTAGAAGAGTTTTACTGCATACATATGACTTAGGAGTGCACACAGATATGTAGAAAGAGTATGTAAAGTTAAAGTGCTTTTAAATATCCTTAAATTACTCAGATATTCTACTGGCCCTAATCTAAATTTTGTTTCTAGCTGTATGAGAAATGCTCTTAAATACCTAATATCTAAAAAAGATATTTATATCAATTTTTCTGTCTTCCATAACACTGGAAATGGAGATTTAAACGCATGGCTATTTTAAATGATTTAGAGAGATGTATGATTTCTAGACTTCCAAAAATTAGTTGGGGAGATGGGGGAGAAGTATAGGTCAATCTGGCACTCATGCAAGAGAGGCTTTGCTGGAGCAAGATGTGTGTGATGCAAAGCTTCCCCATGTAACTCTTCTAGTTACACCATGATCCTGACCTGTAATACCTTCCTACCATTCCATTTCTGAGATTCTCTTTGAGCAGAAGGTAATTGTGCCATGGTTAGCCAGAGCTTTGTGAGGTGGATCTGGCTCAGACCACTAGATTTGTGACCTGAATCAATATGTGAATCCAGATCTCCAGAAATGCTGGGACAGTGCTTTAGGGTAAAATTTTCCAAAGCACCTCTAAGTACCATTTTTTCAAAAGTGATGAAGTACTTAGCCTCCTACGTCCCATTGACTGTCAATGAGACCTTAGGCTCCTAATTCACTTACTTGCTTTGGAAAATTTTACCCCCAGCCTGTTACACTCCTGCACTCTTCAGTTTTTGAGGACCCATGAGTAGTCCAAGTAAACAGAGCTAGGAAAGTCTATTTATCCTTCTGGTTCTGTTTTAGAATTTCTTTTTAGATCAAAACAAATAAGAGGTGAATAGTCTTGTGCAAAGACCAGTCAAAAAGCCCAGTTAAAAGAGAGTTACTTGAGCTGTAGGAGAGACTGTGGGTAGCTTGTTTTTTCCTATTTCCATTACCAGAAGGACGAAGTGTTTTATTTCCCCCTTTACTTTGCCTTGGTAGGAGTCATTGGAAACAACACGTGGTTGGCCTTTCTCCCAGTTGCTCCTGCGGAGACTACAGCAGCTGGAATCCTGGCTATAGCGGTGATCACTGTGCTCCTGGGAATGGCATCGCTCCTGCTGCTGGGACACTTGTTGATATTTCATCTTTACCTCTGTATGTAATATTTCTCTATAAGCAGGTGGGCAGTGATTGTTTCAGGAAAATCCTTCTCAGTCTGTTGCGATCAACGACTACAAAGGTTCCATCTTTTAACTTTCTTTTAAATATCTATAAACCCAGGTATGGAGAACTTCAGCCTCAGTGGCTGAAGCGCGTTAGTTATAAGCAACTGAGAACAGAGAGTTATAATTGAAAGTGTTAGGCAACTCTGTCCCCAATAATGCATTACATTTTGCATGCACAAATGCAGTTTGGCCAGGAAATTTACCAATGACAGAAAAAGACAAAGACTTGATTATTTGAATTAGCTTAATTACCAAAGAGTGAACATCACCCTGGGGAAGATTCTGCATACAAAATGCAATGTATACTCTTCCTATAAAGCGGAAAGAAATAGTTCTGCTTCCTTTTAAAGGGTTTACTTTTAAGAAGGTCTAAAGAGGGATCAAAGATGCACTTTATTTGGCAGTTTAAAATCAAGTTTGTATGCCTTTCCTAAAGATATGATAGTTCAATGAGAAGTTCTGGGCTTGATGCATGAATTATGGGATGAAATTCTATAGTTTGTGACTAGATAATCATAATCCCTGCTGGCCTTAAAAATCTATTAATCTACAAATACATACTTTTCATGTGGTTAACTATCTTTCAGTATCTTCTTTTGGTCAATATTGGACCAATATTTGTAATCTTGTGTCCCTTCAACTTTTTGGTTTTCCAAAGAAAAGAACTTGATTCTTATTTGCATGTTGTTTGACATGCAGACATTCAGAAGTGCTGGAAGACTATTTTCTTTAGTATTTGTTTATTTTATTTTTAATTTTCCACTGCTTTGGTGGATATACATAACAGTTCATTAACAATAAAATGCAAATGCATCCAATGTATGTTTTTAGGTACAGTGAAGTTGAAAGTTTCTCTGTGCCACTTGAGTGGGGGAGAACATCTAGAGTATATTGAGTGTCAGTGCATCACTTAAAGCATCTTCTTGCAATTACAAACTAAATATATTTTAAGTAGCATTTAAAATATTCATATTTTTTTCCCCAAATTTGTTTCCCTAACCGGTTTTCAAAATAATATGAAGTACATGTAATTTCAAAGCTTCTGAATGGAACCTTCACTCTTTCCACCCCTCTCTTGATCATCACCTCTTCCTGCCTCACTTCCACAAATGCACTTCAGTTGAAGTGATATCAGATGTAATGGCGTTTTGAACTTGATCATATAGCCAATTGACCTTGCCAGTTGTGCTTTCTGTTTGTGCAAGAATGTGGGGTGAGAAGAACCAGCTTTTTTCAAATATCTGAGATGGAAAAGCATTCTAGATATTGGCATGTCAAGAAGTGTGCTAAGCATTGAAAGGTTCTCTTGTACAGCGTGCTTTGCAAAACTGCATTCCATACTTTAATTGTACTGTTTTTTCTCTGTGTAGATATTTTGACCTAAGCTTTTAAAAAAAAAAATTGGGGGCTTTTGAGTGTTTTTCGTTTTTCAAGAAGGAAACTGATTAATTACCAGTGACGTGGGTGCATCTTTATTGAAATCCACAGCATTCTATGCTTTTTCGAGTGACTCTCTTACCTTCTTACTGTATTTGATCAGATTAAAGGTTCCAGAGTACTTCACCGGTAGCCTAGCTTTCTTCATGTTTTTCTTTTTAAAGTCCAGAGTATGGGGTAGTACTAAAATAATTATTACCAAGATATTTGACCTTTTTAAATGTGCTTCTTGATAATGTTTTGCCATAGTCCCATGACTACTCAAGAAATCAGACTTTGACTTTTTATAATATTTTTTTAATCATCCTTTGATTGCTTTGGCAAAACATGATACATTTAAAAATTATCCATACCTGTTGAAATAGATATTCACATACCTCTTGAAAATTAACTCTTTGGGCTGTGTAGGTAGGTTGGAAGATATAATTAAATATCCATGATATTTACAACATTGCAAATATTTTTTGAACTTAATAGCCACAAAACTTCTATTCCCAGAAAACTTTTAATTTAGTAAAGGTGGTAAATAGAGATTCATTTATTTATTTACTTATTTTAATATAAAATTTTTAGAACATCTGAATTCCAAACAAACATTTGAAAATTAGGAAATGTATAGTATGTTTCCACAATCACCCTTTGAAATCACTTGCTGTAAATGCAAACATAATGCTATGCTTCATTTTTTTCATGTCAGTTCTCCTTTGTAGAAGAGATGGAAGTGACTTATTGTGTCATCAAATAGAACTCTCCGGCAGTACAGGATTTGTCACTGTAGTTTATGATCTAATTGTAAATGTCTGTCTATGCATAAAAGTTGCTATGACGCTGAAAACTATGCATGGTTCTTGATGGAAAGTTATCATTTTCGTGAAGAATTTCTGAAGCACTTGGAATGTTTTTCCCTACCGTGCACACAGTATTCAGTTAACCTCCCAGCAAAGTTTTTAATAGAACCTGGTTTGCTAACTCTCCTTAAGGATTAGTAAATGCAACACATTTGGAATTCATAGGCTAATGTTGTTGTTGTTGTTGTTTTTATTTGTTTAAATGAAATGGCAAATAAGTTAAAACTTTTTGCAAAATGAAATACTAGTAATGTTTGGAGGTTTCAGATCTTAAATGGCCAGCGTATAGTCCATCTCTAACTTTAGAATACATGATTCTTCTCTGGCAGGACATCAAACATACAAAAATCAAGTGGAAAGACACTTTTTGATGGATGTTAGAGGGCAAATGGTATAAAATTTAGCTTTATGAAAAAGTCTTAACACCTTAACTATGGAATTGCTACTGAGATACATAATTCCACTCTAATGTTTTGAAGCACTGAGGTATGTGCACTTTATTGTTGCAATGCACCCAAAAAGAATAAACTAGTATATGTAAAAGGCTTTGACAAAGAAAAAAACAGTTATATTTTAGTGCAACTTAATATTACACTGTTGTATATTTGCATTTATAGCTACTTTTCTCAGCCAGGCTATGATTAGAGAGAAGTTTGCTGATTCTTGGTCAATCAATGCAGATGTTTGGGAATAGTACCTCCCAGCCAGCAGGTGGAGGCAATACAAGGAACACTTTTGGTGGTGTCATCCCTCTATATGAGGGGCTTGCTTGTTCACCACAGGTCTAGTTCTCTCTCAGGCAGGTAGAGAAAGCTACACAGTGCCCTGAAAAAAGAGAAGTGGGCCTGGAGTCACTCATGGGAGAGGACTCCTGTAGCTGGCTGGTTACCCCTGGCAGGGTATTGGTAGGTTTATGGCTCTAACTCCTGCTTTTGTGGGCAGCATGCTTCCAAGCCAGGGAGCCCCTCCTGAGTCACCTGAACCTCATGCCCCCCAGAGAGGCTCTTTTCCTTGCTGCAGGGCAGCCTCTTCTGTGCTTTCAAACATCCCAGAACTGGCCACACATTTAAACTCTGCCACAGCTCCTCTTTCTCTGCTCCCAGAGTTAGGGGACAAATCTGGGGCTGCTTCTTCCCCCCGCACACGTCCCTCCTCCCGGGACCCCCGCATGGAGCCAGGGAGAGCTGCAGTGTACTCATGGCTTGGACTCGAGGGCAGCTGTGTTGGCTGTGAGGTGCGCAAAGAAAACAACAGAGTGAGAACAGGGAACGGTGAAAACGGCCTCAGGAATTCCGCAAGTGCAGGAAAAAGGAAAATACTCTGGCTTAAAAAAACCCAAACACCTGCCAGAATTACCCAGTAATCTCCTATCAAGCTCCTGCAGATCTTTGCAAGCACTTCCAGTTCATCCGTGAGTCAGGCACAGGGATTGTCCGGGGATGGGAACTACCAAACAGGCTAACCAAGTCAGTTGTACTTGTTTTCCAGAATGAATGCAAAGGTACTTGCTGAAAATCCTTGTGTAGAAATGTCCATTGTAAGGATAATGAGGTCACCCAGACCTGACACAAAGAGAACCTTGGCGCAGGGGGAAAAAAAGGGGGTTCATGATGTCTGGTCCCATGCTCCAGGTGCCCATGCAGTGGGGCCTGCAATCGCGCATACCTCTGGTAGCGGCAAGGAGAAGCAGCACTAGCTGACCCACTACCCATTCAGGTTTGGCCCCACCAAACCTTGGCCCCACAAACCTTGTCGTGAAAAGAGGGAAAAGGGACCAAAATTGTGTGAATGGTGTTGTGCATGGGGGTGTGGGCCACAATGCCACTCAATTCTGGCCTCACAGCCTCTCTGTCGTGATGGAGGAGGCATGGTCATAGTGGGCAGTGGGGCAGCCAGTGTTGCTCCTCCTCATCAGGACTCCTGCCCATCCTCGCCCCACTTCCAACAGCCTGCATCCTCTCTCAAGGTGGGAAGGAACACTGCAGTTGGGTGGGCTGGGCTAGAAGACCAGGGTTGATGATGGTGCAGACCAGGCAGGCAAGGTGCTGGGGCCATCAGGTGCAGTGGGGATGGCTCCACAGGGTTTGACAGTGTGTACACAGGGAAAAATTTTGAGTGGTGCCTCTGTGCCTATGTACACAGCCTATTTCTCTAGAGCAGTGCCTCAGCCTGCACAGAAACTGCTATGGGAAATGGTGAAAAAACTTGTTTAAAAAGGTATCAGGATTTTTTCCGTCTTGTCTTCAGGCTGCTTGGCCTGTTGTTGCTGTTGATTAGGAACGGGGGTGTCATAGGTTTGTTCCCCACTTTGAACTTTAGCGTCCCCAATATGGGGACCTGCATGGACTCCTCTAAACTTAAATCCTAGTTTAGATCTGGTTCTTGCTGCCACCAGCCAGGTTTTTAGTGTCTGGCACACTCCCTGTTCCCCCAAACCTTCCCTGGGGAACACAGATCCAACTCCTTGACTCTTAACACAAAGAGGGATTTCCTATCCCCCTTCCTTTCCCCTTCCCCTAGTCCTTGGGAAAGATACCTTGATTCAAACTTATTGAATCAAACAAAGAGGGATTCACTTTTCCCCCCCTCCCCTTCCCCTGAAAATCCAAACAAGGGAAGGAATCAATCAAGTTCTAAAAAGAAGAGATTTTATTAAAAGGAAGAAAGAAAGTACACTATCTCTGTAACACCAAGATGGAAAATATATTACAGGGTTTAACTTATAAACCTGGAGAGACTTTTCCCCTCCCTCCTCCTCAGAATAATCAAAGTAACAGCAAACAGAAATAAAGATATTTTTCCAGCAAACACACAATTGCAAATGTAGAAAGTAATTTTAAGACTAAACCGCCTTTCTAATACTCACTATACTGAATAGAAGAAAATACTTCAGGAAAACTTGGAGAACTTGAAGATATGTCTGGCCTCTCTTAGATCCAAAAAGAGAACGGCTACCCAAACAAAAAACACAGACAAAGCCTTCCCTCCACAGAGATTTGAAATTATCTTGTCCCTTGATTGGTCCTCTGGTCAGGTGTTCATCAGGTTACTGCTTGTTAACCCTTTACAGGTAAAAGAGACCTTAACCCTTAAATATCTGTTTATGACGGGGAGAAAGGAATTTGTGGCTTGGTTTTCTTCCAAATCTGCTAGAACTACTGGTACAGCAAGCAGATCTAAAAAGTTAAATCACTTGTTTTTCCTTAAATGTATTCATTTCAAAATGTATTGATTCAGAGACAATGGATGAGAAAAAGCAATCAGATTCCTGCTCCATTACATTTTCCTTGTTCTTGGGGAAATGTACCAGTATCTGGTTACTGTGTGAGACTGGATGGTAGAAATTGACAAAAGAAAGTTTTATTGAAATGTAAAACCACATGAATCTCATCTGGTTTCATGTTTCATCACCATCTTGAAATACCAATCATATATGCAGACAGAGTTGCTAAGATTAACAATCAATTGGGGTAAATTTTTTAGCTTGTATCAAAATTGTACAGACTTTTGGCCTGTTTTCAGTGTTGAAAGTTGGCCATTTTGAGTGCATTTTATTTAAGAACACAAGAATGGCCATGCTGGGTCAGAGCAATGGTCTATTTAGCCCAGCGTCCTATCTTCCAATAGGGGCCAATGTCAGATGCTTCAGAGGAAATGAACAGATCAGGGTAATTGAGTGAGTCATCCCCTGTCATCCCAGGAACTGGCAGTAAGAGGCTTAGGGACACCCAGAGCATGAAGTATCATCCCTGACTATCTTGGCTGATAGCCAGTGATTAATCTTTCCTCCATCAACTTATCTAATTCTTCTTTAACCCAGTTATACTTTTGGTCTTCACAACATCCCCTGGCAATGAGTTCCACAGATTGACCATGCTTTGTGTGGAGAAGTACTCAGTGATATTGGGTTCTTTCTAACAGGAAATTCCAAAGTGAAACTTCAAAGTTTCCATCAGCATGGATTGAAATTGAAGAGAACTTTCACACAGAGACACAGCCAGAATGAAATAGCTCAGTTTGAACAGCTCTACTTGCTATTCAAAGCTTAGATGGAAGTTTCTTAACTCTATCTTCCCCTCTTTGAAAGAAATATTAGGTGTTCACAATCTTTTCAGGACTTCCTGTGCTCTGAACATGGTATAGTGCAGCCTCTTGAAAACTTGTCTGTCATTCTGCCAGTAACAACTGGTTGCAGCTGCATCACGCTGTACAACATTTCAGGGACACTTTTCCACTTATACATCATTATAAGTGTGTTGATTTACAGTTTCTAATGCCAAATCCCACATGATGATGATCGATGAAGCTGAAGTTCATTACAACAGAATATCCATAAGGAAATACAATTCTACCAAGTACTACGATGACTAGATGCTATTGATGATAGAGATGAAACAAAATGGCCACTTCACGTCCTTTCAAGTGTGCTAAATATAAATGCAGAAACAAAGAAATACACATTGTGGGTCCTTGATTCAGATGGCGTAGGAAGGTTGGATAGTCTCCTATTTAAAATGTGGTGCTGTGGGGTTTTTTGTGTGTGTGCGCTGTAAATTGCATAGCTACATGGGATAAGTTTAAATTAAATTGTAGTTTTATATTCTTTGTTGTAAACAGTGGGCAAGAAGCTGAGTACTTTTGAGTATATGACAGAGCAGCGACACACGCAGAATACCAGGGACCTAGAAAGTGATGTGGAAATCACAGAAAATACATCTGTCAGAATGGATCCCCTACAGGTAGGACCTTGTTTCCCCCTCTTGCATCCAGAAATCCATCTTCTTTCTGGTGCCTGTGAGTTCTGCAAAGTTAGCGTTGGAAATTGATATGGTGGGCCAGAAATCTAGGGATTCCATCACCTGAGAAGGAAGGATTCTTTGATAGCTAACAGATGAGCTCAGGAAAAGTTTACACCAAGTCAGCTAAAATGCTGATAAGGGATTTTTTTCCCAACAAATTGTCTTACTATAGGTAGCTTGGGAAATGCTTGGTAAGTGCTATCTCATGATGAAGGATGGACCTTAAACCAAAAAACCCCCTGCAAAAATCAGTTTGCATCCAGCATGGGTTTAAATTAAAAAAACAAGCTGATGGTGTACCCGACTGTTGCCTGCACCACCCATTTATATGGATGTGCATTCTGGGCATGTTGGGTTTGTTTCAGTATGTCCACCTGACAAGTTCCACCAGCTAAGTGGCAGTGCAAAATCACCAATGTTGAGGTGCCGAAGCACAGAAAGACCATAAACACTGAGGTCATATGATTAGAGTTCAGCTTTGTGTCCACATTTAAAAATTGTTACTAGTTAGCAGCTGAAGGGCTACAGAATGCCAACATTCTGAGCTGAAGCTAGGGAAGCAAACAAGGCAAACATTATAAAAGAGTTGAGGACTGTCTGCAGTTTAACCTAAAACTCTGTCTCATCGGTATTGCCACCTCCTAGCATTTAGAAGTCTTGATTCATGCCCCCCAAAATGTATGAGATTGGCTTAAAAATTCTGAGCATTCCGTTTTGTTTTTAAGGTGGAGTTCTTTTTATTTGCCTTCCAGTTTTTGAGCTCTTCAGGTTTATGTTTTCAAGCTTTCCTTCCCAATCATGAGGGCTATAAATTTACTACCTTTTTTTTTTCCTTAAATGAAAGCTGACTTGTTCAATCACTTGAGTCTAAGAGGTGGAGGTTTAAGAAAAGCACCAAATATCATGACTTCTGATTAAAATCATAAATGGCAACACTGTAACAACAACACCAGAAGACAAAAATCTTGCAGCTGACTGTGAATCATCTAATAATGTATTCATGTGGGAATGAGTGCCTCTTCTCTTGGTCTTAAAAATGGCAAATGCTATTGTCCATCATAATAACTTCTTTCTTTAATAGTCATCTTTATATTCAAAGAGTTACTAGATGTCGTGTGTTCTGACTTTCAGGTACAAATATTGTTTTGAACATTTGATCCTATCAACATGTAAAACGAAACCTCAACATCTACACTCTTAAGAAGAATGCATAACTTACTGTAAAAATGTTGCCACCCATTCCTCCTGCTTTTCTCTAATCTTCCCATTTCTTGTTTTCTTCTGTGTAATGTGGTTTCTGACCTCTAGATTGTAAGCCTTTTGCGGCACAGAGTGCGTGCATGTGTGTGTGCGTGTGCGTGTGAGAGATACCTAGCATATTGTTGAGTGCTGGATAAATAAGATCAATTATTTGTATTAAAACAGGAGAGTTTGCCCACCCACAGAATGAGGCTTATTCAGTAACAAGTAAAGAGTTTGTTTATTTGTTTAATAGATTAGTATACCATTTTAAAAATGTATTTTAATAGCATTATACAAATATTTGTTTTGCCTCATTTGCTCAAAGCAATATAAAACTTCCCAAAACTATTGTCTAGAGACTGTCTAGAGCTACAAAATTCTAACACGTGGTGGGGGTTTTGTTTGTTTTTTGGATTTTTTTAGGATTTGTCTTTAGCAAGTCAACAAAAGGCGTGTGAGGTTTCAGTTTCATCTCGATCTGGGTGAGTTAAATATAAAAATTAATAGAATGTATCCATGTTTAAAGCCTCCCTTAGCTGTGCATAACTACAGTGAATAACTTTTGTCTGAAGATTTAAAAATTGGTGTTCGATTCAAATCAACACTGTGATGTCTGGGACAGGGATCATGTGTGGTGTAATACCATGCTCATTATTAGTATTTAGCAATAATGACTTTGTATCATATAAAGACAAATCGTGGTGGTAGCAGCTTCACAGTAAAGGTAATATTGTGATTTGTAGGAAATTCGGGGGTAAAATCCCTCTTTTAAATACCTTAAAGATTAGATTGCTTCACCGAATTTAGCATATTAATTTCTTAGAGGACAATTGAATTTTCTATGACGTTTTCAGACAATCATCTTGCAAAATTTGAAAAGGAAGCATTGAAAAGTGGCCCCTGTATAAGATTTGGTCCTGGGAGCCTAACACTTTTGTCTCTTCAGAGCTAACAGACTAGAGTCCATACCAACTCCAGACTTTACACACACCTTTGGTAACATCTCAAGCATGGCTGCATTTAAAAAAAAACTAAAGTATTCCTTTTTTCTCATAATTTACTTCTCCACAATGGTAACTTAGTGGAAATGGTGGTCTCCATTCTTGGAACGCTGTCAGCCTGCTTTCCTGGCTGCAGCTGTGCTCAGCACAAACAGCCTGCTAGGACAGGCTGATCAGAAGGCAGGCAATGAGAGAGGGACTTCTGAGGCAGAAGAGATAGGAGAAGGGTAGCTGTCCAGGATGATAAGCCTAGTAGAGTGCACTCCTCCATAAAGCTCTGTGCGGGAGGGCTTAAAATCTGTCTTCCTTTCCCTTTCTCTCCCAAATGAGAAACCAATTTGTTGTCCTAGCACTCAACATGATTGACATCTTCATGCTCTCTGCACTCTGCTGTTGGCTTTATCTCCCCGTCCTTGCACCATATAGTGAAATCTTGGTTCTATTGAAATCCATATCAAAACTCCCATTGACTTCACTGGGGCCAGGATTTCAACCCAAGTCTCCTCTCTCCTGCCTGACCTCTCTGATATAATCCAGCTCCCCATTAGTGGTTCCCAGTTTAAAGGAGGAATTTGGTACAAGCAGTGAGGAGGCAGATCACACTGGGAGCACAGGTTAGAGTAAATGACTTCTTGCAATAGAGGCAGCAAGTTGAGACTGGCTTCTTCCATGATTCCTGATTTATCTTGCTTGCCTGAAGATAGAAACCTTCCATCTTTTTATTAAGGCAACTGTACAATAAAACATGTACATGCTACATTGTACATATTCAGGATCAGGTTAATATTCAAACAACCTGGCTGAAGATTCTGGTTTGCTAGTGGGGGATCCTCCCTCCTTTGAGTACACTAGAAAGGATG
This sequence comes from Mauremys mutica, assembly GCF_020497125.1. Classification (NCBI taxonomy): domain Eukaryota; kingdom Metazoa; phylum Chordata; order Testudines; family Geoemydidae; genus Mauremys; species Mauremys mutica. The sequence continues at coordinate 180,338,018 of NC_059073.1, forward strand.
ACCACACTTCTAAATGCCTATCCTTTTTTTTGGTGCTTCTCTTGTGTATATCCTTGGCATGAAAACTTCTCCATTACAAGGACAGTCCATATTTTGCTATACCATTATTACATAGGAGGAGGAATCACATTTTCCAGTAATGTGCAATACAAAGTCTATCTGCTAACAATAAAAAAATTAATTTGTTGTTCTGTTTAAAATGTAGATCCTTTACTGGAGCATTAAGTAAGCAGATCGGGGGATCTCTAGAAAGCCAGATTTTTGTCATAACATGAATCTCTTCTAATAATTCCTTCCCAAACCTTCTTTTTCCTGGACATAAACTCAACATGTGTTCCCACATACATAAGAACGGCTGTACCAGGTCAGACCAAAGGTCCATCTAGCCCAGTATCCTGTCTACTGACAGTGGCCAATGCCAGGTGCCCCAGAGGGAGTGAACCTAACAGGCAGTGATCAAGTGATCACTCTCCTGCCATCCATCTCCATCCTCTGACTAAAATAATTGGAGATATACCAATCTCCTAGAACTGGAAGGGACCTCGAAAGGTCATCGAGTCCAGCCCCCTGCCTTCACTAGCAGGACCAAGTACTGATTTTTACCCTAGATCCCTAAGTGGCCCCCTCAAGGATTGAATTCACAACCCTGGGTTTAGCAGGCCAATGCTCAAACCGCTGAGCTATCCCTCCTCCCCACATATTTTCTCCTTTCCCTACAACTCCTCCAGCAAAGCACCTCCTTAATAGCAAAAATATGATGACTCTTAACTGGAATCAAATGTCATCTATACAGCAATTTATAAACATTTTCTTTGAGTTACACAAATTGAAGATGTATATTCCCTTAACGATATACTCGCTCATCCAGATCAATTTCTTTGTCCAAATCCCTCTCCCACCGTTTATCAACATCTTTTTCAATCAAAATTGTATATATCTTAGAAATTAAACTTTTTGTTTCAGCTTGCTCTTGGGTTAACTCCTCCAATATGGTTAAAGGTCTAGATGGAGCCACCTTATATCCAGATTTCACAATAAAATGTTTGACATGTAAATATAAAGCTCCCATATTTCAGTGTTTACATTATTACATACCTCTTGGTACGATTTCAAATCAGGACCCAGGAACAGCTGTTTGATTTGAGTAATCTTAGCTCTTACTCACAATGAATAATCACTCTGCTAATAAGGAATTTATTCCAAGGAAATATTAATTAAAGTAGCTAAGGGACAAGCCCTTGGCAACAAGAAATGTAAAAAAAAAATGTCCAAAGCTGCTTCGGTCGGCTGCATGAATGGGTGATTTTTTAATTATTATTTTAGTGACCTAAATTTCTTTTTAACCCAACAATGACTATGAATAGCTGTATTTGTTTCATGTTCTTTGTGTATATATATAATTTTTACAAGCAGCTGAAACAATAATTCTTCAAAATACCAGTGTTATTTCATCCCCTAAGTATGCTGCTTCAGGTTTTGTTGCATCTTATCATCAGAGAGTTAAATCAAGCCTACAGGAGTTATATTTCAGGTTTCAGAGTAGCAGACGTGTTAGTCTGTATCTCGCAAAAAGAACAGGAGTACTTGTGGCATCTTAGAGACTAAAATTTATTTGAGCATAAGCTTTCGTGGGCTACAGCCCACTTCATTGGATGCATGCAGTGAAAAATACAGTAGGAAGATATATATATATCTTCCTACTGTATGTATGTATGTATATATATATATACATGTATGTATATATACATGTATGTATGTATGTATATATACATGTATGTATGTATGTATATATATATATATATATATATATATTACATACATACAGTAGGAAAATATATATATATATCTTCCTACTGTATTTTCCACTGCATGCATCCAATGAAACAAATACAGCTATTCATGCATGCAGTGGAAAATACAGTAGGAAGATATATATATATCTTCCTACTGTATGTATGTGTGTGTGTGTGTGTGTGTGTATATATATATATATATATATATATATATATATATATATATATATATACACATACAGTAGGAAGATATATATATATCTTCCTACTGTATTTTTCACTGCATGCATCCAATGAAATGGGCTGTAGCCCACGAAAGCTTATGCTCAAATAAATTTTAGTCTCTAAGATGCCACAAGTACTCTTGTTCTTTTTGCGAGATACAGACTAACACGTCTGCTACTCTGAAACCTGAAATATAACTCCTGTAGGCTTGATTTAACTCTCTGATGATAAGATGCAACAAAACCTGAAGCAGCATACTTAGGGGATGAAATAACACTGGTATTTTGAAGAATTATTGTTTCAGCTGCTTGTAAAAATTAAAACTAATTGGCCATTAACAGCGTGAATTATATAACAGCCTGGTGTTCAGAGGTATGTGCACAAACATGCTCTGTAATTAGGCATGTGTAACCTCTGCGTCACTGATGTCAATATCAAATTTAACTGCTATTTTAAAGTTTTGTTTTTAAGGCATTTTCTTTGTCTTGAGGCTTGGAAAGTATTCATGAAAATCCAAATATTTTGTATTGGCTGCCTTTGAGCTGTTAATTGACTCAAGCTATAGATAAGCAACAGAGAATAACACTAAAAGAAGACTGTGGTTTTATAATGTTAACTCTGATGTAATGTTCTCCTGCAGCAAAAGTACATGTAAGAGCAGAATGCTGTGAAACCAGGTATTCTCATAGCACGTTCTATGTCACGGGATTTAAACTAACCTTGAACTTCTCCACTAAACTAAATTGGTTCACAGTACATGGAAAGATGGGAGTTGCCTTACCAAGTGGGGAGTCGATGCTAATTAAGGCAACTCCCATCTTTTCATGTACTGTGTATTTATACCTGGCTACTGTATTTTCCACTCCATGCATCTGATGAAGTGGGTTCTAGCCCACAAAAGGTTATGCCCAAATAAATTTGTTAGTCTCTAAGATGCCACAAGTACTCCTCATTGTTTTAGCTGATACAGACTAACACGGCTATCACCATAGTTGCCAACTTTCTCCAGTGCCAGTGGGTGCCCATGCCCCTGGCCGCGCCCTGACTCCACCCTTTCCCCATCCCCATTCCAACCCCATCCCCAAAGTCCCTGCCCCTATTGGATCCCTTCCCCAAACCCCCGCCCTGGCCCTGCCTCTTCCCCCAGTGCGCTGCGTTCCCCCTTCTCCCCCCTCCGTCCCTGCCCCGCAAATCAGCTGTTTTGCGGCGCTGGGAGGGAGCAGGGAGAAGCAGGATGCGGCAGTGCGCTCGCGGAAGAGGTGGAGGTGGAGGTAAGCTGGAGCAGGGGGGGTGGGGCGGGGAGCTGCCGGTGGGTGATGAGCACCCGCACATTTTTTTTCTGTGGGTGCTCCAGTCCCGGAGCACCCATGGAGTCTGCCTATGGCTACCACTCTGAAACCTGTCTTCTAGAAGACAGTCATATGTGTAATGGATACCCCTAACAAAACCACTTGTTTAAAGAAATGTTACTTCTTGTATTGTATCCCACAATCCAAGGAAGTAAAGATACCATACTTTTAACTGTACTTATAAAATTACATTATATGAAATTATCTCTGATCAGGGAAGTGTCTTTGCAGTGGGAGAACTGCAAAGATTTTTACTGATAGTATTAAGATGTGGTACTGCAGAGATCTTCTCACAATCCACTGTTCTGCCTGATTCTGTTCTGCATCGCTACTTCCAGTAAGATAGGAATTGGAGCTTTCTACTAAATTGCTGGCAGCATATCTCTGTGGTGAGGCCAGCAGAGGATACTATATGTGTTGTGGTACTCTCTGTGCCTGGTGATCAATTTGTAAAGTGGATGGAATGCCTCCATAGGGTGTTAGGAAACGTAATGACTGTAGGCAAAGCACTTCAAGATCACTTGAGGAAAGATGCCATCTAAGTGCGAAGCAGCCAGATTTTTTAAACTGAATTGCCTAAATTATCCAGGTACATAAGTGTCCTGATTTTCAGAGTTAAACATTCACAAGTCTTGCTGACTTTAAGCAGAAATATTTGTATTTAGCACCTCTGAAAATCAAACGTCTTACCTGGGACCCTAAATATGGATTTAAATGCTTAACTTTAGGCACAAAGACCTTTCAAATCAGCGATTGCAGAAATTAAGGTCTAGTAAAAATATTTTGTAATTTTGGGTTTAAAAGATTAAGTTGACTTTCTCTGAGGCCTTGTCTACACTACAAGACTATTTCGAATCTACTTAAGTCGAATTTGTGGATTCGACCTTATGAAGTCGAATTTGTGTATCCACAGTAAATACACTAATTCGAATTTCTGAGTCCACAGTAACGGGGCTGGCGTCGACTTTGGAAGCGGTGCACTGTGGGAAGCTATCCCACAGTTCCCGCAGTCCCCGCTGCCCATTGGAATGCTGGGTAGAGCTCCCAATGCCTCCTGGGGGAAAAATGTGTCGAGGGTGCTTTTGGGTAACTGTTGTCATTGAACCGTCAATCACGTCCTCCCTCCCTGAAAGCTCCGGCGGGAAATCTGTTCGCGCCCTTCTCTGGTCGGTTACAGCGCGGACGCCACAGCACTGCGAGCATGGAGCCCACTGCGATCATCGCTGCACTTATGGCCGTTGTCAACTCCTTGCACCTTATCGTCCACCTCTTCCACAGTCAGCTGCTGAGAAATCGGGCGAGGAGGCTCCGGCAGCGCGGTGAGGACAGGAATTCACAGAGTGGCGCAGACCTCTCACAAAGCAGGGTACGCCGCGCCGTGGAGATCATGGTGGCAATGGGTCAAGTTCATGGTGTGGAACGGCGATTCTGGGCCCGGGAAACAAGCACGGACTGGTGGGACCGCATAGTGCTGCAGGTCTGGGATGAATCACAGTGGCTGCGAAACTTCAGGATGCGTAAGGGCACTTTCCTTGAACTCTGTGACTTGCTGTCCCCTGCCCTGAAGCGCCAGGACACCCGGATGCGAGCAGCCCTGAGTGTGCAGAAGCGAGTGGCCATAGCCCTCTGGAAACTTGCAACGCCAGACAGCTACCGGTCAGTAGCGAACCACTTTGGCGTGGGCAAATCTACCGTGGGGGTTGCTGTGATTGAAGTAGCCCACGCAATCGTTGAGCAACTTCTCTCAAAGGTAGTGACTCTCGGAAACGTCCAGGACATCATAGATGGCTTCGCTGCGATGGGATTCCCAAACTGCGGTGGGGCTATAGATGGGACTCACATCCCTATCCTGGCACCAGCCCACCAGGCCAGCGAGTACATTAACCGAAAGGGCTACTTTTCAATGGTGCTGCAAGCACTGGTAGACCATAGGGGACGTTTTACCAACATCTTCGTTGGGTGGGCGGGCAAGGTTCATGACGCGCGTGTGTTCAGGAACTCTGGTCTTTTTAAACGCCTCCAGGCAGGTACTTTCTTCCCGGACCACAAACTAACGGTTGGGGATGTGCAGATGCCTACAGTGATCCTCGGGGACCCAGCCTACCCGCTAATGCCCTGGCTCATGAAGCCCTATACAGGCGCCTTGGACAGAGAGAAGGAACTCTTCAACTACCGGCTGAGCAAGTGCAGAATGGTGGTGGAGTGTGCTTTCGGACGTCTCAAGGGGAGATGGCGGAGCTTACTGACTCGCTCGGACATCAGCGAAAAGAATATCCCCGTAGTTATTGCTGCTTGCTGTGTGCTCCACAATCTCTGTGAGAGCAAGGGCGAGACCTTTTTGTCCGGATGGGAGGTTGAGGCAAATCGCCTGGCTGCAGTTTACGCTCAGCCAGACACCCGTGCCGAGAGAATATCCCAGCGGGAAGCGCTGTGTATCGGGGAGGCTTTGAAAGCAAGTTTCCTCGGAGAGCAGGGTAACCTATGACTCTCCACTTGCTTTCAAGAGAAACTGACCCTGGGCCTGTGTCTGTATGTGTCGATTTCGATCTGCGGTTACATACCCCGTTCTCCAAGTTTCCCCCACTTCCAAAGCACGTTTTAAAGCAAATTAATTGTTACACTCATTATTAATAAATCTTTGTTTTACTTTGCATTTCTGTTCAGGTGTTGAAACATGGACGCATACTGTGCTGGGCACGGTGTGCACTGATGTACAGACCGCTTGTTCCATAGAGGAATGACATCCTCCTGCTCCTACATAGGTCTCTGGGGTGGGGGAGGGTTGCAAGTGGTTGTGCATCAAGGGGAGGGATTGCAGGAAGGGGTGGGTTTGCAGGAAGGGGCGAGTGGTGCCTTCTTTGGATAGGGGTTTGGATGACGGCAGTGGGCTGCAGGTTTGGGCGTAGGAAGGGGTGAGGGGTGTGGGGGAAGGGTGAGTATCTGTCCGTGGATGAGGGCTCTTGTTGGGGCTCAGGGCAGCGGAGAGGCTCGGGGCTACGGTGGAAGTTCATGGTAAGGGCAGCGTGCCTTAACATTAAGGGGGTGGCAGGCGCTAGGACCCTGGACAAGCATACACATCACAGAATGACCCAGGGCAGCATACACCACACAGAGTGACCCTGGTGCCTACTGACTGCAGTGTGTGTGTGCCCTGCAGTTGATCATGCCCCCAAGTCTGTACCCTGGTAATGTAGGCTATACCGTGCAATTACAAATCCCCTCCCCCACCCATACACAAAAAAATCCTCTGACACGAAAGACGTGACCGAAACAGTGAATAACAGCAAACAGCTTTTAATAATCTAATACACAGTGGGGGGATGAAACTCGGATTTGGGACTGGGTGAGCCTGTAAGGGAAGCACTTCTACAAATGTATAGCGTGAGAGGTGTGTGGTACATTAGCGCTATGCAGTGGTGCAGTGACAGTTCTCACGGCCCCTACCGCCCCTCCGTCTTGTACTTTTGGGTGGGGGGGGCAGGACTTCTTGGCGGGGGAGGGCGGTTGCAGATACACTGCAGGGGGGCTCTGTCCTCCTGCCTGCGGTCCTGCAGAACATCAACAAGGCGCCGGAGCATGTCCGTTTGCTCCCTCATTAGGCCAAGCAGCGTTTGAGTCGCCTGCTGGTCTTCCTGCCGCCAGCTATCCTCCCGTTTGATGTGTGTGCGATGCTGTTGACATAGGGTCTCCCTTCACTGTCTCTGCTCTGCCGCCTCGGCTCTGGAGCAGGCCATCAGTTCCGCAAACATCTCGTCCCTAGTCTTTTTCTTTCGCCGCCTAATCTGCGCCAGCCTCTGCGAGGGGGATGCCGGGGCAGTCCGGGAAAGAGCTGAAGCTGTGTGATGGGAAAAGTAACTGATTTCCTTGAACAGATACATGTTTGCGAAAAGTGAACACAGTCTAGTCAGTTTCTCTGAACAAGACCATAGAGGGCAACAAGTCTCATGAGATCTCAGGACAAGTTCGAGATTTCGGAATACGCTCTCATTGGCTGCGGCATTGCACAGGAGAGCGGACAAGTGGGGAGAGACAGCTGAATCCGTCTAGCAGACAGTCCTGGTAAGCCTTACAGTACATTCTGCTTATCAGTTAATGGACAGCTGTGCCCTCCCGCTAAAGGCAATCTGGAAATCATATACTCTGACCCTTTTCCAGCCACTCCCGCCAGTGCACGGGAAAGATCAATGTATGCTTTTCCTATGTGGCCTACAACACGTGGCTGTTAAGCGAGGGTCATTGTTATGCAAAGTAAAAGTCAACCATTCACAACAGTAACAATACACTAATTGCCCTAATTAGATGCAGCATTTCATGAACGAGATCACCCTGATGCGGGTCCCTCGGAGTCACAAAGAGCGGATGCTAAGGGAAGCCCTGCAGAGACCAGGACCATATGCGGCCATGCTTGTGGAGGCGATGATTCCCATCTACATAAGGATGTCCTGGCGCGGAAGAGTGTGCTTCCACGGAGCACCCAACAAGGCACCTCTCCCCAGGAACCTCCTGCGGAGGCTTTTCGAGGACCTAAATGAGACCTTTCTTGAATTGTCCCTGGAGGATTATTGTTCAATCCCTATATGTGTGGACCTACTTTTCGTATAGTTTTTCATTGAAAATTTTATATATAGCATTTCTATTTTTTTATACCTGTTTTATAAAAAATAAATGTTTCCATGTTTATTGCACTTACCGCCTGATCCTTCCCCTGATTCAGAGTCCGGGTTAACGGCCGGGGAGGTTTGGTAGGGGATCTCTGTAAGGGTGATGAAGAGATCCTGGCTGTCAGGGAAAGCGGTTTTGTGTTCGCTGTCGCCTGCGCCGTCCTCCACAGACCCTTCCTCATCTTCCCCATCGGCGAACATCGAGGAGGAACTGTCCAGGTTCACTATGCCATCCACTGAGTCCACGGTCACTGGTGGGGCAGTGCCACCTAGAATGGCATGCAGTGCCTTGTAGAAGCGGCATGTCTGGGGCCGGGCTCCGGAGCGTCCGTTTGCCGCTCTGACTTTTTGGTAGCCTTGTCTCAGGTCCTTGATTTTCACGCGGCACTGCATTGCATCCCGGCTGTATCCTTTCTCTATCATTGCTTTGGAGACCTTCTCGAAGGTTTTTGCATTCCGCTTGCTGGAGCGCAGCTCCGACAGCACAGACTCCTCGCCCCACACACCGATCAGATCCAGGACTTCCCGGTCTGTCCATGCTGGGGACCTCTTTCTATTCTTGGATTGGCCGGACTCCTCTGCTGGAGAGCTCTGCATCGTTGCAGGTGCTGCGGAGCTCCCCCCGATGTCCAGCCAGGACGTCAGATTCAAAGTGCCCAGACAGGAGAATGAATTCAAATTTTCCCGGGTCATTTCCTGTGTGGCTGCTCAGAGAATCCAAGCTCCGACTGCTGTCCAGAGCGTCAACAGAGTGGTGCACTGTGGGATAGCTCCCGGAGCTACTAAGTTCGATTTGCATCCACACCTAGCCTAATTCGAGCTAGCCATGTCGAATTTAGCGTTACTCCACCTGTCGGGGTGGAGTACCGAATTCGAAATAAAGAGCCCTCTAGTTCGAATTAAATGGCTTCCTGGTGTGGACGGTTGAGCGGTTAGTTCGAATTAACGCTGATAAATTCGAATTAAAGTCCTAGTGTAGACCAGGCCTCAACTTAGTTTTATATGTCTAATGATGAGTTAGAGGTAAAGGAAGGTTTCTTTTAAATCATGTTTTAAAAGGCATTTGTTTTTACAGACTTGTTACATGTTATGCAACTCTGGGATACCAATGAAATTTTACTGTAGGCACTGAGAAACTTTTAGCTAAAAAGTAATAAATACCCAGATGCTTGCACATAAGCCACTTTTCACAAATAAGGGTTCAGTCTTGTCCTGCGCAGGGAGTAAATAGAAGTATTGCTTGAATATAGAGACTGTAAAATCAGGGTGAAATTCAATTCTTAGCTGACATTTCTTTTTATTTCCTCTTGCTTTTTTTCTAGTGCTCTACAGTATCAGGAAACTGGACAGCTCTCCATTAAACCCCCAAGCATCATCTGTACTGAACCATCTGATATTGCTTCCTTTACCAATTTGTCTCCTGGTCCAGAGGTAATGATGATACATTTATTACTTACAAGCAAAAATGTTCTGTCTTAATTTATCAGCAATGAATCTTACCATCAGAATTCAGACCATCTTAAAAAGATGAAGCAGATGCAAGCCTTGCAGAGATAAGAGCAGGTGCGCACTGTACTAATTTTTAGCACAGTCAGAACTATAAATGTAGCGCCTAATCCAGTGCCCCGACCTCCACTTTCAAAATGTTTACAGCTGAGCACAAGACTTTTAATTAGAGAGATGAAAATCAGTTAATAAAATTACTGGAGTCTCCTTATGAAATCCTTAATGTCATTATCCTCTCTTACAATTGCATCAGAAGGCTTTTGGAGAAATTGGCAGTCGTAGTAATTCAGCAAAAAAAATCCTAATAAGCAGAGATGAACTTTAAATTATCCATAAATAGCTTGATTAGCCAGTAAACAATCTTACCCAACCAGAGCAAGGTGGGTAATTAGATGCTCTGATTACATTCAAATAATATTGTTACAATATTATTTATAATATTATAATATAATATTACTGTCCTCCGTGCAGTCTCCTTTTTTGTAAACCTTCTAATTAAAGTGCAGAATTTTCTTTCAGTAATATTTTTATTTATAGCTAAATGTTATAGATCGAGGGATGCTAATTTAAAACTTGTCACCTAATTGATCCCTCTATCATGTGGATTAACATATGCCTTTTATCTAACTCAGGGGTTCTCAACCTTTTCCTCTTTGAGGCCCCCCTTGACATGCTATAAAAACTCCAGCGCCCAGCAGGGGTGGGGGTGGAGGGACTCGGGGCTCCGGGACGGCAGGGGGGATCCTTGGGCATAGGCACAGTTTGACTTCTGTTTGGGGGCGGGGGAAGGGACGGCAGGGCTGCCCTGCACAATGTGGTCCAGGAAGGGAGTGCCACCTCCACTCCCGGACTCACCTCAGCAGGCCATCCAGGGGTGATGCAACCAAAAAATATAACTCAAAGGGGAGACTCAGTTCAAAAAGTTTGAAAACTGCTCAGGGTGCAGGGAGGGGGCAGCTAGGGGCTGGGCGTGGGCAGGGGGGTAGCTCAGGGTGCAGGGAGGGGGTAGCTAGGGGCTGGGCGTGGGCAGGGGGGTAGCTCAGGGTGCAGGGAGGGGGCAGCTAGGGGCTGGGCGTGGGCAGGGGGGTAGCTCAGGGTGCAGGGATGGGGTAGCTAGGGGCTGGACGTGGGCAGAGGGTAGCTCAGGGTACAGGGAGGGTGTAGGTGGGGGCTGTGTGCTGGGAGGGCTCCCCCTGCGGTGGCTGCGTCCCGAAGGCTCTGCCGCCCTCGAGCAGAGTCCCCCCCACCCAGGCAGCTCTTACCGGCTGCATGAGCGGTCAAAGATATCTGGGAGCTGAGAAGCAGCCACAACCCTGGGCACCAGCAGCAGACGGGGGAATGCCACAACTGCCTGCTCCATGGCACCACCAGCCAGAGGAGCAGCTGCCCTGCACTGCCTGGCTCTGACTTCTGACCTATGACTTGGCCAGAGTATGGGGCCTGAAAGGGACTGGAGATGGGGGGAGATGCCCCTGAGACTGCCCCACTCTGGGTAAGGCACTGCAGTTTGTGGGGGCAACACCGGGGCTCAGGGCTTCAGCCCTGTGCTGCTCACAGCTTCAGCCTGGGAGGTGCACCCTGAGGGGGGGACGCCAGGGCTCCCCCGCTGCTCCCAGTTTCGGCAGGGGGCACTGAGACTCCCAGCTTCAGCCCTGTGCTGCTCCCAGCTTAAACCGCTCCCAGCTTAAACCAGGGGGACACCAGGGCTCCTGGCTTCTCCCCCACACCACTGCCGGCTTCAGCCCTGGGTGGGGGGACATTCCAGGGCTCCTCTGCTGCTCCCGGCTTCAGCCCTGGGGGGAAGTGCTGGGGCTCCCAGCTTCTGCCGCGCGCCACTGCCAGGGCTTGGGCACCACGTTTCAGCCAGGGGGTCCTGCACCTCCCCTGAAAAGTCTTGCGGACTCCCAGGGTGCCACAGACCTCCAGTTGAGAACCGCTGAGCTCACTGATTTACCTGGGAAGCTTGGGTGGTGTGTGTGTGTGTACACATGCATATGCATAATGAGCTTTCTTTCTGTTGCAGTATTAGTGTAATAGCAAGGATGAGGAGAATAGTCTTCTAGAGGCTTAAACTGATCTATATTTTCCTGTGGATTATCTAAAGAAGATAAAGACTTATCTGAAGCCCAGGGGGCAGGGCTCTGAGTATTTTAGTTCAGGCATTACGTACAAGAGAGCATACGTTACTTGGCTGCTGGCGAATACCTAAGGTGTATGGCAGAGTGTCTCCATCTGCCCAGGAAGTGCACCAGAAGAGAAATAATGACCATCCTATGCATCTGTGTTCTAAGGTGTGCCTTTAAGTTGTGCAACAGGCAGGAGCATTCTGTATAGTTCATTCTGAAAATACAGATGTGTAAGATGTTGCCTGTGCTCTTTCTGCACCATAAATTCTCTCAGTGGCATCTTTTTGGAGCACAGGTGGCTGTCTCTCCATTGGTAGGTAACAAGTAAGTAACCAGGGTGTCATGTCACTTGCTTTTGTCTCTCAGGAAGGAGGACAGGGACCATGATCTGGCAGGGACATCAGCAGAACCTATACTTCTTCAAAATATTGAGACATGTAGAAGAGGCATGAGAAGTAGTGTGAAATCTTATTCCAGATGGGATGAGCTGCAGGAGAGGAGACTCCTGGACCCAGCTGTGTGAGGGGACAAAGAGGAGGCAGGTGTTGTATAAGAAAGTGTTAAAGCAGAAGCAAAGAGAGAGGTTGGCACAAGTCCATGTAGGGTTTTAATAAACAGGAATGGGTATTTTGAACTGGAGCCTGAAATGAATGGGGAGACAGTGGAACTATTTGAGGAAAGTGAGGAGATAAAGTGGTGCTGCTTTGTACATGAAGAATAGGAAAGCATCAGCCATCTCTGGGCTGGAATTGGGAGAGCTGGGACTTGGGTAGGCCATGGCTAATGGAGTTGCAGTAGTTATGGCGGTGACATGGATGAGAGTTTCAGCAGAGGTGGAGTAGAGACAGTAGCATACATGAGCATTGTTGTGGAGGTAGTGATTTGTCTCCTGATCGAGATAAGTCAGTCATGCCTTCAAGTAAATGCAAATTACTTCAACTGGAGTAAGAAACAACAGTCGTAACAAAGTGAACTAAGTTAGCACAGCATTAGGGCCCTTATTCTATACTGCAGCAAGTCCACTCCATCCCTGTGTTCATTCTCCAACTCCAACTGCAGATAACAAGACTTTTAAGATCTGGCACAATCTGTTAAAGGGGTGAGTAACAGATAGTCAGTCACCACAGTGATAAGGCAGATTTTCAGGAGAAGAAGGGAGTTCGGAGTCAATGATGATTCCAGAGTTATGGACAACAAAGGTACATGGGAGGCATGAGTTGAGCAGGACAGGAAAGGAGATGGAACAGTGGTTGGGGACGCCCTTCTTGCCACAGAGAAGAACTGCTGTCTTTGAGCTGGTTAGCTTATAGAAGTAGAGTCTGGACATACTACACGCTGGTTGGTACAGCCTGGAGAGAATTCGGAAATGAGGCACACTGCACGTAGAGGCTGTTCTTCAGGGCTTGCCCTGCTCCTCTAATCCTCACTCAACAGAAGACACTTGACAGCACCAGGAAATGATGAAACATCTAAACTATGGAGAAGTGACTGACTGGACACCTGCACTGGGGTACTTGTTGTACAAGGAAAAATTCCTGACATAAAAATAACCGCGATCTGATAAGAACCCAGAAGTTTCAGGAGCAAATGGCTGTCAGTGTCCTGCCCACAATAAAACACTCCAACCAGTATCAGAGTGGATAGTAAGGTGGAAAAAACACAGAACTCTCCTCTGCTCTCTTGTCTTACTTTTCTTCAGTCTTCATTGAATAATGGGGAATTGTATGGCTCCCGCCTACAGAGGGTAAATTTACGAATTTAAGTGCCTGGGAACATTGTTTCCTTGGGGTCTGCAAACTGTCCTTACGTTCAAATTAACATTTGAGAAGATTTGCTGATCTTCACCTAACATTATTTTAGATCGTGGTTGTGTCCAAAGGGTGCTAGACACTGTCCAGACCCGAGAAGAAGACACAATCGCTGCCCTGAAAAGTTTACAATCTGGTGTGTTAGTTTATACATAGTTTCTAATTTTCATCCTTATCAGATGTTAATATTATTGAAGAGTAATGGAAAAGGAGGAAGGATAAGTAAACAGTCTGTTCGTTGTCATAGCAAACTTATTTTAGATAGTCCCTTTCCCAATGGTTAGGCAAACCATAAAGTGTTCCAGACCTTAGCATAAAAGAGCCATTCATTGTTCACTAATTTATTCACAGCTATTTATTTTTGCAGCCACATGTTTTTCTGATGACTGTTGAGATAAGGAAAGGTGGAAGTCTGTAGACAGCTCTTTACTGGAAATATGTGAAGACTTAAAAAAAAAGCATTAAAGTAAAAGTGGTAATCATCCAAGTAATACTATCACTTAATTCTTTGTGTGCCAGTTCTGATTTTTTTTAAAACTTCGTAAAAATAAATTCCCTATATATTGATAGGGCTTGAAAAATCCACTCATTCCCTTGCCAGGCCTTTCTCCAGAACTTGATTTTCATAACCATAAGGACCTTTTAGAAAATGAAAATAATTTTCCAAATATCATCTGAATACAACAGATGCAATGCTGTCCACTAGCAGCCCCAGTGTATCTACTGTATCAGAGGGGTAGCCGTGTTAGTCTGGATCTGTAAAAAGCGACAGAGTCCTGTGGCACCTGTGGTGACGAAGTGGGTATTCACCCACAAAAGCTTATGCTCCAATACTTCTGTTAGTCTATAAGGTGCCACAGGACACAGTATATCTACTGGTGCTCTTAGCTCTGTAAGCAGCAGCTGCGCAAAGATGAGAAGGCACTGATCAGTTTCACTTCTGCTATTTAGATTCTTGTGGGCAAATTTGTCAGAACTGTCATGAATCACGTTGACTTCCCACTGCTTCTGGGAACAGCACTGATAAGTTGCGATGGCGGACACTGGTGATAATGGGCAGCGAGTATCAAAGGCGGGGGAAGGCTAAGCCTACCCAAACTGCCTGCATAGCCCTGCCCACACTCCACTCCCAGACCACCTCCTGCTTCCCGCCGTGCTCTGCTGTGGCTCTTCCTTCCCATGTGGCTGAGGCCCTGGGCCAGTGGCACTGGAACCGGGGGGTGGGGTGGCGGGGGGTTCATAGCACTCCCACTTTTTGAAAGTGGACGGGTCTGGCCTGGCCCGTCCACTTTTCGCCGGGGCAGACCCCGGCCTCTTCCCCCCCAAGGCTCCACCCTGGGCCAGGGCAGCTGTGGGGAGCCCACAGCCAGTGATTTCCCTACATCCCCCCTGAATTTCCCCAACACCCCCCACACCGAGTTTTGTGAACTAGTTACATGCCAATTTAGTGACTGTTTGGAAATTTGAATTGAAATTGAAACATTAATACACACTTTATATACTTTTAAAGTGTATGATAAAATAAGTGTATCTGAAAAAGTATAATAGATTTGAAAAATATGAACATAGACTAGCTTCCTTATTGGTCCTGCTTTGAGCAGGGAGTTGGACTAGATGACTTCCTGAGGTCCCTTCCAACCCTGACATTCTATACAGCTGTTGTTTTTTATGACAATGTCAGTGCATTCATTTCAGTGATGTTGGCCAACCTAATAATTTCAAATTATGATTTGTAAGCAAAGTCTAAATGAACTCTCCCTGACAGCTAGTGATGAGCTGGGGGGAAATGCTTCAGGACGAGATTGTATTTACATTCACACCTAATCTACCTAGGTATCCAGCAAACAGAGCTGTGTTGCCCAAGTGATAGATTTTGGCTGGGGTTGGGTTACAAATCACTTGAATGTGGGGGTGGGGTGGGTGGGTGGATAATGAAATGTTGTCATTCTTATTGTATGAGTAAAGGGCAGTAGAACTGTACTTAGCCTGTGCTGATTGAGGGCATCAAGAGAGAGGGTGGGGACAGGTGTTTGGCTTGATGGTCTGTCTGAGTCACAATATTATTTGACCTGCCCTTCTCCACTGTTTAAAGACAAAGCTGATTAGGCTCCATAGATAGTCTTGTTAAATGACCACTACAGCTGAAATGACTGATAATCAGGTCTAAATGCTTGGACCTGCTGCGGGACGGTGTTTCTGTGGAAGAGACAGTCCAGACTGCACTAGCAGTGAGGTTTCCCCTACTGAGAGCTTAGCTGAAATCTCTGAGAGCTGGGTGGAACCTCAAGAGACCAACTAGCAGAGGTCACAGTGGCAGGTGGCAGCAGAAGGTGACTGTGCAGGGCCATTGGCAACAGAGCAATGAAGTGAACGGTGGCACAACGAACAACAGTGGCCAGAGCGAACAGTGAGCAGCTGGAGGAACAAGCAAGGTGCCTTCTTGCCCCCCACCTGGGAGGTGAACTCACGTGAAAGCACCTCTGAACTCTGAGTCTCCACTGACCAAGGACAGCACCGGTGAGTGGGGTGCGGTGGAGGGGAAAGTGAGGGGCATGTTAAATAACATTTGTTTGTTGGACTATATTTTAGTGACTTTGCTCCAGAATGCTAGATTTGTGACTGTGAATGGAAACTTACATAAATATAAATATGGCCAAGATTTTTAAAATGCATTATTTGCCAAAGTTGTTATCTCACATAGTTGCTATCTTGAGAGGTCATTATATTGGGGAGTTTCTGTACTAAACATTTTTATTATTATAATTAACTTTTACATAAGAATGGCCATACTGGGTCAGACCAATTGTCCATATAGCCCAGTGTCCTGTCTTCCGACAGTGGTCAAGGCCAGGTGCTTCAGAGGGAATGAACAGAACGGGTAATCATCAGTGATCCATCCCCTGTTGCCCATTCCCAGCTTCTGGCAAACAGGCTAGGGACACTCAGAGCATGGTGTTGCATCCCTCCCCATCCTGGCTAATAGCCACTGATGGACCTATTCTCCAGGAATTTATCTAGTTCTTTTTTTAATCCAGTTATAGTTTTGGTCTTCACTGCATCCCCTGGCAAAGAGTTCCACGGGTTGACTTTATGTTGTGTGAAGAAGTACTTCCTTTTATTATTATTTTTTAAAACCTGCTGCCTATTAATTTCATTGGGTGACTGCTAGTTCTTGTGTTACATGAAGGATTAAATAACATTTCCTTATTCACTTTTTTCACACCAGTCAAGATTTTATAGACCTCTATCACATCCCCCCCTTAGTCGTCGCTTTTCTAAGCTGAAAATTCCCAGTCATTTTAATCTCTCCTCCTCTTTCATACCCCTAATCATTTTAGTTGCCCATCTCTGTACCTTTTCCAATTCCAATATATCTTTTTTTGGGATGGGGTGACTATATCTGCACACAGTATTCAAGGTGTGCATGTATCATGGATTTATATAGAGCAGGGGTAGGCAACCTATGGCATGCGTGCCAAAGGCGGCACGCGTGCTGATTTTCAGTGGCACTCACACTGCTCGGGTCCTGGCCACCGGCCCGGGGGGCTCTGCATTTTAATTTAATTTTAAAGGAAGCTGCTTAAACATTTTAAAAACCTTATTTACATTACATACAACAATAGTTTAGTTATATATTATAGACTTATGAAAAGAGATCTTCTAAAAATGTTAAAATGTATGACTGGCACACGAAACCTTAGATCAGAATGAATAAATGAAGACTCGGCACACCACTTCTGAAAGGTTGCCGATCCCTGATATAGAGGCAATATGATATTTCCTGTCTTATTATCTATCCCTTTCTTAATGACTTCCAGCATTCTGTTTGATTCGTTGACTGCTGCTGCACATTGAGTGGATATTTTCAGAGAACCATCCACAATGACTCCAAGATCTTTCTTGAGTGTTAACAGCTAATTTAGATCCCATCATTTTGTATGTATAGTTGAGATTGTTTTCCAATGTGCATTACTTTTCATTTATCAACATTGAATTTCATCTGCCATTTTGTTGCCCAGTCACCCAGTTTTGTGAGATCCCTTTGTAACTCTTCACAGTCTGCTTTGGACTTAACTATCTTGAATAGTTTTGTATCATCTGCAAATTTTGCCACCTCACTGTTTATGCATTTTTCCCAGATCATTTATGAATATGTTGAACAGTAATGGTCCCAGTACCGACCACTCAGGGATACCACTATTTATCTCTCTCCTATCTGAAAATAGATAATTTATTCCTACCCTTTGTTTCCCATCTTTTAACCAGTTACTGATCCATGAGAGGACTTCCCTCTTATCCCATGATGGCTTACTTTTCAAAAGCCAATTTAAATTAAATGATGTTGTTTTAAGAAATCTAGACCTGTTATGTGTTTTGGTGGATTTTGCATTATCCTTATGTTAAATCTGCATTATCCTAACAAAACATTTACTTCATTCATATCTCTTTTATATGTTGCAGGTCAAAGTGAAAATGAAAAGACAAAAAACAATACAACAATTTTTCCACTCAAAGGCCTCAAAAACTAACCAAGGTGAAGAACACATCAAGAACCAAGAATATATCATGTCATCTGACGGTTCAAGTGGTGTATCTACATCCAACCAGCCCAAAGCACAAATACAGCTACCTACTGAAGAAACAGTGTCTCCAAAAAGTAAAGGCAGTTCCCGATGTTTGTCGGTCAAAGTGTTCCTGTAGATGGGCGGATTCACCCCAGCAGCGCCTCCTGCTGGTGACTCCTGGGAATTAGCTCGTTCCAGCTCCAGAGCGCCCTCTGCAGGCCAGTGATCCATCTGTCCTCTGGCCCCTGTGTCCCTCCCTGGACCCAGTGCCCTTTTACATGGGGTGCTGCCCTCTGGCAGTAACCCCTTTCTCTCAGGGTCCCCCCCTCCCTGGGGAACCCCCATCCTCTATCCCCACCTCGCCTCAGTATATGGCTACTGCCAGTCATTGTCTAGCCCCTGCGCCCTGGGGCAGACTGCAGTATCAGCCCACTCATCACTGGCAAGGTTGGGTTTGGACCTGCTGCCTTGGCCTACCCCTGGGCTGCCCTCTGCAACCCCTAGTATCCCTTGGTCTTCGGCTAGGCTGCAGCCTGGGGCTTTCCAGGCTGGAGCTCCCCAGCTCCTCTGCCTTTCCCCAGCCCTGCTCCACTCAGGTACCCTGTCTCTAGCCCCCTGCAGCCAGGCCCATTTCCCTCTACAAACAGAGAGAGACTCCTGTCTGCCCCTGGCTTCTCTGCCTTTATAGGGCCAGCTGAGTCTGTTTGGGGTGTGGCCCCAGCTGTAGCCACTTCCCCCAATCAGCCCAGCCTAAAAACTACTTTCTCCAGCCACAGCCCCCTCCCAGGGCTTTTTTTACCCCTTCAGGGCAGGAGTGGGGGTCCACCCCACTACAGTTCCCATTTACTGAAGTTACAAAAGATGGCTACTGGTGCACCTCTGGCGAAGAAGGAAAGCTTTCCAATGCTATGATTGGTAAAAGTGGAGGAGCTTGGTTTGTCAGACCGATCAGCAAAGCCAATGCTGACAAACTACGTGAAAAGGCAGCAGAACACCAGGCCTCTGTAGTGCATCAACATGCAGAAAGCCTTATAAGCCCATTTTCAAAGCCAATTTTAGAAGTACTTAATGAGGCTGTTAAGAATGCTGGAGACACAACACAGTTCATGCAAATAAACATGGCTGTGGCATCATACTTTCTATTTAAGCAAGAGATACCACACACTATAAACTGGAAGTCAATGTTAAGTGCATTGTCTCTTGTTCATCCTGAAACTGAACACTGGTTCTGAACAAGACCAGCAAATGCTCACTGTCTTTCAGCAAGAAACTCAGCTGACTGGCTAGAAGCATGCAGTGCAACAGTGAAAGACTCAGCTGTTGAAAAAGTGACGAACTCTCTCACCACATTCAAAAAATTTGCATACATAGCTGATGAATGCACCGATGCAAATGGGCATCAATTATTAAGTCACTGTGTACGTTATCTTGATATCAGTGGTAGGCCAGTAGATGCATTTCTAGATGTTCAAGTTATAGAAGACACATCGGCTGCATGTGTGACAACCCACATCTTAGAAGAGTTAAATTCTTGTCAATTGGACCCCAAACAGATGGCTGCTTGTGCATTTGATGGAGCTGCAAACTTCTCTGGAAGACATGGTGGAGTACAAGCTTTGCTTAGAGAAAAGTGTAACCCTAATCTCTCCTATACACACTGCAGAGGCTATCTACTCCAACTAGCACTAGTACGAATTGCAGAATCTTCAAAAGACAATTAAAAAGCTATAAATGTAATGTCTTGATTATATTCTTTTTTCAGCAAGAGTCCAAAAAGACTGAATATCTTGGAAAATATAGAAGATACACTGGGACTGAAGTTCAAATTAGTCCAACCTGGGAAAACCCACTGGCTTTCTCATGAGCGATCCTTGGCTGTTGTCTTAAAATTACTCCAGCCATTGTTATTGGCTTTGGAAAGTATCTACCAAGATGGGATGGATCTAAGTAGTGAGGTTGGTGGATTACTTTTGCTACTACGTTCAGAGGTGACTATTGCTGTTCTCTCTCTCATAAATCTACTGTTGAAACCACTTGGGTCATAAAACAATGCCATCCAGGCATCTGCTACAACAGTAGTAGATCTTTGTCCAACAATAGAAGCTACATTTGGATCAATCGGAGAGCCATCCATTGAAAAAGTACTGGAAGAAGCAAAAGCCTGGTCTACACTACGCGTTTAAACCGATTTTAGGAGCGTTAAACCGATTTAACGCCGCACCCATCCACACTACAAGGCCCTTTATATCGATATAAAGGGCTCTTTAAACCGGTTTCTGTACTCCTCCCCGACGAGAGGAGTAGCGCTGAAATCGGTATTACCATATCGGATTAGGGTTAGTGTGGCCGCAAATCGACGGTATTGGCCTCCGGGCGGTATCCCACAGTGCACCACTGTGACCACTCTGGACAGCAATCTGAACTCGGATGCAGTGGCCAGGTAGACAGGAAAAGCCCCGCAAACTTTTGAATATAATTTCCTGTTTGCCCAGTGTGGAGCTCCGATCAGCACGGGTGGCGATGCAGTCCCAAATCCAAAAAGAGCTCCAGCATGGACCGTACGGATGTGATCACTGTATGGGCAGACAAATCTGTTCTATCAGAGCTCCGTTACAGAAGACGAAATGCCAAAGCATTTTAAAAAAATCTCCAGACAGAGACCACAGCAGGGACTCAGCACACTGCTGCGTGACAAGCGTAACGGAAAGCCAAAGAATCAAATGGACGCTCATGAAGGGAGGGAGGGGGGACTGAGGACTCAAGCTATCTCACAGTTCTTGCAGTCTCCAAAAAGCATTTGCATTCTTGGCTGAGCTCCCAATGCCTGTAGTGTCAAACACATTGTCCGGGGTGGTTCAGGGCATAGCTCATCACTTTACCCCCCTCACCCACCCCCAGAAGGAAAAGGGAAAAAAAATCGTCTCTTGACTCTTTTAAATGTCACCCTGTGTCTACTGGATGCTGCTGGTAGACGCGATGCTGCAGCAGTGAACTGCAGCATCCCCCCGCCCCCCGTGGTGGCAGATGGTACAATATGACTGCTATCCATCATCATCATCAGCCCGTGAGTGCTCCTGGCTGGCCTCAGGTGAGGTCAGCCAGGGGCGCCTGGGTAAAAATAGGAATGACTCCCGGTCATTCCCAGTAGATGGTACAGAACGGCTGGTAACCATCTTCATCATAGCAACTGGGGGCTGAGCTCCATCAGCCCCCGCCCTTCATGTGTAAAGAAAAGATTCTGTACTGCCTGGACTATCATAGCAGCGGGATGCTGGGCTCCTCTCCCCCACACTGCTTAATGTCCTGCCTGGACTATCATAGCCGCTGGAGGCTGCCTTCCCCTCATTTTATCTCACTAACAAGTCACTGTTTCTTATTCCTGCATTCTTTATTACTTCATCACACAAATGGGGGGACACTGCAACGGTAGCCCAGGAAGGCTGGGGGAGGAGGGAAGCAACAGGTGGGGTTGTTGCAGGGGCACCCCCTGTGAATGGCATGCAGCTCATCATTTCTGTGGGATCTGACACGGAGCGGCTGTGCTCTCTGGTTCTCTGATACACTGGTTCTCTAGTACACTTGCCCCATATTCTAGGCAGGACTGATTCTATTTTTAGATACCATAAAGGAGGGATTGACTCGGGGAGTCATTCCCATTTTTGTCTTTGTGCCCCCGGCCGACCTCAGCCAGGGGTACCCATGACAGCAGCAGACAGTACAGAATGACTGATAACCGTCATCTCCTTGCCAATTTACAATGGCAGCAGATGGTACAGAACAACTGATAACCGTCTCTGCTATCATGCAAAAGGAAATGAATGCTGCTGTGTAGCGCTGCTGTATCGCCTCTGTCAGCGGCATCCAGTACACATACGGTGACAGTGACAAAAGGGAAAACAGGCTCCATGGTTGCCATGCTATGGCGTCTGCCAGGGCAATCCAGGGAAAAAGGGCGCGAAATGATTGTCTGCCGTTGCTTTCCCAGAGGAAGGAATGACTGACGACATTTACCCAGAACTACCGACGACAATGATTTTTGCCCCATCAGGCACTGGGATCTCAACCCAGAATTCCAAGGGGCGGAGGAGACTGCGGGAACTATGGGATAGCTACGGAATAGCTACCCACAGTGCAACGCTCCAGAAATCGATGCTAGCCTCGGACCATGGACGCACACCACCGAATTAATGTGCTTAGTGTGGCTGCGTGCACTCGACTTTATACAATCTGTTTTACTAAACCGGTTTATGTAAAATCAGAATAATCCTGTAGTGTAGACGTACCCAAAGACTTCAATCCAGAAGTTGACTAATGAAGGCATTTATATTGAATCCTTACGTGAAGACACGAAGTGTTTGTTAAGAAAACTGAAAAAGTACACAGACTTGATTCTTAAAAATCTACCTGTCCTATAAAACACTGACAGTTGAGTGGAGTGAGGTACTACCAGCAATGGGGCTGCCATGTGATCAGGACAGAATAGAGAATTTGAACATAGAGTGGAATATCATATGACAAATGAATGAAGATTTGACTTCAACTTCTTTTTTATCATCACTAGTGGCTCAACCTGATCTTTGTGCTATGTTTCCTGGGATGAAAGAAGTAAGCATTCATCTCTTGCTACTCCCAGTCGCAACAGCTTCAGTTGAGCGTTCCTTTTCATCATTGAATGGAATTGAATAGAAGCCACCAAAGATGAACATACTGCATTCAAGAAGTTCATTAACAGAGTTATGCAAAATTATAACAAGAAACCAAGGATGTAGATGTAGTGCTTCATAGAAGGCTTGAGTAGCCAACTTTAATTTGTGTGATGATTTTAAAACATCCGTTAAATCTAATAAAATGGTCATGAAACATTTTTCAGTTTTTACTATGGTGCCATACAGCCCACCTTCACCCTCACAGTCTCACCCCTCATCGGCCCTGACACACACCCCCTGCAAATTCAAACACTCCCCCTAATTTCAATTCGTGGGGAAACCACTGGCCACAGCAGACCCTCCACCTGCTCGAGGTGCGTGGGGGCTGAGAGCAGCCCCCGGCCTATGTCCCCATCTCCCAGGCTCCACAGCTACCCGGGGCAGGAGGGGGGTCCGCGACTTCATGCCAGCTGCCGTTGTGGCTCTCCCTGATCCATCTTGGGCCAAAGGGCCTCAGAGCCGCAGCCTGGCATGAGGAGAGCCTTGTGGGGAGCTGGGGTCCCTCCACCTGCCCTGGGCGGGGGGCCTGGGACATGGGCAGGGAACTGTTTTTGCCTCCACCTTGGGTGGGGGCCCCTGGCCCCCCCCACTTTTGGGAGGGCTCCAGTGCCCTTGCCCTGGGCTGGGGCCACTGGGAGCCAGTCTATAGCCAGGAACTCTGAGCAGCGGGAGCCGGTCCTTGTGCTGCCTGCCCACCCGGCGTTCCAGGGCCGGGGGCTGCGCTGCCTGCCCGCTCCCTGAGTGCTCCGGGGCCTGGGGCTGTCAGGGAGGGGGGGCTCTGAGCTCCAGCGGGGGAAGGGAGATGGGCAGGCTGGCCGGGGGCTAGCCTCCCCAAGCCTGCGATTCACCCGCTGCCCATGCTGGTGATATTCTTGGGAGGTGAAGATACAAACAGTGGAGGGCAGAGGAATCGTAGAGCAGTGGAGAGCTTTCCACATTGCCTCTCGTGGCAGCCCGGAGGATTAGACGCTTATATTAGTAACAAGAACCTCTGACATTACATTAGTTAGGCTTTTAGAAAGGGAGATAAAGCCCGAGCCGCAGTGTCTACCCGGCTATTTTTGGAGTGGTAGCCTGAGCCCTGCAGGCCCGTGTCTGTCGACCTGGGCTCTGAGACTCACTGCTGCATGCTGTATCCTAAAGGTCCTGATCGGGCACTATTGAAGCCAATGGGTGTTTTTGTTCTGATTTAACTGGCAGTAAAATTGGACCCTAACTGCCAATACCTCAAATGAAACTTTTCTGGTGAGCAAATTATTTTATAATTATCGACAGCAGTGCTCATTGGGCCTTCCTGTGCAGCACTAAGTACTGGCCACTGTTAGACAGGCATTACCATACTAGACCCGACCAGTGATCCTGTGCTCCTATTTACCTGCTGTGCTCTAACTTACGGAGATCACCATTGTGGTAAAAAGTAGTGATAGTGGGCATACTGGGTAAAAGCTCATTGTACAATTTAAGTCAAGGTGACTCCTGGTTTTGCATACTCAGAGAGTATATTGGAAAAACTTCTGAGAGGCTGTTAGAGGAGAGGCCTTCATCATTCTGAAAAGCTGCAGTGGCATGCTATATCGGCATTAGACTCTGCCCAAGTGCATAAGCGCCGACTCTGTGGGTGCTCCGGGGCTGGAGCACCTATGGGGAAAAATTGGTGCGTGCTCAGCACCCACCCGCAGCTCCCCATGGCCCCGCCCCACCTCCCTGCTCCAGCTCGCCTCTGCCTCCTCCACGAGCGTACTGCCATGTCCTGCTTCTCCCCACTCCCTCCCAGCGCTTGCGCCATGAAACAGCTGATTCGCAGGGCGGGGAGGAAGGGGAACGTGGCACACTGGGGGAAGAGGCGGGGCTGGGGCGGGGATTTGGGGAAGGGATCCAATAGGGGCAGGGAGGGGGTGGAGTTAGGGCTGGGACCTTGGGAATGGGATTGGAATGGGGGCGGGGCCAGGGGCGGGGATGGGGTGGAGTCGGGGCAGGGCCAGGGGTGGGGAAAGGGGCGGAGGGGCGTGGGCACCCACCGGTGCTGGAGAAAGTTGGTGCCTATGCCCAAGTGACCTGGCAATCTATAGATGGAATTAATTTACAGATCTGATTTGTTTTTTGTAGACTATGCCAAAAAGTACTAAAGAAACTCTGTGTGAGAATATTCATCAGAACAAGGACATAAGTGATACTGAAATGGCAGACTTTGGAGGTAAGATCTTTTTATAACACTTGATTTTAATTACAGAAGAATTACTGTGCAGTTTTCCCCCCTAAGGTCTAAATATTCATTTAGCCCAATCTTAACTTATACTATATCCTGATCACCACAGTGAATACTGTACTGTAACTGCCATGATATTTGCTATGGAGTACCACCTTTCTTATAAGGCTTAGCCAGGAAGTATTTTTTTTCTTTATAGAAAATCCATTATTGTAAGAATGTCAAAGTAAAGTGGATAGTTTTTAATGCATTTTTCATTCTTCTAACTTTAAATGTGCTTGGCTAATGTGGAGTAATCACTTTGGGTATTTTCAGGAGAAATTTTGAGGCAACTCTGTTGACTTCAGTGGAGTGGCATAAATTTCCACCAGGGCTGAACTGATCATAAACATCCATACTAAGATAACTTTTTAAAAAGTAATTCCTATGCATGTATGATTAGTTCCTTTTTTTTTCTTAAATCAATTTTTAGTACAAACTTGATATTGTTGACTAAAGTCAGTGTTTTCCAACAGATAAGTTACTGAAGCTATTTCCGATTTTAAATATAAGAAATATTTTTAGGTATCACATAACACAGAGAAGTTAGAGTTGGTAAATAGATTTTCAGTGACAATCACTGCATAATACATTCATTTCTAATAGGTATTTATTGCAACTTGCTCTGTTGCAGCTGTAACAGTGAGATTTATAAGTTTGTAAAAAAACTAATATCCCAAAATCTGCATTTTAACATTCTTTATAAAAATAATGCCACAATGGCGTACTTTTGTCACAAATAATTTTTTGGGTTCTGAAAATTTAAAACTTTATATTTTACCATAAATCTTGAAAATCTATAAACTATCACAACTCAGTTTCACCATTATTTCATTACTCTGATGTATTGTATGTACATAGACAGTCGAGAAATAAACATTACATTAGACACACAGACTTTAAGGCCAGAAGGGAACATCATGATCATCTAGTCTGACCTCTTTCACATTGCAGGCCACAGAACCTCACCCACCCACTCCTGTAATAGACCCATAACCTCTGGCTGAGTTACTGAAGTCCTCAAATCATGATTCAAGTTTCAGAGGATCCACCATTTACTCTAGTTCAAACCTGCAAGTGACCCATGCCCCATTCTGTAGAGAAAGGTGAAAACCTCCCAGAGTCTCTGCCAATCTGACTTGAGGGAAAATTGCTTCTCGACCCCAAATATGGCAATCAGTTAGACCCTGAGCATGTCAGCAGGATCCACCAGCCAGACACTTGGGAAAGAATTCACTGTACAGTATTAACTCAGAGCTCTCTCCATCGAAGGCCCAATCTCCAACCAGTGGAGATATTTGCTGCTAGCACTTGCAGATGGGCCACATACCATTGTCTGCAACCTCCTCATACCATCCCCTCTATAAACTTATTAAGTTCAGTCTTGAAACCAATTAGAGTTTGTTTTGCCCCCACTTCTCCCCTTGGAAGGCTGTTCCTGAACTTCACTCCTCTTGATGGTTGGAAACCTTCATCTAATTTCAAGTCTAAACTTGTTGATGGCCAGTTTATCTGCATTTTCTCTTGTGCCAACGTGGACCCTTAAGTTAAATAACTCCCTGCTATTGATCCCTCTGATGTATTTATAGAGAGCAATCATCTCTCCTCTCATCCTTCATTTGGGTAAGGTAAACAAGCCAAGCTCCTTGAGTCTTCTCTTGTAAGATAGATTTTCCATTCCTTTGCTGTCCTTGCAACCCTTCTCTGCACCTGTTTGTTTGAATTCATCTTTCTTAAACATGGGAGACCAGAATTGCACACAGTATTCCAGATGAGATCTCATCAGTGCCTCAAAACTTATCAAAATAATGGTACTAACTCTTCTCTGTCTCTACTAGAAATACCTCATCTGATGCATCCTACAATTGCATTAGCCTTTTTCATGGCTGCATCACACTGGTGGCACATAGTCATCCTGTGATTGCCCAATACGCCCAGGTCTTTCCCCTCCTCTGTCAGTTCCAATTGATAAGTCCCCAACTTAAAATTCTTGTTGTTAGTCCCTAAATGCATGACCTTGCACTTTGAACTATTTAATTTCATCCCATTTCTATTACTCCAGTTTTCAAGGTTGTCCAGATCTTTTTACATATTCCAGTCCTCCTCCTTGTTGGCAATACCTCCCAACTTTGTGTTATCTGCAGGAGCCAGTTCCTTTAATATTCTTGGATGGAGATTTTTACTTCTCCCCCTTCCCCGATTGCTCCCATTAAGCTGTTTGAGAATGACTTCAGCCTTGGATGTGATAGTAATTTCTACTTCCACATCCTCATTTCCATTAGCCACTACCCCATAGCGCTTCATTACCCTTATTAAAAACTGAGGCAAAGTATTCATGTAGGTGTAGGGTCATGCCTAGATAATCTTTAATCTCCATCCTGTCCTCAGCACTTAGTGGTCCCACTTCTTTCCCTATTTTCTTTTTATTTGTATGGCTAAAGAACCTTTTACTATTGGTTTTAATTTCAGTTGCAAGGTCCAACTCTGCTTGGCTTTTGGCAGTTCTCACTTTAACCCTACATTTTATGACCTTCAAGAGAGAGCTTTCCTTATTGATCCATCCCATCTTCCATTCCTTGCAGGCTTTCTGATTCCTCTTAATCACCTGTTTGAGATGCTTGTTCATCCTGTTTTGGTCTGCAACCTTTCCTATGAATTTTCTTCCCTTTGCTTGGGATGCAGACTTCAAATAGCTTCTGCAACTTTGACTTAAAGTAATTTCAAGCCTCTTCCACATTCAGATCCATTTCCCTTATTACTTTGCTTATTTTTTGAAGTTTGACCTTTTGAAATCAAGGACCCTACTTGCTGACCTATTTTTTTTTCTTTTCATTTAGTTTAAACTGAATTACTCATGATCACTTGAACCAAGATTGTTCTGTACAACCAGTTCTTCTATGAGGACCTTGCAATTTACTTATATTAAATCTAAAATGTTGATTTGGTGAAGAAATCTGTAAGCTATCAAATCCAGGAATATCCGAGCCCTACCATTATTAGTAGTACTCGTTCCTCAGTCTATATCTGGGAAGTTAGTCATCCATAATCACACAATTCCCTGTAATCTTTATTTCATTAAAGATATCAAAGGTCACTATTCATATCCCAGATTGGATCCTGGGGATCTGTAGCATACTCCAAACACTATCACAGTGGCGCCTGTATTAGCTTTCTTTCCCAAAGTGATTTTGACCCAAACAGATACCACTTTATCCATTCCATCACTTTTAATTTCTTTACAGTCTATCTTGTCAGTAATGTACAATGCTGCTGCTCCACCGTTACCTTTATTTCTATCTTTTCTGAACAGCACATTCCCATCCATAACTGTACTCTGGTCATGACTACAATTCCACCGTGTTTCTGTTATTCCTATAATATCTGGTTTTACTGTACTAGAAGTTCTAGTTCCTCCATTTTGTTACCCAGGATCCTTGTATTTGGTGTACAGATATCTTCGTTGTTTGTACTTGGCGTCACCCAGATTCCTCACTCAATTTGGTACAGTCATTCTACTGCCAGTATCGCCTGCCTGACAGTGCCAATACCACTGACAGTAACAATCTTTTCTTCTTGATGTCCATTTTCTGACCCTCTGTGGTTCCATTGCTGGGCCCTTTCTGTAATTTTCCTCCCACTCAATGTTAGAATCAGGCATGGAGATTACATGAGCATCTCCTAGCAGTCTCCCAATTTAAAGCTCTTTTAATCACCTCCATCACAGCAGTCTATTTCCCTGCCTACTCAGGTGGAGTCCATCCCATGAGAACTGTCCTCTGCCCAGGAATGCCTCCCAGCGGTTGAACATCCCAAAGCCCTTCTTATAGCCCCACTTCCTTGAGCCATCTGTTAATCATCATAATCTGGTCTCTCCTTGATTCTCCTCCTCTAGGGACAGGTAGAATCCCACTGAAGATCACCTGAGCCTCCATTTTTTTAAGTGTCTTCCCCAGCTTGGCATAGTCTCTACTGATGCATTCCGTTGAGAATCTGGCTGTGTCATTTGTCCCCTTGTAAAGATAATCTGTGGATTCTTTCCTGCTCCAATTCGGATCCTTTTCAGCCTTATGTCCACATCCCATATATTACTCCCAGTAGCCAGCACACCCTTCTGTTCTTCAGATCAGCTCTGGTGACAGGTCTGTCTGTTCTTCTTGGTAGGGAGTCCCCAGTCATGTAGCCCTGCCTCTTCCTGGTGCAGCTCTCTGGCCTTCCTCTTTCTGTTCTTTCTGGCTGCAAGCCCTCTTGTCTTTTGTTCTCACATGCAATCTTCTGCAACTCATCCTCTGTCCTTCTGGGGCTCTGACCTCTGGCTGTCTCCATTGACTCTTCCCCTCTTCTTTTAGAACTAGCTACTTTTTTCTTCTTCCTTGCCCTCCCATCTTCTGTTACTGCCTGCTACGCCCCTTCTTAATTTTCCAACTCAGTAAACCTATCCCTGAGCTCTATTTCTCCTTCACTATCCTTTCTATTTCCTCTGCCTGATACTTTTATCACATGCTTCTACTGCCCACTTTCCTCATCCTGCAATCCACCCTCAAAGTTCCCCCGTCCAGCTTGTATCTGCAAGTTTTGAAGTTTTCCATTCAACCTCCACTTGCCTTTCCTCCATCATCTGCTCAAGTTCCCTCAAAACTCAACCATAGTTTCTGCCTGGATTTCCAACTCTCCAATCTTCTCTTCCATCTGATCAGGCAGCATTTTACACCAAACAAAGCACCTTTCAGGTACCCGCTCCAGGATAATGTACATTCCTCAGCTTCCACATCTAGTCATCCACATTGCCTCTTCCATTCCTTGGCTCACTACCCCTCCTGCTTCTGCAGCCTGTCATAGCCTTCCCACCTAAGCTCAGCAACAGAGAGACAAACACACACGTTCCCCTTTTTCCCCTGACCCCCAACTCCTCCTACTAATTCCCACTCAAACTCCCCTTTTTCCAGCTCTGTTGGCTGGCTCCTTGCATATGATTAGACCAGTGATACTCAGACCAAAGTGGTTCAGAAGCCAAATTAGCAATCATCTTTACCCAGAAGAGCCACAGTAGCATGAATTCATTGTTTCATTTACTAGAGTACTATTCATATTTAAACAGTATGACAGGGGAAATACTTAGAGTGTGTGTGTGTATATATATGTGTATATATATATGTGTATATATATATATATATATAACAGCAAATATCAATTTACACTAAGTTAACATCATAACTTAATTGGTTAATAACATAGTAAAAGCATCCTGATTGGTTAATAACTTTGGTTAATAACTAAGTCGCACAGTGTTTTAATATCATGTGTTGCAACAAGCTGCATTATAGAGCCACTTGCGGCTCACGAACCACAGTCTGAGTATCACTGAATTGAACTACCTTACATTGAAATGCTGTTATATTTTTCTTTGAATAATTCAACTAAAACAGAACGAAAATATTCACTTGTGACTGTCTATTTTCTTCTGCTTTTAAAGTAAAACGTAAAAAGTAAATCTCTGCTATCTGATGTTCAGGGACTGAATCTCACTTTTGAAAGCTAGCCTACAGAGCACTTTCAAGATTAATTTTCACTTTTGCTTCTGAGCAGACTTACAGTCTAACTGCAACCAGTCGTTAGAGGAATCTCACTGGGGAAGTCTTGGCTCCATGAAGCAGATCCCATCTCTGCAAAATCTCCATGAGGGATCCACAAGAAACAGCACTCTTCTGGTGTGTTCTATGAATGCAAACAGTTTGGCCATCTCTGATCAGGTACTGAGTCCCCCTGAAAGCGGAAGACCAGATGCTTCTATAGCGGAATCTACCAATCATTTCAAAAGGACAGCACTGGCAAAAGAAGGCATTGAAATGGCACAAAGTGGAACTGCCACTTTTTCTTCACCAAAACAAAATGACTCCTCAGAGCCAATTTCAACACAAAGTTCCCTTGCAGTCTGATGCATCACATCTTCCGTTCTGAGAAACAGCAGTGCTATGATATACTGAAGGCAGACTGCTCAAAGAACAATTCAAGATACTAATATAAAGACTTGAGCAACTGGAACCTTTTTCATACTGGGAAGTAGCCAGAAGTACAGATCTAAAAAGGCAGATGAGAGGGCCTTTAGGAAAGCAGATATCCTAGTTACAATTGGCTTGTGAGGGATGAACAATTTTGATACACAATATCTTCTGGGGAATGGCTGAATTCCTGATTTTATGCGAGCCGTTTACGGGGTATTATAAGAGGCAGAAGAGGGTGTAGCCACTTTGAGGGCCAAGGTGGAATAACTATGATAACTTTTATCCAGACCTGCCTCCCCCTGTTCAGAGTCACCCTGTCTTCCTGCCTGCACTCTTCACATGAGTAATCATTTCCTACTGCCTGGCCCTACCCCGTCGTCCACCCTGTCATGACAGCAGATGGGTGGCCGTAGAGACTTAGGGAGGACTTTTGGCATGGAGATCATAGCAGCTCTTGCTGAAGAAGTAGCCAATGGGCAATAGCAGCTGGGCAGTGAGAATGAGGCCATTCAGCTGCTGAGGAGAGGCTAGTTGAAGGGGCAAGGACCATTTTGAAGAGGATGTGAGAGAGGGCACTAGACCAAAGAGGGGGATGGGTTTGGGGGGGATCAGATGGTCAAGGCAGCCAGGATGAATAATCATCCTTTGGGTAACATGACAGGTCTCCGAGATATCACAAGTCTGTTTTCTATATGCACATTTCAAACTGTTTTAAAGAAAGTAAAACTTGTTTCTCAAAATTACTGCTACAAATTGCCAAAATTCCAGTTAGAGACGTTTGCCTTAGGGTAGCCTCTTCCCAAATCCACTTTTTGGAAGAAAATGGGTGAAGTTCTCTGTACTTGTATTTTGAACTATTTCTCATTTTCTCAAATGGCTTGTTTTATTTATACAAAAAGTGATTTTTCCTAATTTGTTTTTGATATTGAAACATTTTAATGAACTCTCAATTAGTGTGGTGGTCTCTAAATTACAGTTTTCCTTTTTAAGATCAATCTTCATTTTGAAAATTTACATCTACCTATAGTTTTCACAGGGAAAGGGGCCTATTTGAAATTCACTATATATAGACAAAATATATTTTATTTATACAGAGGAGTTTTGCTGATTTATTTAATTTTTATTATTTGTATGAGTTGAAGTGAATTGTTCTAAAGGAATGTGGTCATCTAATAAATTCAGGTTTTTTGATATGAATTGTAAAAATGTTCTAAAAGTTCAAACTTTATTTTATTAAACAATGTTCTTGTTGCACACATGGGGGCAATAACATTTTAAATGTTTTTGGTAATATCTAAAATACTAGAAAAATCTGCCACAAGCACACTAGTTGCAATCCAGCTATAAGCAAACTGTTCCCTGACTATTCTACATCCATTTGACTTAGTGGAAAGAGCAAAGGCCTGGGATTCAGGAGACCTGGGTTCTGTTTCTGGTTATGCCAGTGACCTACTTGGCAACCTTCGGTAAGTCATTTTCCCCCTCTGTGCCTCAGTTTTCCCCCTCTGTCAAATGGGGATAATGGCGCTGGCCTCTGTAGTAAAGTGCTTTGAGATCTACTGCTGAAAAGTGCCCTTGTAAGAGCTAGGCCAGAGGTCCCCAATGCGGTGCCCGCGGGCACCATGGCACCAGAAGCGTTGCCGCCGAAATGCTGCTGATTTTCAGTGGCAACGTCTCTTGATGCTGCTGCTTCTCAGCGGCATTTTGGCGGCTGCTTGTACGGCGGCCACGCTCCTCAGCGGCTAGTCATCCAGTGCCCGCCTCACGGAAAGGTTGGGGACCACTGAGCTAGGTATTATTATTAGGTATACTTTTGAGGACACTTTTTTCTTTAAGACACACACAGAGCGAACAACTTATGAAGTTGTAGAGTCCCGGATGGGTTAATTTCATTCTAACGTTTTTCTCTGTTTACTCATTTAATATTTTATTTTGTACTTTTGGGGATATTTCCGCTCATCCAGTATAGTTCAGTGCAAACAGGAATGGACAACTCCTAAGTCGGGAATAAGGCACTGCCAAGGGGATTAGCCATTCCATAGGGATTCTCTATACCAGGGGTGGGCAAACTTTTTGGCCCAAGGGCCACATCTGGGTATGGAAATTGTATGGTGGGTCATGAATGCTCACAAAATTGGGGGCTGGGAGGGGGTGAGGGCTCCAGCTGGGGGTGTGGGCTCTGGTGTGAAGCCAGAAATGAGGAGTTCAGGGTGCAGGAGGAGGCTCTGGGCTGAGGCAGGGGGTTGGGGTGTGTGGCTCCAGATGGGGGGGAGGGCTCTGGGGTGGGGCTGGGGATGAGAGGTTGGGGGTGCAGGAGGGTGTTCCGGGCTGGGACTGAGGGGGATCAGGGCAGGGGCAGGGGGTTGGGGCACAGGAGGGGATCGGGCTCTGGGTGGTGCTTACCTCAAGCGGCTCCCAGAAGCAGCAGCATGTCTCCCCTCTGACTCCAATGTGGAGGAATGGCCCGGCAGCTCCCATTGGCCACAGTCCCTGGCCAATGGGAGCTGTGGAGGTGGTGCTGGGGCGGGGGCAGCATGCGGAGCCCCCTTGGCTGCCCCTGCGTGTAGGAGCTGGAGCGGGGACAAGCCACTGCTTCCAGGAGCCATGCGGAGCGGGGCAAGCCCCCAGCCCCGCTCCCTGGCTGGAGTGCTGGAGCAGGGCAAGCCCTGGACCCTGCTCCCTGGCGGGAGCTCGAGTACTGGATTAAAACATCTGAAGGGCCGGATGCGGCCCCCGGGCCATAGTTTTCCCACCCCTACTCTATACAGAGCTATGGTGAAGATTCAGTCTTCAGGGTCCTTTTAAGAATCAGCTGCATTAGATGGTGGGGAAAGTCTTCTACAACTTCTAAACAGTTGTTGAATAGAAATTGAGTGCTTTTCTGAATGCCGTGCAACCCCAGCCTCCCTTTTGGTCAATCAAAAAAATGATTTTGAATGACTGTGGCCTTGTTACAGATGGAACAGAAGCTGGATTTGATTCCATCCTCTGCACCTGGCCTATGGAACGTGGGAAAGAAATGATCTAAATTCTCAATTTTTTTCCTACAAAAAGAGAGTGCACAGCAAGTAAACTTGCCTCTCCCCAGGCCCAAACAGTTTCAAGATAGTGTTTCTTTACATTGAAGAATCAAGACTTTGGAAAATACTTGTGCTTTGTAAATCTTCCCCCTCTCTCGCCATACACTTCTTAACCTTTTGAGTGTTGTCACAGTGGTTTGTTTCTGTGCCTAGGGACTTAACCCCCTCCCCCCCCATCCCAGAAGACCAAGACTCAGCACCTGTATCTAAGTTATACCTATTCTCTGGCCTCCAGGCTGGCTGAAACGAGTTTTCTGGGCTAAATAAACAGGGAAAATTGGCAAACTGATGTCCCTAATGCTTTGCTGCCCTAGTTGTAGTAAATTGTCTCATTCTTCTTACACATTCATATCTGATATTTAATTTTTTGACTGGAATGTATTTTTATGTACTTTGTTTTTCTTTGTGCTTTTTCTTGTTATCACGTCTCTGTCTAAATTCTCTCTAAGATGCTTGCCTGCGCGGCCGTGCAGGGGGCCACACACGTAACTCCCCCAACCCCGGGCTGCGACATGGCAAGGACACACGCTTCTCCCCAGCTCCAAGGCTGCGATGGGGAGAGACACCTCTCCCTCCCAGCTCCAGGGCTGTGGTGGGGCGAGGTGCCTCGTCCACGCCCCCAGCCCTGCTGCAGCGGCAAGAGACACTCTCCCCCAGCCCAGGTGCTGCTGTGGGAAGAGAAGGCTGAGGGGAGTTCTCGCTCCCTGCTGCAGCCCCAGGGCAGCTTGCACCCTGAACCCACCGCAGAGCCCACACCCCCAGCTGGAGCCCTCACCCGCCTCAACCCTCTGCCCCGGCCCCACCCCAGAGCCTGCACCCCAACCCTCTGCCCCAGCCCTGAGCCCCTTCCCAGACTCCAAACCTCTTGGCCCCGCCCCTGCCACACCTCCATATTCGTGCACACCGCAAAATTCATTCCGCACATGGATGGAAAAAAATAGAGGGAATGTTGGTCTCTGTCTTTTCATATTATGAACTTCTCCTGAGCTTATCATTTGACCCTGTTCAGAGGTAATTGTGTAACTGATGTTTGTGTGATTCATTGTTCATGTGATTGGAGGCTTACTTAGGGGCTCATTTATAAAATAAAATAATAAATGAATACATTATTTCAGTATTTAGGAACAATTACCCCACTGCCATATATGAAATTTGCTCAGCTATTTCTCTAGCTGTTTCCTGTCCTGAGTAAAGGCAAAAGCTGGGGTAAGGTCAGATACCTACTCTGTGGTACCTGTATAAATGTTGGGTTTTTAACTGACCATTGTAAGGAAATTATTCTCTAATAAGGAAAGCCATTTTTTTAAATATTGGGAATTTCCAAGTACAGTATCAAATCTTCTCCCCTCACACCCAAGAAGTTGGTGCCTTCCTATGAGTGTAGATGCTTTTAAAATAGGCTAGACTGCGTTTTTTGTGCTAGTACTTACACAACTTTTATCATGAGGCAGAGACTGATATTAAGATTAGCTGCTGCTGCTTCACTAATGAAACCAGAGACAATATTTCCACCTCTGTTGGGATACGTATTAGATTTTTCCACTCTTATTTATTAAAAAATTCTTTCAGCTGCTGGACTGATCATACCAGTCATTTCCTGAGTTTCTCATTGTTTGATATTCTTCAGATTGTGGCTGCATTGCTCTTTTGTTGGCTTAGTAGGAGTTGATATGGGAAAGTTGCTACCCATTAAATTAAAGGGGAAAGGCATATTTTCTAAAACTCTGATCTAAAAACAACGTACAAAACCTTCTTGTCACGCCTTACTGATGGAATCCGAGCTGGACTCTTTCAAATGTGAAGCTGTAAGTTTTAAAGCATTTTACTTCAAGCACATAATCAACCGATACTGAAACTCTTTGTTGTTTGTATTACTGTAGGGCTTAGGAGCCCTAATCATGGACCATTCTGTTGGGTGGTGCAGTACAACCATAGAACAATGTTTCTGCCCCAAAGAGTTTACAGTATATGAAACTTAACTCCTAATCCCTGAAGCATCAGCACATAGGGCTGTACTTCAAAATGTCTCTCTCCCAGTCACACAAGTTGCCCTGCTATGAGAATGTTCATCTAGATGTTAATCCTCCAAGTTAATATTAAGGGTTTGGTTTGCAGCCAGCCTCTCACCAAATGAAGAGCAGTGTTTGCACAGTGGTACCGCCAGTTAAATGAAGCCCAGGTCATTGGTGATCAGAAGTCACTGTCCTCTTATTACAGAGACAAGGTGGGTGAGGTAATATCTTTTATTGGACCAACTTCTGTTGGTGAGAGAGATGAGCTTTCGAGCCACACAGAGCTCTTCCTCTGGTCTGGGAAAGATACCCAGAGTGCGACAGCTAAATGCAAGATCGAACAGATAGTTCAGCATAAGAGACCATTCGAGGTGAAGTGGCTCACTAACTCCCTTGTGGTCAGAGGACAAAAAGGGGGCTTAGGGGTTACAGATTGCTGTAATAAGCCATAAATCCAGTGTCTGTGCAGCCAAGTGTACACGTACAGTGCTGCAGCTGTACTGATGCCACTGTGCTGCTGCAGCGGGCATGGTGAAGATGTTCTATGCTGATGGGAGAGAGCTCTCCTGTTGGTATAATAAAACCACCTCTGCAAGCAGCAGAAGCTATGTCAGTGGGAGTCATAGCACTGGGCACGCAAGCGCTTATACTGGTGTAACTTATGTCACTCAGAGGGGTGGTTTATTCACACCCACGAGTGACATAGGCAATGTCTACACTACAGCCTTAGATGAGGATTTTTAGCATCTACAAAGTTATGAATTTTGAAATGTCCTCTTATGGCGTTTCAACTGCCCATGTGAAATGAGTTGTTGGTAGTCAAGTTCCTAATGGTTTTGTGAGGCAGCTCTTGTCTCCCACCATAGCTAACATGAACTGGCATCTTAACT
Source organism: Mauremys mutica (assembly GCF_020497125.1). Lineage (NCBI taxonomy): Eukaryota > Metazoa > Chordata > Testudines > Geoemydidae > Mauremys > Mauremys mutica. The sequence goes on from NC_059073.1 coordinate 180,374,983, forward strand.
GGAGATGGGTGAATAATCTATGTGAATAGTGTATTCAGTGTTTACCTTACTCTGGTTGCAGATTGGCCATGACTGGCTCAAGGCTTTCTCTTTTTATTCTGTATTTGAAATTATTCACTGCTGGTCAAAATTCCTGTAGTGGCTGCTCTTCCTGAGTGTAATTCACCTAGTGCAAAGGTCTGTGCATCAATTAAATTGGATTTAAGTCCTATTCTGAGGGCATAAGTGGTACATAGGCCTCTTGCAGATCCTCTGCACTGGGTAAATTTCACCCTCAATACTGTCTGTGAATGATTCTTGATCTGTACCTTGTCCATGAGCAATTAGCTCTGAGTATTCAAAATTCAAGTTGCTTTTCCCTGAGTGGGTACATTTAACCTTGAAAATCAGGTTACAAATTTGAAATGTACTTTGAGTGACTATTGTGCAATAAAGGCTTAAAATCCCCTCTTCTGACAAGCATTCCTGACAGGAGGCTAATTGGTTGGAATAGTCATAGAAACTGTACACACAAAAAGGCCAAACAAATTGAATTATCTTGTTTAAATATGTGAGTGAATATTTGCTGTAATGATTTGCAGTTCTTGCCTAGCTAATACTTACTGACATTTTCAGTGAGGTGGAGGCTAAATGCCATCACAGCCCTACCCACAGTCCTGCCTGATCAAGAATGAGGCACAGGGGAGGGACAGAGTTCACTTAAGGCATTCCTGCTCATGCTATAACTTGTGTGGCAGATGGACACAGCAGACAAGTGCAGCCAACAGGTCTCAGTTATGCATTTGACCATTTAAAGCACCTTAAACACCTGCCTCAGAGAGACTGTGACATACCCAGTCCTGGATCTTCCCCCAAAAATGTATGTCCTGTACTGCCCAGCCCTCTCCTGGACAGTACAAATATTTTAAGTCCATTATTCTTTTCAGGGAATATTATACCATCTTATCTTAAATAGTTACCCAGACACTTCAACTTAAACACACTGGATTAGATGAAACTATAAAACAAGTTAATTAATTATAAAAGAGAGACTTTGAGTACAGGTACTGAGGCGTAGGTCAGAAATGGTTACAAGAAAAATAAAAATAAAACACTTTTACTAGTGCCCAACTTAAACTACATTAAAGTCAAGCTGAATGTCTCAGCACATGCTTCCAGCAAGGTTACTGACCATATTCTTCAGGTCAGGACCTGCCCCCCACCAGAGAGTCTATTTACTACTTAAATGCAAATTAAGGCAAACATACACTCCTTTGTTCAAGACAGGGGTGTGGGGTTTGGAACATGGGTTGGTAGCATCATGCAGGGAACTCTTATAACTTCACATACAATGTTTACCACACATTTTATCAGGACAATACTGACCAGCAAATTGAGTTTTCAAATACCTTACACGGCAAACCTTGTACAAAGATGATTATAGTAGTGTGTAGGGTGTGAATACAGCAATGTATTCGGTCACAGGGAATTAAAGGTGAGTTTCAGTACTTTCCCAAATTGGGATACTCTTTTGAATTATGACAGGTTTCAGAGTAGCAGCCGTGTTAGTCTGTATCCGCAAAAAGAACAGGAGTACTTGTGGCACCTTAAAGACTAACAAATTAGACTTTTCCTGTTGTTATGCATACTTCCACCTTTTCATGTTCTCTGTATGTATAAATATCTCCTGTCTGTATGTTCCATTCTATGCATCCGAAGAAGTGAGCTGTAGCTCACGAAAGCTCATGCTAAAATAAATGTGTTAGTCTTTAAGGTGCCACAAGTACTCCTGTTCTTTTGAATTAGGCATCCATTTGCTTAGGTTCAGTTCTGCAGACAGGTAAACACATGAGTATCTGCACACAGCTGAAAAACCCCACTGAGTTTAATGGGACGACTGTCCTGGATAAAATGACTAATGAGTGTGTTTGCAAGAGAGGCCTTAATTATTTTTATTTTTAAAAGGCGAGTTCTTTCAACAGTTAGAAACTGAGGAGATAAATCCATAATCCTGTTTGAAGGTTAAGCCTTTCGAGTTGCAGCCTAACCTCTAAACTTCTTCCCTGATGCATGCCCTGACTCAGACCTTTTAGAAGGCAGTTCAATAAAACAATAAAAGAGAAACTGGGCTAGCCACTTGAAGCAATGTTTGGCAACATCTCAAGTAAATACATCATGCAGTCATCTGCTCGAAGTATTTGGGTTTGTAGCGTACACACCTTTGAAAGCACACAAAATAATTCTATGGCCCTTTTCCACTCTGTTTTGCAGTGCCATGTCCGTCAAAGATTGGTTACCCATTTTAGATACTTCTCAAAACTCTTGACAAAGAGACAAACATCTCATTATACATATTCTTCAGTGGTCCAGTACATGTGCAAAGTAAAAGCAGAGCTGCCTATGTATTGAATTCGCAGCGATACCGAAATGTAGGGTTGATCGCTTTGAGAGGGGCAGGAAAAAGGGATGGAGAAGAAAACTGCAGGTTATGTTCAACAGCTAAAGGTGTGCTTGAAAGTTTGTTCAGAAATTTGAAGATAGATTGTAAAAGGGTTCTCTACAATGGAAACCATTAAAAATTCAACCTTTGCCAACAATTAACACTGCTATCTCCTCCTATAGGGAAAGACTGCAGGATTTCAGATTCCAGTATGTGGTAACTGCTGGAAAGCAATGAGCTTTAATGATTACTGTAGGTGACATGTGAGATTGATTAGTTTTCTTTAAGGTTTCAGCCAATTAACAAGAAAATTCCAAGAATAGGGGCATAATCTTTCACTCTGACGTGATGACAAGAGATGCCGGCCACCCGCGTGGCTTGGTGGCAGCACATGGATACATGGTTCAAGTGGCTTTGAGACTGTCACAGCAGGGCCATGGCACTAAACAGCATTGCACAATAGTGATGACTTCTCCAGGCACCTTTTTACTGATGTCCAGATTCTTACTGACATGATTTGTAAAAGAAACCACTTGCTCACCTGCCTCCTGGGATATTGTGATATTGGCCGTGAAGACATAACTTAGTAGAGAGAGGAACTGATCATTAAAAGTCTGAAGAGGAAATAATGAGCTGGGGAATACAAGGTGAGGAATCCTAGAAATGTTTGAAGAACTGGCTGATGAGAAAGGGGGTGGGGGCGGGGGGAGAGGACAGAATTGCTTTTGTACATGAATGGCAACTATTGTTAAAATCTGGGTTGTGATCTAATTAGATCTTAGTGTTTTCCTAAGTGATTTGTCTTTCTAGCAGGCACTCTGTGGGAGATTTCACATACACAGTCGTATCAGCACATCTTACTTTATATGGTGAGAGACTATTTGTAAGGCCTTCAGCCCCAGTGGTATTTGGGAATAGATGTGATATGGTGTATACATGAGATTTATAAATCTCTCTGCCATGATAAAATCTGTAGCTAACTTGATCCTTCAGCCTTCCCCGGTCTTGTGTTTTCCCCAACAAAAGCAATGACGTTTTTTGTTTTAAAGCCATTCTGATAGCATCAGCCTCCCCTCCCCCCAAATGCTCCACTCCTCAGTTATTCAATTGTTTGGGTTATGTTTACTGGTCATTATTGACCTCTTTGTTAACACAGCTACTGTTGACATCATTCCTTATCCAAAGGAGATAAGGCCCTGTGTTCTCTGACATCTGCACAGGGCAACACTCCAAGACCAAATTACCCATCTATATCTGAAATGTTTGTTTTATGAGCTTTCTAATGAGACTTGTTTACACTGGGAAAAAAAATCCCTGTAAATGTGTGCAGTATTCTCTGTGTTAAAAACAAATCAATAATTCAATGAAATGATGAAAGAATGTGCTCTCCAGCTGCTGTTTGTAGATTTCAGTTGCTAGGGTATTGGTGTCACAGTGTCCCATGGTTACGCTCTGCATATCTTTACTGTTCCTGACAACGAGGTTAAAGACTATACCCCCATCAGCTCTCTGATTAGAACTGGTTTGGAAAATGAATGCAAGGAGAAAATCCTGTGCAGCCCCTGTGGCCATTTTACAGCTTCTCATTTAATCTAGGCAGGATGTTGATTCCGTTACTGAACAGGGCTACACAGTTGACTTGTAAACATCTTATTTTTATTAAGTAAAAAACACCCCTGCCCTGCCTGCATTCATTCTGTTGACCCCATCGAGGGAACATTTGTCCTAGCACATGGTTTCTCCAGACTTGTTGCTGATGGCATTATGCCACTTACAATATGAAAGAGCAGTTTCTGCAGAATAAACAAAAAAAAGTTTTTCTTGTTAATATTTGATTTAACAATGTAATCCCTTAACTGCCCAAAGTAAAACCATAGCCCCACCTGTGTCCTGAAAATGAGATTTGGGTTCACAAATGGCAGCTTCCTCAGACCGTAAACACCCCGTTTTCAATATACTTGAGCATATTCTTGAAGTCACCCAAAATATATTTCTGGCCACCCAGAAGTGTGCTAGGGGCTTCACAAACAAACGAGAGAGGCGTGCTCTTGTCCTGAAAATTTCCACAAACTCAGAAGAGACGACGAGACAAAGCAAGGGAGTAACAAACACATGCATGTGTTTGGGGAGGGACAGAGCCCTACGTAGGAGGAGGACAAAGGTTACCATAATGTTGTTAAATTGCCAAGACACACACGTTTTTGTTTCCACTCTTCCTGCTGATACCATCCCATGTTTCCTCTCCAAGCCTTGTTCGTTCATTCATGACCTAATTCCAAGTCTTCCCTCCCAGTGAACATATGCCACTAATTTAGGCATATGTTCAGTCCCTGTCCAGTAGCTAGTCACCTACTTAGTTACCCCTTTTATTCCTACTACCAACCGTCAATCACAGACCAATTTACAAAGCCTGGAACTCAAATGGAATTGTGATCATCAATATGTTAAGGTATAAATAATAAATCATCATTTTGTTGCTAGTCCCTCACTGTTCTGGACTCCCAGATGACTCGGTGCATCCCACCTCTAAGGGTCATGGCCGGTGCTGTTAGAAAGTTGAGACATGTACAGCTCTAAATGATAGATAAAAGTTGGGGAAGATACAGTCCAGTTTAGGTAAATACCCAAGCAGCTGGATGCTTCTTCAAACCATCTAAGGGCTTGGCTACACTTGCAAGTTGCAGCACTGGTAGAGGCTTTCCAGCGCTGCAATTAGTAACCGTCCACACCTGCAAGGCACATCCAGCGCTGCAACTCCCTGGCTGCAGCGCTGGCTGTACACCTGGCCAGGTTGGGGTGTAGCGATTGCAGCGCTGGTGATCCAGCGCTGCTCATCAAGTGTGGACACACACCAGCGCTTTTATTGGCCTCCAGGGAATAAGGAGATACCCCAGAATGCTTTTAACTAAATTACTCCCTTTGTTTTGTTATGCAGCCTCTCTTTGTTTTGTTGTGAACCTCCGGAGCTCCGTTTCTACCGGAGCTGCTTATCAGCTCCTGTTTGCTGTGATCAATCTGTGAACAATCAAATAAGATCCTCCTCCCTGTTGTGAACAGCTCTGTGGAGCTCCTCCGTTGCCGCTGCTGCTATCTAAAAAACAAATAGAGCTCCTGTTTGCTGTGATCATCTTACCTGGCTGTAAACAATCAAATGAGAGGCAGGCAGGGAAACAGCGGGGAGTCGTGTTGTGTTGCCTGCAGGCTGTTTGCAATTAAGAGTTAAGACTAAGGGGTCGGAAAAATATTCTGATTTTTCAAGTCAGGAAGCTAACACACAGTGTTGGCTCCAAAAATCCACTCTCTCTCTCTCTCCCCCCGCTCCCTGTCACACTAGACCCCACTCCACCCCCCCTTTTGAAAAGCACGTTGCGGCCACTTGAACGCTGGGATAGCTGCCCATAATGCATCACTCCCAACAGCGCTGGAAATGCTGCAAATGTGGCCACACACCAGCGCTGGTAGCTGTGAGTGTGGCCACACACCAGCGCTGCTCCTACACAGCTGGATGACCAGCGCTGCAAACCGTAAGTGTAGCCAAGCCCTAAGTCTCTGGATGGTGTGAAAGTGGGGTTAAAATTATTGTGCATTGCCAGATTCCCAATCCTTCCCACTTCTGGTCAGGCTGGAGACATTGTGAGAACAGCCCTTCTTGCAGTACTGGTCCCAGCCAGAATACAGAAGTGCAGTTAGATTATTATCTCTATGTAAATGTTTTGAACCTCAAAACTCATTCTGTCTGAGTTTCAGGCAGTAGTTTGGGCTGGTTCTTATTTTCCCTATGCCACTAAACATTGTTGCCTAATGAATAGGACACTAGAATGGGACTCAGAGACCTATGTACAATTCTCAGCTGTAGGCCAGTCTGCTGGATGATCTAGGGAAAGTCACTTTCCCTCCCCGGGTCATAGTTTTCCCCTGTAAAATGGGGATACCAAGCCTGCCCTCCTCTGTAAAGCGCATTGAGATCTACAGCTGAAAAGTGCTAGATAAGATCTGTGTTTTTATTAAGAAAGTTTCATTATTGAACTGCCTCAAGAGAGATGTATTTCTATTGCCAAAAATATTTGTGTCTGCAAAACACTAACTTAAAAGTGAAGGGCCAAATTGAGCAGGCTGGCTGAGCTGGGCATTCAGCTGCCTCTGAGGCTCCCCTATCCTGGGCCAGTGCATGTGGGCCTGAACTTCCTGGCACATGGTAGAATAACCTCAGGACTACGCTTACACCTGCTGTCTGTGGCCCTGAGGGGCTATTGCAGCCACTGGGAATCAGTTGGATACAGTGGCTCCCTGGCCATGCTCTCCTTTCCCAAGCTAGGAAGGAGAGATTGGCACAGGGCCAGCCAACCTGATCCTCTGTCACCTGCTGATCTCCCCTACCGTGGTGATTCCACTGGCAGGGTTTGCTTGATGCTGTAAAAGGCAGAATCTGGCTTTAGAACTAATTACTGCATGAAAAAGTTCAGTTGGAATGTTGCCAACTCTTATGATTTCAGCCAGGGCAGGAGCCCATCTAGTGATGATATGAAATGCTCCAGCCCTTGTGCAAAAATCAGCTCCGCTTCGGATTGGCTGCTTCTCGCACTGCCCCGACACCATGGAAGAGTAGCCAATCAGCGTTGCTGCAGGAAGCAGGCAAAACTCTCCCCTCAGGGGCCCAATCCGTTCTGAGTGCCGGGTTTACAATGGAGCCATGGAGCTGGGCCCATGCTCAGAAGGGGCCCCGGCCTGCTCTGCTTGCACTGCACCCTGAGACCCTGTTAGCCCGCTGGCTCCCTCCTCCACCCCACCCCGCCCACCACATGCTCCTCTTGGCCTGCCCGGCCCAGGGCACCTCTCCGTCCCCTGGCCCCACCTGCCATCTTCTCTCTGCCTCCTGCCCGGACCCCAGTACACCTCTGGCTCCGGGCAGTCTCTGCTTCCTACCACCTGTGGGGCCCTACCTGTCTCCCTGGAGCTGAGCCTCATGGGACTGGTGCAGAAGCCCAGCAAGTCTCAGCCAGTTGGGTGGGGACAGTGTTGGGGGGCTTGGCTAGGCCATTCCAGGCAAGTGGGTCCTGAGGGAGCCTGGTGGGGACAGGCCCTGGCCTGGCTGATTGCGCCATTCCCGAGGGGCCAGAGCGATTCCCCACCCCGGGACCAGCGCTGGCTGCACTGCCATCTCAGCTCGGCAGACACAGTCACTTCCCAGCAGAGCAGGTGAGTGTGGCCGGGAGGCAGGGCATGGGGGAGTGGGTATCTGGTGGGCCTGTGGGGGTACTGTTAGGCTGTGATGGGGCGGGGAAGACCTCTGTGTGTTGGGGCACTAGGGAGTGAGGATTCTGGGTGGGGTGCTGGGCAGTTGTGGCAGGGTCTGGGGGGGTGCTGGCCATAGGGAATCGGGGGGGGTTCCGGTGTTGGGGAGGGGCTGTGTGGTATGGCATGGCATGGCATGGGCCCACCCCCAAGGGGAAGGGGCATGCTGGCAGCACAGGGCCGGGTGGGCCATTGTGCGCTTGTCAACTGCCAGTTTGTAAATAGTGGCCTCGCACTGGGCTGGGCGAAGCAGGGCCACCCCTGCCATGCCATGCCCCTGTCCAGCCCCTCACTCCAGGGACCTACCCCCCCTGCACCATGCTCCATGGCCCCCATGGGGGCCCACAAATATGTTTGGTGCCAGGCCCAAAAAAGGTTAATCTGGCCCTCTAATGGGAGGGGAGCAGGGAAGAGGGAACAGAAAGTGCCCAGCAGCTCAGGGCAGTTCCACCCAATTCTCCCCTCCTGTGAGCAACGGGGGTTGCTCGTTCCCTCTCCCTCCCGCCCAGTACGTGGCCTTGGAAGGGCCGGAAGGGGGTAAAGAGCCCCTGGAGCTGCCCCCACCAGGCCTGAGTGGGAGATGAGGGTTAAGAGCCCCTGCAGCTGCAGCCTGCAGGAGGGGCAGAGGTAAAGCCAAAGGGGCAGAACTGATGAGGAGCTGGGGAGGCTGGGCAGAAGTGGGAAGAATTCATGACGTTCAACTACCATTTCTATGCTGGCGACTCACAGATCTACTTCTTTGCTCCAGACCTGTCTCCTTTCTCGATCACCGTGAGCACCACCACTTCCTGCCCATCATTCAGACCTGGAACCCAGGTGTCATCTTTGACTCTGACCTCTCTCTAGGTCCTCTCATCCAGGCTATGTCTAAATCTTGCAGATGCTTTCTTCATCACATCTCTAAGATATGGCGTTTCCTACCATCCGCACAGCTAAACTCTGCTCCAGGCTCTCATCATCTCACATCTCAGCTACTGCCACATCCTCTCTCCCCTTAACGAATGCAGTCCTACCTTTCTCAGATCCTTTCAGAATGCTGCTGCAAAGATCATTTTCTAGCCCATCACTTGGACCACTCTTGGAATCCATCCACTGTCTCCCTCACATCAAACATTAGCTGCTTGTCTTCGCTTCATGACCTAGCCTCGCCCTACTTATCTCTTATCACTATCAAAAGGTCGACTCTCACCTCTGATGGGCCCATCATGTCTGCCTCTGTCACTCTCTTCTTACATTTTCAAGTGAACACCTTTGCGCTTTCTCCCTTGCTGCACCTTATGCTTGGGAGCAGCTCCCTGTAAACATCCCCAAAGCTTCCCCATCCATCTTCTAATCTTCCTCAAGCTCTCCTTTGCCACAGTGCCTACAAAAACACTTGACAATGGTTAGGCTGCTGGTGCTGAGACCACTGCCTGTCATGCTGACCAACACTGTCTTGTCATTTCCCTGTACTGCCCCATCCGTCTGTCTGTATCCATGTGTTGTCTCTTGTCTTATACTTTGTAAGTTCGTTGAGGCAGGAACTGTCTTTTTGATCGGTGCAGGTACAGTGCCTGGCACAATGGCATGCTTGTCTGATGTTCAGTTCAGATCAGTGAGAGGTTGTGTCACCGCTTGTCCTGTAACTCAAGTGCCTCAAAATGCTTTGCTGTTTTAGCTCTGTCTGGATGCTCCTATTGAGCCTACAGGCAGACACTGAGTATCTGTGTGTTGAGCAGCCCTGTTTCAGCAGCCTGCTTGTTACGGAACAGTCACACTCTAGTTTCCACCAGCCTTGGTTGTTACAAGTCTGAATTTCCCCCAAACCATCTGCCCTGAAATGTCCTGCCCTCCCGTGGAACAGCGAGGAGTAATAAGGTCCATTGTTCTTTTAAGGAGACAAAAGCACAGCAGTGTGTTGCTTTAACTGGCGTTCACAATCACTTCAGGTCAAACACCGCATTGGACGGATTTAGAATAAAAGTAAAACAAGTTTATTTTATCAAAGAGAGATTTACAGTGAATTCAAATATAAGGAATAAAGACACATATTATAAGCAAATACAAGTAAAATATGCTTTCCAGTGGCTAAGACTTAACACAACAAGCCAAAGCCTTGTGTAGCACTCCCATTCACCTGGTTACGTCCTTTAGCACCAATCTGCTTACGGGTTTTGAGGGACAGACCTGGGTTCTTCTGGATCCTGCCACCCACTCAGCAGGATGTAACTTTTTCTTCCTATATGAATTTATTTGCTGGTGCCTCCACCCCCATTGCTCCATCCTGACAGGGTCACCAGGGAAGCTTGGGAGGAAAATTCTAATCACAGGGTAACCCCCCTTATTTGCCAAATAGTTGGAGACTGCCAAGAGATTTTTACAACAGTGTCTTGGGTGTAATGAGGTATGTCAGGCCTTACAAAAGCTGCTGAGAGAGTAATGAACTACCATTGGGCCTCTGAATCACACCTGGTCCATGATTAGGACTCATAAGCACAACAATCCTCTTCACCTGGAACCTCACAGCCCGTCAGTGCAGATCCTGGAACCCTGATTGAACATGTTTGCAGTTTCATAAACCACTTCAGTTTCAGGATAATGTTAAGGTGTAGCCCCAAGTGCAGTGCGGTATCTAATTTTGAGATGACAAAGGAACTCATAACAGTCACAGGGTCCACTTTCAAAAGGAGGCAATCTCCTGGCCATTCATAAATGATAAAAAGCTGACCTGGCCATCGAATCCTGTGGCACCTTATAGACTAACAGATGTTTAGCAGCATGAGCTTTCGTGGGTGAATACCCACTTCTTCGGATGCAAGTAGTGGAAATTTCCAGGGGCAGGTTTATATATGCAAGCAAGAAGCAAGCTAGAGATAACGAGGTTTCTTGCATCCGAAGAAGTGGGTATTCACCCACGAAAGCTCATGCTGCTAAACGTCTGTTAGTCTATAAGGTGCCACAGGATTCTTATGCTGCTTCTACAGAACCAGACTAACACGGCTACCCCTCTGATACTTGACCTGGCCATGTGACCATTCCTGTTTTCCTTAGTAATCAGACTTTCTCAGGTCCAGTGTTTGCTTGTTTAACAAGATCAGTGATTACATTTAGTTGTTTGGATAACATCTGGATGGCTAGCTTAAAAGTTTGAAATAATAAATATTAAGCTGAACAGTTCTAGCTTCTTTTTCCAGCTCCTGTGCTGTATTTGTTCCTGATGTCATTCTTCATTGCATCAGTTTCCAGCTTTAGCTGAGCAATGGTAGCTCTGTGCCTCTTTTTCCTAGGACAAATTCATGGTCTGATGGATTGCATGTGAAAAGGAGAGCTATGTGCATCCTCCAATTTTAGAGGCAAAATAACATCTTTTGATAGACCTTAAAGGAACTCATAGTATGTGGCTAGTGATATTCTGGGGGAAACTTTAAGCAAATAGGTTTTTTTAGGGCTGTCAATTAATCACAGTTAACTCACGCGATTAACTGAAAAAAATTAATCACAGTTTTAATCACACTGTTAAACAATAGAATAGCAACTGACATTTATTAAATATTTTGGATGTTTTTCTACATTTTCACATATATTGTATTGTGTTGTAATTGAAATCAAATTGTATATTATTTTTATTACAAATATTTGCACTGTAAAAATGATAAACAAAAGAAATAGTATTTTTCAGTTCACCTCAGACAAGTACTGTAGTGCAATCTCTTTGTTGTGAAAGTGCAATTTACAAATGTAGATATTTTTTTTACATAACTGCACTCAAAAACAAAACAATGTAAAACTTCAGAGCTTACAAGTCCACTCAATCTTACTTCTTGTTCAGCCAATCGCGAAGACAAACAAGTTTGTTTGCATTTACAGGAGATAATGCTGCCCTCTTCTTCTTTACACTGTCACCTGAAAGTGAGAGCAGGCATTTGCATGGCACTTTTGTAGCTGGCAACGCAAGGTATTTACGTGCCAGATATGCTAAACATTTGTATGCTCCTTCATGCTTCGGCCACCATTCCAGAGGACATGTTTCCATGCTGATGATGCTTGTTAAAAAAAATGTGTTAATTAAATATGTGACTGAACTCCTTGGGGGAGAACTGTATGTCCCCTGCTCTGTTTTACCTGCTTTCTGCTGTATATTTCATATTATAGCAGTCTCAGATGATGACCCAGCACGTGTTGTTCATTTTAAGGACACTTTCACTGCAGACTTCACAAAACGCGAAGAAGATACCAATGTGAGATTTCTAAAGATAGCTACAGCACTTGACCCAAGGTTTAAGAATCTGAAGTGCCTTCCAAAATCTGAGAGGGACGAGGTGTGGAGCATGCTTTCAGAAGTCTTAAGAGAGCAACACTCCAATGTGGAAACTACAGAACCCGAACCACCAGAAAAGAAAATCAACCTTCTGCTGGTGGCATCTGACTTAGATAATGAAAGTGAGCATGTGTCGGTCCGCACTGCTTTGGATGGTTGTTGAGCAGAACCTGCCATGAGCATGGACATATGTCCACTGGCATGGTGGTTGAAGCATGAAGAGACATATGAATCTTTAGCGCATCTGGCACCTAAATATCTTGCGAAGTCTGTTCTCACTTTCAGGTGACATTGTAAACAAGAGGCGGGCATCATTTATCTCCTGCAAATGTAAACAAACTTGTTTGTCTGAGCAATTGGCTGAACAAAAAGTAGGACTGAGTGGACTTGCAGGCTCTAAAATTTTACATTGTTTTGTTTTATTTTTTGATTCAAGTTTTTTTTGTACATAATTCTACATTTGTAAGTTCAACTCTCATGATAAATAGATTGCATTACAGTATTTGTATTAGGTGAATTGAAAAATACTATTTCTTTTTTTTTTACTGTGCTAATAGTTGTAATCAAATATAAATATAAAGTGAGTACTGTACATTTTGTATTATGTGTTGTAACTGAAATCAATATATTTGAAAATGTAGAAAACATTCAAAAATATTTAAATAAACGGTATTCTATTATTGTTTAACAGTGCGATTAATCACATTAAATTTTTTTAACAGCGCGATTAATCACCATTAATTTTTTAATCACTTGACAGCCCTGGTTTTTTTGCACAATTATTTGATCAAGTGGAGAAAAATGGTTCATATTTGTAAAATATGTGTCAGAGATGCTTCATTCATCATTCAGTTTCCTGCCACTCATTGTCTCCTACCAAGTTGTCCAGCTTACTCCCTGTTCTATCTTTGTGAGCTTAAGTGATAGCAGCAGTAGCACATCTTTCACAAACCTTAGACTCAGTTTATATGCCTATTAAATTCAAAGCCAACTTATCTGGCTCTTGTTACAGAAACCAAGCCAGTGTTCATTGGAACAAAGGCATTGCCATACTGGGTCAGACAGTGGTCTACGCAGTCTGGTATCCCATCGCTGACAGCGCGGCCAGTGAAAAATGGAGCAGAGCAAAGTGTAAAACTTTTATAATGGACAATTATGAAATAAGCAGCTGCTTGAGGAAGTGTCTTCCTAATCTCCGTCCATTGGTGCTTGGTTTTTGACCTGAAGCATGAGGGTTTATACCTTTGACACTGTGAGTATTCTAATTACCCAAGCAAATGTCTAAGAGCCTGATGAAACTCTTGGACTGAATGGGTATTTCTGGCAGTGGGTTCCTATGATTAGGCAATATGTGGGTAGGGCATTTCCTTTCGAATTTAAACATGTTGCTTTTCAATTTCACTGGCTGTCCCCTTGTTCTCTTGAAATGAGAGATGGTAAACAGGAGTCCATCATTAACTTTCTGTATGCCATTCATTATTTAGTGCACTGGTTCGCAACTGGGGGTCCACAGGTTTCAGGGGATCTGCCAAGGACTGGGCAGCAGGGTTCAGGGAGGGAGCACCACCTCCACCCCCTGACTCACCTCAGCAGGCCACCCAACCTGTCTGGGTTGGTGGGGGTGGGGGTGGCGCAACCAAAATTTGCAGCGTCACTGCAGAAGAGAGATCTCTCCCTGCCATCCAAGGTGTTGCCCTACAGCCACTGACTCCACAAGCAGGCAGCAGTTAGCCAAGGAGAGACACCACTGCTCTGCCCTGCTACATCAGCACTTCAGGGAGCAGGGCCAAATGGAAGGCAGAAATCGGGGGGGGGGGGGGGATGTGACCCTCTGTGATTCCATTTGTTTTGTTGTCCAGCTCAGATTCCATACTATTTCTGCGATATGTTTGAGGCAGGGTGATCAGAACTGTCCCCACTGTTCCATGCAAAGGCTCACCAATGAGATCTATAATGCAGTTATAAATGTTTCCATTATTTCTTACTGCCTCAGTCTGTCTACATCATAACACCATTTTGCTTTTTGACTACTATTGAGCAGGCATATTCATTGGAATGGTGCCCAGGTGTGTTTGTCTCTTTCCAGTCCTGCTGCAATTAATTCAGAACCCAGCAATATGGATGGGTAGTTCAAATTATTTCTTCCAGAGCAGTATTTGCATTTGTCAACAGTTAACGCTATCTGATGTCTTGCTACCTGATCATCTAGCTTTGTAGCCCTCTGGACATACAGACTCACACAATCCTGGCAGACTGCAGTGGTATGCTTTCCCTTTTTGAAGCTGTGCTGGTTCCCCTATATCATATATATTGGGTGACATCCTGGTCCCATTGAAGCCAGTGGCAAACCTCTCTTTAAGTTCAATGAGACCAGGATTTCACTGATAGTCATCTATGTGTGAGTATAGCAGGGGGGACCCCTGCTCCTTCCCTGAAGGGGTTAAAAACAGCCCTGGGAAGGGGCTGTGGCTGGAGAAAGCAGCCGTTAGGCTGGGCTGATTGGGGAAGTGGCTGCAGCTGGGGCCATGCCCCAACCTGAGCCACAGGGCCTTATAAGAAGGCCAGGGAAGCCAGAAGCAAGACAGTCTCTCTCTGCATTCAGAGGGAGATGGGCCTGGCTGCAGGGAGCTAGACCGGGTATCTGAGTGGAGCAGGGCTGGGGAGCTCCAGCCTGGAAAGCCCCAGGCTGCCGCCTAGCAGAGGGCCAACAGGTACTGGGGGTTGCAGAGGGCAGCCCAGGGGTAGGCCAAAGCAGCAGGTCCAAACCCTCCTTGCTAGTGATGAATAGGCTGATACTGCAGTCTGTCCCAGGATGTGGGGCTAGACAATGACTGGCAGTAGCCATACACTGAGGCAAGGTGGGGATAGAGGGTGGGGGTTCCCTGGGGAGGGGAGACCCTGAGAGAAAGGGGTTACTGCCAGGGGGCAGCACCCCATGTGAAAGGGCACCGGGGTCCAGGGAGGGACTCGGGGCCAGGGAACAGGCGGATCACTGGCCTGCAGAAGGCGCTCGGTGCTGGAAACCGAGCTAATTCCCTGGGATCACCAGCAGGAGGCGCTGCAGGGGTGAGTCCGACCCGTTACAGTGAGTTATAATTATCTTGAATTATTTTGTTCAACAATCCACCTGGTACCGAAATGAGACGCTTGCTGGCTTGTAATTCCCAGGACTACTCTAGAGCCTCTTGTAAAGACATGCACATCATTTGCTGCCATCCTGTCCTCTGGCATGGTAGCTGATTTTAAGGGGAGAGTGCTGAATTTTTAGTAGCTCTGGCCATTTCATTCTTAACTGCCTTCAGAACTCTTAAATGTATACAATATCTGGTCCTGATGACTGGTTGCTCTTTATCAGTTTGTTCCTGCATGATCTCTGATAGTGCTGCTTCTTACCTGGAAAGAGTAGGGGATATCATCTCTTCAACATCTTATGAGGTTCAGAAAGATACACAGAAAATATTTAGCTTTGCTGCAGGGTGTTTATTGCCAACCCTGTTCTTTGGTATTCCAGCAGACCTACTGATTCATTCAGCACTGGGGCAGCAGGAGAGTGTAGTAGTCAGAGACCACCTTATAAAAGACCACTTGGAGCAAGATTAAAAGTAGGCTTGGGTCTCTGAGTCAGAGATCTGGCCATAGATGTGTCAGTCAGTAGTGAATCTCATAGGGTATGTCTACACTACCCACTGGATCGGCGGGCAGCGAGCGATCCAGCGGGGGCAATTTATCGCATCTAGTCTAGACGCAATAAATCGACCCCCGAGTAGTCTCCCGTCGACTCCTGTACTCCAGCTCGGCGAGAGGCGCAGGCAGAGTTGATGGGGGAGTGGCAGCAGTCGACCTACCGCAGTGAAGACTCCGTGGTAAGTAGAGCAAGTATGTCAACTTCAGCTATGTTATTCATGTAGCTGAAGTTGCATAACTACGATCGATTTTTTCCCCCCCCCCCGCCCCAGTGTAGACCAGGCCATAGAATGCTTACTCCCTGGCAATTGTAGTGCACTGTGTCAACTGTCCTCACACCAAGATTTTCTCTGTCATTTCTTTCCCAGCTTAATGTGATTCTACCAACAATGGATCCTAATACACAAATACATAAGGGGATGAAATTTCCATACTTATCAGGCTGAAAATAAATCTTGTGGGTTTATTTTACTCTTGCTTTTAATTTTGGAATTCTTGGGTTTGAAAATCCCACCATTTCCCAACCCTGGAGAGTCATTTCAGCCACTCGTTTGGCTACTCAGCCTCTGATGGGCCCAATCTTGTCAGTAGGCTGACAGTCATATAACATTTGTTGACTGATGCATCCAGACTATTTTGCTCTGAGTATCCACTTGGTTAGTGGTGTCTAATTACCATCCTATTGACCTCACAAGAACTTTATACATGTATGGAAATAAACTGAGCCCTAAAACTATATGAATGAATGAAACACCATTGTAAGACAACAGAGCCAGGGTTTCTTTCTGACTCCTTTAAACCCTGCTTAAGAAGGCATGAGATCCTCAATTTTTTTTTAAATTTACATCTGTCATAACAGGGGCTTTGAAGCTCCCACAGTGATGCAAGCACATGAGTACCCACCCCAGGGCAGACTCTTTAGAAACCAGGACACAAATCCCAAACTGGCTGTGAATTCTAAACTTAGATTTCACCATCCGACTGCACCCAGTGAAAACTCCTCAGGCATTTTAACAACCTTAACACACAGTCACAGACAGGCCCTTGGATACTCAGGCATCTGTCTTGCCAGCTAGGTAAGCATATCTCTACAGATGGCCCTTTGCACCCAGAATCACAGCAGTATTCAGGTTACTCCAGATCCCAATGAACCACTTAGTCCAGCTAACCTGTGCTTTAGGTCTCACACTAAAGAAAACACTTGCAGCCAATCCTATAATAAACTATATGAAGATTCCTTAAATAGGAAAAGGAACTAGAGTGCTTGCTTTAACCTTGTAAATAAAATACAGATATGTGAATGAGTTCATCTTTAATTTCAAAAGGTCATATGGGCTTCTATAATCAGCAAACTCTATTTGCCTTTTAGGGCTAAACCAACCAGGCTAAAGCAGCTGGGGATATCTTACTTATTGCCTAAGAACCCCTTACTCCCTCCTGCCCCGAGTCCAAGCAGCATAGAGATAACTAGGTCCTTTTGTCTGTGAGTTTTATTCCCCTCCTGCCACCTGCTCTGAGCTGCAAACTCAGCTGATGAATGGGAATCCACTTGCATGATTTACCTTCCCTGGGAGGATAGCAGAACAACGAGGGGTTTAGTCCTTTTTTTGAGGGTTTCTCAGTCCGGATGTAGGGAGTTTTCAGTTGTAAGAGCCACCCATTGCCTCTGGTATTGATGCTCTTTTGGGAGGGGTATAACAATTTCTGTAGAAGAGCAGCCCATGACGCTTTGTCCCTCTCTCCTGTATGGTGATTCAGACAATCACAGAGACTCACAATATGCCCACTCAAATATTATATTAAAATGTGTGATGGGGTCCCTGGGTGCAACCTGGACTTTGGGACGGCTGAGCCATCTGTTCCACCAACCTGGGGTATCCCCCTCACATTGTGATGCTGTTGTCAAGTTACAATCCTCTGATAGGCACTGCACTTACACAGACATCCACAGGCACAACTGAATTACATGAATGATCTCCTACCCACTCATGAACCATTGATGGGGAGGCTCCAGCCAGTTCCCCTTAACTCCGCAGCCTTGAACTCCAGTACTGTCCTGTATTGCACTGGTCAGAAGTCTGTCCAGTGTAAGTTCATTACCCAGTCCGCCCCTCCCTTGATGTGGAATGGACACCCACTAGCCTTTGTAATCTGAGCTGAGATTTCCCAAGCACTTCAACCAAAACACACTATTTTAGGGAAAATATAAAACAGATTTATTAACTACAGAAAGATAGATTTTAAGTGATTATAAGTAGTAAGCGTAGAGATCAAAATCGGTAACCTAAGAAATATAAATAAATGCTCAGTCTGAGTTCTACAAACTAAAAAGGATTTGAATCAGTGTCACCCTCTCAGATTGTACAAACAAGTCACAGATCCTCAATACACTGGCAGGAATGGCCTTCCAGCATGGGACCCCTCTCCCCCATTCAAAGTCTCTGTCCTCCAGATGTGTTTCCACGTGTTGAGTTGTGGGGGAAGTGAGGCCAAGCGATGACTCATAGGCAGCAGGTGGACTCCCCTTTCAGGGCTACTAGAGAGGCCCAGCACAAGGATTAGGGATCCCTTGAGGGAGGAATTTGAGGCTGAAAGCCAACAGTAATGTTTGCTGCCTTGCACGGGAGTGAAGTGCAGTGGTTACAATGTTAGTAGGATTCTGTTTTCCCTAAAATGATAGTGCCTGTTTCTTTACTGGGCTAAGGTATCTTTGACTTTCTGCAATAATAAAGACTGTTTTCAAAGCCAAGAATTCTTTTATTGAAAAGAAAATAACTTCCTTGAGAGAGAGACAATATTTTGGGAACCTAAAAGGGCAGGGTGGTGGGTTGGTGAACTGTACAGTCACAGGTTTGAATATGTCCTGTCTGGAGTGCTGTGCAATGACTGCTGCACTTCAGGGTGCATATACTGCATGGTGATGGGGGTTGAGTGCAGAGGGTAAGGGTCGTAGTTCTCAGGGCTGGTTGGTGAACGTACAGGTGTTGGAGGCAGCTGGTGGTGGTAAGAACCTGGATGCTGGGGAAGGGGGTTTGGAGCTGACATTGGAGCAGAAGAGAATAAAATTTGGGACGGGGGGGCTGTGGGGCAGCACGGGACTGCTCTGCCTGCATGGCTACGAGTGCCTGGAGAGAGTCCGCTTGGCGCGCCAGGATGCCTAGCAGCTGGTTTGTGCTTTTCCTCTTTGCCACAGCGTTTCTCCGCCAATGTCTCTGGCGGATCCTGCTTTCTCTTTCTCTCCACTCCTGCAGGTGTTTACTCTCTC
This sequence comes from Mauremys mutica, assembly GCF_020497125.1. Lineage (NCBI taxonomy): Eukaryota > Metazoa > Chordata > Testudines > Geoemydidae > Mauremys > Mauremys mutica. The sequence continues at coordinate 180,393,940 of NC_059073.1, forward strand.
TAGCAGAGTGATCAATAACTGTTTTCAGCATGTCTTCCTTGGTTTTTCGCGGCTTTTTCCTCAGATTCTGTAGTCTCTGTGCTGTGGTGGAGCTTGGCAGTCCAGCAGTCAAGGTCACTTTTGGAAGGCAAAAATGGCAACAGTTAACAGGGGTAGCATTGTTCATTATCTCATCCAAACAGTAATTCCCACACACTGAAGGAGTTTACAGTCTTCACTTTAGCATACTTTTCCCATACCAAATCAGAGCACACATAACAATACAGGAGCCACGAAATGGTGAGTAAGGGGGACTGATTGCTTCAGGGCTGTGCAGGGGTTTCTGTGCGTTGGGAACAGCAAACATCTGCAGGGGGGATCTGCACTAAACAGTCTCCCAACATTTTCCACAGGAGTTACTCCTGGAAGATATCTCGCTGCTGCGGGTCACCAGGGAAGAGCGGAAAGGTCTTCTACAGCAATGCGGATTCCGCCCTGGCCCCCATGCAGCTTGCCTGTGTGCAGCAATGGTCCCCCCACCCCTCGCGGCACAGTGGCGCGGACGCGTTAGCCTGACTGGGACAAGGACCACAGTGGCTCTCCCTATAAACCTGCGCAGGCACATTGCCCACACTCTGGCTGAAACTTTTGAGGAGATTACTGCAGCCGATTACCGCGCCGTGATAGACCACATCAATGGGCTATTCCACATCTAGGCATGCATGCATGCAGCCCTAACCCCCCCTCCTCTCCCGAAACATTTCCACCCTGAAAATAAAAGCCGCTTACTGGTAACCCGCTCCTCTGCTTGTCCTTCAGCAACTGCTGGCTGCTGCGATTGGCTACCTTCCTCCTGGCTTGAGAAGAGCTCCTGGCTGCATGCCTCCTGGGACTCTGGGGTGTCTTCCCCCATCCCAGTAGCTTCACTCGCAGTTTCCTCCCCCGCCGCCGCCGCCTCCTCCTCCTCCTCCTGTCCCCCACCCTGCTCAGAAGTGTCCATCATGGTCCTCGGCTTGGCAGTGGAGTCACCCCCAAGTATCGCGTCCATCTCCCTGTAAAAACGGCAGGTCGTGGGGGCAGCGCCAGAGCGGCGGTTTCCCTCGCGGGCTTTGTAAGAGGCACTCCGCAGCTCCTTTACTTTAACCCTGCATTGCAGCGCGTCCCGATCATGGCCCCTATCCAGCATGGACCTTGATACCTGCTCAAAAATATCATAATTCCTACGGCTGGAGCGCAGCTGGGACTGCACAGCTTCCTCCCCCCAAACACTAATGAGGTCCAGCAACTCGCCATTGCTCCATGCTGGGGCTCGTTTGGCACGTGGAGACATGGTCACCTGTAAAGATTAACTGATTGCACTCCACACTTGGCTGCAGCAAACAGGAAGGGGATTTTTAAAATTCCCGGGGCATTTAAAGGGCGGGGTCACCTGAGGCCAGAGCAGTAGAGTGCAAACTGATGAGCAGAGTGGCTGAACAGGAATTCTGGGATATCTCCTTATTCCCTGGAGGCCAATTAAAGCGCTGGTGTGTGTCCACACCTCATGAGCAGCGCTGGATCACCAGCGCTGCATTCCTTATACCCCAACCCGACCAGGTGCACAGCCAGCGCTGCAGCCAGGGAGTTGCAGCGCTGGATGTGCCTTGCAAGTGTGGACGGAGAATAATTGCAGCGCTGGAAAGCTTCCACCAGCGCTGCAACTTGCAAGTGTAGCCAAGCCCCAGTGATGAGCTGCCAAAATATTAACAAGTGGTTCCCTCCTCCCCCCCGGGGGGGGGTCGTGCCCCATCCAACCCCTCATGTTCCTTGACACACACCCCCCAGGACCCCTGACCCATCCCCCCCTTCCCTGTCCCCTGACTGCCCCTTGCCGCCCCACCCAACCCCTCCTCTCATTCTCGATGGCCCCCCAGGACCCCTACCCCATCCAGGCTCTATCCAAGATGCCCTCCCTGCTCCCCTTACCTTGCTGCCTGGAGATGGGGGCCCAGCTGGGCTGGGGCTGGGGCCCGGATGCCGGGGCAGGAGCCGAGCCCCCGCTGCGCCCGGCCCAGACCCCGGACCGGCAGGAGCCCCCGCTGCGCCCGGCCCGGACCCCGGACCAGCAGGAGCCCCCGCCGCGCCCCGCCGCGCCACCCGGACTGGCAGGAGCCCCCGCTGCGCACTGCCCGGACACTGGACGGGCAGGAGGCCCCGCCATGCCGCCCGGACCCCGGACTGGCGGCAGGAGGCCCCGCCGCGCCGCCCGGACCCCATGGCGGCAGGAGGCCCCGTCGCGCCGCGCCGCCCGGACCCCATGGCGGCAGGAGGCCCCGCCGCGCCACGCCGCCCGGACCCCGCGGCGGCAGGAGGCCCCGCCGCGTCGCCCGGACCCCGGACCCCGCGGCGGCAGGAGGCCCCGCTGCGCCGCCCGGACCCCGGGGTGGCAGGAGGCCCCGCCGCGTCGCCCGGACCCTGGACCCCAGACCCCGCGGCGGCAGGAGGCCCCGCCGCGCCCCCCGGACCCCGTGGCGGCAGGAGGCCCCGCCGCGCCGCGCTGCCCGGACCCCGGACCCCGCGGCGGTAGTAGGTCCTGCTGCGCCGCCCGGACCCCGGACCCCAGGGCAGCAGGAGGCCCCGCCGCGCCGCCCGGACCCTGGACCCCGCGGCGGCAGGAGGCCCCGCTGCGCCGCCCGGACCCCGGACCCCAGGGCAGCAGGAGGCCCTGCCGCGCCGCCTGGACCCCGGACCGACAGGAGCCCCCCGCCGCGCCATGCCGCCCGGACCCCGGGGCGGCAGGAGCCAAGCCAGGCCGCGCCGCGGAGCCGCACTTCCCCTCCCCAGCTTACCTGCCTGCCTGCTGCTTGTTCAGGCTTCCCGCGAACATCTGATTCGCGGGAAGCAGGGCAGGGGGAGGAGAAAGGGGGCGGAGCAGGAGAGCTTGGGCCGGAGCTTTTGTTAAATTTAGCAGCCCTTATAGAACTGGTTGTCCTGGAACAACCGGTTCTAAAATGGCTGCTAAATTTAACAACCGGATCGCGCGAACCGGCTCGAACTGGCTCAATCTCACCACTGCCAAGCCCTTAGAGGGGAAGGAGAGCTAATAACTGATGACATCAAAAAGGCTGAGACGTATAATGCCTATTTTGCTTCAGTCTTCACTAAAAAGGTTAATGGTGATCAGGTACTCAACACTATTATTATTATTAACAAAAAGGGGGAAGAAATGCAAGCCAAATAGGGAAAGAACAAGTTAAAGAATATTTAGATGTTAGATGTATTCAAGTTGACAGGGCCAGCTGAAATGCATCTTAGGGTACTTGAGGAACTAGCTGAAGCAATCTCGGAACCATTAGCAATTATCTTTGAGAACTCATGGTGGATGGGTGAGGTCCCAGAGGACTGGAGAAGGGCAAACATAGTACCTATCTTTGAAAAGGGGAACAAGGAGGGGCATTATAGACCAGTCATCATAACTTCGATACCTGGAAAGATACTGGAACAAGTTATTAAACAATAAGTTTAAGCACCTAGTGGATAACCAGATTGTCAAGCACAAATCATGCCAAACCAAACCTAATTTCCCTGTTTGACAGGATTACTGGCCTAGTGGATAGAGGGGAAGCTGTAGCCATGGTGTATCTTGATTTTGTAAGGCTTTTGACACAGTTCCACATGACATTCTCATAAGCAAATGAGGGCACTCAGGGGGGAGGGATAGCTCAGTGGTTTGAGCATTGGCCTGCTAAATCCAGAGTTGTGAGTTCAATCCTGGAGGGGGCCATTTAGGGAACCAGGGTAACAATCTGACTGGGGATTGGTCCTGCTTTGAGTAAGGGGTTGGACTAGATGACCTTCTGAGCTCCCTTCCAACCCTGATATTGTATGACTCTATGGTCTAGATGAAATTACCCTAAGATGGAAGCACAACTGATTGAAAGACCATACTTAAAGAGAATTGGTTGTCAAACTGGGAGGGCATATTTAGTGGAGTCCCACAGGGGTCAGTCCTGGGGTCTGGTACAATTTAATATTTTCATTAATAACTTGGATAATGGAGTGGAGAGTAGGCTTATAAAACTTGCAGATGACACTAAGATGGCAGGGGTGGCAAGCACTTTGGTGGACAGGATTAGAATTCAAAACAACCTTGACAAATGGGAGTGTTGGTCTGAAATCAACAAGATGAAATTCAATAAAGAGAAGTACAAAGTACTTCATTTAGGAAGGAAAAATCAAATGTGCGACTTGAAAATGGGCAATAACTGGTTGGTGGTCGTACTGCTCAAAAGTATCTGGGGTTACAGTGGATCATAAATTGAATGTGAATCAACAATGTGATGCAGTTGTGAAAAAAGCTAATATCATTCTGAGGGGTATTAATCGGAGTGTAGTATGTAAGCCATAGGAGGTAATTGTCCCACTCTACTCTATATCAGCGAGGCTCCAACTGGAGTACTGTGTCCAATTCTGGGCACCACACTTTAGGAAAGATGTGGACAAACTGGAGAGAGTCCAGAGGAGAGCAACAACAATGATGAAAGGTTTAGGAAAGATTAAACCTATAAGAAAAGGTTAAAAAACTGAGCATGTTTAGTCTTGAGAAAAAAAGGCTGAGAGGGACTTGATAGCAGTTTTCCAATAGGTTAAGAGCTGTTATGAAGAGGACGGTGATCAGTTGTTCTCCATCTCCATTGAAGACAGGACCAGAAGTAATGGGTTTAAGCTGCAGCAAGGGAGATTTAAGTTAGATATTAGGAAAATCTTTCTAGCTATAAGGGTAGCTAGAACAGGCTTCTAAGGCAGGTTGTAGAATCCCCATTTTTGACACCTGTCAGGATTGGTCTAAGTTTACTTCGTCTTGCCTCAGCACAGGGGGCTGGACTTGATGACTTCTCAAGGTCCCTTCCAGCCCTACATTTCTATGCTCCTATATGTGCTTAGCAGCATCTAAACTCTTGTGGTCAGTAGAGCAGCTCCTCTTCAAACCTCTGGGGCACCTCTCTTCAGGCCCAGACTCCGGTAGCTCCAGCTTCCTAATGCTCCGTTAGGGTTCTACAATGGTTAGCGTAAGTGACTGTTTGCAGCTGGCTAATCTTCACAGACTTGACTTGCGTGAAGAGAGTTATGGAGGGACTGGAGCCTTTTGCCCTGCCATTGTGTAATGCCAAAACTCACTAGGCGAGGGCTCCATCCTGCTTCACTGTTCCTCACCAGTGTCTCTCCAACAACAAACCCAATGCCTATGACCAAGCCAACCTGGTAGCAGGCTTCATCTATTGGGTAGATGGCAGGCTTGCTCTTAATTTCCCACACCCTGGTATGTAAGAGATCAAGACTGAAATTTGCAAAACAATCTAGAAGATTTGGACACCTCCACAATTAATTTTATTGGAAAATGTCTAAATCCCTTAGATTGCTTGAACATCTCAACCGTAATGTTCTAACGAAGAGAGAGAGTGGGGGAAGTGCAGTTCTGGGGGGAGGGGTGAAGGGAGAAGTGATTGGTTTTGGAGTGAATGGAATTAATTGGTGGGGGTGGATGACAGAAGGATGGTTGTTAGATATATACACACAAAGCAGGCCAGGCAATCCCCACTGATCAAGACTAATAGGGCAGGGGGTTAAATAAGAGCAAAATTTAACCTGGTTTCTTTCAGATGTCTTCTTATGGCAGAATTGTGAGGTCTGCATAGACGATATCATGCAGACTGCCTGGGACTGTCAATCCGGTCCTGTTCACTGGAATTGCTGCTGAGTTTATAGCATAGCAATGGATTCTGTTGTCCTGAAATGTCACTTGCACATCTTCCGTCTCTGTTCAATGTTGATTGCGAATCTGTGTCCATATATCAATTCATTTACTATTTTAAAATACAGAGAGGCTACCTCCTTTAGGATGGCATGCCAGTACATTTGCAAAGGGAGTTTAACTCAGGCTAGTTTAGAGAAGATGGGAGGGATGTAAAAACACAAACTGACATGCAAAATTAAATACTCAGGAAGTCATTAAGCACTGTAGCCCCAGGAGATATGTGCTTGCAGCTTTCTTTCAGTGCTATGTACTGTACATACTGAAAAGATTAATAAATACTGGAGCCTTAGATGCTTCTCAATTCTCTGTAACCTCACTCTTGTCTAAATTCCAGTGTGATTATCAAAGATGATGAAATATTCCTTTTCCTAATTTTCCCCTCTCTCCCTTCCCTCCACTCCCCAACAACTCCCCATGCAGGACATTTCTAGTATGCAATTACAATGTCAACACTTTTGATGATCATTTTCCAAGCTTATGGTTCTTGAATAAGGTGGTAGCACTCTCAGGAGTCTTCTGGTGCCATCCTAAACAATACACATTAGGAGTCAGTGTTTTAATGTGATCAGTAGCCTGCTGTAGTATTAAGGGCATGTGATTTTTTTTTAATGACTAATGAACACAATACAATTTATGTTTATTTGGCATCCTCTCTGCACAGCATAGCTCAAAGCAGCTGAGGAAAGAAATATTGATAGTTTTTGTTGGCCTTTTGTATTGATGTTTATAAAGTATTATGCAGAGCATTATAGAAAGCCAAAGTATGGTCGTGTTATTTGAGATAGCACCCTTCAGCCAAAAGGTTTTACAAAGGTGGATAAATATCATCCCTGTTCTACGGATGTGGAGACTGAGGCACAGAATTTTAAAGGCCTGATCTTGCAAGGATCAGCTATCGTTGGCTTTTGGGGGAGTTGCTGGCTTCCACTGTGGTCTATTCATTGTATTCTTGCTGTTTATTCTAAGTACATGTTTATCCCATAAACCAACTTCCTAATAAAATTAGAGGAGTTAGAGGCCTGTATTTTCACTTAGTTAAGACACAGCCACAAGTTTCTCATGCTTAATACACTAAAGAACTTTTTTTTCCTGATAATATTGAAAAAAGCATGTTTTTAAAAATTCTTCTTTCCTTCTTTGAAAAACCAAAGAATTTGTCTCTGTACACGTGTCATGGTCTAGTAAATTTATTCCACCTTTTTGATGGAGAGACATATTTTGATATTTTTTGGCATTTTTCCTAATAGCTATAAAGATGTTTGTGTGTGTGTGTGCACACTATTAAATTTGATCTCAACAGAGAGGAATATCTTACAATCATATGCGGGGGGATGAGGGAAAGGCACACAGACTGAGAATGAATGTATTCTGAAGATCACCAACTCATCTGACAGACCTGGCAATTACTAAGATACTATGTGCTTTGCTGCCAGTAGCTATTCCTAAATGAAATTTAATAGAATTAAAATTTTAGTCCAGATGTAGTCTGTCCAGATTCTTAGACATGCGTCTCTAACTACCTTACACCTCCTCGTTATTTTTTTCTCAAAAATGGCTCTAAACTAATCATTTGAAAGCGGCACTGATTCAGAAATCCTCCAGTGGTCTTGGAAATCATTTATTAAATTGGAAATCATTTATTATACTTACACATCTATAATTTTGTATGACAGTTTACTAAATGCCTGAACAGGATTATAGAAAATAACTAGATCCAACTTAACTTTAGTTTAAAAAAATCCAGTTGTAATTAAATCTAACTCCTCTGATTAAAGATGTCCATAATGCTGCTGCTGTGGAAAACTGGATTAGTGTAGTAGAAAACTGGATTGTTTTATCAGGGACTGCAATTGCTAATGAGGAGAAATAGATTGACAGCATTAAGACTTGTATTGTGTGCTGGGCCTTAATGCTGGGAGATTAGTGTGCACTGCAACAAAGCAACCCACTGCACCGTGGACCGTTTAAAACAATGTAATGATGGACATCCAAAAGAAGACAGGGTGGGGAGGAGATTGAGAGAGAATAATAATTTTCAGATCTTACTTCAAGCAACTGAATTGCTTGGGAACAAAGATTTTCAGCCTACTTTGCCACACTATAAATTCAGACCTAACTAATCTAATTTTGTTAGGTAGAAAAAATTTCCATCTCCTCAGGCCACAATGGAAAATGAGCCCCTCCCCCTGTTGACTGTATACAGTAATGGTTAACTGGGGAGCTAGGAAAGGGCCTACAAACATCTCAAAAATAAAAACAGTCATAAAATCCACCAGGGACATAGTACAGTCACACAGTTCTAATGGGTCTGCACTGTTCAGAAGCCAATCAGTTTGCCAACTGGGATTTAGGGCCCGAATCTATGCATGCTCTGGATAGAGGAGGCAAATTCTACACCAGTGACATATCAATATGGGTAAAATACTGTAAGGAGAATCTCTTGAGATTTCCTTCACCTAGATTTCCAGCCTGTGATGATTACACCCCATGGGTTCAGTAGTAGCTTCACCATTCCTCTTCCTATTAACCAGTGCGACTGCTAGCAGCAAATATACCTAAGGGGCAGTGATGGGACACTAGATGGGAAGGGCTCTGAGTTACTACAAAGAATTCTTTCCCAGCTGGCTAGAAGGTCTTGCCCCATGCTCAGGGTCTAACTGATAGCCATAGTTGGGGGTCGGGAAGGAATTTACCCCGGGTCAGATTGGCAGAGACCCTGGGGGGGTTTTGCCCTTCCTCTGCAACATGGGTCACTTGCAGGTTTAAACTAGTGTAAATGGTGAATTCTCTGTAACTTGAAATCTTTAAACCATGACTTGAGGATGTCAGTAACTGACCCAGAGGTTAGGGGTCTATTACAGGAGTGGGTCAGGTTTTGTGGCTTCCAATGTGCAGGAGGTCAGACTAGATGATCATGATGATCTATGAGTCTATGAGTGCAGGCTGAGCATGCTGGTTATACATGACCGGGGAAATCTGGTTCCTCCAACCACTTGATTCACAGTGTTATTAATATGCCAGTGTGCTAAAGACTATGATGCCAGCCACATGCAAGTGCTCCAGTAGCAGTTAGTACTAATAAAGTAGGTGGCTTGAATTAGAGCAAAATGACTTTGGAGTTCAGAAATTTTTTTAGGAGTCATCTGCCTCCCTTGTTACATACTTACCATTCAAGCTTTAGGGACTGTAATCAGAGTTTGTATTGCTATATTGGTTTAGAAATCAATACAAAGTGGTACAGTCCTCCTAACTTGGACACAGTTGTACATGCATAAAGGTGCTTATATTGGTATAGCGTATTCCCGTTCTGGAATATGGACTATATAAGCACCTTTAAACTTGTATAGCTGCGTCCACTCTAGAGGTTTGAACCCCTTTAGCTATACTGGCTTCAGACTGACATAATAGATCAGCCGTTAGGTGGTATGGCTCAGTTTGGCAGAGAAGGGGGAAAAGCACCATGTCTCATCGCTGAGTGGTGAACTTAATAACCATGGGAACTTCACCCAGTTTTCAAAAACTTTGAGTCCATTTATGTCACTACACACACCTAGTTTTCTGTTGTATATAGGCCATTTCAGGTTCTCATGCACTAGCACAATGCTGTCATATTTGAGTTGCAAATACAGAAGTACAGTGGTTTTTGGTTTGTTTTTTTAAATGTTTCCAGTGGAGTTAAATCCATTCTGTTAGTTGTAGCCTATGTAAAATGTTGTTGTTTATCAAGTGTATTTGGCACCAAATTTCACCTGACTGTTCTGTTAAAAAAATGGTGATTACTCACATGGTTTTGCATTTTTCACCTTTGTGTCCTATGACAATGGAACTTTTAGGCCCAAAGGGAGAGAAAAAAAAGTGGCACTCAGCCCTAATATGCAGAAGCCTGGGGCGATGCGCCTGATTCCACACTTCTGATTCAGGCAAAACTCCCATTGATGGCAGTGGGCTTTTTATCTGAAAAAGGAGCACAGAATTGGGTTCAAAACCATGATTTGGAACTGTGTTCTAGTTCTGCCATCTCTAGCACCTATCTAGGTTTTTAAAACTTTCTCTCATCCTATTAGTCAGTTATACAGAGCAGAATTGTTTTGATCTCAAATGTTGTTTATTAGTAACTATTTCTCCCCCATCTGGTGCCATGTTATGAAATATTAGAGCCTGATCCTAGAGTCCTTCAGCAAAATGTCACATATCACCCCATGCATCTGGCTTTCCATGCTTTAAATTCTGCTCCTGTCAAGTGTGCTAATTGGAAAAGTTTAACATGCAGGAACCTGGAGCAACCTATGAGTAGAAGGTTTGTTTTGCTACTTGTGACACCAAGTACTGTACCAACATTTCCCAGACGGTGCAGTTTAATCCTCCACCTTTCTTTTTTATCTCTTGTTATGTTTGCCTGCCATACGTGAACTTTTGGGAGTGTTCCATGGCTGGCTTTGCCAGGTAATGTTTTGTTAACTTTCCATTCTTTCTCCTTTGTTTGTGCAAGTGAGGTGAAGCAGAAAAGATCAGAGGAGGTACCTCTCTCCTGCTTTCCAGTCCATTACAAATATGCAGGTGGCTTATGTGTAAAGTTTGCTTGGTTGCAGACTCCCGTGTAAAGTAATTTTTCTGTGTACAACATGATTGTGTTGTATAGAGAAAAAATTCACATCATTTTGTCTTCCAGAGTTTGGTGTCTTACATGTATATGGATAGTTTAATTCTATACATTTGTTTTTTATAGCCATTAGTGTATCTATTTTATAGCAGTTTATCTAATCTACCTTTCTCACCACAGAGACTGGGATATACAACAGGTTGTTCAGAGGAAGGAAGGCCTGTGGGTAGGACTTGGGGACTTTCAGCCAGGAGACTTGGGTTTTATTTCCAACTCTGCTAATGAGTCACTGTATGACCTTCAGCAATTCATGTAATTCTCTGCATCTAAGTTGTTGTAGGCAGCGCAGGGAGTTGCACCTACAGTTAAGATGGCCTCATACTTCCTACTTAAGACACTCTATTCAATTGCTTATAAAACTTTGCTAAACTTAAATTATTTGGACGGACATTTTCCATTCCAGGTGTCTGCCTCGGGCTGAATTCTTTGGAAAAATTTCAGCCAAAACAGGTCAGCTTTTTCTGAGATTGAGATTACGAAAAAACAATTTCCCAGTCAGGAAAAAAAAAATTCTCACAGCTTTTCTTTGAGAAGCTCTAGCACCTCCATGCGTTGAAGAAGAGACTTGAAATTTGGCAGGGTATGTGCGTGTCAGCCTGGTGTCAGGATTGTGTCTTTTGCTGTTCCTTTGAAAAAAAAATTCTCATATTTGGCCAAAAGTCTCAGTTCACATATGCTCAGTAAAGACTTGTTAGAGTTCAGAAGCTAAATTCTCCAAAGATTATGTCTGCACTGGGCATGCTCCATTTTAGTGTTGCAGGATGTGAGCAGGACTTTTCTTGCAATTGCTCCTCCCAGCCGCTGGGGGGTCCATGATAGTGGATAAGTTCCTAAATAATTCTTAGGGGTTTTCTAATCAGAGCTTTTTATTTTACCCTTATACATGATACCAGTGCCCACGTATATTTGTTCACTGAGAAATATTTATGCATTATCTGATATGTAGAAACTAGCCTAGGCTGCCTCTGACTGTACTCAATTTGAAATGGTTAATTACCACTGAGGTTAGAAATTTGTCCCTTATTTCTAATTTTAATTTGTCTGGTTTCAGTTTCCAGCCAGTGGTTCTTATGCTTTTCTGCATTATGTTAAAGAGCCTTTTTATATCTGGTATTTTCACTCCTGAAGGTACTTATAATCAAATCACCTCTCAATTTTCTTTTTGATGAGCTACCCACATTGAGCTCCTTACGTCTCTCACTGTAAGGCATTTTTTTCCAGCCCTCAAATAATTTTTGTGGCTCTCTTTTGCACTCTTTTCAATTGTTCAACATCTTTTAAAAAATGTAGACACTAGACCTGGACACAGCATTCCAATATCGGTCTCACCACTGCTATACACAGAGATAAAATCACCTCCCTATTCCTCACTTTATACATCCAAGGATTGCATTAGTGCTTTGTCAGACTGGGAAATCATGATCAGTTGCTTGTCCACTATGACCCCTAAATCCTTTTCAGAGTTAATGCATTCCAGGAGTCAGTCCTCATTCTATATGTATAGCCTAAATATGTGCCCCAGGGATTTATTCCAAAACTTCCAAGTCCCCTAGCAACCTCAGTCACTCCAGTTCTCCAGTAACTCTACAGACTCCCAGTTTATTTCAGGATCCATTTAAAAATTGCTATCCTTGTTTTTCAATCCCTTACTTGCTCCAGTTGATTTCCTAGATCTAACATATCTTCCCTTATTATTGTCTGTATTACCCCAGTTGGGATAGGGGTCCAATTGTGGCTAGGTGCAGTACAAACACGGAATAAAACACAGTCCTTGCACTGCAGATGTTATAAGCTAGAGTTGAGACAAACTGCTACAAGTAGGTTTGACAAGCAATAGGCGGGAAATGCTGGGGAAAGGATGAGAGTAACACTGCTAAGATTATGCTTTTACAGAGGGTAGCTGCATAGTCAGCATGTGAGGGAGGCCAAACTTCGTGCCACCGGGGAAAGGGAAGAAGGGGAAGTGGCAGATTTGGGGCCCCTGGAAAAATCAGAGGGGGAAGAGGCAGAGTGGGGGCAGGACAGGGCGGGGCTTCAGGGAAAGAGGTGGAACAGGCTCTGGGCTCCAGCCAGGGGCGGCTCTAGCTTTTTTGCCGGCAGCAGTCAGGCAGCCTTTGGTGGCTTGCCTGCGGGAGGTCTGCCAGTCCCACGGCTTCGGCATACCTGCCGCCAAATTGCTGCTGAATCTGCAGGACCGGGGACCTCCCGCAGGCAAGCCACCAAAGGCTGCCTGACTGCTGCCCTCGCAGGGACCGACAGGCCGCCCCAGGCACGCATTTGAAGCACTGGTGCCTGGAGCTGCCACTGGCTCCAGCCAGGGCCAAGAGAGCTCCAGTGTGCTCAGGATGAGCTCTCAGTCCCCTCCCTCCCTGGGCCATGTGAGGCTGAGAGCAGAGAGCGGGGATGGGGCCTTGGCCAGAATCATAGCTGTAATCATAGAATATCAGGGTTGGAAGGGACCTCAAGAGCTCTTCTAGTCCAAACCCCTGCTCAAAGCAGGAGCAATCCCCAGACAGATTTTTGCCCCAGATCCCTAAATGGCCCCCTCAAGGATTGAACTCACAACCCTGGGTGAAGAGGCAGGGCAGAGGGCTATCCTCCCCAAGAGGAAGCGTCACCCATGATATTCTTTATTTTATTTTATAAAGACCTCCCTGCCTCTGATTATTTCTCAAGTTTTTCACATACATATTCTAAAATTTCTGTTATGGACTAATTTTGTGAATGAAAGCAGACAAAAGGGAGCACCATTGCCACTGTGTGTCCTTGGGTTTTCTAGTACTGATTTCTTTTGGATCCCTTCATGGACTCTTGACATTGTACATTTGCATGGATGACTGAGGAGAAGTGAAGAGAGGAAAGTAACGAGAAGTAGTCGCGTGACTTGGATGACATTCTCGGCTTGCTTTTGAAAAGCTGAAAACTCTGCTGATGGAAGTGCCTATACTGGCCTACTCTGACCACAGTTTGCCCTTCAGAGTCTACATAGATGCTAGCAATAAAGGAGGGGGACTCTATTAGCCCTAGAGCAAGACAGGATAGAGAGGTGACGGTGTATGCTAGCAGAGGTTTACGTGGGTCAGAACAGAATGATGAGAGATAAAGCTCTTTCAAGTTGGAGTTCTTGGTACTAGTCTGGACTGTCACTGAAAAGTTTAAGAATTATCTGACGGCAACCACCTTTGAAGTACATACTGACAACCACCCATTAGCACATTTAATACAGCAAACCTACAGGCGGTGGAACAAAGATGGGCCTCCAGATTAGCCAACTTCAATTTTGTTGTGAAATATCTCCCTAGGAAAAATAATGCCAATGCTGATTATCCAGACTGCCTCCCATGCCAGAAACAGAACCTTATGATGAGGTGCAGGGGGATTGGGAAGTGACACTTTTCCTTAATGCACCTTTAAGAGGTTGTACTAGCTTGCTGTCAGCATTGTGTTGTTACAAACCACGAGATGAGAGAAGAGGCAACTGAAATTGAAGGGTCTCAAGATGTATGGGCATGACTACAATCTGAAAGTCCTGTGTTACAAGAGGTTAAAAGGATGCTGATTGAAGGGTGCAGGGTTACCCATGAATACAGACAACAGGCATCTGATGTGATATTAAAGCTGTTGAAACAGAGAGTGTATCTCTGGGAAGAACCGGGAAGAATGGACAGGAAAACTTGAGATCATAAGGCTAATGAGGTGCCTAGGGTAGCCAGCACTGAAAATGTCAAGGACAGGGCAGGCTGCAAAAAGGAGAGCAGATTCTCCCCAAACTAATGGTTAATACTGTAGTTAGAGTAACCAACCAGTCACAAACTGTGCTCCTGATCTCCCACACTGGTTATCAAGAAGCTGAAAAAAGAAATCACACAGCCCCCTTTATTGCATTCCAGTTCTCTGGCTCCCAATCAGCAAATAGGTCCAGTAAGTTGAGGAGTTATGTTCTTCTGATCCCCAAAGGGCCAGCCACATTACCAGATCAATACTAGTTTGGATCGTACCTAAAATACATGTGCCAGCCAATCCTTTAGTATCTAAAACTAAAGCTTTTATTATAAAAGAAAAGAAAGAGAAGAGAGTTGTTAAATGGTCACAGGAATCAGATTCATACATATTACTTCAGAGTCCATATATCAGGGTCTTAGCAGCATTGGTGAGTTTGCTGGCTTGTAAAATCTCTCTGGAACACAACCACAGCTTGGATGGGTCTATCAGTCCTTTTATTCAGAGTTTCAGTTTGTAGAGAAGTTACTCCAGAGGTAAGAAACACGATTGAAGACAAAATGGAGAAGATGCAGCTGCCTTTTTATATCCTTGCCATGTGGCTTGTACATTCTTTGTCCCAAACTCAAGCTCACAGAATATGGGCATGGAAAAGCACTTGGAATCCCCTATCCACCAGCATATCCCTACATGTCCTGCTGACTCATAGGTGTAGCCCCTGGCTTCTTTTAATGGGTTAATTGTCAGCTGATTACCCTTGATGGGCCATCCAACAGGCTAGATAATGCTGATGCCAATCTGTCTGAGGTATCACCCAGAAACACAGCACAAGTTTGAGATATAAATATACTATACATATTCATAACTTACAATACAAATATGATACATATAAAAAGATTATCATGCTTAGCAAATCATAGCTTTTCCACTGATATCTTACATAGCATATCTTGTAAGATTCATTGCAATGTTGTAATATTGGTATCAATAATATTATAAATGGTCACCCAAAGTCCATACAGCATCACAAGCAAATTCAAAAATGGTATTGGAAGCATACCATAATTCTTCTGGGCATTTTGGATGCTGAAAAACTGAGCTGAACATTAGGAGTAGGGGTGAAAAATAACATTGTTCAGTGGTGTGAAAACTATCAAATCTGCAGTGTGAAGGACAGCAGTGCAGCCAATGCACTATTAACCTCTCTGGAAAGTAATGCACCATTAGAACTGGTAGCGCTGGATCACTTGGAATTGGAACCCAAGAGAAGTGGACCATTCTATGTATTAGTGATGATAGATTACGACATCAAGTTTGCAGTAGCTGATCCGGTAAGGGGACATGACCACCAAAACCACGCCAAAAGTCTTCTGGAGACATTTTGTGCAGCTCAATAGGTATCCAGTGCAGGTGTAGACTGATCAAGGACCTGCTTTTGAGTCACAGTTGTTTCATGAATTGTGCAGAATGTATGGGAGTCACAAGCTCAGAACCAATGCATATCATCCCCAAACTAATGGCCTGTGTGAACACGTGAACCAACCTATCATCCATATGATCATAAGTCTACAGGAGGACCATAACATGGACTGGCCTGAATTGCTCCCTGAGCTGATTTATGTGTACAACAATACAAAACAGGTTCCACCCAGTATACTCCATATTATCTCATGTTTGGCAGACACGGCAGGTTGCCTTGGGACATGCTATTTGTAGTGACAAATGAGCCTCAATATAAAGAAAGGAGAGAGGTAGCCAAATGGGCTGAAGAACATCATAAGAGGATGAAGGAATTTGGAACAAAAGTAGCTCAATACCTAAAGAAAGCAAAACAACAACAAAAGGAACAATGATTAAAAAAATTGATGGTTGGAGAGTGGGTGTTGCTGAGATGACGGAGGTGCAATAAGATAGACAGCAGATGGAACTCTGTAGTTCCCTATCCTGAGTTACCAGTCTACAGATGGAGTCTGATATGGCTGTGACCAAAGTGTACATTGCAACCTGCTGAAGCTCTGCTGCTTTGATGTGGATCCTGGTGCAAATGGAGCCAATGCTTACCATGGAGCTATAAAGGAGAGACACAGGCAATCGGGAGGAGAAGCAGTAATGCTAGGCTTCCCAATTGTGCAATGGGACATTATGTCAGGTTTCTTTCAGCTCCCAAGGAACCTATAAGTCTAACAACTAACACAGATGAGGTACCTAGATGCTCTGAATGCACTACAAAAGGGGTACCTCCAAAAAGGTTGCTACAGGAGGCAAGAAATGCACAGTAACCAAAAGAATGGGAGTGGTGGAACTCCATCAACCTTATGAGTGTACGGTACCAATGGGGAAAGTGAACAAGGAATAGAATGGTTCTGAGAATTAATATAAATGCTGATAGGAGCAGAAGTTAGTTTAATGGAGTGCCACCTAGGTATACATGGGAACATGTATGTTAAGGGGGGTGGTGAGTGTAGTAACTCACATCCTGGCACTAGCACCTGCTGCAATTGTGATGCGGCAGCACAGAATGCTGTCCTGGGGAGAGAGACGTCCAAGGAGAGCACAGCTCGAGCTGGGGAGAGCGCTGGAATCCACCCAAAGGGGCAGTGTGAAAAAGCTGTTAGAAAAGGCTGGAGATGCTGGGCTAGCGGATGAACCACAGCTGGGGTAGTAAGTGAGGAGATAAAATAAAAGAACAGGAGAATAAAAGCAGGGGACTTGGAAGCGAGAAGAAGGAAAGAATACAGTTCAAAGGTGCCTAATGAGCAAGTGAGTGCCACTAAAGAAGCCCCATTTGTGGACAAACTCAGTGAAAAGAGGAACAGCCACAGGAACACTAAATCTAAGGAGCACTTAAAGTGGAAGAGAAGCTAAGAACAGGACAGCAAGTCTTTGACTACATTGTCAATTGAATGACAAATCTTTTGTCGTTTTACAGGTGCTTAAACCCCCGCCCCCTCCTCGAAAGACGAAAGTTTTTGCCGCAGCAAGTGGCAGTGTAAACAGCTCGTTGTTTGCAGGAGCGCTCACCTGTCAATAATGCAAACCCCGCTCGTAGGGGGTGGAAGTACTTTGTCGGCACAACAGTGTTTACACTGCTCAACTTTTAGCGACACAGACGGCTGTGTAGTGTAGACAAAGCCCAAGAGTGGAGTTGGACTTCCAGCCAAGGAGAAGAAAAGTTTATTCTTCTCTGAAGTGACACAGTATGTTGTAGAGTAGAGTAATTTCTTTTGTTTATGTTAATAACAATGCACATGGTACTAACTGCACAGCACAGAATCATAGAAAGTTAGGACTAGAAGGAACCTTGAAAGGCCATCAAGTCCAGCCCTCTGTGTTGAGGCAGGACCCATTAAACCTAGACCATAATTTATTATTAAAAGTCAGCCAGTCTTTGGTAATATTCTATATTATTTATGCTTCTGGTACACGTTTGGGGTTTTCTCTTACAAAAGTTGTAAAAATGTAAAATGATTGCTCTTGCCTTGGTTTGCCTCTGCCACTCCTCATAGCTAGCATAGCCTAACGTAGCCTAGTCAGGTCACCGCACAGCATCCCTGAAAATCTGGCCATTTTTTAGGAGCCTAAATCTAGGATTGTGAGGCCAGAAATTTAGAGGTATTTAGGCACCTAAAGAGGCAGATAAGTGCTTAGTTGGATACCTTTTGAAAATCCGACTTCAAAAATCAACATTTGAACATTTAGCCTAAATCAAATCATGCTGTAATGTATTAGAACATGTGGATAAATGTTATTGTGTACAGCTTTCTGATTCTTATTATATGGAACCATTGCCTCTCTGAGACGGATACTTTGTGGTAAAAGATGAAATCAGTTTTTAATACTTTGGATTTCTTCTGGCTTACATTTAATAGCAACATACACCACTGAAATAAAATGTCACTGTAGTAAATGAATCTAGCCCATATAGGTTTGTAATGTCATTAACCTACTTACACTCCATAAAGTTACAAATGCTAAAACATGGTAAAGCCTTCCACAAATGTGGAGGTAAGGGGTGGCTATATATCAAGGATGAAATCCTGGCTTCACTGAAGTCAATGGCACTACTCCCACAGACTTCAATGGGGCTCAGATTTCACCTCCTGTGTATCTAGTTTCATCTACAATAAGCCCACTTGCTGTATCAGTGTACATTCATGCTGAAGGGATGAGACCTAACAAAGCTCTATTTGTTTTACCTCAAAAATAACATTGAAAAGTAGCCAAAGGTACAGAAAAGCTTAGCTAAGAGTTCTGGAGGTGGTTGTGGGATATCTTAAAAAGGAAAAAAGTAAGATGTGACAAGATAGCCGCTCACAAAACAATGAATGATTTAGTTTAAAAGTACTCCATAAAAGTACTTCCATCCACTTCATCCCATCTTATGAGAACAAGGAGCACTTAATAACAATTGTCTGCTACCAAATGTAATATTGAAAGGATACTAATTTACACAGCATATAGGAACATCTGTGGAATCCAGTGCCAAGGAAAATCAGTGAGATTTGAGACAAAGAAATTAGTGGGATTGGAAAGAACACTTTTTTGTATGTATCATAAAAACAGATTATTGTAGGCTAAGATGTTGAATAAAAAGGCAGTAATCACAGTGACCCACTCTTCTCATGCTTCAGGGTATAGTAGCTAAATGCTCACAGTGGGCCAGAAAGACACTTTTTTCCTCTATGAGAAATCCTGGTATATTTAGGAAAGTGCAATTATTTTCTTTTTTCCACCAATTATTTTCTTTTTTCCTTTGAAGCATCACATATAGGTCACTGCTGGAGCAAGGTTACTGAATGAATCTCTCCACTATGGCAACTGCTGTGGGAAGCTTGGTGTGCTCATTTGCATATGAATGCCCCACATATTTGTCCAGGTTCTGTCTATTGTCCTAACACAGCTGATGCCTAAGTTCTGGCCAGGGGGACTTACACTAATGTTCACTCTCCCCTTGCAGTTCTCTATTGGCATGGCAAATTCGAGGGCTGCTATTTCTCTTTCCAGGAATAGGACTGCAGAGGAAAAGACACTTATGGCTTGCTTCTCTCTAGCTGATGGTAGTTTGATACCTGCAAAACATAAACTCAGAGTAAACTAAAAGGTGAGGGTATACTTATGAGTGTGTGTAATGAATCAGATCCAATTCACTACCAAAAAGCTGCATGAAAAGATCCTTGAGGTTGCAAAGTGAAGCACTCAGAAATCAGAAAATTACAAAGTTAAAGTAGCTGGTGCAAACTTAACTATTAACCTTTGTGAAATATGATACAGGGTCTGATTTTCAAAATGCCCAAGTGACTTGTACAAATCCCATGGAAAGACATGTGCTCCTAATTCAGTAGGTGCTTTTGAAATTCCACCTACAATGTTTAATTACATAACCATGTTATTTTTTTCCCCAAAGGATACCTGCCATATTCAGAGCACAAGATGAACAATGCTCAGTGAATGAGGCAGCTGTTCAATATTTATTTTTATTCTCATTATTCAGTGGCTGGTCTTGTACTCTGCACAACGTTCTCCTCTGAATGAGAAATTTTTCTCTATAGGGTTTTCTGTAGTATCCATCAAGGTAGTATCTGAGTGCCTCACCAACATTAATGAATATATCCTCACCCAACCAGACCAGTGGGAGATAAGGGAGGATTATCATCCTCATATTACAGATGCAAAACTGAGGCATAGAAAGATTTAGGTCCAGATCCACAAAAGTACTTTTTCTATACCATATAGAAAAAGGCAGGACTTCTTCACAGCTCTATCTCCCCCATATGCACCTTAATTATTATTAAAGTAATGACTTATTTGTATGGCAGTACTACTGAGGCTCCAGTTATGAGCAGGGCCTCCTTGTGCTAGCTGCTGTACAAAGACAATGGAAGTTCCAGTCCCAATATGAAGTACTTTTGATACTCCAAATCCCCCTGCTTACGAAAACTGCAATTCGATTCCATTTTGTTACGCATGGACATCTACTGGAATCCTCAGATACTATTCAATAGGAATTCCCATTCAGTTTACGTGTCTATGCCGGTGTATTGCAAACTGTTAGCTTTACCATTTAACATAGTCCAGAGTTCATGTTTAAAAACCCTTACAACTTGGCCACAACATATCCAATTTTCACCAGATCAGTGAAAAATGCATGAACCCAGGGGACTGTTTCTGATAATTTCCAAGTTTATATCACCATTGCAAGAGGTGCTAGAAGTTTTCAGAAACTGATTGCAATACATTTTCTTAGCAGAACAACTACATATTTGTTTTTCACTTCCTCTGTGATTTAAACTGTCTCAACCATTTTGATGGAACTTGCACAAAAACATTTGCTCCCTGACTCATGCATCACAAATTTTAGCTGTAAAGGTAAAACTTGGAGAAAGTTATAAGCAGCGGAAAAATTCCCTTTGGAATAGAAATACTTAAGCGATCTTCACTATAAATTTCCCTACCCATGCCATTTATATTTCCAAAGATTATTTAGAAGAGGAAAATAGATTTTAAAATACTAGGTCAGACCAATGAACCATCACATTCAGGTATCTTGATTTGTGCGAGGGCCAATGAATGATGCATCAGAGAAAACATTCATCCTCCAGCTACATCTGTGGCCTACAAACTCAGCTGTGCTCCTCTGGGAAAATGCATTTTACAAAGCCCAGGCTGAAGCTGGTGAGAGATGGAGATAAAGATTTTTGGTCATGGAATTTTGGTTATGGAATAAACTTCTAGAGGGGATCAGAGTAATCCAGAGTCTGACCACTTTCAGGGCTTGCTGTAAGATCCCCCTCTTTGACAATACATTTCCACCAGAACTAGCATGAAACTAACTAAATACATTCTTCCCTGAATAGGGAAGAGTTCTTCCTACCTTATGCAGGGAGGGGAGAACAGAAAACTCACTGACATTTTAGGGACATTACCATGTAGATTTAATTTAGCTGGAACATATTTGGATGCTAACTTTATGGGTGCTGCAGGAAACCATAATAACGATACGTGAATTTGCTGCTGGATTTCTCTTTATGCTTTGATTTGAGGTTTTTAAGAAATATCAAAGGCACATAAAGCCTAGGATAGCAGCCTTCTTATATTCTAAACCTAAAGGACTAAATAATAAATGTAACTGCTTCCTTTGACAGTTCTAGATTTAGAAAGATAGTCTAATCTTCTGGCTTCAAGGATGGGAGGATTTAATCTGTTTAGTATGGAAATAATGCCATGATTACATCACTTATTGCAGCAAACTTTGAGATATCTCTTGAAATGGATTTTCTGGAATTTTCTGTGTTTTTTTGGAGGGGGCAGAAGATCAGTGTCCAGATTAGCAAATTTGGGTTAAAGAAGGAGAATAGAGCCTTAACCCTCTCCTATCTATTTCATTATTAATATTATTGTAAGGTTTCTGTCCCTTGAGGGTTAGCTATCTGGCTACATGGCTGAGAGAGGAGTGGGGGCTAGCTAGGATTAGACTGGCAGAACATGTTTGCCTTGAGGTACCCTTGATCACACTCCTATTGATGACTCACCTATCTTCCTCAGTTAAAAACTGGCCGGTGGCACACCCTTCAATAGCACATAATCTTAAGATTTGCTTTGTGAAAGAAGGGAGGTTACCTTGCATGGCAACTCCTAGGATCCTTCATATTTGTGGGTGGAAGTTTTCAAAGTATGGTCAAAAAGTAAGCTTATTTTTGTTTTAAAAGGATTCAAGGACAAGGAACTACTCAACTGTGATAAGATGAAATAAAGTGGATTCTTAATGTGGGTTCAAGTATATAGGCTGGATCAAATTCATACCTAGCATTAATTTATGCCAGGGCTTCATCTGTCCCAAGCACTACACGTATATGGTTGATCCTAGAAGCTGAGGCCATGGATCTCTGCATGCTGTGGAAAGTCCTATTCGAGAAATATAATTTACCAGAACACCAGACTGGGAATAGGGATAGGATCAACCCCAAAGTCAATCCAGTAACAAAACTGAAAGGAGGGAGACTGGCTTGAAGCTAATAGGGTCTTGATCTGGCACAGATCTAGAGACTTACTGGCTTGACTGCTATAGCATTACTTTCCCTTCCTGTAACCTTTCTGAAAGCAGGTTCTCAGCATTACTAAGAATCATGACCTCCCTTTTATTAGACCTGAGGTTCCACTTTCAGTCTTCTAAAAAGTGGAGGAAAACTTTTTAGAGCAGAATGAGGATTTACTGGCTCATTTTATGTCCCAGTTCTAGCAATCTACACTGAGTGGTTAAAGCAGATTGAAACAGGAGGGGGAGCTCTCACAGTACTAGCTGAGGGGGAGCTGGAGCTGTGAGGCAGCACTGCTTACCCACACCAGATTTTGGTGGAGAAGAGAGAGCTGTTCTAACCCTCCCCCGCCCCCTTACTTCAACTCCTGCCTGTCCAAGAGTCTGGTCACCTGTCTATCAAAGGAACTACCATGCACTCTTGGAGAAATTATCAGCCACCCTGCCTGGTAGGGAAGAAAACTTTGATCAGCAGTGCACAGTCTTCTGGGGTTTCATTAAGCATTAAGAGAACACCTCCTTCAAGTGGTGATTTCTAGGATGCTATATGTAGCCCATATCACATCTCTCTGCTATTCAATGGCATTTCTATAGAGACCATATGGCTGAGTATCCTTATGTAGACTTGCTCTATACTTGCCCCTTTTCTTGCCTTTGCATTTAAGGGCTCCAGCTCCAGGATGCTCCTCCATGAGTAACTTTGTTGTTTAACCACACCTCTGATATGACCTCTCCTTACCCCTGGCTAGTGCCTCTGAGACTAGGTTCCCTGCGCCCATAATGTGAGGAAGAGAGGTAGAGGCTAGATCTACCTGGATCCTGCCAAATTTTGGACCAAAGTCCTTAAACTGTACCATCAAAAAGAAAAAAAACAAGTGAAGTCACCCCCTGCTGCGTCCTAGTACAGCAGTATCACCGTCCACAAAATCCAGGATGTGGCACCTGGATCCTGCCAATTTTTGGCCCTAGTCTCATAACTTCCATTGCTTAAATGTGTTTAGCTGCTTCTGCTGCATCTTAAAAATCGTGACCCCACGGCACAAACTCCAGATTAGCCCTTTCCCCACCTTCCAGGTACCAAAATGTGCTCTGTGTGTGTGTGTGTGTGTCGGGTGATTTTCAGAGGAAATAGTAGAAGCAACGCTTGTTCTCGATATTGACGGTACCATTTCTGCATTTGTGGCCAAACACGGCCAGGTCCCGGTTTTTGTGGTGCTGGGGTTCTGGGAGCGTCCAGGGTCAGATTTCCAAGGCGCTGGGAGCAGCAGCCGCTAACCAGGGTCCAGTGAGGCCGTGGAATTTGGGAGACGTGGCCCCCCCTGCACGGACAGAGGGGGCGGGGGGTTGCAGGAGCAGCTAGGCTTGTTCCCAGGGGGCGCCCATGCAACGAGGGCTGGGACGCAAAGCGCAGCCGGGCTCCGAGCTCCAGCCTTCCCGCAGTAGCGCCGCCGCCCCTCGGCGCTGTGATTGGCCCCCTTGCTCGCTGCCGGCCCCCTACCTGCCCGGGCACCTGCCGCCGGGCCCCGGGCGCCGCAGCAGCGCCGGGGAGGCGCGCGAGGGTATAAATACCAGGCGCGGCGGCCGGGCACTCCGGCCTGCAACCAGCCATGTAAGGCAGCGGCTCCGGGGGCGCTAATTCATTACCTCACACCCGACGGGAGCCAGGGCGGGGCGCAGCCCGCGGGGGCGGGCGGGCGCCGGGCCGCTCACCAATGCCAGCCCGGCGGGGGCGGAGCGGCGGCGGCGGCGCCCGGCTCGCGGCGGCTGGGTTTCCCTGCGCGCGTCGGCTCCCGGGTGGCTGCCAGGCTGGGCTGGGGGGACCCGCGCCCGCTCAGAGCCGAGGGGTAAGTGGGCGCCTGGGCACGGGGGCGAGGGCAGCGTAAGGCATCCCGGCGGGCAGGCGGGAGCGCAGGGCGCTGCCTGGGGCTGGCCCAGGGGCAGCCAGCTGGTGCCACTGAGGCGCAGCGCAGCGCAGGGCAGGGGGTGCCCACGGGGCTGCGCAGCGCAGGCTGCAGCCCCTTGCGGCGCCGCCGCTCGGCTCCGGGACCGGCTGGCTGCGCTTCTCTCGTGGCGTGAGAAGAGCGGCCCGGGGTGGCACCGCGCTGGAGAGCGGTGTTTGTGGTGGACTTTGCGCCAGAGGCAGCTGCAGCCTTTGCTCCGGCTACCCAGTAGGATGCGATCGCTGCGCGCAACCTGCCCGAGGCGCCTGTGCCAGAGCAACTAGGTGCGCTTGTTGCACGTTCCCGGCCTTATATAACCCTCTCCCCCCGGGGAGCTAGAGAAACGGGCAGGGACCTCGTCTTTAGCAACCTCCCGGCCTGGCCTTTTGCCCTCCTTTTTTTGGGCGACGTTTCCTCTTCCACCGGGGTAGTAGGAGAGAGGTGCAGTGTAAAGCTGTTTCCCTTCACTGGATCGGCCATCAGACCAGTGCCAGGCAGCTGGGATCTTGCTCCAGCTGCATCTTGTCTAATACTGCAGGATGGAGCCCGTGAGCGTTGGCAGCTGCATCCTTGAGTAGGACTCCTCCTCCTCCCGCTCCCCTGCTTGGAGGACATGCAACAGCACCTGCCCTGGAGAGAGCTGGATTCTTGCATGGTTGATGTTAGTAGCACTCCACGGGTGACTGTTTAGCCTGAGTCGAGCAATGCTCCCTGCATTCCACGCAGAAGAGAGTGCTGCCTTCATCGGACTTGTTCACCCAAACGTTTCAGATGATATCTGGCTTTGCATTAATTGTATAAATGTTTTAATTTTATTCCACATTATTAACGTAAAACTACCTATTCCTGTTTACCCAGCGCTTCTTAAGCCTCTCATTATGAAACCCTGTGTGTTTTGATACAGAACAGGCAGTCACTTTATAAAGCATTTGGTGGGTAGAAAGGATCCAATTATTAAAAACATTCCAGTATTAGTTAGAGCTTTGTCACATAAAGCTACATAGAACAGATCTAAACAGCCCTCCAAAAATCTCAGCTTCTGTCATACAAGAATGCTCACAGACAACAGACTGACAGCAGGTAGAAAAGCAAAATACAGTATGTAAGAAGGAAAAAAAAGTGAGAAAACACACATTTTAATTGGCCAATTACCTTTTTCAGAGCTAGTTAATTATAAAAGTAAGTAGTACTGCTTCAAACTCTGGTAAAATGCGTGGTTTGTGAATGGCTGCAGCTCTACTTTGGGCAAGTAGGATTTTTTTTCTCCCATTAGTATTGCAGAATATTAGTGTTTGAATATTCAGGTATGAAAATAGATTTTTTTTAAGTTCAGAAATTTGCTACAGTGCATAATTTTGTAATTGTTCCCTGGGAACCACAGCTTTTTCACCATGAACGCTTCAAAATGTCACTGTAGCAGTTTGTGCAAAGGCTTGCCTTTCATTTAGACATAAACCAGGATGTGATTACAAAAAATGATTTTATTTTCACTGATCTTGCTGCCAGAGGAGAATCTTTTCACACAGCTCTGTTTATGTCTTCAGATAACTTGTCCTTTATAGCATTTGCACATCTTAGTGGGATTTAAAGATTTTTTTTTCTGTTTAAAAATGAAAAATTGAGAACAAATGGGGAAGTGGAAAGAATTTTCATTG
Source organism: Mauremys mutica (assembly GCF_020497125.1). Taxonomy (NCBI): domain Eukaryota; kingdom Metazoa; phylum Chordata; order Testudines; family Geoemydidae; genus Mauremys; species Mauremys mutica. Next base: position 180,419,720 of record NC_059073.1, read on the forward strand.
TAGGCTGTGTCCTCAGGCTTAAACGATGATTGTTAACAAGAGCACAGATAAGAAAAGATTCAGTTTTGGTTCTTAAAATTTCAGCAATCGTTGTTTCTCCTTGCCAGTAGCTACATGCCTTTCAAAATTAGTTACAGCTTTTTTTTCTCTAATGGTTGTACTGAGTTCTTTTGTGTCTGTTTGTGGACCACAGCCATATGACTGCAACCAGTGTATCACTTGTGATGGCCTAAGTGCAATGTCCACTGTTAAGTATTAAAATAGCATTAGGTTTTATGGAGCCATGCATAGAACAATTCACAGATAATGTAGATCCTCCCTCCCACACCGCTATTATTATATTTATGATTATTGTAACTGAAAAAGGTCTGTATACATAGAAGTTTATGTATGGCAGTTATTTATCATTATATCTTTAATAAGGATTGACTGTGTTGAAAACTGCTTTTCTTATTTATGACATTCTAGCTACACTACATATAGCCAAATGCAGTGTGGCTTTTCCTAAACATTGTTTTGTTAGAGCCCTCAACTTTGTACTAAAACAACAAAGACAAACTAGTGCTGTTAAGCCTATCTGATTGTTATGTGTATCATCTGTTCACAGACTAACAGACTTAATTGTATGTCTAGGTATAGACTGACTAAAGGATATTCAATCTAATGTTTCAATTTGGCTAACTAGCTGGACTGAAATGTGGGCTTTGAGAGGAAAAGCTAAGTGCAATTACCTGGTAAAATAGCAATGCGCCATAGAAATTCAAGCATTCTCTTGCATTACCCTGTTCACTTGTCATACAAGTCTGATTTTTTTACAGTATAAGGATGTGCCAATATTTGCAAACCAATTCTGATTTTTGTTGCGATGGTTCCCATAACAAAAAACATCACTTTCTTCAGCATAATGATTGGCTGACTGACTTCATCTTATTCGTGCATGCGTACCTGCTGACCCTATTTAAGGAAGACAGACAATAGTGTTTAGCAAAATATCTTTAATTTTTCCTTTCTCTCTCTGAAAAGACCTCATGCAGTGGATTTCAATGAAATTAAACAAGTGTTTCTCTTTTTTTTTTTTTTCATTTGAAATACTTCTCTTTGTAAGTCTCATAAATTATGGCATGTGTGTCATATTTTGGCAGGTCAGAGAAACAATATTTTGTTATGAATAGACAGTTCTCTCACACTTGTGTTTTAAATGCTTGCTTTAAAAGCCTTCAAAGTGGAGAAAAGTTTAATATTAGTTGAGCTGAAGATCTACTATAGTTAAGTGTCTATTACTATTGTTTCTTTTAGAAATCTCATGCGCTCAGACATCTTCTCTACAATGAAAGTTATCTTTGGTCTCAAATGGGCACAAGGCTGGAGTAGATTGAGTTCAGTGGGTTGAGGAGGAACTTTATCAGATTCAGAATGGAGATCATTGTTGTACATATAGGCAGGAGAGGTTCTTATATGCTTCTACTAGCCAGTTAAAATGCTTGAGTTTAACAGTTTTCATGATGGGGATGTGAACGTGCGAGAATCCAAATGACTCTGCTCTCTTGTATGCTATTTCTGTTCTGTGTTTGGGGTTTTTTGTTTTTTTTTGCCTTTGGATTGTCAGCTGCTTTGTCCCTGGAAATGAGATCTGCTGATTTTCTGGGTTGGGGGTGTGGCTGAATATCGGAATGGACAGGTACTAGCAAGTCTTGTCAGGCTGCAAGGGCCTTTTTCTGCCCAAGGGGATTTATCTACAGTACTAGTGATACAGTGTCTCTCAGGCTGATTTTGTGCTGGCCTGGTTTCCTTGACATGCAGTAATTCAGGATATGTCTACTCTCCAGGGACTATACCCTAGGGGTATGCTGGCCTAACCCTATAGGGTAGACACAGCATACAGCGATGGACAGGTTTTGTGTCAGTGTAGGAACACCACTTTTCTGAGCAACAGTAGCTAGGTTGATGGAAGCATTCTTCTATTGTCCTTGTTTTGTCTACACTGGGGATTAGGCCAGCAGACCTATGTCACTCAGGGGTGTGGATTTTTCACACACCATCATCAATGTAGCTATGTTCACCTAAATGTAAAATGTAGAGCAGACCTAAGTTTGAGTTCATCTGAACAAGTGGAAAATCATCCTCTTTGTGCTTGTGGTACATGTGCATGAGACAGAGAGAGGAGGGTGGGGCAGTTAAATCTGCTTTTACCAAGAAGAGGAACTGTTTCAGGACTTTAGACCTGGCAGCAGGTATACAATTGGATTTTTAAAAGATAAATAAATAAATAAGGGGGAGCCTAAACTGTGCCGCTCTTCTAGGTTTCTTTGCTGTTCCTTCTTTTTCTGCTGTTCTTCTTGCACGTATGTGCATGTGTGTGCATGCACATGTCATTTGTGTGGTCTGGGAGCATTTAAACATGGACTTTATCTGGTGCTGCTGGAATAATGCCAACGAGCAAGAGTGACAGGCCAGACTTCTTCAAGGCCCATGTAGTTAATGCAGTTGCTGAAGCTTTCCCTGCATCTACAGTGCTACTGTCCTCCCCAGTGGTTCTCAGTCGGAGTCCGGGGCCCCATGGGGGGCTGTGAGCTGGTTTCAGGGGGTCCTCCAAGCATGACTGGTGGTAGACTCACTAGGACAGAAAGCCAAAGCCCCACCATGCAGGGCTGCAGCCCGGGGCCCTGAGCCACATCACCTGGGGTTGAAGCCAAAGCCTGAGCAACATAGCTTTGCTAGGCCACCTGTGGTGTAGGGCCCTGGGCAATTGCCCTGCTTGCTACCCCCTAATGCCTGCCCTGGCTTTTAAATGCAGAAAAACAGTAGTTGTGGCACATCTGGGCCTTGGAGTTTTTATAGCATGGGGGGGCTCGGAAAGAAAAACCTTGAGAACCTTGCTCTAATACAGCTCTCCCATAACGAATTGCTGGCAAATATGACTTGTGTCGGTGTACTTCTGTGTGTCAAAGTTTCAATATAGGGGATATCAAACAAAACAAACACATTAGATAGCTGTTTGGAGAAAACTGACCATATAGTGAAGCCCCTGAAGGTAACAGCCTGTTTCACTGGGGGAAGCACATACAAGCAGCATGCCTATTCCTGATAAGATATTGAAGGCAAATTTAAAGTACAGCATTGAATGGAGTATTTAGCCCAATTAGTTCTTTGAAAGTGCAGGTCCTAACAAACTCTGCTGACAAAGGAATCTCTGTATTGGAAGGACCTGAGAGCTTTTGGTTTCCAAGTTAAATGTTAAGGACTCTTTTCAGAGTAGCAGCCGTGTTAGTCTGTATCCGCAAAAAAAACAGGAGTACTTGTGGCACCTTAAAGACTAACAAATTTATTTTAGCATGAGCTTTCGTGAGCTGCAGCTCACTTCTTCGGACTCTGTTTATCTTGATCCTGGTAGTGAAGGCAGGGGGCTGGACTTGATGAGCTTTCAAGGTCCCTTCCAGCTCTATGAGATAGGTATATCTCAAATTATTATTAAAATTATCTTGAAAGGCCTTAAAGGAGCACCTACTAGAGACAATGTCTGCAACAGGTAGCTGTCTGACTTCCCTCTCAAAAGAAAATGACTGGAACAGAATCCCTCAGGCAGCCCGTGTTAGCGTCTGTCTATACAGGTAACCCAGGTAGGCATAACCATGCTAGCTTTAATTTAGCTAGCACAGGTAAGGATAGCAGCATACACGCAGTGGCATGGGCTAGCAACCAGAGTACATACCCATGGTTGCTGGAGGGCTGTACTTGCATTTCTAGCCTGTATTGAAACCTGTGCTGACACATCTGAACGCTGTTGTCATCCACGCTAGCCTGACTAAAACTAACACAGGCTATACTTAACCCTGCTATGATCATGCCTTCACTTGCAGTGCAGATGTACCCCCCTACTCTCTCAAGTTAAGCAATGTTGGGGTGCACCAGTACTTGAATGGCTGACCTTAAACAAAATCACAGGTGGTTTCAGAAAGCACTACTGATGATTCAGTGATTTTTTTTTTCTTTTCATCTTATTTGGTACTGAACCATTGCCTGCACAGTATGCTGCTAGATGTACTTGCTCTTATGGATTAGAGGTAAAACTGATGAGGCCATTCATTCATAGAGTTTAAATCCAGACGGGACCATTAGATTATATAGTCTGACTTCCTGTATATCACAGGCCAATACATTTCACCCAGTTTTGAGCCCAATAACTTGTGTTTGACTGATGTACAAAGGCATCCAGTCTTGCTCTGAAGAATCCACTGCTTCCCTTAGTAGTTTGTTCCAATGATGAATCACCCTCACTATTAAAAATGTGTGCCTGATTTCTAATTTGAATTTGTCTGGCTCCAGCTTCCAGCCATTGGTTCTTGTTATGCCTTTCTCAACTAGATTAAAGAGCCTTTTATACTCAGTAACTTCTTCCCTTGAAGGTACTTATACACTGTGATTGTCAGTCACCTCTTGATCTTCTTTTTGATAAACTATACAGATTGAGCTCTTAGTCTCTCACTGTAAGACATTTTCTTTAGCCCTCAAATCATTTTTGTGTCTCTTTTCTGCATCCTGACCAATTTTTCAACAGGTCAATTCTGTGGCCATTAAAAAATCCCACAGTGCTTATTGTAATAATAGGGCTGTTAACTCCATTTTCCTGACCAAATTCCATTTCTGTTAATTACATTCTGACTGATTTCCTGCTAGATTTTTAGTTGTTCACAGTGCTCCATGTGCTAAATAGTTGTATAGAATTGCTGTACACTTTTGAACAGCTGCTGTGCTTCTCCCCGTTTTAGTGGTGGGTGAAATGATCTCTTATCTACCTCCCTGGAGAGCTGAGTCCTCATTAGGCAATGTTTTGGAAAAGTGCTTTAAGATCCATGGATGAAAAGGTGCTATAGAAATTCAAAATAGTAGTATACTACAGAAAAGAGGTCATAACACGAGTGGTTTAGGCTGATATGGAAGCTCTCCCAAGGTTAGTGGCTTGACTTAATTTGGTTCAGGATCTTATCTGGAAGTAAAGGAACTCTGGAGCTGTTTGTTTAATGAAATACAGGAGACTGCTGAGAAGAGCGACTAGGTTAAAATAGAAAAGAAATACTTGAAATTATCATGTATGACTATTTTGTCCAGCCGCTTCCTCACAGCATAGCAAGGAAATGACTGGGCTGAACAGTTGTGGCTCCTTTCATACTGTATTTTACTCAAGTGAATTTGGACCCAGTCTTTTCATTGCAAAAAGTGGAATATTGTTCATATGTTTCTGTGAAACCTGTGGTGGACCTGTTGGCTTGCTCCTTCCTATGCTTGGACAATTGCAGAATATTGTGGGCTTGATTCTTTGTTCCACTATAATCCTTTGGAGCTACTCTGCCAGCGAATGGCAACCCAGCAGATCTGGGAATTGACTCCAATGTAGGAGGAATCCTCAGGTGATGCAGAGCTAGTATGGTGAAGAATAACTCATCATACAATTCACCTGCATACTGACATGTTGATGTTGCCAGGTTGGAGTAAAAATTTCTGTTAGTGTGTTTGTGAGGATTGTTTTGTGTGTATTACTGTACATGCCAGAGGTATATGTGGCTTATTTACAGTGGGGTAGAGTTTAGTAGTGAATGTGTATGTGTGTTGTGTTAAGGTATGTTAAAGAAGGATATCTTAACTTGATATATTGTTGCTTTTAAGGGTTTATGTAGGGGTGTGTTCCCCTTTAAGCACCCTGAGAAGGTTTCTGTTTTCTTTGTGGAAATATAATGAAAATTGAACTTACTTTATGTACATCAGCAATCTTGCAACATTTATAAATTATAAAGGTAGATAGCTTTGGTTTTTGTAATAAAACAATAATAACCATTTGGTTCTCAGATCAGAATCAAGTCTCCTTTTTTTTGTTTTTTATCTAAAGCAGTTCTCTTGAATGGCATGTGTAACTTCATAAGAGTCTGAAATACTGTTTTGCAAACTAAAAGAAGCATTAGTAAAGGTGTGTAATCAGTTTTATTATTATTATTACAGTGTATGTGAATTTGTGGCAATGAGCATTTTAACAGTGGTCTTTATGCAGTTCTGTATAGTCTACCCTGCCTTGCCCTGTCCATAGTGCTAGGCACAATTACATTTTTAGCCACACAGTTCCTCATAAAGCCAATGAAATGAATGAATGTTGCATGACTAAATCCTTTACAACACTTTGAAAAATTGTGGAAAAGATCTTTAGGCTTCGCTCTGCAGTGAACAGTACATGGCCCACATCTCATAGCAATCATGCCACTTGCTGACCAACTTGAGTGCTCGGCATCCTGCAGATTTGGGCCCAAATTGAAGAAATTCAGTCCAAAGCACAGCTCAAAAGGACTGAATTAACTCTGATTCTTATTGATAGCTTTAGAGGCATTGCAAGGGAAGCTTGCACTGAATTGCCGCAAGCAATTACATGTGAATAAGGAGAAGATTTCATTTCTCCAGCAGCTAATCCCTTTACTCGGTATAAATGTTGACCCAAAAATGAGGAAAAAATTCCCTGTTAAATTTTGTCCCTGTTGCTTTAATGTGACATAAGTAATTACAGACAGAAAATAGAATTTCCTATAAATGCGCTTATGGAATATTTTTAAAATAGCAAGATCAAATTTTGTCTATTTAAGCAAAATAGAGAGAGAGAGATGCAATTAAGAAAAAATAAAAGGGTTTTAGTGCTGTATGCTAATATTGGGGGTTAGAGAGGATGACCCCTTTAAAACCTCATCCTTAGGGAGAGGAAGTGCTGGTTGTTCTGAGGGGAGGAGAGTGAGGGCCTACAGTGAACAGGCCTTCATGTAGTGAAGCACCCGAGAACTGGTCTGAAGCCCAGGAGGGACAGAGTGGCCGACTGGGGACACCCCAGGACAGGAGCCGTGAGGAGCACCATATCAGGGAGGAATCCCCTGAGAAGCACAAACCAGAGCCAGACCCAGTATTACTGTCACCCAGAGCTATCTGGGGCCGTGGGCTTGTGACTTTACATTGGAAATAAGGAGGGAGGCTGTAGCTAGCTAAGTTTGGGAGGTTGTCGCTCTGCGTTTGCGGAGTGCAGCAGAAGGGGCACTGGAAGGGTGTGTTGGGGAAAGTTTACTGGCATTGAAGACAACCAGGAACACCCAAGACTCATTGCCTGACTGGAACTCTGCCCAGGATCCCTGAATTCTGAGTCTAGATGAAGGACTTGGCCCCTGTGGGTCCTCATGTTGGATGTTACTCTGTTCTTCCTCTCTCTCTATCTTCTACCCCTCTAGTTCTCCCCCATTCATCACTCTGTAAATAAATATTTTCCTTCTGTGTGTGTGTGTGTGTGTGTGTGTGTGTGTGTGTGTGTGTGTGTGTTTTGCAGGGGGTTTGGAGCAGATGGGGTGGAAGGGAGTTTTGCTGCATTCCAGGGTATGCCTTTTCTTGCTCAGAGCTGCCCACAGAACAGACTCCATCTTGGCCACGAGGGCCCTATTGTTACACCTGGTGGCCCGTATGGGGACTTCACCTGGAAAGTCTCTGGAGCTCAGGATGTGCTTCCCTACCCTTGGTGTAGCACTCTGTCCCCCATTAGTGGCGGCTAGGCCTGCTAGAGCTGAATGAGCCTGCTACAGACTTGGCTAATAGAGGAATGTCTTTTAGCTCACGCATTAAGATCAGGAGGTCCTAGGTTTGACCCCAGCTGCTGATGACCCTTTATGGGTATGAGCAGTACACACATGCACGCAGGGACATTGTGCACCCTGAGCACTACTTTGCGGAGCAAAGAGACACCTGAGTGATTTCTCTTAGTCAGAAAAGCAAACAGAGGTGATTAGTTGATCCCTGTGGCAAAGGATGCGAATATCAGAAACCAAAGAGGTGCTGTTGGTGGGGTTTCTGGAAGAGATGGAAACCAGTGAAATTGAAGAGAGCCTAGATGCAGTGGGAATACTGGAGAGAGTGAAGATCCACAGCTGTATTTACATCTATGTAGTGAAGGGCCTGGTATCTCTATATACTCACTCCAAGGAAGTATCTGGACAAGGCTCCCAAAGAGGTGTAAGTGGGAGTTACCTCTAGAAAATCCTGGGACCAGAACTGCCCTTTCACTTGAGGTAGATTCATTACAGAGAAATTAATCTCAGCATTGGGAGGTGCTCTGGCCCTTGCAGCACCCAGAGTGTGAGTGGGCTAACGAGCTGGGGAATGCCCTCAAAGATGCATTGAAGCCAGCGTATGAAAATGCACCATACAAGCGGTTACGTTCTTTCTCAGGGGTGTCACCCACACCTTTGGGGAAGGATGATTATAAGATCTGGAGGGATTTTGCGGTATCCCTTGTCCAAGAGTGGGAATGCTTGGATGCCCAGAAGCAGAAATGGGTGCTCAAGAGTTTGCATGGACCTACCATCCGAATCGTCCAAACCCAGAAAGACTCCCAACTGGCTGCAATGGTGCAAGACTATTTAGCCACCCTTGAGAGCATCTACAGCAGTGTTTCTCAAATTGGGGTCGCCGCTTGTGTAGGGAAAGCCCCTGGCAGGCCAGGCCGGTTTGTTTACCTGCCCCATCCGCAGGTCCGGCCGATTGTGGCTCCCACTGGCTGCAGTTCGCCGCTGTAGGCCAATAGGGGCTGCTGGAAGCAGCGGCCAGTAAGTCCCTCGGACTGCGCCGCTTCCAGCAGCTCCTATGTGCCTGGAGCAGCGAACTGCAGCCAGTGGGAGCCACAATTGGCTGGACCTGTGGACGGGGCAGGTAAGCAAACCGGCCCGGACCGCCAGGGGCTTTCCCTACACAAGCAGCGACCCCAGTTTGAGAAGCACATTGGCAGCGGTGAAGATCTGTATTATCATTTCCACCACACCTATCAGGAGCCCTGTGAATGTCTGTCAGGTTTCATGAAAAGACTAGAGGACTTGCTGCAGCAGGTAGTGATTCCACTGGGTTGGACCAGTTCTTTCTGGGCACCCAAGATGGGATGATGATGTGGTAATTGTGGCTGTTGAAGCAGGCCCCAAACCCTCCCCTGTTCCATGATCTCATTTGAGAAGACCTGAAGAGGAGGAGTGATCATTGTGGGTGGACCCAGTGGTGCAGCTGAAGAAGGCAAGGACTTACACTGCTGTAGAGCTTGAAGAAAGGGAAGAGGCCCCATCAGTGTTGGTGGCTCTGAGAGAATTGACCTGAGAAGTGGCCATGGTGAAGACTCAGGGACATACCCTGCCACCTGCAAGAGGGGAAAGTAGCAGTAGGGGGCTGCAAAGGGAGGACCATCGAAGCAGTGATAGTCCACAAGACAATTTCCGTTACATCTGAGAGAGAGTTGGGCACTATGCCTCGCACTACCAGAATGAGACAGACCATGCAGCTGTATCCCAACAACTGTAGTGAACTGTTGAGGAGCTTCAGGGAAATCCTGAAAGTCCAAAACTCCCTAGGAAAAACCACAGACAGGGGGTACATGAAGGGGCTGATAGGACTCCAGGCTGTAGTGTTCATCCATATAGAAGGATGATTGTGTGAGGCATTTTTGGACAGCGGATGGCAGATCACCATACTTTATGAATCTTGCTACCGAGAATACCTGCGGTATTTATTGTTGCACTTCCTGTCTAGCCCAACAGTCTGGGAAATGGTTGTGACTTCTGTCCTTATCAGGGATATATCCTTTTGAAGGTCCAATTTCTGAAGGGCAACCCAGAAAATAGAAATGTTGGTGCTGGTCTGCTCAGATCCGGAATGAAGAGTGTGTGCACCCTGAATCCTAAGGACAAATATAAACCTGTTCCAGAGATTGGTGTGAAAGTTCCATGAGATGGTGGGAAACAACTACCTGTAGGAGCTGCCAATGCATACTTTATGAAAAGCTGCATATTGGAGCGTGAGGGGGCCCCCATCCCAAGAGGAGACAGGCTAAACCCTGGGGAGGGATAGTTTCCAGTGGGATTCCTCTCTTCCTGCTGAGTGGAAGGACTGCCTGTGTGAGAAGTTACTGTAAAGAAAGGCTGTTTTCGCTGTGCACGAGTGGAATGCAAGTTATGCTCAAGAAGAGGAGCACCGTGTCTAAATGTAGGACAACTGGCCTTTACAAGAGGGGTCGAGATGATTATCCCCCGCTGCCATCGAAGATGTGAGGTGGCACCTGCAGATTGCTGTAGTGCAAAAGAGAAGTGGCAAGGTGTGCATATGCATTGATTATCGCACTCTGAACTGGTGGACACTCCGCAACCAGTACATAATACCTGGATCAGTGATACCTGGATAGCCTGAAAGGCAGTTGCTTGTTCTCTATCCTTGATCTCTGCAGTGAATACTATCAAGTATCCATGGCACAGAAGGACCGGGAGAAGATAGCTTTCATCTGCTCCTTGGGATTTTACCAATTTTATCACGTGCCTTGGGGGGTGTCCACGGCTCCGGCCTCATTTTAACAGTTCATGGTGTGGGTGGTAGGGGACATGCACCTGTTAGAGTGTCTGGTGTACCTGGATGACATCGTGGTATTTAGGCACACTTTAGGAGAACATGAGGCTTGGACATGCAAAGTCCTGGAGCTTTTGGAAGAGACTGGCATCAACTTATCCCTGGACAAGTGCATCATCTGCCAGATGTTTGTAAGACATGTGGGACACACAGCATCTACAGATGATATGGTCACGGACCTGGAGAAGGTGAAGGCGTTAACCACCTGGCCAAAGCCCATGACCTTCAAGGAATTAGTCATTTCTGGGGTTCTGTGGCAATTACCGCAGGTTGATAAAGAATTTTCCCCACATCGTGCATGCGATCACAGAGCTCACCAAGGGATATTACCACAAATAAGAAGGGGAACCCACACCAGGATCAATACTTTAATGTGAGTGCACCTTTCAGAAAGTGGTGGACTGCTGAGTGCAAAGAAGTTTTCTGGAAAATCCATTTGACAACTCACTCAAGCCCCTGTCTTGGTGTACACTGATCCCAACCAGCCACATGAGTTTCATATTGATGCATGCTACACTGGGTTAGAAGCTGTCCTTTATCAAAAACACGAGGGCAAATCTCAGCCAGTAGCTGTTGTAAGTCGAGGCCTCACAGCCCTTGAGAGGAATGACACTGCTCATCAAGTGGAGTTCTTGGCATTAAAGTGGACTGTGAGAGAGGTTCCATGACTACCTCTGTGGGGCTGAGTTTATTCTAAAGACTTATGATAACCCTTTGATGTATGTCAAGAGAACAGCAAAATTATCTGTAGCAGGGCGCTGGTGGTTAGTAGTGCACTCTGCCTATGATTTCACCATGCATTATTGGTCCAGGCAACAAACATGGATGCAGATGCCTTGTCTCATCGGCCTTAAACTGAGGACTTATTACTTGATGCTTCAATGGATGTGGGGATTCCTGATTTGAGAGCATTATGCCAGTGGGTATCTAATGTGGAGGATAAATCCACAGCTAATGGAAAACGAGCGATTGAGTGTCTGTGGTACCACCGGAAGCCACACCAACAGTCTACACAAGTTTTACTAGACTACAGGACCCTCTGCTGCCCAGACTGAGGGATGAACAGATGAAGCGTGCCCAGTGAGCCGATTTACAGATGAAGGATCCTCTTTGTGTTGGAAAGGACCTCAAAGCTAAGTGGGTAAGTCACCCAAAGGGAGGTCTTTTTGCTAAAGGGATGGATCCACCTATTGGTTTGGGGCAGGAGACTTTTTAATGAGGGCAGAAGCATACCCAGCGACATCACCCAAACCAGTTGGTGCTATCACAGAAGTACTGGTGAGAGGTGTTGGAGCCCTGCCACAGTCGAATAGGGTACCTGGGAGTAGAGGCTTTGAAGGCCCTGGTTAAGGTGAGATTCTGTTGGCTTGGGATGGGGGCATGACATTGCCCATCATGTTCACACCTGCACCAGTTGTATCTGACAAGACTGCCTAAGCAGGCAGCTCCTCTTGTCAACATCACAAGTTTGGCACCCAAGAAGCTTGTCATTATGGATTTTCTGTCTAGTGCCTGACCCCTGGGGTACTGCTAATACCTTTTGATGGTGACTGACCATTAAATTTGTTACGCCCAGGCTTACCTCACCAAAGTTCAGAAAGCTTCCATGGTTTCCAAGGAGAAACCTTGTGTGAGAAGGTCTTCATTCACTTTGGGCTGCATGCGAGACTAGACTCAGGCCAGGGACAGGATTTTGCGAGCTGGTTAATAAAAGAACCATGCAAGATCATGGGGATCAAAAAGTAGCGTGCCATCCCTTACCATCTGCAAGAGGATCTGCTGCCAGAACGAGTGAACTGCGCATTGTTCAACATGCTGGAAACCCTGGAGCCTCAGCAGAAGAAATACTGGCGCTGGCATATGGAGCACTTAGTACATGCCTATAACTGCACTTGGCATGATGCAACTGGGTACGTACCATACGTGCTGATGTTTGGTTGAGAAGCCCGATTGCCAGTTGATCTCTGAGTGTCTTCACATGGGGCGCTAATGGAAGCATATTTGGGGTATGAGACTTGCCTGAGTGATCAACTGGAGGAGGCATATCAGATGGCAACACAAGCCTCAGGTCATCAAAATCAACAGAACAAAGCCCATTAGGACTGGTGAGTGAGGTAATAGGTATAGGTGCCAACTTCTCCTGGCGCCGGTGGGTGCTCGACACCCCCCCATCTACTTCCGACTCCACCACTGCCCTGCCCTCATTCCAACCCCTTCCCCAAAGCCCTACCTCAGCCCTGCTTCTTCCCCGCTACCTCCCCTGAGTATGCCATGTTCCTGCTCCTCCCCCATCCCTCCCAGAGCTTGTTTTGCGGTGGCAAGCCCTCGGAGGAGAAGCAGGGACGCGGCGTGCTCAGGGAGGAGGTGGAGGTGAGGTTGGGGGGGGAGGGGAGCTTGGCTGCTGGTGGGTGCAGAGCACCCACCAATTTTTCCCTGTGGGTGCTCCAGCCCCGGAATGCCCATGGAATCGGTGCCTATGGTAACAGGAGCTCCAGATTGGTGATGGAGGTTTGGCCTGGAATCAGGGAAAACATAAAATTGCTGGCTGAAGGGAGTCACACTCATGTTATAGAGGAGAAACTTGGAGACCTACCAATATATTATATACGCTCAGAGGGCACTCACAGCCCCGCCAGATCTCTCTGCTGGAATCATCTGTTACTTGTGGGACAAGTACTATTCCCTAATGAGGATGTTTCCATGGATTCTGAGCCTGCCAGCCTCATGAGTTGGACGTGCTCCTGATGATGATCTGCCTGGACGCCCAGCTTGTGGGGGAATGAGGATGAAGCGAGGTATGGCAGACATCCTATTTGGGAGGCTCCCACAGTATCGGTCCCCTTGTCATTGCACAAAGGGATGGTGAAGGTGGAGAACCCAGGCTAACTGTCCCAGAGGCTCCACTGCCAAAGCTGTGGGGGGAGGCCCAGAGGGCCCAATGAGGAAGGGACAATATGGGAAGAGAACGCTGTACTTCGAATGCCCACTCTAAACCTGCATGCCCTTGATTTCATGCCTTGGGGACCTGTCATTTTGCCTCCATGGTGAGTAGTATCACCTCAGCTGATGCCTGACAGCCAGCCTAGCTGTTCCTCCAAGGAAGGGCATCCCAGGCAGGTGCTGATGTGTGATCATTTATACTGCAGGGGGAGAGAAGGAGCAAGTTGCCTTGTGATAACCTATTCCACTTCTAGGGGCCGGTGGGTGTAAGGACCCAGGGACTAGAACCCAGGTCTGCAGAGCCTGGGGTGGCTGGTATTACCACACTGCCACCAGGAGGCCAGGCAGAGCTGCAGCCAGGAAGCACTGTGGAGAGTAGGCACCGCAGGAAGTATCACCCAAGAGATGTGGAGTAACAGTACCCTGTGGCCTGCTGATTGGCCAAGTGCCCCTACTTAACCCCAGGAAGTTGTCTGGGCCACCACACAGACTTCAGTCTGCTGCAATGCCAGAATTGCGTTGTCTCCTGATCTCTGGTCTCTCATTCCAGTCTGGTTTCAACCCCTATTCCTGCCTCTTTATTCTAATCTGGTCCTGCCTCTGATCTCCAGTCTTTGACTCTGGTCTGACACTGACCCAGATTCTTGCTTATGGGACCTGGCCTTGCCATTCTTCCAACTCCTGCTTGGCGACTCCCATCCCTGGTGGTCAGACCTCATCCCAGCTGAGACTTCTACACCAGACCACTTACGCCTGGGTCCTTTACAGTGGGTTGGATGCTGGGGATGCTCCTGACCAGTAGGGGACCTGGGTCTGCTGCTGGGGATATGCTGCCTAGAGTTACCCACCTTGCTGGGTACAACAAGGATTATTTTTGTTGGGGGAGAGCATGACACCCCCCCCCCTTGGCGTTTAGAGAGCATGGCCACTTTAAAACCTGGTCCTGAGGGAGAGGAAGGGCTTTTTATTCCAGGGGGAGGAGAGAGAAGGACCCACAGGGGCATGTGTGTGCCAGTAGCTTCAGACAAGAGGGCCTATAGTGAGCAGACCCTCATTTAGCAAAGCAGCCGAGCATGGGCAACGGGTATTGTAGGCCAGGGGAGGCTTAGCACTATCCACGCTCCACCCTGAGGCCCTGCCCTCATTTCCCCCCCCAGAGGGGCTCGGGCAGGCCGGCCAGGGTTCCTCTGGCTGCAGGGGGAGGTGCGGCTCAGGGCTCCTCTGGCCATGCGAGGAGGCCTCAGGCAGAAGGGATGTGGCTGGAGGCTAGGCTCACTGAGGGAGTGGTTCACTCGCTGCCCATGCAGCCAAGAACTGGTTCAAAGCACAGGAGGGACAGAGCGGCTGACCACGGATGCCCCAGGATGGGAGCCAAATGAGCCCTGTGCCAGGGAGGAATCATCTGAGAAGGACACACTGGAGCCGGACCCAGTATCGCTGTCGTGCACAGCCATATGGGGCTGTGAGAACGGGGGGTTTTGACTTCGCATTGGGCAGATACAATGCGTAACTATTGATATTGGGAAGGCACAATTTCATTGATCTGCATAAAGACTGTTCCCATTTATCCTATTTAGCAGGCAGGAAAATGGGGAAGAGCAGCCAATCAGATGGGATTTCCCCATAGACTAGTGTTTTTCCTCTCCATAAACTCATAGCAGGGTCTGAAAACTGAGAGGGTTGGCATATATGCCTGGCAATTTTGTCTTCAGTGGAAGTAAGAGAAGGCTTACAGTTGTTTGAGAGGCATACACTTTTGACTGGAGGTGAAGTTGATAGTAGGAACCTATTGCTAGAAAAAAAATTATTACCCCAGGATATAATGCTTGAAGGACTTGTTGCAATCTGGAGATGAAGTTTACCACCTGTAGGACAATCAATATTCTTATAAATGTAATCTTTTCACTGTGGGCTCAACTAGGGTGACCAGACAGCAAATGTGAAAAATTGCGACAGGGAGTGGGGGGTAATAGGAGCCTTTATAAGAAAAAGACCCTAAAATCGGGACATCCGGTCACCCTAGGTTCAACTCTTCCTGTCCCACTCTGCAGGCATGGAAGTCTCTAAATATAGCAGAATTGCCATAGTTCTCTCCTTTGGGGGAGAAGCAGGCTATGTAGAGGCTAGTGAAGGGAAGCTGCATTCTTTGGTATCCCATGGAGCAGTGATTCACAGTGGTTCCCATGGAGCAGTGGTTCACATCTGTGTCATTGCAATTTAGGGTTTGGAGTAAGCAGGGGCTGGAGGTGGGGTGGATAAGGTCATGGTAAATCCTTTGCAAGGGAGACTGTATCTGGTAAAACTGCTGATTCTTTTCTCCCAGTGTCAGTGGAGAGTCCAACCAGGATTTGTCCCTGTATGCCTATCTTTAAAAATGTCTTCTGTTCCTGTAAATAATGTGGACTGAAAGCTTTACTTATTTAGTTCACAAGACTTTTGACCTTGTTGCAGCCAGCTGGTGAATAGTTTTAAAGAAAAAAAAAATTACTGATCAGCGAGGAGAGTAATAATTCAAAACGACGCTCTCTCTCAGCTAGCTGGATTGTGTCTAAGAAACTGAGGCTGTAAATAATTATACACTGCATAGTTAGTAGAATAAACTGGTTGGATTGCTCTCATCCCTTGACTCCTCTGCCCTAGAAAGTACACTTCAATTGATACAAAAGCTAGTGTCTCTCCATAGTTAATGTTGAAACAAGGCTTCCATTATAAACCTGTGGTGACACCCACTACACCTATCTGAACGCAAGCTACTTGAAATCTTAGGTGTGATCCTGTGCCAGCCCAGAATATTTCTGGAAAGCTGGAGACAAATTGGACAAGGCATTTGGGAAAGGAAATAGGGAGGTTAAAAAATGTAGGCACTCTCACTCTAGAGATTTTTCTAATGCTGTTTTATAGTGTTGTAACTCAAAAATGGTTTGGTGTAGATATCTTACATTTGAGTTAATAGGCTGCCCTTAGTGAGGAATGATACCTCTGTCTAGTTCTGTGTGGGGTGGGAGAAAGAACAGTACTTACACTAGGAACATCAATGTTTCAAACGCTTCATGCTGGCTCATGCCTGCTTTACACAAAATATGCTGACTTGCTCTGCTGCTTCCTCCACAATACATCAGGGCCTTAGTGCAGCAGGTCACAAAGGGCTGGGTTGGACACAGTCTGCAGTAAATGCTTTAAAACATGCAAGGACCCACAGATGTTTCTGCAGGGTTTGTAAGCTACTGAAATTATAAACCCCACAGGACATTTAAAGCCAGTGAAGCCCACAGGTATTCCATATTTGAGGATTGGTAAATATAAAAGACAATCTCTGTTTTCATTTAAAAAATCCCAAGGCTGTAGCAGTCAGTGTACAGCCCTCTATCTTGCAAAATAAACAGATGTAAATCATTGTAAACTGACAAACTTTCAGCTCTAGTGATCGATGTCCTAATGATCACAGGGTATTCGTGCATCCTCTATGGCTACCCAGCACTGGCAGTTGGGATGCATGGAAATGTTAGGTGTAGGTTCCTGCATTTTTGTGAGGTTTCCAGATCATCATGTGGCTTCCATTGATGGTATTAGGACAACTTTACTCTGGGCTGGTTGCCTGCAGCTGAGTTGGCACCTTTGGGCCTAGTGTGACAAATCTGGGCAATCTGTGACCACAAGGAAAGGGAGTTCAGTAACATGGGAGGGAACATGATCTAGTGGACTAGGCATGGAACTGTAAATAAAGGACTTCCACGTTATAATCCCAGTTCTAACATGAACCTTTTTGTGGCCTTGTTCAAATCATTTAACTTTTCCAGCTTAATTTTTCCATCTCCATAATGGGCAATAATGTTTACCTACCTCAAACTGGAAGGGGGAACAACAGTTTGTAGTTTGAGAATGAAATAGTATTTATAAAGTACAATATATGTACTGGTGTCAGAAGGGTAGCTGTGTTAGTCTGGATCTGTAAAAAGCGACAGAGTCCTGTGGCACCTTATAGACTAACAGACATATTGGCGCATAAGCTTTCGTGGGTGAATACTCACTTCATCAGATGCATGTAGTTCATGGTATAAATATGCAGGCAAGAATCAGTCTAGAAATAATGAGGTTAGTTCAATCAGGGAGGATGAGGCCCTCTTCTAGCAGCTGAGGTGTGAACACCAAGGGAGGAGAAACTGCTTTTGTAGTTGGCTAGCCATTCCCAGTTTTTGTTTAATCGTGAGCTGATGGTGTCAAATTTGCAAATGAACTGAAGCTCAGCAGTTTCTCTTTGAAGTCTGGTCCTGAAGGTTTTTTGCTGCAGGATGGCTACCTTTAAATCTGCCATTGTGTGTCCAGGGAGATTGAAGTGTTCTCCTACAGGTTTTTGTATATTGCCATTCCTAATATCTGACTTGTGTCCATTTATCCTTTTACATAGGGACTGTCTAGTCTGGCCGATGTACATAGCAGAGGGGCATTGCTGGCACATGATGGCATATATTACATTGGTGGACGTGCAGGTGAATGAACTGATGATGTTGTGGCTGATCTGGTTAGGTCCTGTGATGGTGTCGCTGCTGTAGATATGTGGGCAGAGTTGACATCGCGGTTTGTTGCATGGATTGGTTTCTGAGTTAGAGTTACTATGGTGCGGTGTGTGGCTGCCGGTGAGAATATGTTTAAGGTTGGCGGGTTGTCTGTGGGCGAGGACTGGCCTGCCTCCCAAGGCCTGTGAAAGCGAGGGATCGTTGTCCAGGATGGGTTGTAGATCACTGATGATGCGTTGGAGAGGTTTTAGCTGAGGACTGTAGGTGACGGCCAGTGGAGTTCTGTTGGTTTCTTTCTTGGGCTTGTCTTGCAGCAAGAGGCTTCTGGGTACACTTCTGGCTCTGTTGATTTGTTTCCTTATTTCCTTGTGTGGGTATTATAGTTTTGAGACTGCTTGGTGAAGATCTTGTAGGTGTTGGTCTCTGTCTGAGGGGTTGGAGCAAATGCGGCTGTACCTCAGCGCTTGGCTGTAGACGATAGATTGTGTATATGTACTGTTCACTGGGCTGCACACACAATCCTCCAGTTGTATGGGCCAAGGGCTTCCTGAAACCCCAGTTCATTTGAACAGTTGTCCCTTTACAAAGCTTTTTTAAAATGTTGGCAGCTACGCAAAGGCCTCAGCACAGAGATGGGATCCAGCAATGGGAGGCTTAAAGGAGCAGAGACCTAAATGCACATAATGTTTTTTTTAACATGAGTCTGTTACATCTGGGGCACATTCCAAAAACTAACCTTGTTCCCTCTCTTCCCTGTCCTCTTCCCCCCCCCACCCCCAAACAAACAAACAAAAACTCAAGAAGGGACAAAAATATCCTAAGGCCATCTTTGTGGCATAGTAGTGTGAACATGGTGGACTGATGTTTGGGTGGGTTGAGGGGAAGAAAGTGGTGGCAAAACATTGATTCTCAGGCCTGCTAAAAAGTGCTCGGGCTGTCTGTGTGGAGGTCATAAGTTTTAGATAACACACTCTCTCTCTCTCCCTCAATTCAGTGGGCTATTTGAATGGTGTTGAGGGAAGAAAAAAAATTATAGTTTGGGTAACCTTAATTGTATATTTTCTGTGTGTGTGTGTGTGTGTGTGTGTGTGTGTACTTCTTCCCTTAACATTGCACAGAAGTTGGTGTTTTTGTTTTCATTTTCCATTGCTTAGAATGTAAAGGAGAATCAAAATCCTTTTTAGTTATCCTAAATTCATAACCATGCTTGACTTTTTGAAAATACACAACTGGTCCATATTCACTTAGGAATATAAATCTCCTTCCCATGATTGTGCTGGGTTACATAGTTTTTGATAAGTTAAATTGAAATTCTGTTTTTGATTAATGGAAAATAATTAATGGAGCTGGTTTCTTAGCTTTCATGTTTTGTTGTGCTATTCAGTGCCTGATTAAATTTCTTAATTTTTGTTTTTAAGGGGTTTGTGAATATTTGTCCTTGAAAGCTTACATAAGTATTTTATTTGTATTGCCTGGAAGGATGTAGCTTCAGTTGATGATGAATCCTAAACAAGATACAAGGTAGCCTTTTTGCTAAGCTTCCTAGTGTAACCAAGGATTTGTACAGATAAATTATAGATAGGGCTCTCAAGCGATTAAAAAAATTAATTGTGATTAATTGCACTGTTAAACAATAATAGAACACCATTTATTTAAATATTTTGGATGTTTCCCACATTTTCAAATATATGACTTAAATTACAACACAGAATACAAAGTGTACAGTGCTCACTTTAGATTTGTTTTTGATTACAAATATTTGCTCTGTAAAAAAGAAACAAAAGATACAGTATTTCAATTCACCTCATACAAGTACTGTAGTGCAATCTCTTTATCATGAAAGTTGAACTTACAAATGTAGAATTAGGTACAAAAAATAACTGCACTCAAAAACAAAACAATGTAAAACTTCAGAGCCTAGAAAGTCCACTCAGTCTAACTTCTTGTTCAGCCAATTGCTAAGACAAACAAGTTTGCTTACATTTACGGGAGATAATGACACTTGTTTAAAAAAACGGGCTAATTAAATTTGTGACTGAACTCATTGGGGGAGAACTGTATGTCCCCTGCTCTGTTTTTTAACCGCAGTCTGCCATATATTTGATGACCCAGCATGTTGTTCATTTTAAGAATACTTTCCCTGCAGGTTTGACAAAACACAAAGAAGGTACCAGTGTTGGGTCAACTGCTGTAGCTATCTTTAGAAATCTAAGGTTTAAGAATCTGAAATGCCTTCCAAAATCTGAGAGGGACCAGGTGTGGAACATGCTTTCAGAAGTCTTAAAAGAGTAACATTACGATGCGGAAACTACAGAACCTGAACCCCCAAAAAAAGAAAATTAACCTTCTGCTGGTGGCATCTGACTCAGATGATGATAATGAACGTGCATCAGACTGCACTGCTTTGGATCGTTATCAAGCAGGATACATCGTCAGCATGGACGCATGTTCTCTGGAATGGTGGTTGAAGCATGAGGGACATATGAATGTTTAGCATATTTGACATGTAAATACCTTGCAATGCTGGCTACAAAAGTACAATGTGAATGCCTGTTCTCATTTTCAGGTGACATTGTAAATAAGAAGCAGACAGCATTATCTCCTGTAAATGTAAATAAATGTGTTTGTCCTAGTAATTGGCTGAACAAGAACTAGGACTGAGTGGACTTGTAGGATCTAAAGTTTTACATTGTTTTTGAGTGCAGTTATGTAACAAAAATATCTACTTTAAGTTGTACTCTCATGATAGAGATTGCACTATAGTACTTGTATGAGGTGAATTGAAAAATACTATTTTTTATCATTTTATAGTGCAAATATTTATAATAAAAATAATATAAAGTGCACTTTGTATTCTGCATTGTAATTGAAATCAATATATTTGAAAATGTAGACAAACATCCAAAAAAATACATTTCAATTGGTATTCCATTATTGTCTAACAGTGCGAGTAAAGCTGTGATTAATTTTTTTAATCACAATTACTTTTGAGTTAATCATGTTAGTTAACTGTGATTAATTGACAGCCCTAATTATAGATATATGGTGGTCTAAGCAAAAGGACTTTTCCAGGGAAATCTGTGCCAGCCATCAGAAAAGGCACAGCCCTAATTATAAGATCTTGGATCTTGTGTTTTAGATAGATAGAGAAGTTCTTTGAAGTTAACTTGCTTTTCATCTGAAATTTGACTTTTAGAGAGTATGGCTTCTAGATTGGATTGCTGCCATGTACTCTACATGGGATGACCATTGAAAAATTCCTGGAAGAATGAGCTGGTGCAACATGGGGCTGCTGAATGATGTCAGCTGCTGGTGTCCTACCACAGCAGGTCTTTGACAACTTCACTCCTCTTGTTTGCTGTGTACAATTCAAGATGTTAATACTGACCTACGAAATCCAGTTGGTGTAGTGCTGGCTATCAGAGACCCTTCTTTTCTCTAGGAAACCTTTGTGACAGTTAAGGTCAGCTGGGGCACCTGAGTTAATAGCTCCTAGATTCAAAAACTTCTGTGGACATGGAGCAGGGCATTCTCACTGAAGGGTCTTCCACTCCAGAATTCACTTTTCCCACTGGATTGACAGAGCTGAAGTTTGTAAATCTTTGTGGCATGGCTTTAGTGCCTCTTTTCTTAGGCTGCACCAGCATTGGGGGTTTTCTTAAAATCTGTCACGCTTGTTCTAACATCAGCGGCCAAAAAAGTATTGGAGAACAGCTAGCCAAAGACTCAAAAGTAATAGCAAAAAATGTTTTAAGTACATCAGAAGCAGGAAGCCTGCTAAACAACCAGTGAGGCCACTGGATAATTGAGATTCTAAAGAAGCACTCAAGGACAATAAGGCCATTGTGGAGAAACTAAATGAATTCTTTGCATTGGTCTTCATGGCTGAGGATGTGAGGGAGATTCCCAAACCTGAGCCATTCTTTTTAGGTGACAAATCTGAGGAACTGTCCCAGATTGAGGTGTCATTAAAGGAGGTTTTGGAACAAATCGATAAATTAAATAGTAACAAGTCACCAGGGCCAGATGGTATTCACCCAAGAATTCTGAAGGAACTCTTATGTGAAATTACTAACTGTAGTCTGTAACTTATTTAAATCAGCTTCTGTACCAAATGGCTGGAGGATAGCTAATGTAATGCCAATTTTTAAAAAGGGCTTCGGAGGCAACACTGGCAATTACAGGCCAGTAAGCTTGACTTCAGTACCGGGCAAACTGGTTGAAGCTATAGTAAAGGACAAAATTGTCAGACACGTAGATGAACATAATTTGTTGGGGAAGAGTCCACATGGTTTTTGTAAAGGGAAATCATGCCTCTCCAATCTACTAGAATTCTTTGAGGGGGTCAACAAACATGTGGACAAGGGGGATCCAGTGGATATAGTGTACTTAGATTTTCAGAAAGTCTTTGACAAGGTCCCTCTCACCAAAGGCTGTTAAGCAAAGTAAGCTGTCATGGGATAAAAGGGAAGATCCTTTCATGGATTGCTAACTGGTTAAAAGATAGGAAACAAAGCATAGGAATAAATGGTCAGTTTTCAGAATGGAGAGAGGTAAATAGTGGTGTACCCAAGGGGTCTGTACTGGGCCCAGTCCTAGTCAACATATTCATAAATGGTCTGAAAAAAGGGGTAAACAGTGAGGTGGCAAAATTTGCAAGTGATACAAAACTACTCAAGATAGTGAAGTCCCAGGCCGACTGCAAAGAGCTACAAAAGGATCTCTCAAAACTGGGTGATTGGGCAACAAAATGACAGATAGAAATTCAGTGTTGATAAATGAAAAGTAATGCACATTGGAAAACATAATCCCAACTATACATATAAAATGATGGGGTCTAAATTACCTGTTACCACTCAAGAAAGAGATCTTGGAGTCATTGTGGATAGTTGTCTGAAAACATCCATTCAATGTGCAGCGGCAGTCAAAAAAGCAAACAGAATGTTGGGCATCATTAAGAAAGGTGTAGATAATATCATATTGCCTCTATATAAATTCATGGTACGCCCTCTTCTTGAATGCAGATGTGGGCGCCCATCTCAAAAAAGATGTATTGGAATTGGAAAAGGTTCAGAAAACGATTAGGGGTATGGAATAGCTGCCATATGAGGAGAGATTAATAAAACTAGGAGTTTTCAGCTTGGAAAAGAGATGACTACTGGGGGATATGATAGAGGTTTATAAAATCATGACTGGTGTGAGAAAGTAAATAAGAAGTGTTATTTAATCTTTCTTATAACACAAGAACTGGGGGTCACCAAATAAAATTAATAGGCAGCAGATTTAAAACAAAAAAAAGGAAGTATTTTTTACCACACAACACACACTCAATATGTGAAACTCTTTGCCAGAGGATGTTGTGAAGGCCAAGAGTGTAACAGGTTTCGAAAAAGCACTAGATAAGTTCATGGAGGATAGGTCCAGTGGTGAGCTGCAGCCTGTTTGCACCGGTTCATGCGAACCGGTTGTTAAATTTAGAAGCCCTTTTAGAACCGTTTTTTCCCCAGCTCACCTCAGCTCTGCCTCCACCTCCTGCTCCTCCTTGCTTCTCCTTCCCCCGTGCTTCCCGCGAATCAGCTGTTCACGCGGGAAGCCTGGGAGAGCTGAGAAGCAAGCAGGCTTCCCCGGCCCAGGAAGACGACGCTGAGGTAGGAAACTAGGGGGGGCGTGTGCCCCGGCCGGTCTCCAGCCGCTGCCCATCCCCGGCCGCCTGTCCCCGCCTTCCCGGCTGCAACCCTCCCCAGCTCCGCGTCCCCGGCTGCCCGGCCCCGACCCTCCCCGGCCACCCAGTCCCGGCCCCTCCCCCCGACCCTCCCCGGCCCCGGCCCCTCCCCCCGACCCTCCCTGGCCACCCGGCCCGGCCGCGGCACCCCCCCCCCCCGGCCCCACGTCCCTGGCCGCGACCCTGCCCGGCCACCCGGCCCCGGCTCCGCGTCCCCGCCTGTCCCCGACCACCCAGGCCGCGGCCCCCCCTGGCCCTGACCACCCCGGCCCCGGGTCCCCGCCCGGCCCCGACCCTCCCCGGCCCCGCGTCCCTGACCCTCCCCGGCCACCGGCCCTGGCCGCAGCACGCCCCCCCCCCGGCCCTGCGTCCTGCCCGGCCCCGCGTTCCCGGCCGCGACCCTGCTTGGCCCCGCGTCCCCGACCCTCCCCGGCCACCCGGCCGTGCCCCCCCCCCTGGGTCCCCGCCCGTCCCCGCCCCTCCCCGTCCCCGCGTCCCTGACCCTCCCCGGCCACCCGTCCCCGGCCGCATCCCCCCCCCCCCTGGTCCCGCCGTGCCCCCACCTACCCGGATGCATGGCTCTTGACACGGCCCCCCAGCTCCGGCCCAGCCTGGCCCCGTGGCTCCAGCCGCCCCTGCTGTTTTGCCACGGGGCCGGTCTCCGGCAGCGCGGGTTTGGGCGTGGCGGCGGCCCCGGCTGCCCGGCTCCAGCTCTGGCCGCGGCCCTCCTTGGCTCCACCCGGCCAGCCGCCTGGCTCCGGCCGCCGGGCTCCCGCCACATTCTCCGGCCGTGCGACTCCTGTCCCGGCCCCGCATCCCCGGGCTCCCGGTTCCAGCAGCGGCCGGACTGTAGCGCCGCCAGCCACGTCCAGGCAGCGCAGTAAGGGGGCAGGGAGGGGGTGTTGGAGAGAGGGCAGGGGAGTTCGGGGGTTGGGGGGTCAGAGGGCAGGGAACAGAGGGATTGAATAGGGGCAAGGGTCCTGGTGGGGCAGTTAGAAAGGATCAGGGGTTGGATGGGGCAGTGGGAGGCAGTCAGGGTCAAGGGTTCCAGGGGCAGTCAGGGGACAGAGAGAAGGGGTGATTGGATGGGGCAGGAGTCCTGGGGGGCCATCAGGAATGAGAGGAGGGGTTGGATGGGGCGGCGGAGGGTACTCAGGGTACAGGGAAGGGGGGTGGATGGGGCAGGGGTCCCTGGGGTGGGGGGGCATCAAGGAACACGGGGGGTTGGTTGGGGCAGGAGTCTGGGTGGGGGCATGATCCCTCCTGGGGTGAGGAGGGAACTGGTTGTTATGATTTTGGCAGCTTATCACTGGATAGGTCCGTCAATGGCTATTAGCCAGGATGGACAGGGATTGTGTCCCTAGCCTCTGTTTGCCAGAAGCTGGGACGACGGGATGGATCACTTAATTGCCTCTTCTGTTCATTCCCTCTGGGGCACCTGGCATTGGCCACTGTCGGAAGCCGGAATACCGGGCTAGATGGACCTTTTGTCTGACTCATTGTGGCCACTCTTATGTTCTTATTAGTATGAAGACCTCTCCTTTTTTAATGTAATTTATTTGGAAATCTGGGTCTTTATTTAAACCTTTAAAAAATATACAGTGCTGCTTCACAGTCTGAGCTACATCACTTACGGACACATTACGTGGTGCAAGTTTATCATGAAATACCAGTACAAAGCTCCCTTTGTTGTAGTAGTCTTTGTTACAAGATTGCCTATAGTGTAGGGCTACAGAATTTCTAGCTTCAAGAAGTTCATTCTAGCCGCCTACTTCACAATTGAGTGCTCTCTCTCAGCTCTCAACAGAGACTCCTACAGAGAAGATGCGCTCTGGTGAAAGTAGGTAAAGATGTATGCAATAGTTGTATATGGTTTTAACAGAATCAAAGTGATGTCTGGGAAAACCTGTGAGGGTCTTGAGAGTTGTGTAGAACTTACCTAGATACTTTATTAACAGTATGAATTCTGAAAATGCTGGTAAATGTGAAATAATATAGTGATTTCTTAAATATTTTTGTCTGGGAAGTAAATTTAAGAATGAGTTAAGGTAGAAAATTCAAATGACAATTACATTATTATAGTTTAAACAAATCTGAAATACTAGAAAAAAGGAAAGTTACTGTTCCAATACTAAACTTTGTCCTTCTGTTTTCTTCCCCCTCCTGCCTAAGGGTGGGAGATGGTAATCATTGGCCACATGAAATTTGTTGAGAGTGTGAATTCTAGTGGTATGGTCTTTAGTTGCATGTTGTTACAACCAGTATCCACACGTCAAGATTGAATACAGCCTGGTGTCTGCTATGTATCTGGTGGGTATTGGGGCAGGTTAAGGGCATGTCCTTGGGACCCAGGCTCTATCCTGGAACAGGCCCCAAATAGATCAGCAGGTGTTGCACAACAAATAGCTGATGGTCAGCTGCTGTTGCAGAGTGCGGGATTCAGGCTAAGTAGGAAAACGAGAAATGTGGGTGTGTCTGAGTCCTCTGAGGTTACATCAGATAATTTGGTGACTGGCCTGAGGGGAGGCAGAAGCTGAGCCGAAATCTAATCTAGGCATTATATACTATTCATTGCTGTCATATGTGAGCACTAGTGTGACCAGATGTCCTGATTTTATAGGGACAGTCCTGATATTTGGGGCTTTTTTTATATGGACTCCTATTACCCCCCACCCCGTCCCGATTTTTCACACTTTCACCCTAGTGAGCACTGGGATCAAACAAGAAGGACTTTGCATGTAATTCAGGAGTAAAACCCACACTTGGTCACATGTGGTATTCTCTACACAAACTAACTAAACTATGTTAAAAGGTTGTGGTCTCTTACCCATTTCAGAAGCAAACACAGAGTAAGTACACAGAGTTTTCCAGCCCATATTCAGAGAGGGTTGAACTGGATTGGAGTTGTGTATTTTCCTCTTACCACTGATGAGTGCTATGGATAAATCAGTGTTGGAGGATTCTAAATGTAAGAAATTGTACTGCTCTTTTGTATTGTTGCTGCTTCTTGATGCTGCCTGCAAACAGGTGTTATGCTAACTAGCAGCTTGCTCAAGTTTCTCCAGAAGGGCATATCAGACATAGGTGCTGGAACTAGGGGTACTGTGGGTGCTGTCGCACCCCCTGGCTTGAAGTAGCAATAACAGCCCAGATACATGGTTTCCACCTTCAGCGCCCCCGCTATAAACATTGTTCTAGCACCCCTGATATCAGACTGCGAGTGAAAGAAAGTAAAGCAGAGGGACCAGATGAAATCAAATCTGAATGGCGTCATCTGGAATAGGAACATGTTTTCCTAGTGCTGCTACTTCCTGCAGGTGTCGAATCCAACGTACTGTAGCAGGTCAGTTCTCAGATCTTTTACCTCGTAGTTAGTTTTGTTAACAGAAGGGCACTGTCCAAGAATTTAACAAGCATCCCTGGCTGTGTGGACTTGCTTCCAGGCACTAAAAGTTCCATAGTGTGTTTTAAGGTACTGCTGTTTCAAACATTTAGTGTGCAGTAGCAGGGTCCATGCTGCCATTTTGTGTTCAGCTAGCATGCTGTAGATTTGCACCCTGGATTGCCACACACTAGCTGTCCATGTACATAAACCCTACTAGAAAGTATCAAGTTACTACTAAGTGTGTAAGGTAAGCTCCCTTCACAGATTGTAACATGGACTGTAGCATGTGAAAAGTCTAGTTCTCAAGGGACAAACTAATAAAGAGGGTAAACTATGCAAATTAATCTGCAGGGAATGCATTGATCTTTTTTTCCCCCTCTTTGCAGCATGATGTCTGACAATAAAACAAAGTCCACTAAGCCTGCAAACAAGACTCCTCCAAAGTCTCCTGCAGATCCGGCAAAAGAGAGAGCAGCCAAAAGGCTATCTTATGAGTCAAACAGTTCCCACGAAGGGGCCATGGCTGCAGAACTTACTGCTCTAGAAGAGGCTTTTAAAAAGTTTGCCATCCACGGAGATACCAGAGCCACAGGAAAAGAAATGCATGGGAAAAACTGGTCAAAATTATGTAAGGACTGTCATGTGATAGATGGGAAGAATGTGACAATCACGGATGTTGACATCGTCTTCAGTAAAATCAAGTAAGTTCCTTCCCTTTTCTTGCTCCCTTGTCTTGTTATACTTTGCACCCCCTCCCAGGTATATATTTTTATTTCCCTCCCCAAAGCTGGTGTGACTCGTAGAATTAACATTTTATGAGCAACAGCAGGTACAGCACACATGTACCTCTGCCACAATTACACCCTTTCATATTTGCTTTATGACACTTTGTTTGAAAATGTCCTTTAAACTTCTGAGCAGCTGTCCTTAGCGGAGTTGAGTGTTTCATGACTTAAGCTACAGTATGTTCAGGAAAGATCCATGTTTATCACCACAAGTTGCTAACACTTCCCCAGCACTTTTTAAAATTAAAGTTATGTACCTGTACTAACGGAGCTCTGGCTCAAGTCAGGCTACAATGTTGGTCAGTGAGGGGTCACCCATGCATAGTTTTACAATTTTTAAACACACTTGTAAGCCAGAGGGCAGATTCACCAGCTGGGGAAGTCCAAAGAGCAGCCACAGACACTCACTAGTTTTTTTTCCCCTTAGAGGCTAAGAGTCCAGTTTGACTGAGGTAATAAATAAGATTTTCTTGATGGTCCCAATCTTGTGTGGCATGGGCACGCAACTGCATCACAAATAGGCCATCCAGTTTTTGGTGGCTGAAGCCTTCTACTTATCAGCCACCAAAAACTGGATGGTGTACTGGTAATGAAGACGCATACGCATGCTGCCCAGAGATTGGCACTGCCAAGCATAGATGCCAGCTTTCTCCAGGCGCTGGTGAGTACCCGCACCGCCCACCCCTGGCCCCGCTCCAACTCCACCCCATCCCTGCCCCTGGCCCCACCCCCATTCCAACCCCATCCCCAAAGTCCCCGCCCTAACTCCACCCCCTCCCTGCCCATCCTGGATCCCTTCCCCACATCCCTGCCCCGGCCCTGCCTCTTCCCCCAGCGTGCCGCATTTCCCCTCCTCCCCCCTCCCTGTCCCATGAATCAGCTGTTTCATGGCGCAAGTGCTGTGAGGGAGAGGGGAGAAGCAGGACGCAGCAGCGCGCTCGCGGAGGAGGTGGAGGCGAGCTGGAGCAGGGGGGTGGGGCAGGGCCATGGGGAGCTGCTGGTGGGTGCTGAGCTCATTAGTCCCTCTGTCGTTCATTACCTTAGAAGTTGTTTAAGTTGCACAACACTTAGTTTTATTTAAGGACAAATTTTCAGCCAGATTCCTTAATTGTGCTAATAGTTTGCAGGAGGATATGTTTGCACATGCCCAAACCCACAGTTTCATGTGTAAATGCTGGTTTGAGGCCATGCAAATTGCGGCAGCTGCAGGTTCAATTAGGGAGACTTGCTGAAAAATTGACCCTTAGAGCCCACCAAAGATAAGAAAAACAGAGAAGAAAGGGCTCTTTACTCTTCATGGGTTGTCCACTGTGATGTATGCGAGTCATAGGATATCATGTCATTAATTCTTGAATGAATCCATTGTTTATGCTTCAACAACCTCATCCACTGGCTTTTTCTGAGTGGGGGGGAAAAATGCTGTTTGTGGTGAGTGTGTTTCCTCTCACAGCTGTTTTGGCGTAGGCACTCTAACCCTTTTGTTCTTGGGTTAGCCTCTCGCCATATCTGCTCCTGTGACAGTATTTTTCTGGAGATTCTGTTGCCATAACCAGTCTCTGTATTTCAAGTGGAATCTTATCAGTGAATTAGCCCATTGTAGTAGATGGCTAAGCTTGGAGGTGGTTGGGCTTTCAGTTTCGTGTTTTAATGAATTTTGATGGATGATGTCAATGTTTATTTTCAAGTATTCTTTGGTTTTGATAGGCTAGCAACAAATAAATATTTAAGTTTAACAGGAAATGACAAATCCTAGGGCTACTTTCGCAGGCCAGTTTCCATGCAGTAAATGATGTGATAGGTGTGACGAGGTGGGACTGTTCTTAATGTTTCCCCTGAATACTGGGTGGATGCCTCAGTTTCTGGTTGACACTCTGTCTCCTGGCAACTAATGGCCCGGGCCCTTCCCCCCTGCAAGGGGATGCTAAAGGTGTGGGAGAACAAAGAGGTCAGGTGACCTCCTGGCCCGGGAAAGAGACAAAGACCAGACAGGAGGGGCTGGAGGAGTTTTCAGTTTGGAGCTGGCTGGGGATGGGAAGTGAGGGCAGATGGGGTTGTCTGGCTCTCTGGGCCCCAGAATGGACCTGGCTGAGGGGTCCCCTTCTCTGTACCTACAAGCTCTGTTTTAGACCGTGTTCCTGTCATCTAATAAACCTCTGTTTTACTGACTGGCTAAGAGTCACGTCTGACTGTGAAGTGGGAGTGTGTGCAGGACCCTCTGGCTTCCCCAGGACCCCGCCTGGGCGGACTCGCTGTGGGAAGCGCACGGAGGGGCATATGCTGAATGCTCCAAGGTCAGACCCAGGAAGGTGAAACGTTGTGAGCTTCTTGCCCTGAAGACAGTCTGCTCCAAGGGAGAGGAGGTTCCCCAGAGTCCTGACTGGCTTTGTGGGGAGCAGTTCCAGAGCATCGCCTGGGGACTCCGTGACAATAGGCCCTTAGTATTGCAGAAACTGGTGTGCACTAGATTGATGGATCCTGAGAACTCAGACCTGATGCCTACTGGGTTGAGTGGATTCACTTATGCTCTGTGGGAGTGAGGTGTGGATCCAGTGGTGCAAGTAGGGCAGTATGGTACGCCATACCAGTAAGCTATTTATATCTGGTACGACGTACCGGAAAGACACAGGAGGAGCAGAATGTGTGGCCACCGGGTGGCCCCAGGCTGGCAACTCCTCCAGTGTGGCTGTACTGCCGCCAGCTCTTCCACACAGCTGCATGTGTACGTCTCCTGTCCGGGGTCTGTACAGCAGCCCTGCCGGAGGACAGGGCTGGGGGCGGGGCTGCTGCGACGGAGGAGCTGCCAGTGTGGGGCCGCCTAGCGCCCACTGTCTGCTCCTTTCGCCGCTGCAGTTTCCAGGAGAGCCCTGTGGTTCAGGGCTCTCCTGGGAACCGCGGCATGAAAGGAGCAGAACCCCACACTGGCAGCTCCTTCAGCATGGGAGTACTGCCCCCTGCCTTGTCCACCCAGGGCTATTCTCCGGCAGAGCCGCTGTACAGACCCCGGGCAGGACTCGGCAGCTGCAGCTGCGTGGAAGGGCTGGGGGAGGGGCTGGGGGCAGTACAGCCACGCTGGAGGAGCTGCTAGCGCGGGGCTCGGTTTGTCACTAGCGCGGGGCTCGGTTTGTCAGTATGTCTGAAAAAAATATTTTCTGCTGTCAGAAGGAGCTGGTTTGAAGCTCTTCTGCTGGCAATTCCCAAAGCAGGTGTGACTGTGAAGTGGTTATTGTTCCAGAGAGCAAGCCCTCCTCTTCTCTTATTAGCCCACGCAGGAGCTGTGCTGTGTCCACCCATGGGAGCGCTCCCCTCCCCAGGTAACGTGGGATGGATCATGGGGAGGGGGAGAGTGCGGGGCCCCGGGCTGGGGCAGGGTGGGGTCACACGGGGAGGTCACGTGCCTCTCTTCCCCCCCCCCCCACCTTAGCTGGTGCTGCATACCGGTAAGAAATGAATTCTGTTTGCACCACTGTGTGGAGCATTAGGGACATGGGGCTAGAGGAAGACCACACTGATATAAACACAGGCCACTTCCACTCCCCAGTGCTCCCTGCTCCCAAGGAGGTAACCAATACATGTTTTGTTGTATAAAAATTGCCCAGGAATTCCTGATGTCTCAACCTTTGCTGGAATGACAGAGCTGCAGTAACTCCCATGCAGCTATTACAGGGTTAATTGCTTCCTTCTTTAGGAATGGGGATCACTGGGTTCTTATTCTCATGACTGCTCTGGGGTGCTGGCTCTTCTGCCTGAGAGAGCCCGGTCTTCTGTCTTTTCTCCTGGCTGGCTGCTTCCTTCTGGAGTTATGCAGTGTAGTTGTAGCCGTGCCGGTCCCAGATCTATTCAGCGTGGGTGAAACCAAACAATCACTGTGCTCATGAATGAACTCACACAGAAAAATGATAAAAGACAAAACCACCCTCCCACCTGTGGGTGAACACATTTCAGCAATCACTTTGTATCTGACCTCTAAGTTCTCATCCACAACACGTTCCAAAGACAAGCCTGGGAGCTTAAACTCATAACTCTGCTAGACACTAAAAATCATGGATTGAACAGAGATGCTGGATTTATGGTTTATTACAACAACCTATAATCCACTAATTGCCTTGTTTTGTCCTATGACTGCAGAGGTGTCAGTGAGCCACTTTACCTTGAATGGTCCCTTAGCATATTTGCTAGCTACTTATGCTAAACAATCTGTTCCACCTTGCATTTAGCTGTCACACTCTTGAGTACCTTGCCCAGCCCTGAAGGAGAGCTCTGTGTGGTTCGAAAGCTTGTCTCTCTCACCAACAGAATTTGGCTCAATAAAAGATATTACCTCACTCACCTTGTTTCCTTTTGGAGCTGTCAGCCAAGGACAGTGCTGGAAGAAGGGAACTTGGTCTCTTACCCCCCTGTAAATCAACTGGAGAAACCAGTCTTCCACTATCTTGGAAGACTGTATGCATGCTCATTGCCTCTTTAATGTCATTCCTCAGTGCCCAGGCGGGGTGGAGTCATGAGTAGGATGTAAGTGTTGAGCAGCCACTGCTGGTTGGGTGGCTTTCAGAGGCTTCTACGCAAAGGTGCCAGAACCCAGGATTAGCTTTCGGGTACTGTTGTCTATTGATACCTGAAGTCACTGCATTTTTAATCATTGGAAGATAAAGTAATTTATTTTAGAATATTAATTCCTTATTAACTAATTGCCCACCCATTGTCGGCAAGTGCAGCATAAGTTTTGAACGTTCCCTCTGTGTAAATTATTATTTTTAGCTATGACATTTCTTTTTGTATTTTATCAGTGGGGGGAGAAATAGGCAATAACTGTCATTTAACTGTGAAAATTTCAGTATTTCAAGCCTTCCTTAAAAGATTCTACCAGATCATTTCTGTATACCCTTTTTCAGTAGTCATTTTTCCAACTTGTTTTTGTGATTTGTATTTTATTGTTTTGGTTCATTGTAACGGAAGCTTTAATTTTCACTAGAGATCACATATATATTTCAAGTAGCGTTTTAATTGACAGTTGTGTTAACAGGATCAGTGAAATCCCCTGAAGTGCTGAACAGTGCACACATTTAAAAGGTTAAATAAAAACTAGAATGAAATCTTATATGTGTAGAAGGCTAACAGGCTCAACTGCTGGAACACTGGCAATGTAGTCACTTTCTGGACACCTGGGAGACATGAGTAAGCTTGGTGTATACTGGTTGTGCTCAAACAAATGCAACGTCTCCTTTCCTTCTCCTCCCCTCCATACCTGACCAAAAAAATCAATGGGCAGATTCTGTGACCCTTACTCACAGATTGAGTAGAGCCTACTTTGTTGGGAGTAGTCCCATTTTCCCCCAGTGGGATTATTTCTAGAGAAAGGTAATAATCAGTGTAAGGTATGTGGGTTTTAGGCAGAGTTTTGTTGAAAAAGAGTTTGGATTAAAAAAATTCAACCAAAAGTTCAACATCAAACACCTGAAAATGGAAAAATATTGATAGGAGAATACCACTGTGGTGCCTCATGGGAGTTGTAGCTCCCATTCTCCTCTCTGGGTTGGGTTCCCCAGCTGGACTACATCTCCCATGATACACCATGGCCAAGGACTCCAAGGGTGCATTATGATGGCTCAGCAATAGGGGAAGCCATGATGCACTATGGGAGATGTAGTCTAGTCAGGGAGCCAGGCCCATAGAGAACAATGGAGGCATGAGGCACCATGGAGGCATTTCCAGATTGGATTTTCAGCTGGAATTTTCAGTGGGGACAATTTTCTGATCAGCCATACTCATAGGGTATAACTGGAAAACTTTGTGGAATCTGGAGACAATTTAAGCTTAGTGAAATCAGTCTTCAGTCAGAATCACTATATCTACATATGTATGGCTGCTAGTCTGGGATGAAGGATAGCTTCTGAAAATCAGGAATATGTGATCACTGCTGACTCCTTTGCTCAAAGTCATCTGAGTGATGGAGTTTGTTCAGTTGTTACCTTTTTCTGCTACAGGAAAGCATTCTCCCCCCTGCAGAGTGCTGGTACTGATAGAACACATTGGAACTTTCCCTGGGAGGTGCTGAACACCTTATAGGATCTGGTAATCTTTTCTCAACATGAACAGCATTTATTGGACTAAGCAAACTTAATCTATGAAAGTTATAGTGAATCTACACTGTTTGAAAGGCTGGAAATGTCTGTCTTTCTTTCCTTATAGCTTTTAAAGGAAGCTCAGCTAAGGTTCATTATATTACTTAGCATTGATGATGAAGCCATGTGGTAGCTTGATTACACTATTTCAATTAAAATGAAAAATTTGGAGTCACTGCCAGTCTCTAGATGGGGACATAAATTCAGATTGGATTGTAGTTATGCTGGTGGCCTTGGGTGAGAGGATGATATACAGGGTTGAAGATAAATTGAACAGATCTGGGAGTGAATGGCTTCTGAATGTACATTAAGGTAAGAGGAAGGGGAAGCGTCGGTATGAAGAACATAAAAAGGTCGAGATGATTGGAAAAATACAACAATGTGTGTGGTGTTACAAGAATATGTGAGTTGAGTTCATTGTTATTTATGGGAATGTATTTTTTTGTTTGATAATCATCTGGATATTTACAGACACTTAAGAAAACACTCATAAATCCCAGATGTTTGATGGATTTTAGCACAAATTTCTATCATCTAAAATTTCATTCCAGAAATGTATTATTTGTAAGGCCCTACTTAATTTGTAAAATTGCAGATTCCTCAATATTAGGCTTCCAGTGCAATTTTGATTTTTATTAGCTTGGTGTGCAGGCCACAATTTTGCAGACATTTTCAGGTTTGCAACACATGCTTTTTTTCCCTGTTAGTGTAATAGATCCCCATTTATCCAAACTGATAAAGCCTGGGGCTCGGACTGTCAGCCCCGTGCATTAATGACTGAATATAGTTGCAGCAAAATGTCTGGTTATCACACAAAAATTAGGCATAACTTAATACTTGAGTGTTTGTATTATTCCAGCAATTTTTTCTTAAACAAATAGATCTTCTCTGGCTTTTCCACATTACCACAGTTAATAAAGGTCCATTATTACTTTTCTGTGATTTTTTTTCCATGTCTTGTCTGCAACTCAGCCACAATTATTTAACAATCATCCAGTGATTCAAGTAGGACCTTAATTATTTGCTATTTGATCACCATTCATTACTCTCCAATTTAAAAACTTTGTCACCCAGTCAGAGAATGTAAGCGGAGGTGACTAGTTACAGACTGTAAATAGCTGAAGTGAACAGCTTGAGAACAACTCAAAGGCTGTTCACACAGATGAATATTTATGTATAAAGCATTCATTGGTAGAAACTGGGATTCCGAACAGGAAAAAGAACTAAATTAACAACAAATAATCAAACCAGCTCGATTCAGAAGGGTTTAATTAACCAGTCTGAGAGACCGAATAGGGAAACAGATTTCTGATTTACGTGTTTTACATGCACCAAAAAGTTCAGACACATTTCTCAATATCAATAACATCATATGGATATCGAACAGTGCTATTTCACTTTTTCTTGCCTTGTAAAGGCAAGTGGAATTATTCTAAATGAATGATAAAGTTTTACAGTGCATTGTGGGATAAAATAAT
Source organism: Mauremys mutica (assembly GCF_020497125.1). Taxonomy (NCBI): domain Eukaryota; kingdom Metazoa; phylum Chordata; order Testudines; family Geoemydidae; genus Mauremys; species Mauremys mutica. Next base: position 180,455,106 of record NC_059073.1, read on the forward strand.
GTATTAAATCCAGTAAACCTAGACTGTGAAAGCATTCCTTGCCACATACACTTTCAGAGAGAGAACTGTTAGGTGGAAATGCTCATTGCCTCCCTGAAACTACCAGCAAAACTATGTAAATGATTATTTATCAGATGAACAAGTTCAGCTTGTCATGGGAGACAGTAGACTCAGAATGTTATCACAGCCTATAGAGTCTTTTTTTTCCCCACATACCCCCAGGGTTTTATGCTATGGTATGTTGCCCGTGCTCTTATTTATATTGAAGGAGAATCCTGGTTTTAAAGATAGCTTTGTATTTCAATTTCCTCATGTGTGATTTTTATTATAATTGTTTTACTGTCGTGTATGAAACCAGCAAAAACAAACATACATACCACTGATAAGCAAAGAAGCCAAGGTTTACTTTGTGGAAAGTGTAATTTTTCAAAAGGTCCTCAATCACGCTTTGCGTATTTAATGCTGTAATTCAAAGCCAGGCACAGCCACAATAGTGTCCCGCCAGAAGGGAGATACTTTTTCAAGATATTGGATAGTGAATTTTCATAGCAGAACCTCAAAAAGTCATTTATTTAGCATGGATGTTTCTGTAACTGTGATAACCATACTTCTGCCTGTATGCTTGGCTAATGTTAAAATACTCTGCTTTAATAGAAAATATTTAATAATATTAGCTCACTCGATCACTGCTATTTTTTCTTGCACCTTCTGTGCTTTATTTAGGAGGTATGTTTCTTTTATGATTAGCATACTAAAAAGAGTGGTAATGCAGGCTGGACAGTACTGTAAAGTTGTTAGAGAAACACATCAAGCAAACACTAGGTAAAGTTTGGAATGGAGGGTTCTTTAGGCATTTTTCAACACTGGGAGCAGCTGCCTTCCTTTTTAGAAGGTTTCTTCTTCTTTGAGTGCTTGCACGTGTCCATCCATTGTAGGTGTTCGCACACCCCGAGCACAGTTGCTGGAATGTTTTCCCTTAGTGGTATCCATTGGGTCAACTCTAGCATCCCTGGCATTGTGCAGTCATAGCGTTTGTATAAAGGGCTCTGACGACCTTGATCCCCTTCAGTTTCTTCTTACTGCCCGTGACAGTTGCTGGAACCCTCATTGCCTAGGCAATCCTTCTCTTAGTGGATTTTCTCTCATTTTTAGTGTACATAGTTAGTGTAGTTTTAGTAGTTTCTAGATAGTTTGGTCTCCACCGCTCTGAGACAGCGGAGCTGTCCACCATCCCGGTGCTAGTCAGGCCTCAGTCACCGGGGTTCAAGCCTTGCACTTCGTGCAGTAAGTCTATGCCTATGAGCGAGCTGCACTCAAGCTGCCTCAAGTGCTTAGGGGAAGCTTGTAGAAAAGACCACTTGCCAAATTTGCAAGAAGTTTAAGCCTGGATTCAGAAGGACCAAGCTGCTCAATTGAAGGTCTTCCTCATGGAGGCGGCCCTAAGACTGGCCTTGGCGCTGTGCGTGGACATGGCCTGAAGCAACTCGGCCTCGATGCCGATTGCTCTTCCATCAACACAGGTCTCTGGGCACCGATCATCTTCCCCAGTGCCCAGGAAGAAACACCGTAAGCACCAAGAGAAGAGCAGATCTCCAGTGCCAAAGTACAAGGGAGATAGATAGCAAGACCCATGCTGAGCCGCTCTTTGTCCCCGGTACCTCACCATCAGGTGCCCGCACCCATGGCACTGCAGCACCCTATGACGCCTCCTCAGGGTCAACGCACTAGCCAGTTTGCAGTGCCGTTGACTCCTGAAGCCTTCTCTGTGGGGTCTGCTAATCCTGCTGGTACTGGGCTCACTGGAGAGTCAGGATCTGGCACCTCTGGTGTCCCCAAGTGGAAGGGAATCTCCACCAGCTCCTTGCCCAATGCTGCAATAGCTGTGCAAGGGAAAACTGTCACTGACAGTTGCAAGATCTCCTTGGTGACCCTCTCAGGCACCGAGTGGCATGGCATGGCCCTGGTCTCCACAGCATAGCTCATCATCATTGGACTCGGAAGTGGAATTGTATTTTCCCCCATCAACGCAGCTGACCTTGCTGCTCCCCAAGCCATTCTTACCCCACCTTGGCACCGAGTTCTTCACCAGTAGCCTGGCCATCATCTCCGTGGGGTCCGCCTACAAGGCGGTGGCCCTTCTGGAACCTGTGGGAATTAGCCCGAGGTGGGGAAATCTCCTGAGATGCTCTTACTCAGTTGTTTCGGAAGCCAGGGTGCCCCCAGTACCACACAGAAATAGATACCTCAGAAATCGACTGCGGTACCGGACACAGCACTGAGCCCCAGGAGGAAGCCCTGTAGGCTCCTGTGGATGCTGTAGAACCAGCTGAGGTGCCTGGTCCAACATTAGCCTCCTCTTCCTCCTCCCCAGATGAGGCCGTGGTGTCACCAGGGCTTTCCTACCTCCGGACGACCATAAGGCTTACCAGAGCCTATTGAAACAGGTAGCCTCAAGCCTAGTGGTCCAAGTGGAGGTGGTCAAGGAGGTGACCCATGGCCTCCTGGACATTGTTTCGCCAGTGGGCCTGTCTAGAGCGGCTCTACCACTGCATGATGCCATCATGGAACCGATTAAGGCCCTGTGGCAAACCCTAGCCTCCCTCCCACCAATGGCAAAGTGCATGGAGCGTAAATACCTTGTTCCTGCCAAGGGGTACAAATTTCTTTTTTTGCACTCTTCCCCCCCCCCACCCCACCCCACCCCCCGCCCCGGAAGGGAGTCGGTGGTTGTGAGCAAGATCACCATGAACAGCCGGGTTCTGCGCCCAAAGCAAAGGATACTAAGAAGTTGGACCTCTTTGGGCAGAAGACATACCCTGCTGGGCGCTATGACTTTAATATGTGGGAGTTGCTGACAGAATTTAGGGAGCTACTTCCCCAGGCTGGAGTTTTCTTCTCTAATTGGGTAAGGCAAGACCATGGCTTGAGCATCCCTGCAGGCAGTTACAGGGCTTCCCCAGGAAGTGCAACAGACCTTCCAGGGCCTCCAGTTCGAGGGTTCCGTGGTTTTCTCGGAGAAGACGGAGGATAGACCGCACGGCCTTAAGGACTCCAAGGCAACTTTGAAATCCCTGGGACTTTATGTACTGGCAGGTTCAAGGAAGCAGTATAGGCCACGGCAGATGAGCCGTTAGATCGTGCAGACTGCCAGGCAGGACCAACAGAGGAGGAGGAATGGGGATTTAGGTGCAGGGCCCCTCCACAGGCCCCACGCAGTTGGCTCCCAGACACACTTGGTCGTCCAAACACTCGTTTTGACAAGACGCTCAGGGTCGATATTGCAATCCCATATGTATTGGATCCAGCTAGCCCCCATTCTCCAAACACCTTTCCTACTTCCTGGATGCCTGGACCCATATCACCTCAGATCACTAGGTTCTTAGCACGATAGAACTGGGTTTACAACATCCAATTCCTTTCTACCCCACCTTTTCCTCTCCCCCTCTTCCCCCGGTCCCTCTACAGGGACCCTTCTCACTAGCCCTTATTGGAGCAATAAATCCAGCCCCTCCTTTGGGTGGGAGCTGTGGAGGAGTTCCCATTCACTTGAGAGGAAAGGGGTTCTATTCCTGCTCTTTCCTAATTCCAAAAGCTAAAGGTGGTCTCTGACCCATTCTAGACCTGCAACATCTTAACCAATATCTCAAGAAACTGAAATTCTGCATAGTTTCCTTGGCTTCCATCATTCCCTCGCTGGATCCTGGGGATTGGTATGCTGCCCTCGATCTGTGACCAGGAAAACCTGAAATACAGAAATAGACATTTCCTACAGTTCGTAATGAACCGAAACCACTACCAGTTTGCGGTGCTCTCGTTTGGCCTGTTGGCCGCCTTGCGGGTTTTCTCAAAGTGCCTGGTGGGAGTAGCGGCCTTGCTCAGAAAGAAGGATAGTCCACGTGTTCCCATACCTCAATGACTGGCTGGTCTAGAGCTCAAGTGGAGGCTCATCCAATCAACATTCAAAGCATTGGGCCTTCTGTTAAATGTCCAGAAGTCCACCTTGATCCTGGTCCAGAAGATAGAGTTCATCGGAGCACTACTCGACTTGGTGCAAACATGGGCTTTATGTCCGGACGACTGGTTACTCTCGATTGTGTTCCTGATAAGTTGGGCCCTACCAAATTCACGGTCTATTTTGGTCAATTTCAGTCATAGGATTTAAAAAATCTGAAATGTCATGATTTCAGAAATTTAAATCTGAAATGTCACGGTGTTGTAATTGTAGGGATCCTGACCCAAAAAGGAGTTGTTGAGGGGTCATAAGTTATTGTAGGGAGGGTTGCAGCACTGCTGCCCTTACTTCTGCCCTGTTGCTGGTGGAGGCTCTGCCTGCACAGCTGGGTGGCCGAAGAGTGGCGGCTTCTGGCTGGGAGTCCAGCTCTGAAGGCAGAGCCGCCACCAGCAGCAGGGCAGAAGTAAGGATGGCATGGTATGGTATTGCCACCCTTACTTCTGTGCTGCTGCCTTCAGAGCTGGGCCCTCGGTCAGCAGCTGCCACTCTTTGGCTGCCCATCTCTGAAGGCAGCAGCACAGAAGTAAAGGTGGCATGGTATGATATTGCCACGCTTACTTCTGTGCAGCTGCTGGCAGGGCATTGCATTCAGAGCTGGGTGCCTGGCGGAGAGTGGTGGCTGTTGGCCATCCGCCAAGCTCTGAAGGCAGCACAGAAGTAAAGTTGTCAATACTGTGACCCCCACCCACCTCCTACAATAACCTTCAGCCCCCCCTGCAAATCCCTTTTGGGTCAGGACCCCAATTTTGAGAAACGCTGGTTGCCCCCGGGAAATCTGTATAGTATAAGGTAAAAGCACACACAAGACCAGATTTCATGGTCCGTGATGTTTTTTTCATAGCCATGAATTAGGTAGGGCCCTACTGATAAAATCTCTTCAAGATTGTCGGAACAAGACTATGCGAAAGTGCCTGAGCCTCCTGAGTCACGTGGCATCATGCATACATGTAGTGCAACATGCGAGACTAAGACTCAGACCTCTACAAGCCTGGCTAGCCATGGTCTGCTCCCCCTCTTGCAATCACCTGGACTCAGTGCTCACGGTTCTGGTACAGGTCCTCAACTCGCTGACATGGCAGCTGGACAGCCAGACAGTATATGTGGAGGTACCCTTCTCAAATCCACAGTCATCCTTGTCTCTGATATGCACTGCATTGGCCCTTGGCTGGGGAGCCACTTGGGGTCCCTCAGAACTCAAGGTCTTTGGACCCAAGAAGAGCTCTCCCTGCACATCAGTGTCAGGGAACTCAGGGCAATATGTCTAGCCTGCCAGGCATTTCTGGCCCCACTTGGTGGGCAAGTGCATTTTGATCCTCACAAACAATATGACTGTGTTCTACATAAACAGGCAGGGCGGGGCACATTCTTCCCCCCTATGCCAGGAAGCAATCTGCCTGTGGGAGCTCTGTATCAATTACTCCATCAGCCTAGAGGTATCTTATCTTCCTGGGACCCAGAACCAGCTGGCAGATCGCCTCAGCTGATCTTTCTCCTCTCACCATGAGTGGTCTCTCCGTCCAGACATCATGAAGGACATCTTCCAACAGTGGGGGACTCCCGTTAGAGATCTGTTTGCCACCCAAACCAACAGGAAATGCTACCAGTTCTGCTGCCTGAGAGGTCACAGCTCAGGGTCTCTTGCAGATGTGTTCCAGTTACAGTGGACAAGGTGCCTATATTATGCATTTTCTCTTATCCCGCTGATTCACAAGGTTTTGATGAAGATCAAGCGGGACCGAGCACAGGTCATCCTCATAGCCCTGGCGTGCTGCAGGCAACATTGGTTCTCCATCCTCCTAGGCATGTCCATGGAGACACCAGGGCAGCTTCCGCTGCACCCAGACTGGATATCCAGGAATTGCAGCTGGCTGCGGCACCCTAACCTCACATCCTTTCATCTGATGGTCTGGAAGCTCCCTGGCTGAATCCGGAGGAAGTAGTTTGCTCGGAGCAAGTCCATGAAGTCCTAATGGGCAGTAGAAAGCAATCCACCAGAGCTACCTACCCAGCAAAATGAAATCAATTCTCCATCTGGTGTTCCCAACGTCAAGTCCTGTCCTTGCAGTCATCTCTGGAACTTGTTATAGATTATCTGCTTCTGCTCAGACAACAAGGTCTAGTCCTTTGCTCAGTCAAGGTCCATTTAGTGGCTATCTCAGCCTTCTATCTCAAGATTGATAGCAATTCTGTCTCTTCACACAACATGGTCATCTGGTTTCTCAAGTGTCTGGAGAGGGTATACTCGCTCCCACGTGGGACCTAAATCTTGTCCTGTCAAAGTGCATGACCCATTGAAACCGCTGGCAATATGTTCGCCATTGCAATCAAGCAGTTTTTCTGCCAGTGTTGTACCCTAAGCCACATGCCAATAGAGAGGAACAGCGCCTCCATTTGTTGGACATTCAGCGTGCCCTGCCTTTTTATATACAAACAATCAAACTGTTCTGTGGATCCACTCACCTCTTCATAGCGATAGGAGAAAGAAAGAATGAAAGGTCTCTCCACTTCTGCACAGAGAATCTCATTGTGGGTTACTTTGTGTATCAGAGCATGTTAGGAGCTCATGGATATTCTGCCCCCAGCTAATATTTTGCTTTCCATAGCTTGAAAAAACAACAATACTCCCAGATCTGATGTCACAGCCTCAATGTTTTGGTGGACTAATTGGGTCAAATTGGGTCAATGATATGATATTCTTAACCTCTTTCAGAGGGTATGGCTGGAGAGTCTTGCCCGCATGCTCGGGGTTCAGCTGACCGCCATATTTGGGGTCGGGAAGGAATTTTCCTCCAGGGCAGATTGGCAGTGTCCCTGGAGGTTTTTCGCCTTCCTCCGAAGCATGGGGCAGGGGTCGCTTGCTAAAAGAGTGGGTAGATCGGCTAATGTGGCCTGCATCTTGCAGGAGGTCAGACTAGATGATCATAATGGTCCCTTCTGATCTTGAATTCTATGATTCTATGATTCTATAATCTAACGGTCCATTCTACAAGGTCTCAAGCCTCCTTCATTGCCTTTTTGGCATAAGTTCCAATTCATGACATCTGCAGGGTGGCAACTTGGTTGTCGGTTCACACGTTCATGACACGTTACACCATTACACAACTGGCCAGAGACAATGCCGACTTCAGCTAGGCTGTGCTACGGTCAGCCTGTCCCTAATCTCCGAACGTACCTCCAGTACAACTGCTCGTGTGTCACTTACATTGGAATGGACATGTGCAAGCACGCAAAGAAGAAAAATGGTCACTAATCTTTCTGTAATGGTTATTCTTCAAGATGTGTTGCACATCTCTATTCCAAACCCACCCTCTGTCCCCTCTCTTGGAGGCAGTCGGCAAGAAGAAACTGAAGGGGAGCAGGGTTGGCAGGGCCCTTTTATATCAATGATATGAGTATGCGACACCCAGGGGCAGGAGAGCTGACCCAACAGATACCAGTAAGGGGGAAAAAATTGGCATCTGTGCTCAGAGCGTGCACACACCTACATTGGAATGGACACGTTGCAACGCATCTCAAAGAGCAACATTGGAGAAAGGTTAGTAACAATTTTGTCATTGGTTTCCCCCCCCCCCCAGTCTTATGTCACATTTTCCTCAGGGCTGACAGCTGATTTGTAAAATCTGTTCATCTGCATTTCTTGTAATGGCTAAGCCATGTACCTGCAGGGACAGTGTGATGAGTTTGGTGAGTCTTGTGGCCCTAGAGACAGTTGGCTCATTGATGACTAGCTAGAAGTGGAAAAATATAAAACGTGTCTGGATTTTCATGTTAGTCCACCAAAACATTGAGGCTGTGACATCAGATCTGGGAGTATTGTTGTTTTTTCAAGCTATGGAAAGCAAAATATCTAAGAAGAACAGATATGATTGCCCTCTGACCAGCATTCCGACGTGTTGCTTTGGGAACATAAATTTCTTTGTTTATTGGGGTCAGCAACTGCTCAGGGGAATTTGATACACTAGATATGCCATACACATGCTCCACTTGTTGGATGCAGTTAATGTGGTGGTGGTAATAATAGCCCTGATATAAATATCATTGCCCTTATTTTAGAAGTGCAAGCACTTAACACTGTAAGAAAATGGTTTATGCACTGCCATAAAATTGCTAATTCTGTGACATTACTTTATAGAAAAATCAAAATATTTCTGTTTATACTGGCATGTTACTATGGATGCAGGCAGGCCTGGGTGACGTCATGCCTTGGCTCTCCTGTGAGCATTTATTTAGGTAGTTGTCTCCATGGAAACATTTGTTTGTTTTGATGTTACTATGTGTTAAATTTTAAACAATTTTTTTTTGTGGTTCAATACCAGTTTGTTACTGAAGACTCCTGTTTAAATTAGAGAAATCCTGTAAATATACTTTACCTCTCCTACCCTCCAAAAATATTGTGCAGCAAAAAAATCAATCAAAAGCATAATTGTACCCTTAAATTCCAGTAATAGCTTCTGACATTGCTTTGACATGTTTCATTGTTGCTGGGAAAGCTATGTATTCTAAAGACCAGAAAACTCTCCTCCATGTTTTTGAGAGAGGAATGTTTTTGTTCCCATGGAGAACCCTCACAATATACTGTGCTATGTCCTGATCTGAACAGATCTACCCATGTTCTTACATACTGGCAAGTCAGCTGTTTAGCCTGGTTCCCACAGTCCGGGTCAACTAAGTCTCACAAGTAATGCTTCTACCTGAGGCCAACTGGGTTTTAATTCAACAGTAGCTAACTGCTGTGGTAAAATCATGGAAGGATTAAACCAGATGTGATCAGCCTACACAGCTACTTAGTTCAAACTCCTGGCAAGGATGAGAATATGCTTTTCCCACTTGACAGTCAAAATACAACCACAGCTGTCGTTTATTTGCATTGAAAAATATTACTTCAAACACTTGTAAAAGAGCAGCACTTTGAAACCTGTGCTTATTCAAAAGTCCTCCCAAGAAGTTGGACTGAAGTACGTCCTGTTTAATAAACGCTTTGATGCCTCTTGTGGCTTTTTATAAATATATTGTGCAATGCAGTGAGACTTCCAAATCAACTCTCCTAGGTAAATGAAGCATATTTATAGTAATACACAGTTGAAAATTGTCATCTTTCCTATTGGAATTATTCTCAAAGTGGCATTAGTATTTTGATTTTAGAATCCCACCTGATAACTGTTCTACCTGTTTTATGTGATTTTTGCACACTGTATCTGATTATATGGGGAAATGAGTACTAATTGGATTTGGAATGATACCTAGGGAATTATCTGTGTTTAATCAATCTCTGACTTTCAGGCTGACTGAGAGAGGGCACAACTGAAAGCTGAAAAAGCAGGTAAATTACAGCAGAAAGTGATTTAAAATAGTTATTTCTTCCTTCAGCACACCTCAGATATGTTAATTGAAACTACAATTCAGATGGGGCTGCCTAATCCACTGTAGTATCCAAGAAGCCAAAGACCTAAATTAAGGTTGCTATTATGTATGTATATCAACAAACGTTAGTGGTGGTGATGATGGTTATTGTTTAAAATAAAAAACCAAACAACCTAAGTATTTACAAGCATAGAAGTGGGCAGTCCTGGGAAAGTGTATGTGAATATTTATCTACCATCTAATTTGTGCAAATGTAAAATGTATAGGTCAGTAATGTATGATAGTTATGATTTTAAAAATAGTATTTTGTGTGAACATATTTCACATGAATACTTATCTCTGGCAGTATTTGTGTTTTCTTGGAACTTCCCAGCTCCTTTGTGTGCTTACACGACATCACATATAGTATGTATTGTCCAACAGCTTTGCTGTCCAGTACAGTTTGCATGAAGCAGTTCTTGATTTATGAGGGCTTTTTTTTTTTGGTTTTGAATAAGAATAGGGCTCTGATATCAGACAGTCTCTCATATAGCTCTCATCACTTCAAGTAGAACTGCATTTTCATATTACTCCAGTTAGACTGTAATGTTTTTCTTACCTATTTAATTAACCAAATCAAATGTGTTTTTAACTATACAAGCTAAAAGCTGGAACCCCGTTTACTGATAACAAATAAGTAGTTTCTAGATCAATAACAAGGTTAGTGTCCCTCCCCTTCTCCATGGAAACAAAACCAAAACAAAATAAGGTATTAGCCAATCTATAAGGAACCTAGCAGGATTAGTCTACCTGTAAGGAATTTAGCAAAACAAACTCTGCCTGGATAGCCTGCCTCTATCATTTTGCTCCTTCCTTAAGCACCCTATTCACAAAAATGTTGGTTGTTTTATGGATAAATGTAGGTAGAATTCGTATACCTAGAAAAGGAAGAATCCTTAAAACTCACATTGCTCCTGAATTCTGATGGGAGTCTTAAAATGTTCACTCTAAAATCCCCTCAGATGACTTGCTGAGATCCTCATAAGGTATGACTGTAGGAGGTGGGATTTATTATTAGCCAGATTAATGTCTTGCGTTTATACCTAAATCTAGTAACCCAGAACTGCTTCATACAACAAACTATACTAGATATGAAACAAAGTTACTGGACAGTATGTATTGCATGTGCAGCCAAAGCTGCAAATATTCCTGATTATGTGCTTCACGCTATTCCTGAAGGTTTGTAAAAAAGGTTAAGTACTGTCTTGAAGTTATAGGAGCTAAATACATGTTATTTTTAGAGGAAAAACGTTAGTGGACGAAAGATATATCTAATTTCTATGCATCATAAAGTAACTAGATCAACTAGGAAAGGTTACTATAACCACCTGAAATAGATATTTTAACATACCATTAGAGCAGTAACCTGGAATTTATTTAATCTGCCTTTGGCCAGATAACCGCTAAAAGAAATAAAAGATATGGTCCCTCTCTGGGGAAAAAGTATGTTACTGTACTAAAGGAAAAATGCATGTGCTAACCTGAGTCAGTGGCACAGCTGTTGTGCTGTTCCTGTTATCCAGAGCTGCTTAGGGTGTTTGTAATAGAACCAGAACAATCTGCATGGCCATGCTTAGTGAGGGAGGCTGTGTTGTACCTCTATTTTCAAATGTATTTCTGAACCCATCTTTAGATATTGATGGCACTAGTAAACTGAGGAAGGATTAGCCAAAAACCCAGCTTGAGTGATTGCTGAAGCTTCTGTGTTACATGGTCTCCCACTTCCGTTTGTATCATGAATTACTGTGAGGCTCTCTTGCGGAAATAGGTTGGCAGAAAAACATTTTCAGCTGTACATAAGCTGACATTAATCATGCTATTGGAACCCTTGGTTTGTAACTGGTTGGGATCTTGGGATACTTGAGAGCAGGAATCTGGAGCTAGTGTTACAGAGGAGGAATGGAAAAGTTCATTTTGCAAATGCTAACTGTGCAGCACATGATCCGGCCTGTAGAGTTGTACACGACATGATCTTACATCAGCAGTGTTGGATGTAAGCCAAACGAGTACAGTGTAATTTTCTTTATTTCAGCGTGTCACTGGAAGTGATGCCGTCCAGAAGACACCTTCTTCGTTCCATAATTTGGTCATGTGCTAGCTTGGCTACTTTTTGGTGAGAAGTTTTGGAGGCTGTATATAGAATTACTTGCTGTGCTGACACTGAAGTTACTGTTACTTGAAACCATTCCTCTGCGGATGCTTGCACTGACTTTAGGAAAGTAGATAATTCTTACCCTTTTCAAGTAATTGTCAAGACTTAAACCTTATGCAGCTGTGGTTTATTTTTAAAAAAAGCATGTACATCTTGTGTGGGGCCCTGATAGAGCTGTTCAAAAAATGGAAAACTTCAAAAATATTCCATGGGGACAAAACTTTCCCAATTTTGGATCGACTCTAGGCCCTGGTTATTCACTAGGGTTCCTAGCTGCTATTGTAATATAAATAATTTAGTAATAATAATGAGGCTATTGCTCACTCTTATTTAGTGGTGGTAATCCCGATAGGTCCCAGAATACTTACAATATGTATATGAGTCTCTGTGGCAACCCCCTCTAGGGTAAAATACAACAGCTGTGTTACCACTGCTAAACAATAGGTTAGGGCAGCAAATGGAGGAAGCTATTGAATTTAAACCTAATGAGGAATTTAGGTAGATTGAACATAATTACTAGAGTTGGGATGTAGCCAGGACACCTGGGTTAGCATCCCCCCTCTCACGGGGAAAAAATGCTCTGGGCTTTTTAATGACCAAGCTATCCAAAATCGGCATTTTCAACAACACACTCCCAACAAGCACCATGCTTGATACAGCACTGCTCCTGGGTTAAGAGTTGTTATTTTGGGTATGTCTACACAGCCCCTGGCAATGAGCCTCCCAGCCTGGCTTGACGGACTTGGATTTGCAGGGCTTGGATAATCATGGTGTAAATGGCTGTGTAGATAGAGCTTTGAAGTTGCAGCTCCAAGCTCACCCCTTTTTTTTAGGCTTCTGAGCCCGAGGTCCAGCCCAATCTGAAACATCTACACCAGAGGTAGGCAACCTATGGCACATGTGCCGATGGCGGCACGCGAGCTGATTTTCAGTAGTACTCACGCTGTCCAGCTCCTGGCACAGATCCGGGGGGCTCTGCGTTTTAATTTAATTTTAAATGAAGTTTCTTAAACATTTTAAAAACCTTATTTACTTTACATACAACAATAGGTTAGTTATATATTATAGACTTATAGAAAGAGACCTTCTAAAAACGTTAAAATGTATTACTGGCACGCGAAACCTTAAATTAGAGTGACTAAATGAAGACTCGGAACCCCACTTCTGAAAGGTTGCTGACCCCTGATCTACACAGTTATTTTTAGTGCAGTAGTGTGAGCCCCACCACGAACATGAGTCTGTCGACCTGGGCTGGGAGGCTCACTACCACGGGCTGGAATTTTATTCCTACCCTCCGAGGAATAAAACCACCTATTGAGTAACAAGTACTGCTTCCTGTAGCTCTCCCATCCAAATTCTAATTTAGCCAACAATTTTTATGCTGTGAATTTTTTAAAAATTTTGTTTTATTTTTTTGTTATCTCCCACAAGCTAAAGTTTAAAAAGTGGTGTATGTATGCAGGCCACTACTTCGGTCTGACTGTAATTCTTGCCTCCACCAGGGCAGCCCAGAGGATTCAGGGGGCCTGGGGCAAAGCAATTTCGGGGGCCCCTTCCATAAAGAAAAAGTTGCAATATTATAGAATACTATATTCTCGTGCGGGGCCGCTGCGGGGCCCGGGGCCTGGGGCAAATTGCCCCACTTGCCCCCCCATCTGGGTGGCTCTGGCCTCCACTACTTCATTGTTAGTCTCCTTCTTTGAGATTGAAATGACATTCATAGATTTTTTTTTTTTTTTTTTTAAGAAAAAATGTAAAGCCAGAAGGAACCATGATGATATAATCTGACGTCCTGTTTAATTTAGGCCAAAGAACTTCTCCCAGTAATCTCTGCATCAAGCCCATAGCTTCTGTTTGAGCTTTGGATAGCTCTGAAAAAGAGTTTTCAGTCTTGACTTAGATTGCAAGTGATGGGGAATGTACCACATCCCTATGGAAGTTGTTTTAATGGTTAAATACTCTCACTGTTTAACAAATATGCCCTATTTCTAGCATTCATGTGTAATATTGTAGTCCAACACCTTCCAACTCTAGACTTCTGAATTAGTTACACCAGCACTAACTTCTAATATAGACAGGTACAATTTACTTTGGGAAATTACCAGATTAAGCTGTACTGAAATCAGAACATGTTTTCCTCACAGCTTCCCCCACCCCACCCTACCCACTTTCTTTTTACTTTTAGTACCTTTGCAGTAAACCTTTGAGTACATTTCTCAAGGCTGATGAAAATTGAATCTGTCTCACCCTGCTCTTCCTTTCTGGCCTGCTCCTTCTCTGTTTGTTTATATCTTGTCTAGAGGTGGAGAGGATAATAAGGAATGATTCTTGAAGCTAAATCTCATATATAGGAAAAGGAGAGTGGGGGGAATGCTTGTGACACAGTTGTAAATGTATTTGGTTAAAAACTACTTTTCTACTTGTCCCTGTCATCCACGTCCAGCTTCTGGCAAACACCATCCTTTTAGTTTAGAGGAGTTGTTAGTGTGTGTTAGTTAAGGTGAGAGGACTGTTTTCCTTCTCTTTTTCCCCCAGGAGACTTGTCCTTTCCTGGCAGGATATGCCTAGTTTGCTGGGCTTCAAATGCTGCCTATCAGCTATACCAGTGAACGATGGACAGTACAAGTGTGTCTGTTGCCTGGGGGACTTCCACATCACCCAGAAGTGCTCCTTTTGTATAGCCCTGAAGTCCAGAGCTAGGAAGAACAGGGAGATCAAGCTCAGGATGTTGACGATGGAACATTCCCTGGCCTCTGAGCCAGGTCAGGAGAACCCCATCTGCCCTCTGCCCCATACATCTGTCCCTGAACAGATCCAGTGGCCAGTCAGCCTCGAGGAATGCTTCTCCTAAGAAAGGGAAGCCTTTGGAATACCCTACCAAGACTCACAAAAAAAGGAGCATGGACTCTGTATCTGAGGAGTCAGCCCCAAAAAAGACAAGGTCCCTAGTCTTCAAGGGTACTGTTGAGACCAAGGACACTTTTTTTCTCTGGTACCTGTGGGCCCGCAAAGCCCTAGAGATCCAAATAGAGGAAGCATGACTCTAATAAGGTGCCGGTACACTCCACTAGTAAGGAGAGTAAGCAAAGGGTATCGTCAAGCTCGGCCCTGTCATCAGTACTGAAGCATCCCGCATTGGTTCTGTTGTGTGCTTTAACCCAGCCATTAATGCCAATGCAAGTAGCTCAGCTGGGGATGCCTATACAAGCAGTACCCTCAGTACCTAGTAAGTGTCTGACAAAGCTCATGGTTCCTTTATTGTTACTGCTACTGTCAGCTCCTGCCATGGCAACCTCAGCTATGGTGTTGGTACCCCAGGGTTTTCTCTGGTAATGCAGGAGTTCTAATACTCCAGGGAACTCTTTGTCAGATGAACCAGAGTCCCCGTTGTTGTCATGGTACCAAGACCTTGGTCTCTGTGTTGGTACTCTGTAGCACAGGACTCTGTTCTCATTGGCTGCGCTACAATGTGAGGACGTGGAGGAAGAAGAGGACTCCCAGTCGGCCTCCTTGATTTCTGTTAGCGGTTCTCCTACATATCCCTTTGGGAATGCCCCCTTCCACAGGATGGTGGAGCCAACTTTCTATGCTATCTCTGCAATGGCCATATTGTGATCTGTGAGTTGCCTATAGTCAACAATTCATTAGAACACCAGTACCATCCCTGCGGGGGACCAGGGTTTCACATCCTCCCTCTATCCTTTCACAGCAGAAGGAGATGTTTGAGGAATTAGAGGCTAGTGTAGATGAGGAAATCATCCCAGAAACTCCCACAGACTGCTTGATATTTTGGAGTCACCAACACCCTCCAGAATTGCACTACCTATTAATGAGGCTCACCTGCATCCAGCTAAGACTCCATGACAGATGCTGGCCACTATTCAACTAACATGCAAAAGAGCTTCCCTGAACAAGAGTGTAGGAAGACCCCTTGGAGGACACAGATTCATAACTGAGTGAGAGAAAAATTAATCCTCCATAGTCACTTATTTCTTTGTCCTTGCTGAGCCTGCCAACAAGATGACAGTTAGTGCCATTTGTGATGGTTAGCAAATTGGGATAGATAGGCATCAGTGTCTGATGGGTGCAAGGGCATGCATCTCAGTAGAGCTATTCACTGCACCATCCAATGTTCTAACAAAACCTCTTTGTTCTCATGCCCTCCATCTGCAAATATTGTAGTTCAAAATAATGTAGACTAATAAGAGAAGTAGTTGTGGAGTCAGTGGATGTATTTTTCTTAGGCTCTATGGATCCTATCATCAATAAAGATGGTAAATGCTAACATCATCAGCAAAGTGTGCCACAGAATAATGGTTTCTTGCAGCAAGCAAAAGCAATGAATCCATGGAATGGTACCATAATGTGACAGCTGCTCATTGTGTCATTATTGAACATCTGAGTTCTGATTGGTTTAGAAAACAGACTGGCTGTGTGCTTAATAATCAGAAGCAGATTATGTATACAAGTACAATGTCTTTAGATATATTTACCATTAAAGCACAACAGGCCACAGGGTAATGCCAGTTAATCCACAGTTTGGCTGCCTGCTGTGCATCAGAGGAGTTGATTATATGGCATTACCCCACACTATCCATTCAACCCTTTACCCTTGTTAACTGCACTTTTCACTAATAACTGAGCATGAAATTATGACTTTGAGACCCAGAGTGATGTGCAGTGTGAGGCGTCCTAGCATGTGAGCAGTAGTGGCCAGAGGCATTTGGCCTGCAGAGGACAGAGATGGGCAGATGGCTCCAGGAGTGCTGGGGACAGCCATAGGATTGTGTCCAATATGTACTAAACCTTTAAAAAAGGGCTGAGTATGTTCACCTCCCCCAGTGCAGCCTCTTAGCTTTTGGCTCAGGACAGACAGTGCCTGAACTTGTCATCAGCCTGCCTGATCACTGTCTAAAAGAGTGCTGAGTGTTGCCTTGCCATATATTCTCCAAGCATGAGGAGCAAGTATCAGCCCCATTCTGGCTCTTTCCCATGTGGGTGCCCTGGGAAAGAGGCCCTTGTGCTCTTATCGCCTCATATACCCAATTGTGACAGCGAACACGTAGCCGTTCTTCCAGCTGTGCATTCTCAAGTTCGCTATAATTTCAAATTGGATGGTGCCTGAGGCACATGGCAGCTAGGAGGGAAGTGGTGTGGGTAGGTAAGTGGGACAGGCATGCAGGATATCGGGTTGGGATACGGTTGAGGGAAGGCTTGGCAGCTGGGAGGATGTGATATATTGATTCATGTTGATTACTCTGAGGAGTGTCTATTTAGAAACGATTACTGTTTTCACCAATCATGAATCAAGATTTTTAGATCCATTTAAAGTATACCTCTTTGAAGAGGCTATTTCCTTAAATTTTATCAAGTAAATAATCTTGGACCAGTTAGGGATTTAATTGAAGACACTGATTTCACTTAGTATAATCATAAATTCACCCTTTGAATTACAAACCACCTTTATCCATTACGGCTGGTAATGCCTGTGTAGTGGCTGCTCTTAAGCTTTTCCCCATGACACTCTGTGTGGAATCAGAGAGGAAGTATGAGTTGTCTTTTTCCAGCTCTGGAGCCACAAGGGATGTTTTTAATATCTATCTTAGGTACTTGATATATCAACCCTGTTTTACAACTGGGTAACTGAGGCACAGAGAGAATGAGTGACTTGCCCATGATCACACAGGAAACCTGTGACAGAACAGGGAATTGAACCCAGGTTTCCCAAATCCTAGGTAGTTCTCCAACCACTGGACCATCCAGTTACTATCCACTTTTGCCTGTGATAGCACCAGAATATACCATGCATGCTGCCATTCCGGCAGAGCTCTCTAGTGTAGCCACTCTAAGCTGACAGGAGAGAGCTCTCCTGTTGATTTATTTAATCCACCCCTAATGAGCAGCAGTAGCTATGTTGGTAGGGAAAGCTCTCCCGTTGACATAATGCTATCCACACCGGCGCTTAGGTTGGTGTGACTTATGTCGCTCAGAGGGGTAGCTTATTCATGAGTGGTAGTATAGACATAGCCTTAGTGTTCCATAGCAGCAGTTACCTAACAAACAATGCCGCTAGAGAAAGGAGGCACCGAAACATTGAATCCATAGACATTTGTTAGTTACTAGAGCTGTGCACATTCCTGCTGACATCCCCAGCAATGCCACAGTGCTAGTGTCTGGATATGCTTGTGTCTGCAATAGTAATAAAATAAACTCCCCAAACCATCTTTGTCTAATCTTCCATTGCCAAAAAGAAAAACAATGGAAACATTATTAAATTGTGTGAGTCTTCAAAGAGGATTTTACCATAAGAGTTTGTCCTGTGATTTCAAAAAAATCATAGTTTTAAAGAAAATGTTAAGTGTAGTTGATGATCATTTTAAGTGAAGATGGGAGATTCTGATCTAACTTTAAACAAGGATCCATTATGAAAAGAATACTGCTGCCACAATCCAGCAATGATTTTTAGCAATACTGCCAAGATTTTCTAAAATAAGTCTACAATTTTAGGTTCCTAAGTTCATATTTAGAGACTCAGATACGTAGCCTGTTTTTAAAAGTGCTGAGCATCTAGCAGTGCGCCCAAGGTCAGTGGGAATAACAGCTCAAAGCTTCCACCACTCTGGGCCAAATTCTGATAGGTGCTGAGCATCTGCAACTTCCATGTCCTCACTGGGAAATCTCAGGTGCTCAGCACCTTTCAGAATTTTGTACTGTATTTACAGTTTTAATATGGGCATCTCCTTGAAAAATACTTTCTCTTACAGCAGTGTTTCCCAAACTTGGGACACCGCTTGTGTAGGGAAAGCCCCTTGTGGGCTGGGCGGTTTGTTTACCTGCCGTGTCTGCAGGTCCGACCGATCGCTGCTCCCACTCAGGGGCGGCTCTAGGAATTTTGCTGCCCCAAGCACGGCAGGCAGGCTGCTTGGCGTGCTGGGGCCTGGAGCCGCCCCTGCTCCCACTGGCTGCAGTTCGCTGCTCCAGGCCAATGGGGGCTGAGGGAAGCGGCAGCCACTACGTCCCTCGGCCTGCGCCACTTCCAGCAGCTCCCATTGGCCTGGAGCAGCGAACCACGGCCGCTGGGAGCCGCGATCGGCTGAACCCATGGACGCGGCAGGTAAACAAACCGCCCAGCCCGCCAGGGGCTTTCCCGCACAAGTGGCATCCCAAGTTTGGGAAACACTGCCTTACAGAAATGTGCTGGCATTCCTTAACAGGGGAAATTAAGACACAAATAAAGGAGTTCAGAAGGCAGTGCAGAGATCATTTGTATTTCCATATGACATGAAAAAGAAAAATAGATGCCCTGTACATGTAAATCACATTTGGATGATATTCTTGTGTATCCAAGCCCATAATTAATTTTTTGTAAAACTTTTCCATCTAGTTAGTAAATGGTACCCGGTAAAGGTAAGCAGAAACTAGGAGGATGCAAGGTTTGATATTGCACCAGTGTTGATTAAAAGGTGGTATTGATTATAATAAAGCAGACTGGGAAGGGAAATGGATCAGTTCAGCAGAAAAAGGATTTTCTGGGGCTTGCTGTTGGGAATCTAATGCCAGTGAACCGAGATCTTTGAGCTCATAATTTTCTAGTTTGTAGGATGGTATGGTTTTTTTGTGCATTTGAAATCTGAATCTAATGGGTAACGTAGAAAAGAATACATTTTAGGGAACAAAATCTGTTCTGCTTGGGGAGATTTACTATATCAGTCCAGCAGATATGGTAGCTTTGAGGAACTAGGAATGTTAAAGAACCAAGCGGAGGTTCACTGTTGTCTGGGGTTAAGGATGGAGGTCTGCGTGTGGGATTTTGGTTGTACCCTATGCACCTGATTCTCCATTTCTTTGCACTTCGAAGTGATTTACTCTTATGTAAAATGGATGCAAAATGCTGCTGCAGAAGGTTACAGAATGAGATTTCGCTTCAAGCTAATAAAATTATTTTTAAAAGTGAAAAGTAGAGCTAATAAAATTTCCCATAAATTAACATTAAAAAATTAACTTTTTTCATTTTTTGCCAAAAAAAATTCAAAATGAATTTTTTAGAAATAAGAAACTTCATTTCAAGTTTTAATTCCCTTTCTTACTTTTTATTAGTTTCAAAAGTTGTGGGAAAATTCACACTTTTAAAGATTATTTTTATTCATCCTCTCTCTTTTTTTTTTTTTTTTTTTAGTGGAAAAGTGTGTGTAAGTGTATGTGCATGTGTGAAGTCTCTCAAAATACGAAGGACAAGAGAAAGTAATGCTCTTATCTCCCTTCCCCCTTCCCATTTGGAAATTAATTAAAAAAAATAGTGTGGGAAATTTTGCAGTTTTAAAAAATTTTCATCGCAACATTTTATATGAAACTATACATTAGTAAAATCACTTCTTTTCTTTTTCCTGAGGTGGAGGAAAATCTTTTTCAACAGAAGTGTTTGATGAGCCCTAGTACAGAGAAACACATTGATTCAGTGAGTTGGAGGAGCCTGGAAAGCTCTTGCTGAAATATTTCCAGGAGGAGTGTTAGCGAAAAGCAAATTAGTTTATAAATTTGCAACATGAAATAGCACTTAAAAAAGAAAGTTAATTAAGGATTGCATACAAAGCTTTCCCTTCTGGTTTGGTGAGAATCTCTTATCTATTAGCACTCCAACATTAGAAAGAAAGTGTCAAATTAGAAGTTCTTTAGATAAGAACAACAAAAATTATTAATGAATTGAGAGGGATTGAGTTATGAGGAAAGAAGAAAAAGCGGAGCTGTGTCTATTTAGCTCAAGAGATTACTGAAGAGGGGATGATTAGACATTTCAGGACATGTTATTTTATCAAGGATGGTATGTAAATTGGCGACACTGCCCAGACCTCCAAAGAAAAAACCTGCTGTGAATTTCATCAGATTTGAAAGTTGGATTGGGATGAATGGGTACTATAAAACGGATCAGATGGAGGGAAATAAATACTTCATTGTTGATAACCATGTTGGATGATATTCCTGAATGTATCCAATGGTGAACAGGTAACTTTTTCAGGCACTGTGATGAACATCCCCCTTTTTTTAATTGGGATTATGTGAAGTTAGGTGGTGGTTTGTCTAAGGTTGGATTTGTGGCTTTTTGTCCCATTAGTTAAAGGTGTTAAGGACCTTGATAAACACATGTGCAAGTCTGAGCGGGATTCCTATTAAGTGATTAAGAAGATGGCAATCTGCTTGTTGCTCACGTTAGGAAATGGAAGCGCTAGTACTAGTTGAGAATGCATTGTGGTGTGTGTTCAGTTTGATAACTGATGGGATTTTGACAAAAACAACCAAAGCATTCTGTTCCAGTAGGTCAGTTTTTACTAGTATGACCATAAATGGCTTGGGTCTATAAGATGTCAGTTGCATTTTAGTGAGTAATTTTATCGTAAAGATAAACAGAATTGTTGATGATACAAATTTACATAAGCAGACGAGGGGGAAGTGTCAGATCTTCTTCCAAACTCGCATCTCCCTTTCATCAGATCTTAAAACAATTCTTAGTAATCAACAAAAGAAATCATCTAGTCATATTTACAAGACGTGATTGCCAGTTTTGGAGATAAACTGCATTTTCATAGTAATTGCTACTGCAGATACCTGCATACTAATCCACCCATCTCCACAGAAGAATGACATGGGAGAAATGTAATTTGTTAGGAGAATTACACTTCATATCATGATGAGTCTGATGAAGGAATTGGTGGTTATTAAAGCAAAATGCACACAATGCAAAATTAGCTTAGTCCCAGTTTCTGCCAAAACAACTGTCTCTGTCTTATTGGCTGTCCTCCAGCCCAGTCAAGAAGGTCTGTAGAAAGGCCCCAGAGCAGCCAATTAAAGAAGTTAATTTGCTCTCACCCTGTCACACTACTTACAAGAAGTCAGTGCTCCGTGCTTTGATTTCCAAGTCTGTTTTTAGAGTTTGACCTCCTAACCCCTTTGGCTCCATCCCCAAATCACAACTTGATCACTTTAAACAAAGCCATTTTGCCTGGGTTAAATCATTCTGCTTAGAATTCGATACTTTATTCTAAAGCCAACGGCACAGCTGTCCAGCCACAACACACAGGTCAGTCATTGGTTGGCTTTTGTCTAGTTCTAGGGATAATAAATATTAACATTGAAAGGTGTGGTGAAGGAGGACCATCTGGAGTGAGAGGGCAATCTGAATTTCTTCTGTTTTGGGGTTGCTTTGTGTTTCTGCTTGGGGAGGGGGGGAGTAAGTTCACAGCTTCAACAACTGCTCAGGGTATGAGGATTGCCTGTGAAGAATGGGGTTTCTTTAGAGGCGAGGAGTTCAACAGCAGTGAAGCAGCTATAAACTTAGAAGTGGAATGATGATTTTATTTTAAAAACATGTCTGAGCCGTCTTATGTACAAGGCACTTTTCATTTTATCAGTTTCATTTTGTGCTTTGTATATGTCATGGCATTTGTTTTTTAAAAGTGTTTTCATCTGCATTTGTCAGTGCTGAGGTAATAAGATGATGGTTTGAAGTGTTAGGATACATTTACCCAAATGCTTTCTTGTGTAATAATATCAAAGATTGTGTCATTTCCTGCATACAGTTGCTGCAGAACTGCTTTTAATCCTAGAAAAACATGGTCACATTTACTGAAGAGCACAGCTTCCCCAGGACAGCACAGGAAATTCAAATTGACATTTTTGGTGGCTAACTATCCCTTTGACAACTTGGTGGTGTTGGGTTTCTCTTTATAACTTAAATTAAAAATTTACTTTCTTCATTTCCTTTAAATTATAATGTGTGCTTGATTTGTCTTTCCAAAAAAATAACTTTGAAAAAAAAATTCTGGCTCTAATTCTGTTCAGCTTCCACATGTTGGTCCCTTTGGAAATCAGTGGGGCTACTTGGGTGAATAAAAGTATCAGGACTTGACTTGAATAGTATTATTGTATATGTGCCTTCCCTCCTGGGATGTTATGTAAATGATTTACTTCTCCCAATGCTTCAGATGGTTTGGCTTCACTGCAAAGTGAAGGTGTGATTGTAGCATGGGCAGCCTCACCCATGCTAGCTTAAATGTAGCTAGCACAGGTAACAGCTGTAGTGAAGAAGGGGCTTCATGGACTTCAATGTGGGCTAGCAACCAAAGTATGTATCCGGAATCCCTGACTGGCTTGTGTTTGGGTGGTTAGCCTTAGTACAAGCCCATAGGACCATATGTTCGCTACTGTTGCTACCCGTTCTAGCTACATGAAAGCTAACATTGGTGTGTCTCCCTGTGCTACACACATTGCCGTGTAGACATACCCTCAGAGGGTAGGTCATTTGCCCACTTTACAAGTAGGTAAAGAGGCACAGAGTTTTAGTGATCTAGCCAGGGTCACAGGGAGTGAAATTCATCTGTGGTACAGAAAGCCAGAATGAGGTCCTCTGCAACACTTCATGCCTGCACTGGGGCCGTGTGATGGCGATACCACTGCAGCAGCCAGACAAGAGCACCTGTCTACCTCCTCCACCCCCTGTGGAAGGGGTTTCTGTACTAGCCCTGCACAGCCTGATATAGATTCAGTTTATGCAGACCCACTGAACCCAACATCCTGCATGATTGGGAAGGTCTGTGGTTGCCACTTTGGTCCTCTAGGTTGGATTAGTACCTGCAGGGGAAGCTTCCTGGAAATCTATATGGTCTGGTCCTGGTGTTGCAGGTGGGGGGATTTAACTTGCGTGGGCTGCCTGTGTTCCATGTAGGGTTGTTAATAGCGTAAAAAACCTAACTGTGTAACCGATTAAAATTATCTCGGTTAAACGTTTTTAACCAGGGAACTTGGGTGTGTGTGTGTGTGGAGGGGTGCTGCAGCATTCCCACATTTTACATGGGGCCCTGCCACCGGCTCCGCACTTGGGGATCCCCACCGCCGGCCCCACGCCTTGGGCTCTGCTGCCACCCAGCATCCCGGCGTGGGCTATAACCGCTGTGCTTTCAGATAGCTCTGTAACAAAACCATCTGATGCCCATATGCTTCAGCTGCAAGATAAGCAATGACAATTGAGAGGATATCTTACCACTACTTTCCATTTTAAAATGTGCTACAACTGCCATGTCTGCTGAACAGTCAGTGTCAATTTCAAATATTTATCCCATTTGCAACCGTCTTCTCTAAACTCCCCTCAGAAGCGAAGCTCCTGTCGAAAATGGAAAAGTCGCTGATTCCAAGGCTGCTGTTCGTCACTCTCTGGAGCATTGCATGAAACCCAACGATCCTGCCATAACTGCTAAACCTGTACTTATTGCCTCCTTGTTAGATCTATGCCATAAACATGTGGTTTCTTTCACCTGTTGTCCAGATCGCTGCTAAATCAAAGCTTCTGCAACTTGCATTGATGTTAGAAATAGAAGAACCTCTGCATGCCAGGGCTGAACTGAGAAGTGCTGAACCAGATGAGCCAATAAAGCCAGGGCCGAAAAAAATGTGTGAAACTTAGAGGAGTGCTATAGTGATGCTTTTAGGTGAAGATTACACCAAAAGGAGAATGAGAAGAATACAGTAGAAAACAAACTGGAAAATTACTTCAGGGTGCCCTGTCTTACATTGGAATGCAGTCCATTGGAGTGGTGGAAGGTCAATGCACAGTGTTTTCCAAGGCTTGGAAAACTGGCAAAGAGTTACCCGTGCATTCCAGGATCGTCTGTGCCTGCAGAATGTGTGCTTTCCAACGCTGGCCTTACTGTTAATGGGCTGCGCACAAGACTGACACCAGAACATGTAAACATGTTAATTTTTCTTAAAAAAAAAATCAGTAGAGTTGAAATTCTAATCAGACTTTTTGTGTTTTTAGATAGCTCAAGGATATTTATGTAAAAAGTTAAACAAAAAAGTGGGTTTTAGTTTTACACAAGACGGTTTGTTTTTGTTGTTCATAAAGGCACTTGACAAAGATAATATGTGCGGTAGATTCAGTGTGAACCAGTGGCGCTGGAACATTTTTAGTAGTGGGGTTGCTGAAAGCCAGCCCCTACTATTGTCCTTCCCACCCAGGTGGTGCTCGGAGCAGAGTCAAGTCTCCAGAAGGGAGGACGTGGACGGGGGTAAGGGAGTGGAGCCTGGGTTCAAAGCTAGGGGCGGGCAGGGGCCGGGAGCACAGGGTTAGATGTTTTATTGCAGTGATTTTTACTCACATCCATAGCATTAACTGCTTGCTGTATTTGGGGCGGTAAAAGAAGGATATATTGGTAAGACCATTTTCACCTTCCAAAAGAAGATTAACCAGAGATCACAAGATCAATTTCCTGCCATTACAAGATGAAGACTCTGGTCACATGTGCTTTTTAGTTTCTTTAAAAACCCTGCAAGATAAGATCCCATACACTTCACCAGTAAGTAATATATCTGAATTGACAATATAGATATTATAACATATAAAGAATCCAGTAGGGCAGGCAGCAGAGCCCTGGGGCCAGCAGCCAGGATACTGGGTGACAGCAGAGTCCCAGGCATGGTGGCAACAAAGTCCTGGGCACTGGGCAGCAGCCGGGATCCCGGGTGCCTGGAGCCAGCAGCGGAACTGAAACCGATAAGCATCAAGCTTATCAGTTAACAGGTTAAACTTTTACATCCCTAGTTCCACCCACGGGTAGCCAAGTTACTCAGGCTGTTCTGGAGTTGATTTCACTCTGGTGACTATAGCAGAGTTGGGATACTAGATCAGATTTGCAACCTTTTAAAATGAAGTGCTACTAAATTGAGTGATGACCACCCCAGATCAAGATTTAGACTTCAGAAGGAAACAATCGGGAGATTCTACATTCAGATAATTTAAATGAATCAGACATGTAAATGTGTAAGCATAAAGAATAATGGGCCATATTCTGCTGTCAAGTACACTGGGAATAAATATAGAACAACTCCATTGATAACAGAGGAGTCACTTCAGATTTACTCCAGTGTAATTGACAGTTTGACCCAATGTATCCAGTCATTCCACTGGCTCCTATTTTATATCTGACATTCACGTACATAGAGTGAGAATGAGCCAACTGGAAAGTGTTCAGCTCTGAATAGACATATATTATAATGACTGGAAGTAAGAGTCCGAGTGGGAAACTACTGACCCACTGCCTGAAGTGAACAAGAGGACTATGGAGCCATTACCTTGGTAACACAGGTGCAGTGTTTGTAGTCTAAAATGAAGTTGGGTGGGTTTGGAGTCTTGTTTTGTTTTATTGTAGCGAAAGAAAGTGTGTAGGCTTTGTTTTGTACTAAATCCAGCTCCCATAATTCCCTGCAGGAGTCACTTTTCAGTCTTGTTGCACAGTATGTACCAGTGCTCATAAACCTTTACCTAGTGTCATGTCTGAAAGAACACACAGATTCACGACTGACATTACCATTTCCAGTATGAACTGAGTGCAACCGTATGTTTTTATTTTAGAATTTTATTTCGTTTTAATCGCAAAACACGATTATGGTTGATGATGATCTCATTCTAAAATTCAGTGGAACATAAAACAGCTGCAGCATTTATGGCCTGGATAAATTGGCCAGATTTGCGAAACTAGAAACTTCTTTTCAACCTAGGATTCTGAATTACAGTTAATTTGCATAAAAAAGACATGCATGCATGCATGGAGTTAGAGGATGAAAGGAAAAGATAACCTTTCTCTTTGGTCAAGAATCCCTCTTATGAAATACAGGCTAGGCAAGTAGGAGGCAAATTTTGCACTTGTATGCCTGCTCACAAGTTTCCATGAGCTCAGTGGCAGTTACATATGTGCATACACACAATTGAGGGCAAAAGTTGGCATCTTAGATTGTAGGAAACCAGCCTTTCCACAACATACGTTAAAGTGAAAAGTATACTGTGAAAAGTATAATGTACCATAAAAATCCTTCCTTCTTTCTAACAGAAAAAGACTCGCATTCTATTAGTAGGTGATTAGTGAATGTAAGTGTTTGAAGCACACTTACATATGCACCAGTCTACTAATGCAGTCCATCATGACTTGTTGCTATTACAGTATTTAATTGATTTTTACATTTTGTTTTTTAAATAAACCACCATTTTAGTGGGCTTTATGCAATATATGCTTCCAGTCTGAAAAGTTATTTCCTTGCCAAATAGGAGGGAACAGGCTATGAACGCCACTTATTTACTGTTTTGAACATATTCATCAGTTTTTTCTAACTCTTTCATTTTGATGTTCTATGGACTATTTGGATCTCTCTCCCTGCCCTTATTCCCAGATGTCCAGCTGGCATTTAAGCAGCAGTTTATCTTCCAGCAGTCAATTTTAACTCAGACTTTTATAAAATTTAACTTCTGAATATTGAACATCTCCTGGGTTAGCTTTTTCACTAGAAAATTAGTTAAAAGCAGCTGAAAGGGAAACATACTTGAGGTAAGCGCTTTGTGGGAAGGGGCAATGTCAAATGGTAACCTCCTTCACCCCCCTCACCATAAGCTGCCACAATGCTTGCAAATTACAAATCACAGTTTGCAGAAACAATATTTCACTAGTGCCATCCATGCCCCAAAGCTTCTTCCTGCAGTTGATTTGTGGGAAATCATCTATCTTTGCATATGATGTTGAAAATTTTGTAAAGCTTTTCTTTCTGATTTTGCATGGTGAGGAAGCAACTAAGAGCTGTTGAATATTGCTTACAGCTCCATGGCAACCAAACAGGAAGTGCCCCTTGTGAAAGCCACAAGTGAAGAGGGCACTCTCATATCCTGTCAGTTTGGACTAAAAAAATGTTCTCTTGTGGGGGTGGAAACCTGAAGGGCAGTTTGTGCTCCTCCTCCATTTCTGTTCTTTTGAGGAGGGTAATTCCTGGTTAGCCGCCAGGGAATTCTGTGCTGTAAGGTCCTAAGGATACTTAATGGCAATGACAATGCAACAAAATGTCTGTGGGGAGAAGTGCTCAATTTGACTCTTGAAGAATCAGGCTCTGCCTCAACCCTACCCTCTGTCTTCCAATAGATTTGACAGCAGATGTAACAAGGAGGCTAAACTTGCCAGAAATTTCCCATAATAGTTCAGTAATCCTAGCTGCTTCCTCGGTGCAGTCACTGACGTCATGTCAGACACTTCCAAAATTGCTGGAATCTTTTCTGGCATTGACTTGATACCTTCCTTCGATTGCTGGTGCCCTAAATAAGTCACAGAATCCCACAAGAATGTGCACTTGTTCTTCTGCAGTCTCACCCCTACTTTCAGAATGCATTCCGGCATCTTGGAGGCTTCCAGGTGTTCCTTGTCATTTTAGCTCATGGTGATGATGTCATCAAAGTAGATGGCTGTATGGATTAACCTTTGTTAGCCTTTCAAATGCATTTATGTGATTCCGAGAGGCTGTCTGGAATAAATAGGCCTTTATGTCTCTGCTTAATTGTCATAAATTTGCACAATTCTTTGTCCAACTTGACTTACAAATGTTCATAGTTCAGCTCCAGCTGGAATCGTAAACAAGCGCTTAATCCAGGGGAAGGGATATTGTGCTAATTTAGAAATGGGACTAGACCAGAGTGCGTTAATGAACTATTAATGCACATCAGCAAGGTCCACACAGTTATTAGCCGGTAAACTAGTGTGGGTTGGTTCTCACCCCAGCTTGCCACAAACTAAATGTTCGTGTGGACACACCCATAATGAAACTTGTTCACTGCCTGTTTGTAGTCCTCACAAAGTGTCACAGCCATCACCTGCAAATTCTCTTTATACAAGGATGTTTTCCATTACCAATCTGTGAATTTCGGTTTCCCTCTTTGTCCACAAAGAAGACAGGACCAACCTCTCCTTAAAAAAAAAAATCCAAGGACTGCACCAGAATCCAGATGACTTTTGAAAAGGCTTTGGACTTTGAATGGTCTAAAACTTGTTCTTAAAACAGGCTCTAGGACTGACTTTGCTGTAGTTTGCTTGGTCTAAGTTTATCCGATAAAGAAACTCTTTCACATTGTCTCACCAGTTTCTAACCATTCCCAGCACAACACAGTTTGCTCCTAATGAGTAAAAGGGACTTGGGAAGAGTCTTTGAAAGCAGCATTACCCAGGTAATGGTGCCGGTGTGCCAGGGACGGGGTGGGGGTGGGGGGGTGTTTCAGGAAACAATCTGTTTTGTCTCCATTGAATAATGTCAGTCTCCTAGATTAAGGACCTATTCTTGAAGCTTGTAGGCTAGTTTATGCACTGTAAAGAAATGCATCCTTATTATAATAGGATGTCTTTATTTCAATTGAAATGTTCCTTGTCAGCTTATCATTACATTATTTGGGGATGAGAAGTCCATATAAATAAGCAATTGACTGCTGAAATAAATGTAGTAACTAAGTGGGCAACTTTGTTAAAAGAAATTAGCTCAGTGTTTCAGAAGAAGTGGGTGTCTTCAGGAGAAATTTAAATGAGGAGCGACACTTATGGCTTTGTGGAGTAGCTCAGGAGAGGGTCATCTGTTCGTGGTGGGAGGATGGATGAAGGTATGCAGACAGTAGTGGGAGAAGTGGGCAAATGGGAAAACAAGGCCAGCATCATTAGCAGAACAGAAGGCCTGATGTAGTAAGAGATAAGGACAGATGAGTTTGGTAATTTCTGTAACATACATGATTCAGAGAGAAATGGAAATGCCTCAGTATGTAATGCTAGCAAGGGCTTGTTGCTACATTTGAGGACTCAATCTTCCACATCCAAAACCACATACCTTCCAACTATCCTGAGGTCACACTCACATGGTTATTTTACTACAGCCCCTGCAGACAAAGGATGTTTTTTCAAAAACGCTCAGCACTGGCCTAATTCTGCTCTCTTTGACGTTGATGATAGAACTCGCATTGATTTCTGTAGGAGCAATTAGGCCAATGCTGAATGCATTGGAAAAGCCCACACTAAATGTGTGTACAGATATTTTGTAATATGGTTCAGTTAAGGTTTTCCAAGGAGTACAGCACATGCCTGACCTCAAAACAAACAAAGCCAAACTTGCTTCTCTGATCCAAAAAAGAACAGCTAAATACCACTGCTGTTTAATGTCTAAATAAGTCTTCATTTGACATCAAGATCTTTTTTTACATTATCATTTGATTTGAATGGAAGCAGCTTTGCAGTTTTTTGTAGACTACTTCCAACTGTTGTGTAGACTTATCTTTTGACAGTATCTTTCATAGAGATGTGATTTAACTATTTTTGATTGTCCTTTGGTGCATAAGAAGAATTTAGCATGGCTGTTCTGAAGACATACTTGCTCATCGGTATTGGTACCAATGCAGTATTCACTGAGGTTAGGACTTTTCAGAGCTCTGATTAAAATATCAGAAAATAAGCAAACTGTACATACTTTGATATTTAAAATGTTTTCTGGAATAATTTTTTTTAAAGTAAACTCCCAGGGAGCAGTTTTCAAAATGACCTGTCCATTTGGATCACAGTATTACTTACACAGGTTTTTGGAGTGTTCAGTGAGTAATTGCAAAGCTTCAGTTGTTCCAAAATCTGGATTTATATGCATAGTCTGGTAGCTAGATGTTTTAATGCTAAAATCTGAACTTGCAAAAAAGTCTGTGGCCAAAAATTGCACAACTAAAGCAGCAGGAGCAAACTTTGCAGCACATGAAAACTTTGCATGGGAAGCCCCGGACTTTCCTGGGTTTGGAGGAGTGTAGTCTGCCTATAAATGTGTTAAGAGGGATTCTGATTATGGTGGGAGGGTTGGCGCGCTCCGAAGGGGTTGGTATGCCTGCAGATCTCTTCTGACCATGCATTTTCCCTCCCTTCCATGGTCTCCACTGATATTGGAGTGTTCCAAAGTGAAGCTCAAATAATTTTTTTTTCTTGTTTTAGGTTATGCACTTTGGTTTTGGTTCTGTGCACTGGATCTCAGTATGAGGATACCAGTGATATAAGTTTCATGTGTCTCCTTTGTGTTCGTTCTCTAGGTGTGGACTAAAAAGCAAACAATCTTCTAATGCTTCTTTGCAAGCCATTCAGTTTTTTTAGAGTGTTGTCTTGAAAAACCCCATGTTCAAATGATTTTAGACTTTGTCCATGGACTGTGGTCCTTGACTTGACCTACCAATTTTCAGGTTAATCTGACTTTTGTTCTGATTGGCTTTAAGGAGCATGCAAAATTCAGGTACAAACAAAGAGTCAGCTGCCTCCTTAACTGTGAAATATTTCAATTTTATATGGAAACAGCAACATTTACAAGTTAATAGAAAAGTCTGAAATCCAGTTGAGGGCTTCAGAAGATGCAGAGTGCACCTTTGCTATACCTCCTGGAAAAGAAAAGAAGGGGCACTTGTTCACAGTGGTTTGGTTTTGAGGTCTCCACATTTGTATTCTGGTGAATCCTTGATTATACCTTTGTGTATCAGGTATACACATCTTCTGTGTAACATCCTAATACCATGGATGGTTGTCCACTGTTTTCGGTGGAGCAAGGACAAGGTGGTCATGGAGCAGGAGCTTTTGGTTAATGAAAGGCTTCTTGTACTCTCACAACGTAGCCATCTCTCGCAAGATGGTTGGAGAAAGGATGTTTGTGCGAACTGGACTTCAGGGCACCGGTTACAAGTCTCATTGCCACATTTAACTGGATATCGAAGCGGTCCATATGCGAGCTCTTTTCCCAAACAAGTGTGCAGTACTCGGCTGTGGAATAAACTAAAGCCAGCATTGCCATTTGTAGCATTTGAGCGTCACAACCCCAGCGTAGAACCTGCTAGCTTTTGGATGATATTGATACAACTCTTCGTTACAGGGCTCACCTGCTTCAGATGTTGTTGATAGGTAAGGCTGTGATCGAAAGTGACTCCTTGATAGCAGTGGTTAGAATCATGGGTGATAGCCTTGCTGCAAACGTTTACGTTAACCATCCTCTTTGCTTCAGAATTGCTGAAATGGAAAGCCAATGACATGGTCTTTGATGGATTGGGTTTGAGCTGCCAGTTTTCTGTCCTCTTCAAACATTAAGGATGTCTTCAGCTACTTTGAGTGTTGCAGTCTACATCATTAGCGCCAGGCTGTCAGCATAAATGAATTTGCAGCGTGTTGTTTATGGGAACATCATCTATAAAGGGATGGTGCTAGTGGTGATCCCTATGGGAGGCCATTGTGCAGACTTGGCTTTTTGTGTCTAAGATGGACACAAAACGTTTTGTCCAAAAGCATTGACCTGTGAATCAAAATGTCTGGTTGCACTGAAGTAGGGTGGATAGCTTCAGCAGTACGCCCTTGTGGCAGACAGTGTCATAAGCTGATGACAAGTCAATGGAAGCTGTGGTCGTTTTAAACTTCTGCTGGAAACTAGCTTCAGAATGTGTAGTCAGTGCAAGCACTTGGTCCCAACAGCTTAACCCTGCCCTGAAACCTGCCTGTTCTGGGGGGTTTGCAGTCTCCAGAATGGAGGTAAGCCTTGCCAGGATCATCTACTCCAATAATTTGCATGTTGTACAGAGGAGATATATAGTGTGGTAGCTTTTGGGGTCATCAGGCAGCTTTCCAGCTTTTAAAATGGTCATTACCTTTGATTCCAAGTTGTTGGGAGTTTGCTGGTGGTGATGACTTCTGTGATGAGTGCTGCCATCCGTTCGTTTCCTCTCAGCCCGAGATATTTAAGGAAGTCCAGAAGGATGCCACCACTGCCAGCTGCTTCTCCTGTTTGGTAGCAAAGAGGGCAGCATTGATCTCTGGTCTTGTGAAGGATTGACGGAGACGATGAAGAGAAACCTTTTTGGGCAGGATTCCTTAAGAGCTGTTTTCACCTCTTACAGTCATCTTTGAATTTCTTAGCCAGAGGCTGGTGATGCTGTCAGCAGTGACTTGTGGTGCTTTTGCATGTGATGGCGCTGCTCCACCTAGGTGCCACAGAAGGGACCATGCACTGTGGCTTTAAGTCTGAAGTCTATGGCCTCCACCATTTTCATCCATCATTGTTGTCTTGTAGAGTGCAGTGACTGAAGGAGAGCAATGGCTAAATCTATGTCACCAGTAACTTCATGCTTCCTAAGGACTGTTTTGCTCTTTGGCCTCCAGTGGGGAATAAAGAAGCTCCCGTAACCATGGAGGAGCTTAGGGAGTGATGGTGGCAACCTTCACGTGGTCCTCCCTGTTAACCACTTTAACCTATGTATCCGATGTAATGCCATGCCTTTGGAGATAGAAGATCATTCCTGGTCAAAATAGCAACTATTCCAAGAAAGGCTTTTTTCAGAGCCACACTGATCAACTAATAGGCCTGTCGATTTGTCTGTGCCAACAATGTAGGGAGCCTGTCTTGTTCAAAGGCTGATGTCATTGCGAGGCTGCTGATGGACAATAACATCAACGTCATAGCACTGCAAGAAACACACATTGTGGAAGAAGACTCAGCATACTTCAAGGTACCAGGAGGCATCCTTCCCTCCAAACAAAACTATCCAAAATGTCATGGCCACCTAAAAGACATAACCAAAGCACTGCCAGTAACAGACAACGGTTTCACGATTGGTATCCCAACCGGTGAGCTGACAATATATAACATGTATAAGTTGTCCATCTGGCAGTGGGTCCTTACCAGACCTAAAAAAATCACAACATCCATATGTGTACCTTGGTGATTTCAACAGTCACCATACAACATGGGGCTAGTCAATGAATGATGTTTCACATGAACAGTTTGCTGAGTGGGCATTGGCACAGGATCAGTACCTGCTGTTTGATGCAAAGCAAAAAGGTACCTTCCTCTCAGCCTGATGGAAGAACGAATACACACACAACCTATATTTTGTGTCCACAGACTCCAGTGGATCACCATTCATTGCATCTTGAACTGTCCTGGACCCCTTCCCACACAGGTCAGTGGTGGTACGCATAAGTTGCAAACTCCCTGTCATTACTAGCATTATCAGTTCCACACTGGAACCTGAGATGGTCTCTCCACCACTGTCAAAACTCCCCCTCCATCAATAGAATGCCACCAAAACCCGAAAACGTTGACTGCTTCATGAGGCTTATTATTAAAGCTGCAAAGAAGACCTATGGAATGATAAAAGTAATTTCATAATAAACCAAACAGCAAAACAGACTTGGTCAGGATACCCATCTGGACTGATGGACAGCTGTGTTCCCTCAATTCCCCAACCTGGGGTACTTTTTATGTTGCTTTGCTCTGAGAACAACCACTCCTGATCTGCTCAGACACAGCCTCCAGCATGTAAATCACTCCCAGCTACACTGTATGAGTGCTATAGCCAGCCATACCATGAATTACACTGCAGAGCAACACCAGCAAACTCTTGAGTCCCAGACTTTCCATCAGAAATGTATCTCTTGTACTGCCCAGCGCCCGCCTGGACAATACAAGCTCAGACTCTGTCATTTGTTAATAGAAAATGATCTGCCCAAATGTTGTTAGCCCAGAACACTTCAATCCAAACACACTGGTTTAGATAAAACAACAAAGTAAATTTATAGATTTGCAGAAAGATAGATTTTAAGTGACTAAGTATTGAGGCATATAGGTCAGAATTGGTTACAAGAAAATAAAAGGTAAAACTAGGGCTGTCAATTAATTGCAGTTTACTCTCACGATTAAAAAAAACTAACCACAATTAATTGCAGTTTTAATTGCACTGTTAATAAATTTCAATTGGTATTCTATTGTTTAATATTTTTGGATATTTTTCTACATTTTCAAATATATAGATTTCAATTACAACACAGAATACAAAGAGTACAGTGCTCACTTTATATTTTTTATTACAAATATTTGCACTGTAAAAATGATAAAGAAAAGAAATAGTATTTTTCAATTCACCTCATAAAAGTACTGTAGTGCAATCTTTGTCGTGAAAGTGCAACTTAGAAATGTAGAATTTTTTTTGTAACATAACTTCACTCAAAACCAAAACAATGTAAAACTTTAGCGCCTACAAGTCCACTTAGTCCTACTTCTTGTTCAGCCAATCACTAAGAGAAACAAGTTTGTTTACATTTATGGGAGATAATGCTGCCCGCTTCTTATTTACAGTGTCACCTGAAAGTGAGTACAGGTGTTGGCATGGCACTTTTGTAGCTGGCATTGCAAGGTATTTACATGCCAGATGCGCTAAACCAGGGGTCTCAAACATGTGGCCCGCGAAGTTATTTCCTGTGGCCCACCATAGCCCCTCATACCCTCCACCTCCTTGAGCACGCCGTGTCCTCACTCCTCTGCCTATCTCCCAGCACTTCCTGCTGCCAAACAGCTGTTTGGCGGCGCTTAGCACTTTCCAGGAGGGAAGGGGGAGGAGCAGGGATGCAGCATGCTCAGAGGAGGAGGCGGAGAAGAGGCAGGGCTGGGGCGGGGATTTGGGGAAGGGGTTGGAATAGGGGCAGGGAGGGGGCGGAGTTGGGGCGGGGACTTTGGGGCAGGGAAGGTGTGGGAAGAGGTGGGGCCAGGGGCGGGGCCTTATGAAAGGGGTGGAGTGGGAGTGGGGTCAGGGGCAGAGGCTTTTGTATCTTTGTATGAAAAGGTGTCAGTGATGCAGCCCTTGGGCCAATGTACTAGTCCTCATGTGGCCCTCGTGATGGTTTGAGTTTGAGATCCTTATGCTAAACATTCATATGCCACTTCATGCTTTGGTCACCATTCCAGAGGACATGCTTCCATGCTGATGACACTCATCAAAAAAATAACATGTTAATTAAATTTGTGACTGAACTCCTTGGGAGAGAATTGTATGTCTCCTGCTCTGTTTTATCCACATTCTGGTATATATTTCATGTTATAGCTGTCTCGGATGACGACCCACCACATGTTGTTCGTTTTAAGAATGCTTTCAGTGCAGATTTGACAAAATGCAAAGAAGGTACCAATGGGAGATTTCTAAAGATAGCTACAGCACTCGACCCAAGGTTTAAGAATCTGAAGTGCCTTCTAAAATATGAGTGGGATGAGGTGTGGAACATGCTTTCAAAAGCCTTAAAAGGGCAACACACTGATGTGGAAACTACAAAACCCAAACCAGCAAAAAAGAAAATCAACCTTCTGCTGGTGGCACTTGACTCAGATGATGAAAATGAACATGCGTCGGTCTGCACTGCTTTGGATCGTCATTGAGCAGAACCTGTCATCAGCATGGACACGTCCTTTGGACTGATCAATAATAGTTTTGGCATTTTCAAAATTTTGTCATGAAAAATCTCTGCCATATTCCAACCAGGTGTAATAGTTGGCCTGCCATGTATATGTGAAGTCTTTATGGACTAGAGTATATGAAATGGGTCACTTTCATATTAGTACCTACATGAGTTTATATAATCCTGTAGGTACAAATGTTCTGCTTACAGCATTTGTATATAAAATACATATATTTTTGTTCCACACAAGCAATTTAGACAGAGTGAAATTAACAGCATTTCTACTGTAATTTTGTTTGCCATCTGTGCTGTACCTGGCTCGTCCCAACAGAGCTCACTTGCTGGCAGTGCGCCAACCATGACTTTTAATTTCTCTTTCAGTTTTGTTGGTACTTTCAGAACTACCTATTGTAAGGACTCTGGAGGTTGTTTGCAGGGTAATTAATCTGTTAAAAGAGCTTAACTTTAAGAGTTGGAGGACTGTAGGTCAAATGCACCTCTGGTTTGGATTCTATTCTTATATAATCATAGCTCTATTTTTCAATGCGATCACATTGTTGACTGAGGAGAACTAAAAAAAAAAATCAGTAAAAAATGACTAATAATAAGCCTGAGACAAACTGTTCCTCTTATGCCTAAGGGTATGTCTTCACTACGAGATTACTTCGATTTTACAGAATTCGATTTTTGGCAACAGATTGTATAAAGTCGAGTGCATGCGGCCACACTAAGCACATTAATTCGGTGGTGTGCGTCCATAGGACCGAGGCCAGCATTGACTTCCGGAGTGTTGCACTGTGGGTAGCTATCCCATAGTTCCCGCAGTCTCCCCCGCCCATTGGAATTCTGGGTTGAGATCCCAATGCCTGATGGGGCAAAAAACATCGTTGCGGGTGGTTCTGGGTACATGTCGTCAGGCCCCCCTCTCCCTCCCTCCCTTCGTGAAAGCAACGGCAGACATCCATTTCGTGCCTTTTTTTCCTGGGTCACTTGTGCAGATGCCATACCACGGCAAGCATGGAGCCCACACAGCTGACCATCACCGTAAGTCTCCTGGGTGCTGGCAGACATGGGACTGCATTGCTGCACAGCAGCAGCTCATTGTGTTTTGGCAGCAGATGGTGCATTAGGACTGAAAGCCATCGTCATCATACAGAGATGGGAGTGATTCAGCCATGTCATTTCCTACCTTCTGCCAAGCACCCAGGAGATGCTAGCAGTCATAATGCAGCATCTTCTGGCGAGCAGCCAGGAGATGACGATGGCTAGCAGCCATACTGCACCGTCTGCTGATAGATGGAGTAAATCAAAACAAGAAATAGACCAGATTTGTTTTGTATTCATTTGCTCCCCCCTCTCTCTGTGAAATCAACAGCCTGCTAAACCCAGGCTTTTGAGTTCAGTCCTTGAAGGGGCCATTCTGTGTGACAGTTGTTTGTGTTTGTCCTTGATGCAAAGCCTCCGCCTTTGTGGATTTTAATTCTCTGTAAGCCATGTCGTCAGTCACCTCTCCCTCCATCAGAGCAACGGCAGACAGTAGTTTCGCGCCTTTTTTCAGGGCAGACGCCATACCACAGCAAGCATGGAGCCCGCTCAGCTCAACGCAGCAGTCATGAACAGTGTAAACACCTCACACATTATTGTGCAGTTTATGCTGAACCAGAACCTGGAAAACCAGGCAAGGAGGAGGTGACAGTAGCATGGCGATGAGTGATGAGGACATGGACACAGAATTCTCTCAAACCGCGGGCCCTGGCGCTTTGGAGATCTTGGTGTTAATGGGGCAGGTTCATGCCGTGGAACGCCGATTCTGGGCTCGGGAAACAAGCACAGACTGGTGGGACCGCATAGTGTTGCAGGTGTGGGACAATTCCCGGTGGCTGCGAAACTTTCGCATGCGTAAGGGCACTTTCATGGAACTTTGTGACTTTCTTTCCCCTGCCCTGAAGCGCCAAAATACCAAGATGAGAGCAGCCCTCACAGCTTACAAGCGAGTGGTGATAGCCCTGTGGAAGCTTGCAATGCCAGACAGCTACCGGTCAGTCAGGAATCAATTTGGAGTGGGCAAATCTGCTGTGGGGGCTGCTGTGATGCAAGTAGCCAAAGCAATCACTGAGCTGCTACTACCAAAGGTAGTAACTCTGGGACATGTGCAGGTCATAGTAGATGGCTTTGCTGCAATGGGATTCCCTAACTGTGGTGGAGCGATAGATGGCACTGATATCCTTATCTTGGCACCGGAGCACCAGGGCAGTGAGTACATAAACTGCAAGGGGTACTTTTCAATGGTGCTGCAAGCACTGGTGGATCACAAGGAACGTTTCACCAGCTCAATGTGGGATGGCCGGGAAGGGTTCATGACGCTCGCGTCTTCAGGAACACTAGTCTGTTTAAACAGCTGCAGCAAGGGATTTACTTCCCAGACCAGAAAATAACCATTGGGGATGTTGACATGCCTATAGTTATCCTTGGGGACCCAGCCTACCCCTTAATGCCATGGATCATGAAGCCATGCACAGGCAGCCTGGACAGTAGTCAGGAACTGTTCAACTATAGGCCGAGCAAGTGCAGAATGGTGGTAGCGTGTGCCTTTGGATGTTTAAAGGGTCGCTGGTGCACTTTACTGACTTGGTTAGATATCAGCGAAACCAATATTCCCATTGTTATGGCTGCTTGCTGTGTGCTCCACAATATCTGTGAGAGCAAGGGGGAGATGTTTATGACAGGGTGGGAGGTTGAGGCAAATTGTCTGGCTGCTGATTATGTGCAGCCAGACAGCAGGGTGATTAGAAGAGCACACCAGGAAACGCTGTGCATCAGAGAAGCTTTGAAAACCAGTTTCATGACTGGCCAGGCTACAGTGTGAAAGTTCTGTTTCTCCTTGATGAAAACCTGCCCCCTTGATTGACTCATTCCCTGTAAGCCACCCATCCTCCCCCCTTTGATCACAGCTTGCTTGCAAAGGAAATAGTCACTATCATTTAAAAACCATGTATTCTTTATTAATTGATTATAAAATTAGGGAGAGAACTGACAAGGTAGCCCGGGTGGGGTGTGGGAGGAGGGAAGGAAAAGGCCACTTCAAAACTTGTTGAATGACAGCCTTCTGTTGCTTGGGCTGTCCACCAGGGTGGAGTGGCAGGGTGCACGGAGCCTCTCCCCTCCCCCCCCTCGTATTCTTGGGCATCTGGGTGAGCAGGCTGTGGAACTTGGGGAGTGGAGAGGGCGGATAAATAGGGGCTGCAGTGGCACTCTGTGATCCTGCTGCCATTCCTGAAGCTCCACCAGACGCCGGAGCATGTCAGTTTGATCCCACAGCAGCCCTAGCTATTGTGGCCTCTCTCCATCATGCCCTTTGAGATTTTTTCCAAATATTTTGGCATTTCATCTTTTGGAACGTAGTTCTGCTAGCACGGAATCATCTCCCCATACAGCGATCAGATCCAGTACCTCCCGTACGGTCCATGCTGGAGCTTTTTCGATTCTCAGACTGCATGATTACCTGTGCTGATCAGCTCTCCACGCTGGGCAAACAGGAAATTAAATTCAAAAGTTCGCTGGGCTTTTCCTGTCTACCTGGCCAGTGCATCTGAGTTCAGATTGCTGTCCAGAGCGGTCACAATGGTGCACTGTAGGATAGCGCCCGGAGGCCAATACCATCGAATTGCGTCCACATTAACCCTAATTCGAACCAGCAATGTCGATTTCAGCACTAATCCCCTCACTGGGGAGGAGTAGAGAAATCAATTTTAAGAGCCCTTTATGTCGAAGTAAAAGGCTTCCTTGTGTGGACGGGTGCAGGGTTAATTCGATTTAACGCAGCTAAATTCGACTTAAACTCGTAGTGTAGACCAGGCCTAAGCTTCACCTTTGCAATCCAAAGTGAAGAGGGCCTTCAGAATTTTTGCATTACACTTTGCTGTGCCTGTTTGCAGTGCACTGGGCATGTCGGCGAGGTGGCCTTCCACTTTAGGGGCCAGCTAGGGTGACCAGATGTCCTGATTTTATAGGTAGAGTCCCTATTTTGGAGTCTTTTTCTTGTACAGGCTCCTATTTCCCCCCCCCCATCCTGATTTTTAATATTTGCTGTCTGGTTACCCTAGGGCCAGCCAGCCCTGTTCTGATCTGACCCTGCTGGGAAGAGGTCAGGTGATCCCTATAGAGGGCTGAGGGGGCTCCAGTGTAGGAGAGCTTCGGGAGAGAGGTTGGCTCCTGTGACTGGCCCTGGAGTAGAGAGAAGGGGATAGTGTGAAAGGCCTCTGGGCCCCTGCAGTCTCTGTTAGTTGGGGATGGCTTTTTTTGTTTGATTTAATAAATTGTGCCGAGGGAAAGGCCTACAGTTGTCCACCCTCCAGGATTGTCTTGGAGTCTCCAGGAATTAAAGATTAATCTTTAATTAAAGATAATTATCATGTGATGAAGCCTCCAGGAATTAATCCAACCAAAGTTGGCAACCCTAGAAGGGCCTGATAGAGAGCTGAGCATGGTATTAGTCCTTCCTGGGCTGGGGGAGGCTGGCCAGCAGCCCGACATCACTGTTTGTAAAGTTGCTTAGCTGTATCATGGTCTTTGGCTCTTTAAGAGTACCTATGGATCTTGCCTGAGGAGCCATCTGGGAAGTAAATCACTGATGAATCCACCTGGCAGCAGCTGTGCTTGTGAGCTCTCTTTTGACCATGCGCCCATCCTGATGCTCCAAGTACAACTCTTTATAGGAAGCTCTCGAAATGTCTCCAGAGCGAGAGGGCCTCTGGGGATGGACCAGGACCAAGGTTAACCTCCTTCCCTCAGCGTGTACAGCAAGCATAATTTCACAGCCCTCTTTCCTTATCCTACGTGAAGGATACTCTTGGCTTTAACATTCTGACCCCTTCATTCTTTGCCATCAGCTACCCACAAGGCCGCCCGTGGGGGGGGCAAGTGGGGCAATTTGCCTTGGGCCCCGCAGGGGCCCCCACGAGAGTTTTTCGGGGGCCCTGGAGCGGGGTCCTTCACTCATTCCGGGGGCCTTGGAAAACTCTCGCGGGGCCCCGGGCCCCCGGAGCTTCTTCCGCTCCGAGTCTTCGGCGGCAATTTGGCGGGGGGGGGTCCTTCCGCTCCGGGACCCGCCACCGAAGTGCCCCGAAGACCCGCGGCAGGGGGTCCTTCCACCCTGGGACCTGCTGCCGAAGTGCTGGGTCTTCGGTGGCAATTTGGCGGTGGAGGCCCCCTGCCACCAAAGACCCCAAGCCCCCTGAATCCTCTGGGCGGCCCTGGCTACCCATGCTATCTCCTCTTTACCCCGTCATCCTGTCTGCTTTCCCCTCCTGTATCACAAACAGAATGTGCTTATGCTCATACTTATAAAACTTTCCTTTGCTGTCTCTTTTCCCAAACCACACACAAATAAAAATAATCAAAGATGGCCATAATCCCACTTAATATTTTGGGAGCATTTTGTTCAAAAGTTTGTTTTCATGCTTGCATGTGATTTTATATGAAAAATATTCATCCCTCTGACATCCTGTGAAATGTTGTGGGTGTAAAATCAGCTGGAACAGAGACACTTATATAAAACTTGAAAAAAATCCATAGTTTTGTACCACTAAAGGTATTTAATTCAGGATACAGGTCACTAAATTTTAAAAGGAAATTCAGTATTGGATTAGACCAAGGCACTGTAGTT
Source organism: Mauremys mutica (assembly GCF_020497125.1). Lineage (NCBI taxonomy): Eukaryota > Metazoa > Chordata > Testudines > Geoemydidae > Mauremys > Mauremys mutica. Next base: position 180,496,394 of record NC_059073.1, read on the forward strand.
TTGGCTTAAAGATTTGTTATAAGCAATGAACTCCCAAAAAGCACAGACTGTGGGTGTCAATCCATGCTAATTCATTTCTGCATAAAGTTTTCAAATGATAATATTCTATGGAGTATTTTGGGGAAGGGTGGCAGTTATTTTACACGTAACGTTAATCATTGTCCCTATACTTATGCTCTCAAACAAAACATGGAAAATTAAAAGGAAATAAAATTTACAAATTAAAATGCTCATTAAGGGGCAAAAAAATAGATCTGGGTCAGTGGTTTGAGCATTGGCCTGCTAAACCCAGGGTTGTGAGTTCTATCTTGAGGGGGCCACTTAGGGGTCTGGGGCAAAATCAGTACTTGGTCCTGCTAGTGAAGGCAGGGGGCTAGACTCAATGACCTTTCGGGGTCCCTTCGAGTTCTATGAGATAGGTATGTATAGGTATGGAACCAAGGGTTCCAGACATTTTCCCCCATGAGAACAAACTTTGCTTTGTTACTCTGTGTTGATCTTGACCAATAAAATATTCAAATTGACCTTGCACTTGTATTTGTCATAATTAGCTTAAATTAAAAATAAATCCCAGCCTTGTTTTTTTTCATATCACTCATGTGGAATGGGTTAACACAGTTACAGGCATAATTACCAGCGTGGCAGATTCTAAGGGCTAGTCTACACTAGATGGGCTGCAGCAGTGCAGCTGCACCGGTGTGGCGTGTATGGTGAAGATGATCTAAGCTGATGGGAGAGAGCTCTCCTGTCAACTTAATTACTCCAGCTCCACGAGTGGTGGTAGCTCTGTCAGCGGGAGAAGCTCTCCCACCAACACAGTGCTATCTACACCCGTGGTTCGGTAGGTGCAACTTGCATTGCTCAGGGGTGTGGATTATTCATACCCCTGAGTGATGTAAATTATACCGAAGTGGTAGTGTAGACAAGCCCTAAGATCTTTCATAGGGATGTAGGCTCTTCTGTTGAGTATCCTGATGTTAGATGCTTGAATCTTGTATGGTGATCAGTGTCTCGGCAAAAATAGCCCCAGAAGTTAGATCAAATCTACCCAATGAGCTCCAAGCAAGGAGTTGTATATAGAAACACTGGGAATGTCTTTCTCAGGCAGAAGGAGCTATGGATAGAGATGTGTTCTTTGCGGAAAATGCTAGGAAGATCCAGATTTGGGGCAAAAGCATAGGGTGAAGTCTGAGGGGGAAGGGAGAAATGTTGTCTTTGCTTATATTACCATGAAGCTAAACTACACGAAGGTGGTAAATGTGTGATATATACAGTGTGTATATAATCTGTGTGAAGCAGGATAGGAATCCCACCTGTTCATAGTGCAAAGCAGAATTTCATTACAGTTCTCTTGAATGGAGGGGGGGAGGGCGGTTAAAGACTTATGGACATTACACCAACAGTCTTGTGAGTCCAGAGTAGGTTGACTAGCTAGTGTCTGTTGTTTCCCATTCATTTGTGCGTGCTCTAACCCAGTGCTTTTTTCCAACCATTTGAAAGCTTGAGGCACTCTTTGGGAAAATGAAGCTCTTCCTTCCCATTACTTCATCGAGCTGTATACCTCTTCAGCGGGCTCCAGCGAGTCCTGGGATGAATGCATCCTGCCCTTTGAGAAACACTGCTAGAACCCCAGGATTGTAGCAGTCGAAGCCATAGGTGCTGGCTTCCTTATTTCCCCTGGGGTGCTTGATCCCCAAGCCCCACACCCACTCCACGCCTTCCCCAAGGCCCCACCCCACTTCTTCCTGCCCCCTCTCCACTCCTGCCCTACCTCTTCCAGCCCTGTTCGGCCCCACCCTTGCTCCGGCCCTTCCCCCCAGCACCTTCTGCATGCCGCTGAACCGCTGATCTTGGTGGGTGCCAGGCTACAGTGTGAAAGTTCTGTTTCTCCTTGATGAAAACCTGCCTCCTTGATTGACTCATTCCCTGTAAGCCACCCATCCTCCCCCCTTTGATCACAGCTTGCTTGCAAAGGAAATAGTCACTATCATTTAAAAACCATGTATTCTTTATTAATTGATTATAAAATTAGGGAGAGAACTGACAAGGTAGCCCGGGTGGGGTGTGGGAGGAGGGAAGGAAAAGGCCACTTCAAAACTTGTTGAATGACAGCCTTCTGTTGCTTGGGCTGTCCACCAGGGTGGAGTGGCAGGGTGCACGGAGCCTCTCCCCTCCCCCCCCCTCGTATTCTTGGGCATCTGGGTGAGCAGGCTGTGGAACTTGGGGAGTGGAGAGGGCGGATAAATAGGGGCTGCAGTGGCACTCTGTGATCCTGCTGCCATTCCTGAAGCTCCACCAGACGCCGGAGCATGTCAGTTTGATCCCACAGCAGCCCTAGCTATTGTGGCCTCTCTCCATCATGCCCTTTGAGATTTTTTCCAAATATTTTGGCATTTCATCTTTTGGAACGTAGTTCTGCTAGCACGGAATCATCTCCCCATACAGCGATCAGATCCAGTACCTCCCGTACGGTCCATGCTGGAGCTTTTTCGATTCTCAGACTGCATGGTTACCTGTGCTGATCAGCTCTCCACGCTGGGCAAACAGGAAATTAAATTCAAAAGTTCGCTGGGCTTTTCCTGTCTACCTGGCCAGTGCATCTGAGTTCAGATTGCTGTCCAGAGCGGTCACAATGGTGCACTGTGGGATAGCGCCCGGAGGCCAATACCATTGAATTGCGTCCACATTAACCCTAATTCGAACCGGTAATGTCGATTTCAGCACTAATCCCCTCACTGGGGAGGAGTAGAGAAATCGATTTTAAGAGCCCTTTATGTCGAAGTAAAAGGCTTCCTTGTGTGGACGGGTGCAGGGTTCGGCCCCACCCTTGCTCCGGCCCTTCCCCCCCAGCACCTTCTGCATGCCGCTGAACCGCTGATCTTGGTGGGTGGGAGGCGCTGTGGGTGAGAGAGAGGAACTGATCCGCAGGGCTGCCAGTGGGTGCTGAGCACCCACTATTTTTTTCCCATCGGTGCTCCAGCCCTGGAGCTGAAACCTTGCTGAAGCTGGTGGTTGTAATAGCTGTCCTTCATTGAGCATAAATGTAAAAAGTTGTTAACCGTGTTTATGGTAGATATCTGAGACAATAGGAGCCGCCACACAATAGAAGCCATGAAAGGCCAATTAAGAATCTGAGCTATATGGAGGGAGGGGTTTCACTAGGGAACACTGAATGCAGACACAGAGGGCTGGATATTGTTTGAGGGAACTGTGTGTGAATGAGAGAGAAAAAAGGTAGAAATACCACTGAAGCACACACAGAAGGTAACATGCAAGCCAGCCCTAGAAACAGACAGACAGCGCTTGTAGCATGAGTCTGAGAAAAAGCTGAGCGAGAGCGCCTTTGGGTAGTGTGCTGGCTAGAAAGAGGTTTTGAACTGTGAGCAAAGGCATCTCCTGTTTGTTTTCTGCTGTGTTGAGAAAAACAAGACTTATGTACGTTCTTTTAAATAAACAGGATTGAATCAAAGAAATTCCTGACTCCATTTCTCCTCCAATGCAAACAACGCACAAGACCCCAAATATTAGGTAAACAGGGTAAAACAAGCATCACTTATTGGGACATGGGCAGTTGTAGCATGTAGGTGCCCAGCGCAGAAGTGCTGCATTAAGGTAAGCAATGGTACTGATCATTAAAAGCCTGAAGTGCCAACACTGATATTAGTGATTGGGGACAACTGAGCTAGGTCTTTTCCATCTCTAATTTCCATGTATCCATAAAATATAGAGGTTGATAAAAAACAGAAGTTATGAAAAACAGCTGATGATCAGACTTTTTTGTTCAGAAAATTTTATTTCCCATTTTGTTTACTTTTAAGCTGTTTTCTGTAGTCTGTTTATTTGATAGTTGACTGTTGCTTGGGGCAAAATGCATTCCTTGTTACTGTAGCGCTCGGTTTGGTTATTCAAAGTTATCCTTACTCAACCTGTGATGGTATTCCAGCTTCCTTTCAGCAGTGTTTGTGTTGAGCATATTTTCACTAGTATGTCGACTGGGCTCCTTTTTAAACAAATATTTTCACACTGTTGTGGAGAGTGAATCAAAATGCACTTATTAACCTGTCTTTATTTTTCCATCATAGGGCCATGATTTATCCACTCCCATTGAACTGCTCATTAATGCTAGAAGGATTCCTTATTTGTGGCTGCCTACCTTCTTTCTCTACGCATTCAGTGTTGGAATGCATGTACTATTTGATTGGCAGACAAAGTACAGATGTTGGGTCTTTAGTCTGTCATCTGCCCTGGGATTTCAGCTATTCTATTAGGATTAATGTCTTTTGCCATGATCTGCTTTGTAGCTTTCCAATCGCAGAAAGAGCAGTCCAAGCACATGGTAATTGTATTGATCTCATAACTAGTTAGCACGACACTTTGAAATGTAAAGTGCTGTATGTCAGAGTTTCAGGGTAGCTGCACCTCTGGTTCCCCTCCATAGTCCCTCAAGGGCACACACTTAAGATGTCCGGTTTCTAACCATCATTTCTCTTGGGTAGACACCTACATCTCTCTCTCTTCTGATGGGGTTTAAGGCTGCACAGCTCCCTGCCTTATATTGTGATATCCCCAGCAAGCCAGTCTGTCTAAAGGCCAGTGCCTGTGCTTTGCTTTCTCTCTCCAAGGGCTATGAACAGTGTACTGCCAGCAGTTATGAGTTATCATACAGATCTTACTAAGCAAGCACATTTATTCTTAAGGTAAAAACATTACAGACAAAAAATCACAAAAAATACAGATTTAAACCAACACTATCCATACCCAGAACCACCCATTAGTCTTTTGGGCCCTAGTAGCCCCAAATCTTTCCAACCCTTTCCCTCTGGGTGGGGCCTCCCTTGGACAGAAGATCCTGTCCATTTGCTGGTTCAGAAAGAAGACCCTCTGTGAGCTCAAGCTAATCATTTTATACCAAAAGCCCTTTCTGTGTGTCCTAGTCTCTGGAAAACCTAGTATGAATCTCTCCAGGGGCTGGTACCCTTCTAGAGTTGTTTAGTCTCAGTGACTTGCCTTAATCACACCCCTGTGTTCTTAGTTCCTGGAGGAGCTGTGACAACCCTCTCCCCATGGAACAGAGCACAATCAGACATAAACAATTCATACATTTAATACATTGGCTCCCAAAGATGCCAAGGCTGCAATATCTGTCATACTGTATAAGTGCTAAGTAGTAGTATTACAAGAGAAGAGTTTCTTATCACTAATGCAAGTAGGAACTAGTCAGAACTTGGCCATTGTGAGGCACACTGAATAGAAAAATGATTAGCTGTTGAAAGCAGTCTCCACCACTGTCTTTATCTGCATGGGGCACTATGACTTCACCCTTTTGGATTTTCATATTTTTGGTGTGTTTAAAGATGTCTCTGGCAGCTGTCACCATGGTAGGTTGTTGGGTCTCTGCAGTTTACGAACACTGCCCTCTTTTCATGCAGTCGACATGTGTGCTCCAGACATGGTGGAGGCCAATAAGAGTGCAGTTCTTTTTGTTTCTTGCTAATAATGGAGGATGGCTGTGCTCGTCTCTGCAGTGGGACACAACAAATGCCTGATTTCCCACCGCCCTTCTCAAACCCTGAAGCACCCAGTTTCCTACTTAAGAATCCACCTAGTAGCTCCCATCTCATGGCAAGGTCCTGCTTCCAATCCTCTCTCACTTATCTGTCTCTCACAGAGTCTCCCTGACAAGTGAGACTACTCTACCAAACTCTCTTGTGACTATCAGACCCCTGGCACGCACATTGGTCTGAGTACCTGCCCTCCCAGTTGCACCAGCCAGCGATGCCAGCCCGCCTTGCTTCCACCTTCCAAATTTCCCCCTCCTGATGTGCCCAAAAGAACATGCCATTTCCAGGACTCAGGCACCAGACACAAGGCAGCATTTTGAGGATTAAAGTGACGTACCCTGGACAGTGTTTGTAATGTTTAGTCTTACAACTTCCTTATTGTATGTGTCCCTCTTGTTATTCATAAGTGTTTGTTTTCTTTGTTCAGGTCTTGCATGCCTCTCACTTTGGTGGAAATTTAGGAGAGAGAGGCCAGAGTGGTGGCAGCCAAAATATCTCCTCTTCACTTTTCTGAAGATTGGTGCCACATTTTGTTTTTTCTCCCCCTACCTCCCTCCCCAGCCTTTTGGTACTTCCCCAGGTCAACATCTCTCTCCAAATATACGTTAGGGTCAAGTACAACACTGGTGCAGTAGGTTAATTAGCAAATCCCTTTAGCAGCAGAGCTGCATATATATTCCCTAGTCTGCCTTATGTTTAGATATTCGAGTTTTCCAAATATTCCTTTTCCTGCTCTTTATCAATAGCTATTATTACATGGGCCCTGCTTCTTAACTTCCTAGGTTTCTTTTCTTTAAAAAAATTAATTGTTTCAGCCCGTTTGGAGTCATTGATTTCATTTCGCAACCCCTACCCCAATCATTTATTAACTGACCTATGTTCTGCCTAGGTTTCCTTTTCACCCGATAAGCCCTCCTGATTCCCATTAATCCTTTTCACTGAATTCAGTCTGCATTTTGCACTCCCTTTGTTTTTCCCTGCATGCCTTCACATGCTGTTGTTTAGTTGCCTTCTTCCCTCTCACCAATCTCTGGCGAACATGTATTTTTAGCCTTTCGTTTTAATGAAAATGAGCATTTAATGTGAACAAAGCACAGGAGAAGGAAACACCAGAAAAGTGAAGCAGAGACGGGGCTATAGGAAAATCCTCCAAAGAAACATCTGCTTTCTGTTTTCCTAGGTAGCATGAGAAGAGCATAAAGATCCCTACTGCTATTGGTGGGTCCCCAAAATCCATTTGGGTGACCTGCTTCAAATTTTTCCACGCTCTTTCACGTCTGCTCTGAGCCTGCACGTGACAATTCACAAGCCAAAAGAAGTTTTTAACACTACTAAAAGAGGTTAAAACATATGGATTGGATTGGAATGGATCTTTCAGCCTTACCATTAGAATGACTCCATTGTGGGAAACTTAACATGTCAGAGGGTGCAATACTTTTCCTGGCTTCAGATGGCAGGGACGGAACAATGCCATGATGTTTGGTGCTTTGCTATATGGCATATATTCTCCTGCCTGTACTGCTCAGTCACTGACCCCAAAGGGATTTCTGCATCGCTGATTCTATCATTGTGATGTCCCTAAAGAGCCCTTTGCGTCTAGGTCAGGAATTCAGTAGGTAAAGGAGAAGCTCCTTATTGTATGTGCCAACATCCTTGTTAAAAATACAAATGAGGCTCTCCAAGCCCTCTGTTATAATTCTACAGTTCATCCTGATGCACCTCTTCTCTAGTGCAGTGAGAAAACTGGTGGAACTGCACAGTGATAAGGAATGCAGCCTTTTTCTTTCCCTTCCAGGTCACCGCACCTTATCTCTGTCTTGGCAGAGATGCTGGAGCCAGAGAGATCACGTGTATAAAGAAGCAATAACGGCTTTCTGTACTTTAGGCCAGTTCTTCTGTTTGGCTGCTGTAGGGCAGGCAGTTGCCTGTGAAGAGCTGTACGCTCGAGGCTGCTTGTTCATCTTGAGTGACTCATTTTAGCAGAAAATTACTGGTTCTGGCTTTATGAACCCAAGTCTGCTCCTGGAATCAGTTCCTGCAGGTGCCTTCAGGATGACACCCATTTGTCGTCCCCCCTCCACCCCAGTACTGACTACTGACACATCCAGACTCCATAAGCCCTAGTGTCCAGGTGCCCAGCTTCAGAAATCCAAGTCTCCACCATGGATAGACTGTGGGCAGAGGCTTTTGGTTGGGGGCGAGCCTTTGGTTTTTGTTATCCTTTTTATTTACTTTATATTGCCTTCATTGACTTGTTCCTGCCTGCTGCTCTATCTGACAGCCTAGTCCGATCTTCCGAGGTGCAATAAAGGGTATTGCCTAATAAGGTCTGAAATGGTTATATCACTGGAATAGTTTCTTCTTCACTTCTGTCTGTTTTGTTTGTAAGTTCTTGCTTAGGGTGGGTTCTGCTCTGATAGGTTTGAACACAGGAAGTGTACAATGTTAACCTCATCTCATTTGGAAATGTTCATCTTTTATGACTGTGGCCTTTGTACTTTTTTGTGATTTACTTTTTGGTGGAAATACAAAATGCAGCTTCACGGAATATGTAAATACAGCCAGTCAAGAGAAACTGCATTGGCAGAGTACCATTAACTTATCTACACCAAGGATTTAACTAGCTCTCAGGAAGAGTATCATTGATTGTATCAGTCATAGTTGTTGAGTCCACAGGCTATAAAAGTACTGAGCTACTAACCTCAAAAGAGCTGAAAGTGGAATGTGTAAGCCGCACAATGAAAAGAGAAACAAACGAAGGCAGGTAGATGTATAATCTACTTCCTTCTACACAGACAAATTAGCCTTGGACTCCATGCCAGTGCCACTAAAACAAATACCCCTGACAAAAAGAATAAACTTGCCAAACAAATGCTTGCATTATCCACAGATCTATACAACTCTTTTCTTTCAAATCCCATTTTATTGCCAGTCAGTCCAGAGCACCTGCCACAAAGTACTGGTGCTAATGTATTTTGTGTTTATAGATGACATCAAAGAGACTCACTGCTCTTGGCAGTAGCAGGCTAGAAAATACCTGAAAGAGGTACGATACTGATGAATGAACAGAAGTTAGTGCCTTTAGCGCACTCTGAAATACTACCAGAGGGGATTGGTAGTGCTGCTGCAGATAGGGTTGAAAAAAGTTGCACTTTTAACTCCTGGATTTCATACAGGGATAAAAAAGTCAAACTCAGGCTGACAAATGTTTGAGCCCTGCTCAGAAATGAAAAATTTCTGGAAAGTTTGAGCAAAATCCCTTCAACTCTTCAGTTTGTTGAGGATGGGAAAGGAAAGTTACTATTCACTTTAAAAATCAAACAAACCCCCAACCCCCCCAAATTCAAAGCCCACATACGTATCCTCGCCACATTTTGTAGACAAGGCTAAAGCAACGAGAGCTGAAGTTTGGGATCAAGCTTGAATACTGTCCTCACTGAGGACTTGTGCCTGTGTTAGTTGTAGGAGAAAAAAACCAACAGATATTATTGCCTACAAATTACATCTTGAGCGCACACACTGAAAAACAAATACATAAAATTTCTTATGTCCAGAATTTCATCAGTTGCTGTTAAACTTGCCAGATGCCTTGAATAACTAAATAAAATTACTTCAGTATTTGTTACATTCCTTGGGCTCTCATTACAGTAAATCTAGGGAATACTCCAAATACTGATGTACCTAGGGGTGTGCACAAGGGGGGGGGGGGAGGAGGAAGAAGGGGCACAGGTGTTTTTCCTCCCCTTCCCCCAAATAATCAGCAGGGGCACAGAACTTCTCCAGGCCCAGGGCCACAGGAGGGTCACAGAGCTCCTCGGGACCAGAGAAGCTCTCTCTCCCCCCGCCACAGCCCCAGGGTCAGAGGAGTTCTGTGCCCACACCACAACCCTGGCACTGGAGGAGCTGTCCATCTCCTCTTTTTTGCTACAATGAACCCCTGGCTATAATGGCCAATTCCCCAGGGGTTCGTTATAGCGAGGGTGTACTGGATTTCCACGTAACATCGTGTGTTTAAATGCCCCTCCAAAAGCGGTCAAATTTAAATTCCTGCAGCTGCCCACTGAATGTACCTGTATTTATTTATTTATTCAAGGCAACACTGACCAGTTTTAACAGTGACTGCAGAACAGACTTGCACACAGAACCACAGTGGTGGATTAAATAGGCCTGCATCCAATCCAAACAAAACTCCCTTCCCACTTGCAAAAGTGTTTATGGCCTCCCAGCTCTACTCATGCTATCTCCTGGTCCCCAATCCCCATATCAGACTTTCGTGGTGCTTCCCTCAGAACCATGCTTTGTGGGTTGATGAGCCCCTTCACATAAGGGCCAGATTCATCATGGATCCTGCCTTTGCATGTACAGTGGATCTCTGTTTAAGGGTGCACTCAGGCCACAAAATGTACAAGCTTTGCTGGTTTTGAGAGAGGAACTTGTGAACGGTGCAATGTAGAAACCTACAGGGTAATGGGAAGTTTCTCTGATTGCTCCCAGGTTTTCTTTTCCCTCTTAAAACTAGGAAATTAAATGCAAAACCTACCATTTATGAAACATTAAATGTGCTAGATGAGGCACTAAAAGTCAGGAAACTTTAAAGCTAAGGTTGCACCGGAAAATGTTCATGCCAAGGTGAAATTATGCAGATTTCTCTCATCTATTAAGTTGAACCCTTAAACAGCTGAAATTAGATTCTTTATTACAGGAATTGAGCAAAGAGTGGAAATAGTATGTGAATATTTACAAAAGTTTGTGTGTAAATTTCAACATAGTTCACATTCTGTGATGTGAGACTGCTCAGGCATTACACTAGTGCAGATTCTTTCAAAAATTGAAAGTTAAGCTTGAATAATCACTGAAATAAAATTTGCAATTGCAATCTGCCCTCTGCCAGTTCTCGATCTTTTTATATTTGAGTATGGTCAGAGACACTGCACTGATGTCAGGGATCTGAATTAAGATTTTCACTGGTATAAATTTAGATCCTAGAAAACCAGGTGAAGGATCAAGGCCTAAATTCAGAATCTGTCCTCCTGAGCATGCTATGTAGTTCACCCATTAGAGGAAGAAAAAATTAATAAATAATTATGAATAACAAATTTTAAGAATGTATAATCTGTTCACAAATGGGGATAAAACCCATATTTATCAAATGTATTGTGAATTATGTGCTCAGCTATACTTACTGTGCACCAGGGTCATATATTTGAGTGATTCAGCTTGTATAAGAAGTCGAGCTTAAAATAGAATGGTATGTAAGAATGTATCCTTCCTAAAGATAAAGGTTTCCTCATGTCACAAACAGAGCGGTTTTTAAGTTGATGATATTCATGTTCCCTTTCATGACTCTCATTTTCTTAATTGAACACACCACCTCTACTGTTTCAATATTTTCATAAAAGCCTTGGTGTTTTTGCACACCCCATTGGAAAGATTTTCCTGTTGGTTTCATTTTCTAGTCAATTAGTTTTAATTTGCATTTCCTCTATCTGATTTTGTCATTGTATGTATATTGTAATGGGTTGTTTAGACTTTCCTTCCAGTGCATTCCAGTTTATCCTTTCTTTTCAGTGAGTATTTTATCTTCTTCCCCAGACTTCCATTAACCCTTTGAAGTAAAAAACCAAAGGGAAGAGACTGAATAGTTCAGATCTCTTCTTTGGGATACTTAATTGGAGTCAGCCCATTTGGAGTGGGAAGAGGTAGTCCTATGAACTTTTAACACATAGAAGTTAATACATTTGTTTTGTTATTCCCATAGAAACAAGATAGTTATTTTGTAGTGAGCTCCTAAAAACAAGTTACAAACATACACAGTGAGTCTGATTCTTTATAACAATTGCTTAATGGAAACTTTCTATTTTTGTACATGAACTGCTTGGCCCTTGTGCACTGTATGGATGGAAATGGTTTCAACTGTACTGTGTGAATGGGGCCTTTGAAAAAGCAGGAACCACCCAGAGGCCCTGATTGTCTTGTATATTGTGCAGTACTTACAGCCTCAGAAAACAAACCTTGAAACTTCAGAGCTAAGTCTCAGTAGAAAGACAGCTGGTTCTGCTGGGTCGTCCTCTGAAATGTAAATAGAGAGAATCTGCAGGATTGGGGTGACTCACCAGTGATATGCATCAAGTCGTATCCAAGGTTGTTGGGAGATCTGTTGATCACTTGAGTCTGACTGGTTCTGCTTGATTGGTTCACTTTGTATTTCACTGTGTGGAGGAGTGTGTGTTTGGGGGGGTTGGATCAGGCAAACCTGGGCTCCTACAATTTCATTTGATTGGGACTTCTATCTGTAAGGTTCAGAATCAAGTGTGCAACTTTTTTCTGCTCCCATCTTTCACAAACTAGTATGCCATGGCAGCTGGAAGAGGCTTAATTCCATCGGATGCACCAATAGTTTGTTGCGTGTTGTGGGTGGGAGTGAGAGGAACAGTAGATGGAAGTTTCCTATTAAATAGGTGGTGGGGAGAGGACACTTGGGATGTGTCCAGCCGAAGTTAAGATAAAGGAAGTGATATTCTGATTCCCCAAGGAGCTCAAGTTATTGGGCCACATTCATCCCTGGTATAGTCCCATTTACTATAATGATGTTACACCTAGGTTGAATTTAGATTTATGCCATCAGAGACCTCACAATAAACATGAAGTGGCTTGTGCTTAACACCTCCAGCACTGGTCCATGAGCAGTAAACCTAGCACGGACATTTAATCTTGCCCATAGGGTGGAGCCCCTAACCCATAATCCAGGAGTTGTCCTTGCAGCTGCGGAGGTGGCTGCATTACTTGATGCTTCTGGATGATAAACAATGCTGCAGTTTAAGGGCTCAGACACAACTCCTACTGAAGTCAATGGGGGTAGAATTAAGCCCTAAATCAGTAAAGAAAATAACATGTTAAATTTGTTCTTAATCTTATATTTTCTGAGCTAAAAATGAGTGAATTTCATTGTAGATCCCATGTGTATTTTACTTACAGGCATTGCACAAAACACCTAAGATTACTACACTTGAAAAAATGAGAGAAAATATTTGGCTTCTTTGGAGTCTTTTTTCCCCCCTGCTTTGTGCATTTGACAACAACCTGTATTGTCTTATACTGTCTTAGATTGTTGCTCTTTGGGGCAGGGACTGTCCTTTTGTTCTGTATCTGTACAGCACCTAGCACAGGGAGGTCCTGGTCTATGACTGGGGCTCTTAGGTGCTACCACCTTGCAAATAGTAATAATAGTGAGCTTCACTCTTTCCTCTGCATAGTCACTTGGTCAAATTCACAGAAGCTCAGATTTTCATAGTCTAAGGTGCCCAAATCTCACTGGACATCTAATTCCATTATTTCCCTTTGAACATACCATCCAGAGTTTTTTGTGCTAGTAAAGCTATTAGATATAACTGAATAATATTGGGAGTGGTTGTGGCGTGGTGAAGGGTTTCACGCTAGCCAGGTGTTGGCAACCTTTCAGAAGTGGTGTGCCGAGTCTTCATTTAGTCACTCTAATTTAAGGTTTCGTGTGCCAGTCATACATTTTAACCTTTTTAGAAGGTCTCTTTCTATAAGTCTATAATATATAACTAAACTATTGTTGTCTGTAAAGTAACTAAGGTTTTAAAAATGTTTAAGAAGCTTCACTTAAAATTAAATTAAAATGCAGAGCCCCCCGGACAGGTGGCCAGGACCCGGGCAGTGTGAGTGCCACTGAAAATCAGCACGCGTGCCATAGGTTGCCTACCCCTGCGCTAGATGCTACAGCTGAATAGACAGCTACAACACTATATACCATATAGCATAGCTCATATTGCCAACCATGCGTTAATTTAGTCACTGTTTATATGGAATAGCTCTCTAAATTTAAACTGTTTCATTTTTTCAGGCACCTGTTTGTGGTGGCTCCAGCATGCACCTTTGTGGTGGGGAATTAGAATATATGTTGTGGTTATGTCTTAGATGTTTCTTGTCTTATAATGTGAGAGTGAACACTGCAGACTATTTGAGATAGGGTTGTCCATTTCGTTGATTGGAAGGAGTCAGATCTGCCTCTCTTTCCCACTATTCCCCATTTAACCAAACAACAAAGGTAAATCAGTGTCACTCTCTTATCAACTAAGTGCAGCTGTGAAAAAAACTGCAATTGATAAAAGTTCTTTTCATGCCAGAATAAAATTTGTTTGGCAGAGAGTCAACATTATTAATTTCCATGGATTATACTGACTATATGCAGTCATTTAAACTGGGACTGTGATTCTGTCAGACCTCATGAGCTAAGTAGTATTGGATGGGAGACCTACAGGTATAACTCACATCTAAAAAGTAGTGTTGGAAATTCTCTCAGCAGCCCCTTTTGCTGTGAGTCAGTGCTGAACCATTGCCTTGGTATGACATTTTGATGGGCCACTGCATTGCTGTAGGTGCTGCATTTTTGGATGAGAACAAGACAAGGTGCTGACCTATTGTGCTCATTAAAGATCCCTTGGCATTTCTGATAAGAATAGGGCTGTTAATCCCATTAACGAGCTTCCTGGCCAAATTCCAGGTGGATAATTACAGTACGTTCTGCCTGCCTTATTCCCCTGCAGTCTTATTTAGAGATCATATTCTTCTTCACTTCCTGTCTTTTAAAAAAAACATGCTATGTAGTGTTATTGTGTTCTGTTCGCATGTGAGTGGTCACAAACAGCTACTGTGTTCTGGCGCGAAGATGGAGGCATTTCAGTACTGGCTGAAGTCATTCTGTGTGTGCGTGTGCGCGCGTGCGTACGTACAGCAGAACTTGGCCGATATTAAGTGCTTTGGGGTTCTCTTGAGATGAAAAGCTCCCTATATAAAGCATATGTAAAATATTATTGCATTAACATATTCACTTTTTGTGAACAATTTATTCCTCTTTGCTGTAAAAACCCTAAGAGTTTTATATGTAGTCACTAGATAACACCATCTTTACAGTATTTATTCTCTCGGCCTCTCTTTGCTCTTTTCTCTTCTTTCCCTCCCCACCTCCGTTTTGGAACCACAAGCACAAATCCTGTCATAGATGCTCATCTTCAATGACTACCAGAGGAAGTGACCCTTGACTATGACAGGATAAGTGAATCATGCTTGACAGGTTCTTACATGCGTCTGCCAACTACCAACCCCTGTTCCTTCAAACGCAAAAACATGTTAATGAGCATACAGACATGTCAAGTGAAAAGCCAACTGTGTGTGCAGAGAGGGTCTGGCCCAGGTCCACAGAAGGGCATTAGGTGCCGAAGTCCAACATTTAGGTGCCATCAAGATCAATCCCCTGCTCAGCTGCCGCTTTACCATGGAGGCGCCTAAAATCCATCAGTGCCTAAATACTATTAAAGTCCCCCAAGGCACCTAAGTTTCTGCGTGTCGGCATGTGCATAACACGAAGTCTAGGTGGCTGGACACCTATCTCATGCCTCAGTTCCAGCATGATCCTCATGCCACGTTAACATAGGCATTGCCCCAATTTTTCCACCTCTCAGATGCTGCCCCAACCACTGGACTATAGAGTCATTCTCTCTCTTTGTCTGGCCCGGTGACTAATTATATATGCACAGATGAACAGCTTCAACAGCAGCACTTGAGGGAGCCCACATGGGAACATTCCCTAGCATGGTGGGTAAGTCACTCATCTGAGAGGTGGCCATTCCCTGTTCATATCCCCTCTCATCAGGCGGGGGGAAATTGGATCATATCCCAGGTGAGTTCCCTAATCACTGGGCTAAAGGTTATAACGGGGAAGTCATTGTCCTCCCTCGGCTGATCTGTGTAGATTTATGTGTCATCTGCTGCCTTCTTACAAGAAACTGCTTTGTACCTGACCCCAGGAGAGGGATCCCAGCTGTGGATTGTGAGTGCATATAGGTGCCTAACTACTGGGGTGTGTGGTGGGTGAGGGGGCTTAGAACACCTCCACTCCTCGGCATCTGCTATTGGCTAGCTCAGGTGCCTCCCCACCTAGTGTGCTGGCTTTTATGGATCTCATTCTTCTTCTCCCCATGCACAGCATAGGGAGCCTGGGAGCCTAACCTGCGGCTTGTGAATTCCACTAGCTGGCTATGCACCTAAAAGTTTGGTGATGTAAACTTTGTGGGCTTTGGGCCTCAGTTCATAGAAAGCTTTTCTTCATGCCTGATGATTTCAGATTTATTTTGTATCAAATAGTACTAGAGTGCACAAAAGTGAAATGAGAATTGTTGGACTTTGCTGTTTTAGGTCACTTCCAGTGCTCTGAATCTTAGATTCTCACCATTTGTTTTGTTCCAGGGTAGGGGTGGGGTGGGGGGGAAATACATTAACAAACTGCCTTCCTTAATTCAGACCAAAAGCTAGCTTCAATTTCTTTATCATCCCTACTGATGAGAGACAATTGGAGTGCATGTTTACAAATCTGCTTAAGAATTGTCCTCATTCTACTCTGCCTGCTTGTGTCTGGCATGTTCTGTAACAGGAGAGTTGCACAGAAAATGACATTAGCAGTTGAATCTGATATGTTTGCCAACATCTTTTTGAGGTCCTGCAAGGACCTAACATTATTGTTTATGGTGATAATGACATCTAGTCATTAAAGTCAAATTAGATTTCTGAGTGCAGTTTGTCTAGCCTGATTTTTCTGTTGCCAGCACACACTTTCCCTGTCCTCACCATCCATCACCTACACCTGTATAAACAGTTGGCATCACTGAAAGGACTTGTCTGGTTTTTTGCTAATTTTGTCAAGACACTTCTTTAAATTGGCACAAAAAGAAACACTTGGGCTGCAAACTGGACTGATGTTGCCCAGCAACACAGATCTCTGCATTAAACAGTTTTTGACTTTGAGAGTTCCTAACTTTGTAAGTACTGGCATGGATCCCTCTATTAGAGATGCTGCTTTTTGGGATTGCATTAACAATACTATCAGCTTTTCTGGAAAGGTTTTATACTTAGGCCTGGTATACATCTAAACTTAGATCAACTTAGCTGCATTGCTCAGGGCTATAAAAAAATTTTTGCACCCTGAGCTCTGTTGTTAGGTCAACCTGATCCTCCGTGTAGATGTGGTTAAATTGATGGAAGAGTTCTTTTGACGACTTAGTTACTGCCTCTTGGAGAGGTGGATTACCTACATCGACGGAACAACCTCTTCTTTGAATGATTGCTCATGTCTATTCCACAATAGGTGTGCATGCTCGCCTCATGCACTGGTGTCGGAAGTTCTTCCCCTAGCAGTACCTGTAGGGGGGAGTGCCCCCCACGACCCCTGGCATGGTATAAGGGGAGCTGCGCACTCTCCCCACCCTCAGTTCCTTCTTGCCGCCAGTGTAGGTGCATCGGAATTGCTCTGCTCCAGTTTTGCTGTCGCTTGTCTCCAAAACTGTTCGTTTGTTCAGCATTAGTACCTGTAGTTAGTTAGCAGTTTAGTTAGTCAGCGAGCCTGGGCCGGGGCATGTCCCACGGCCTGGGGTTTAAGTTTTGGGACTCTTGCAGGCATTCTATGCCAAGGAGCGACCCACACACAGACTGTTTGCTGCTTGGGAGAAACCCATATCAGTGAAAGGTGCAAGATTTGCAAGTCGTTTAAGCCTCGGACCAAAAGAGAAAGGGACATTAGGCTCCGGGCCATCCTGATGGAGTCGGTGCTGACCTCGACCCCAGCACGCCGCTCCAAACCGGTACCTGGCACTGCGGTGTCGGTGCGCGGCGACCCTCCGGTGCCATCAACCAGCTGGCACCGCTCCCCATCCACGGGGCATGCCAAGAGGGCCAGGAAGACTCCCTCTTTGCAGCGGCACTGAGGGAAGTCTGGGACAGAGGCTTGGCCCATGTCGGGCAGTCCTTGATCCCCACCAGGCCCTAGGCCTCTGACTCAAGCTGAGCGGAGTAGCCCACTCCAGAGGCAAGCCGCTGCTGGGATCCCCGCAGCTGCCTCTGGCCCGGTACCGGTCTCGGTCGAGGGAACGTTCCCGATGCCGATCACTGCCCAGCGACCACTCGGGGCAGGGTCGAGGTGGATCGCCCTTGACGCCGACCAGACTGTCTGGCTGGGTTCTGTCCATCTGGGACTTGCGGCACCTCTCATCCTCAAGGAGTGAACATCGACAGGACTGTGGCGGGCATTGTCGTTGGTCATAGTCTCGGAGAGCACCGCTGCAAAGAGGGTACCGCAGTCAGTCACAACATGATCATTGACTCAGTTCCTGCTCGGCCTCCTGCTCCAAGTCTCCATCAACACATCGCAGCCCTGGGCGTCAATCGCTGGCGTCTCGCCGTTGCTGGTCCGCCCGTCAAAGCCATTCGCAGAGCAGCTATTACCGTCGGTACTAGTCCTCCAGGTCAAGATCACGGTCCCGTGGCAGTCATAGATCCTGGCACCGCTGCTCCTCCCGGTCCAGGGGCAGGAGCAGATCTTACGCCAGCCTGGTCTCTATCTGTAGCCATCCCTCGATGGGCCAGGCTGGCCAACTCAGACATTCGCTCCCACTGGTGCCACAGCAGGTGCAGTGGTACCGAGCGTCATGGCTGGCCGAATGGGGCTCCAGTGGAGGCTCACTCAGTGGCCGGAGCTTTGGAAGCACCATCAGCCCCCCTCTCCAGACCCCCAAGGAAGGAGTCGGTGCGACATACGTCCTCGGCTCTGTGCCCGGAGTCCAACCAGGTAGTGGACCCTCCGGTGCCGTCTGACACCCAGAGCACTGTACCAGCCTCTTTGCCCTGCCCGGAGGAGGCAATTGCAGCCCCGCCCTCCTCCATCCCGCAGGAGGACTCTAGGGCCCACCAAGAACTCTTTAAGAGGGTGGCAGCGAGCCTACACCTCCAGGCAGAGGAGATTGAGGAGCCCTCGGGCTCCCTGTTTAACGTGTTGTCCCCATCGGCACCGGGTAGGGTGGCCTTGCCTCTCCATGAAGGGATGGCTAAGATTTCAAATATCCTGTGGCAAACATCGGCCTCGTTGGCCCCCATCTCTAAAAAGGCAGAACGCTAGTACTTTGTACCCACTAAAGGGCATGAGTACTTGTATACCCACCCGGCGCCCAACTCCCTGGTGTTTGAGTTGGTCAACCATAGGGAATGGCAGGATCAGCCAGCCCCGACCCCAAAAAACAAAGACTCTTGGAGACTGGACTCTTTTGGAAAGAAAATTTGTTCATCTTCGAGCTTCCAGTTACGAGTGGTGAACCATCAGGCTCTCTTGGGCCGACACAAATTCAATCTGCGGGGCTCCCTGCCTAAGTTTGAGGACTCCCTCCAGGAGCGCAATAGGAAGGAGTTTAAGGTGCTAGTGGAGGAAGGGACAGCAGCTGCTAGGGCGTCCCTGCAGGCAACTTCAGATGCTGCAGACACGACCGCACAATCAATGGCCACGGCGGTGTCCATGAAACGGGCGTCGTGGCTCCTACTCTCTGGGCTCTCCAGTGAGGCGCAGTCTTCCATGCAGGATTTCCCATTTGATGGGAAAGCTCTGTTTGCAGAGGAAACAGGTACAAGGCTGCATGGCATGAAAGACTCCTGCACGACCCTCCAGACTCTGGGCCTCTATGTCCCGGCTCCAGCAAAAGCTAAATTCAAGCCGTGGCAGACTCCCGCCCAGGCTGCTCTCCCGAAGTACGAGGCTGCCCATAAGAAGCAGTGGGACTGTAAGAGATGCCCTCAGAGGCAGTCTCAGCCTGCCCCCGACCCGTAGTCCTCCAAGGGGAAGCAGGCAGGGAAAAGGCGTTTTTGATGGGACACTCGGGGCCACCTTGCCAGTCCTCATCAGGGATCCACCCGCAATAAAGCTTCCCTTCTCCAACTGGTTGTGTGCTTTCCTCCTGAGTGCTTGTGGCTGACCTTCGACCGATGTTGTCCTCAACACCATCTCCCGGGGTTACATCCTCCAGTTTACTTCCTGTCTGCCCAACCATCCCCCACCCCCATTCTTCTTGGGGGACCCCTCACATGAAGCTCTGCTTGAGCAGGAGGTGGGGCGGCTCCTAGAACTAGGAGAAATAAAGGTGGTGCCTGATGAGTTTATGGGCAAGGGGTACTACTCCCATTACTTCCTTACCCCGAAGGCCAAAGGAGGGCTCAGGCCCATCTTGGACCTCCGAGGTCTGAACCAGCATGTGGTGAAGCTCAAGTTCCGCTTGGTCTCCCTGGCCTCCGTCATCCTCTCCCTGGATCCCGGAGACTGGTACACTGCCCTCGACGCGTACTTCCACACCCACATATTTGAGGAGCACAGATGCTTCCTCCATTTCATGGTGGGACAGAATCATTACCAATTCACGGTCCTCCCATTTGGTCTGTCAGCTGCCCCCAGGGTGTTTACAAAATGCATGTCAGTGGTAGCAGCCTACCTTAGACGGTGGGGGGTCTAGATATTCCCCTATCTGGATGATTGGCTTGTCAAGGGCACCTCCCGGTCACGGATGAGGGATCACATGGCACTCCTTCTGTCCACGTGCACGTTGGGCCTGTTGGTAAACAACACTAAGTCCATGTTAGTCCCGGTCCAATGCATAGAGTTTATTGGGGTGCTCCTGGATGCAGAATTGGCCAGGGCCTCTCTCCCGCCAAACAGGTTCGAGACCCTAAAAGGTCTCAGACTCAGTCACAAGGTTCCTGGTGACAACAGTCAGGATTTGCCTGCAACTCTTGGGTCACATGTCAGCGTGCCCCTACGTGGTCCATCATGCCAGACTCAGGATGAGGCCCCTCCAGCTCTGGTTGGCCTTGAAGTTCTCCCAGGCCACGGACAGGATGGACAAGGTCCTCACTATACCAGACTCTGTGATCGCCTCCCTATGGTGTTGGTCCGCCCCAAACAACATGCTCCAAGGGGTCCCATTCAGGGACAGGGTCCCGTCATTGGAGCTGGTGTCCGATGCATTGGACCTGGGTTGGGGGGCCCACGTGGGGAGCTTTCAGACCCAAGGCTCAAGACCTAGCCCTACATATAAACTCAAGGAGCTCAGGGTAGTGCGGCTGGTGTGTATGGCCTTCCGCTTGCACCTAGAGGGCAAGGTAGTCAAGGTCCTCACGGATAACACTGCCTCGATGTTCTATATCAACAGGCAAGGCGGGGCCCGATCCTCTGCCGTTAAGCCCTCAGGCTGTGGGACTTCTGTATAGCCCATAACATCCATCTGAAGGCCTTCCACCTACTGGGTGCCCAGAACGAGAGGGCGGATCGCTTGAGCGGGGACTTTTCCTCACAACACGAGTGGTCCCTCCAGCAGGAAGTGGCCCACCGGCTCTTCTGAAGGTGGGGAACTCCCCAGGTGGACCTATTTGCGACTCGGCAGAACCGGTGATCTCCGCCCCCCCCCCCGGGTTCTGCTCTGGCGGGGCCCAGGGAGAGGCGCTGTCTCCGATGCCTTTCTCCTGTCCTGGTCATGACGACTTCTCTACACCTTTCCCCTGTTCCACCTAATCAGCAGGGTCCTGGAGAAGATAGTCGGACAAGGCCCAGGTCCTCCTCAATTGTCCCGGCGTGGTCCAGGCAGCATTGGTATGGGACCCTCATGGGCCTGGTGGTAGCTCCACCGTGGCCATTGCTGCTCCTCCCAGACCTGCCCTCTCAGGACCAGGGCTGCCTCCTCTACCCCAACCTAGCGGCTCTTCACCTCACGGCGTGGCTGCTCAGTGGTTAGGTGGAGAGGAACAGACGTGCTTGGACCAGGTTCAGTGCGTCCTTCTTGAAAGTAGACGGCCCTCCACTCAACGTGCTTATTTGGCGAAGTGGTTTCGATTTTTCTAGGTGGGCGGCGGACCAGGGTGTCTCCTTAATCCAGCTTATCCTTGATTACCCCCTCCACCTGAGGACCCAGGGTCTGGCACCCTCATCAGTCAGGGTGCACCTGGCAGCCATATCTGCCTTCCAACCACCGGTGCAAGGACAGACGGTATTTTCCTATGCTATGACTGGCCGGTTCCTTAAGGGTTTGGACCATCTTTTTCCATACTCTAGACTCCCAGTCCCACAGTGGGACCTAAACCTGGTGTTGGCTTGTCTCACGGGGCCCCCGTTTGAACCACTGGCCACGTGCTCCTGGTCTCACCTCTCATGGAAGGTGGCCTTCCGGGTTGCAATCACATTGCAGGGCCCTGACCTCCAAGCCGCTGTACATGGTCTTTCATAAGGACAAGGTCCAGCTCCGCCCACACCCTGTGTTCCTCCTGAAGGTGGTCTCTGCCTACCACATGGGTCAGGACATTTTTCTACCAGTCCTCTCCCCAAGCCTCACGCGTCCAGTGAGGAGCGCCGTCTCCATATACTCAATGTGTAGTGGGCTCTGGCTTTCTACCTTGAGCAGACTAAGCCGTTTAGAAATTCCTCGCAACTGTTTGTCGCCTCGGCTGAGTGCGCGAGGGGCCAGCCAGTTTCCACTCAGAGGCTGTCCAATTGGATCACTTCATGCATCTGTTCCAGTTATGATCTTCCGGGTGCTCCCCTGCCACCCATCATGAGGGCACATTCGACTCTGGTGCAGGCCTCGTCGGCTGCCTTTGTGGCCCACGTCCCCATCCAGGACATTTGTAGGGCCTTCCCATGGGACCCCCCGCCCCCCAAGGGAGGGAGTCCTTGGGCCTGTGACAGCCACATGGTCTTTGGTTCATACATTCACCTCACAGTATGCGATCGTCCCCCAGATCAGGGATGATGCCGGGTTTGGCAGGGCTGTCCTCTATCCTGGGAACTTGTGAACTCCTACCCACCTCCAAGAGATGCAGCTTGGAGTCACCTATTATGGAATACACATGAGCAATCACTCGAAGAAGAAAAGACAATTATCTCTAAGAACGCCAGTTACGGAAAGGTGTGTTGCTCATGTCTATTCCACATCCCACCTCCTTCCCCTCTGTCGGAGTTGTCTGGCAAGAAGGAACTGAGGGTGGGGGGAGCGCGCAGCTCCCCTTGTACCGCACCGAGCAGGCGCCACTCCAGGGGTCGTGGGGGCGCTACCCCCTATGGGTACTGCTAGGGGAAAAACTTCCAGCACCGGTGCACGTGGCGAGCACGCACACCTACTGTGGAATGGACATGAGCAACACATCTCGAAGAACACCAGTTATGGAAAAGGTAACTGTTTTTTCTCTTGAAGTAGGAAAGATCTGTACTACAGTGCTACTGCAGCACAGAAGCAGTGCTGTAGCTGGGCTGCTGTAGTGTAGACATACCCTTAATATGTTATATTTTAGCCTGGGATATGTCTATATGGCTAAATCTCAAAGGCAAGAAGTGTAAATATTGGTCTAAATATTTGGGGATATTAAATTAGGCAAGTGGAAAGATATATATTTATATCCACTTTAAGAGGTGTAGTTTTTGTTATTAGCAAAATTCAAAACAACCTACATACAAATTAAGCTATGGCAAGTAATTTCCTCTTGCTATGGTCTATTAATTTCATTTTAAAATTAAATTAGTCTGATTTAAAAATCAGAACGTGCCTTGCTATTAGAAAGTGATCTGTGAACTGAAGTTATGCTGTCTGCCTGAAATGCACTTTTATTTAAACTGCCAAAAGGCAGATTTACCTAAATGTCCTTTTGACTAAACACATCTTCACAGTGATTATTCAGACATTCTTCTTAGGAGCTTTCAGAGCTCTTCTAAATGAGTCACTATGGTCTGTCAAGTGTATAATGTATGAAAGTGTCTAAATATATACTGACTTCTTCTTAAAAAGATATTTTCAGAAGCAATAATTTATCAAAGTCTACCCATAGGCACCTCAATAGCACACTTTTCCACTCTAGCAAATAAAAACAACCAAGCAAGTCAGCAGCCTGGAAATGTGGTGCACCTTTCATTTTCACTTTTAATCATTTATCAAGACAACACAAAGAATTAATGATAGTTTCAGCTTCAGCTATGAATTTCTGCGCTTTTCATGAATATCAAGCCCTCAAATAACCTTTTCCATAAGTTCTTATTTGTGAATGTTGTTTCATAAATGGGAGAGCCACAGAGAGAAGTGAAGTCCTATTTTAAAATAAGTGTATTATTTAACTTGTTTAATAGGATATGATATCAGACATGCAATGCTAATGGGGTGTATGCTTCTTTTTGAGGAGGAGGAGTTTAAAGTGACATGTTTTTCTTATGATTTGTTTAAGCTTGATTTGCACAATGCTCATATCACAAAATAAATGTTGTGTGATAGGGTAGGTCATCGTCATCATTTCAAAGAGGAGACCTATGCAATATCAGCTAAAGTCACCTTTTGCGTTCAACACTAAGGCTATGTCTATATTCAAACCACTGCAGCTGCACTGGTGTAGCACTTGAGTGGACACACTCACTACAACAGGGGTAGGCAACCTATGGCACGTGTGCCGAAGGCGGCATGCGAGCTGGTTTTCAGTGGCACTCACACTGCCGGGGTCCTGGCCACCAGTCCAGGGGACTCTGCATTTTAATGTAATTTTAAATGAAGCTTCTTAAACATTTTAAAAACCTTGTTTACTTTACATACAACAATAGTTTAGTTATATGTTATAGACTTCTAGAAAGAGACCTTCTAAAAACATTAAAATGTATTACTGGCACGCAAAACCTTCAATTAGAGTGAATAAATGAAGACTCGGCACACCACTCGACCCCTGTACTACAATGATGGGAGGGGTTGTCTCATCACGGTATTTAATCTACCTCCCTGAGAGGCAGTAGCTAGGTTGATGAAAGAATTCTCTGTTGACCTAGAGCTGTCTACAGCAGGGGTTAGGTCCGCTTAACTACATTGCTCAGGGGCGTGGATTTTTTGCACTCCTGAGTGATGTAGCTTGGGTCCACCTAACTTTTTAGTGTAGACCTGGCCTAAACTGCTGTCACTCATTTCATTTATGCAAACCGAGTTCACAAATAATTACCCAAATTAGATTACATCTTCAGCTACATCTACACTACAACCAGTACCACAGTACAGGAATGGAAGTGGTTTTTCTTACTGTAATAAATCCACCCCTTGAGAGGCAATAGCTAGGCTGACAGAAGAATTCTTCCGTCAACCTAGGGTTGTCTATACCCAGTCTTAGGTCAGCTTAAATATGTCTCTCAGGGGTATGTGATATTTTTTTCACAACCCCTGAGAAACAGTTAGCTCAACCTAAGTTTGAGGTGTAGTTTTAGGCCTTGTTTTAGACTGGTCCAAGCATTCTGAGAGAAGTATGAGCAGTAGTCCAATTCCTTTAGTTTCTCTTTAATTCTGAAGCCTAGCCAAGCGAGGTTCATTAATGTTACAGTGACATTCAAGAAAGCAAGATGAAGCTGTCCTGGGGAGGCGCTGCACTGAAAGTCATAATGGGATGAAGGGCAATTCCTTTTATGTAGTATTTGTATGTTGGCTGCTCTTCACTATTGCAGACTGCATCTGTTATCCTTCTCTTGGAGTACTGTGTATCCTTTTTGTAATTTCTTCTGATTTTTGTGTGTTATTTTGCCAGGGGGAAATCTTCTAGGACGATTACTTTTGATCAATTTAAAGAAGCTCTTCAAGAACTCTCCAAGAAACGATTTAAAGACAAGAGCAATGAGGAAGCAGTTCAAGAAATACATAAACTAATCGAAGGAAAAGCCCCGATCATATCTGGAGTAACGGTACAGTAGTACTTGAGTAGTGACATACAATAAATCTCACTCTCCTTTCCAAAGCTGTTTCCTTTTAGGAGCCTAAACGCTGATTCAGAGACTTTATTTAAGGTAAAAAAGGACCATCGTGATCATCTATCCCAGTGGTGGGCAACCTGCGGCCTGCCGGCCACATGCGGCCCGTCAGGGTAATCCACTGGTGGTCTGCCAGATAGTTTGTTTACATTTGCATGGCCGCCTGCAGCTCCAGTGGCTGCAGTTCGCCATTCCTGGCCAATGGGAGCTGCGGGCGGCCGTTCAAATGTAAACAAACTATCTAGTGGCCTGCCAGCAGATTATCTGCCCACTACTGATCTAGCCTGACCTCCTGCATATTGCAGGCCACAGAATCTTACCCCCCCATTTTTCAAATAGACCCCCAACCTCTGGCTGATTTACCAGAGTCCTCAAATCATAGTTTAAAGACTTCAAGTTACAGAGAATCCATCATTTACTTTAGTTTAAACCAACAAGTGACCCATGCCCCATGCTGCAGATGAAGGTGAAAAAAACCTTCTGGCACTCTGACCTGGGGGAAATTCCTTCCTGACCCCAAATATGGGAATCAGTTAGATTCTGAGCATGTGGGCAAGACCCACCAGCGAGACACCTGGGAAAGAATTCTCTGAAGTAACTCAGAGCCCTCCTCATCTAGTCTCCCATCACTGGTCATTGCAGATATTTGCTGCTGAGGTGAACTGGGCACTGGCAATGAGCCTGCTTGAAATGTTTGTGCTGAAATAAATGGCAACAAAGCTCATGAAATATCTCAGTATCACATTATTACAAAGGGTACTACATAGTCCTGCTATGCTGCTCAGTACCACCCAATAAGAAAAGAAAGTCACAATAGTCAAGAGAGCTCTAGCATGTGATCTGAGCAGAGTAATACTCATAAATTGTGCTGCAAGAAAAACGGGAGTTAAAGACAAGACTTGTTTAATAACTTTAAAAGGTTTTGATTAAATTCACAAAACCAAAAGAAAGCAAGGACTTAAGTCTTAAAATAAACCTAGCGCACGATATGGGACATGGGAATGTTAACGGCAGAATTCTCAGTTTTTTTATGGTCTGTTCTTAAATCTGTTTTCTCCTCCTTAAGACTGAGAGACCCATAATGTTGTTCGGTGTTTTTAATATTAGTAGAGATACAGTTAGCTAGCTTAGTCCCAATAGATAGGTTTTGTGTAACAAAACCAAGTTTTAAAAAGCCTAGTGTTGATAGATTTGTTCATTTTTAATGTCAAGTTTCGTTGCTTTCCTCCTCTCCACCCCATTTCCCTACTGTTGTCACCCAAACAATGTAACATCTGGCCCAGTTACATGGGCTCATTTATTTTCACTATCAAAACTGAGTGAAATGCAAAATGAAATAGCATACATGATAAAAAGTAACATAGGACCAGTTTCTGGAACAGTTTTAAAAACATGCCTAAATTTAAGTATCTGAGTACGCCCGCTGAAGTTAAGTCAATGGGACAATTTACTTGCTTAAAGTTAGGCATGTGTTCAACTATCTTACTGAAACTGAGCCTAGGTCTTTTAATTAAAACTTTAATTTTAAACAGTCTTTCCAAGGAGAGGTTCTGGGACAAATGCCAATACACAGTGAGAGTTTCTGGAGAAGAGAGACAGATTCAGAGAGAGCAATCGTCATCATCCTTGTAGTACTTACCAGGTTTTTACAGGATCTTTGAAATCTGTGATAACTATAATGATGCTGCAGTTCTAAGGTTCAATTAATTAAGGGCCAAATCTTGTTTCTGTTTGAAATCAGTAGTAACTTTGCAATTGACTTACATGGGATAAGTGTTTCGCCCTTTATCGTATTTGACATCTGCCAAAATTATGTTACATTTCAGCCTCGCTGGAGTGCTTAACCTTGTGAACTATATTAACTAACTCACTACTTACTTTGATCTGTGCACATTCTATAAAGGTTACTCCAGGCCCCTTCTACTCTTTGGTGTGATCAGTAATTAGGTACTTAAATGAGCAATGGCTAACAATGCACACAGACCTGCTTCCTGCATGTGTCGAGGGGCAGTGAGTGGTTTGCAGATGCACAATGTAGCACTACGTAAGTGCTTAGTATTCTCACTGAGATATGCCAGCATAGTACTGGGTTTGTTTGTTTTTAAACCATTTTATTTATTTTTCACTCTAAACCAATGAAGCTTCAAGAAACCAAGCTGTTCGGATGAGATGAACAGATGCTACCACTGTTTTTTCTGACATCTCTTTGATTTTTTTCTGTGGTAGGCAGGCAGAATGATTCTCCCCTGCACCTCTCCCTCTTGTACTGGCAAGCTATAGCATAGATAACATAAGCGGGGGGAGAGAATGGAATTTGGGGAGTGAGGTGGAAGAAAATCAAACCTGGGGAAATGAGGGTGGATTTGAATTAGCTTTTACTACTTATGCAGGACTTCTAAATTGATACATTTAACAGCTATGATCTCATAAGTGAAACTCAGATGGGATCCTGTGGTTCTTAAAATATGCTGTGAGGAGCTCTCCATCATTGCTTTGGGGAGGGTTCTGACTGAGGTGGAACAGTGTTATTCTGTTCCCCTGAATGTTGAAGGAGGGGTTATAGCATGCCTGTTGTTCTTGGTGACCATGAGGCGTTAAAAGATGCAACAACCTATAATATCATGTAAACCTGAGTTGGAAGCTTTCCACAGTAGTCTGTCTACGAATCTAGTAACTCCAGATACTTTCCTCAACCATCAGGTTTCTAGAATAAAAGCTTATTCTGAGAGTTAGTAGCCAGAATGACATTTAATTGAGATACAAAGTTGTTTGCAATGGCACCCTGAAAGGATTTGATCCCACCATCCCTTCATCCCAGTCTAGTTTAATTTTGAGATTTACCACCGTGCAGAGAGGAGCAATACGTTTTAAGACGTTAGTGGAGAGGCCAGTGAAATGTTTTCCAAGGGTTACTCTTTTGTTTTAGTTTCCTGATGCTTTTCACTGTTCATGTTTTAACTGATTTTGTGTGTGCATAGCAGGGCTGTGCATTCAGTTCTGCTGAAGACAGAATTAATCAGTATTTCTTGGTATGTGTATTTGATGGTCTTTTTAGGCTTCAGGGGGCCATTTTTGGGGCCCAAGTAATATTTTAGGCATATCCCACTATTTCAATTGCTGGATGATGTAAATAATATGAAGTGGGACTCTCATGTTGGTAGACTTCAGTGGAAGATCAAGGGCTTTTGATGGCTTACCTTGAGTTGAGTTTTGGCTGAGATTTTTTTTTATGGTGGGGCACATCTATTTTTAAAGGACTGCCCATTCTTGCTTAGGGAGATCTCTGCTTCAGCAGTGAGATCTACTAGTCCTTACTTTCGAGATTGGAAGGTGCTGGGCACAGGAACTCTTGCTATAAGGGATTCATATTTTTTTTTCTTCAGAATGTTTTTAGAAGGACAAAATTATTTGTTGGTTGATATGACTGGAAAGGCAACAGTTGGCAGCCAGATACTAAGATGAGTGGAAATGTTGATCTGTATTCTGGA
The DNA here is from genome assembly GCF_020497125.1 of Mauremys mutica. NCBI lineage: Eukaryota > Metazoa > Chordata > Testudines > Geoemydidae > Mauremys > Mauremys mutica. The sequence goes on from NC_059073.1 coordinate 180,525,076, forward strand.
ATGTGAGCTGCAAAACATTATCAAATGGTTATGCATTGCAAACAGATGTGTTGGAATATTGATTTTTTTTGTACAGGGGTTTTCCCCTCATGTTGGCAGAAGCGTGGAAACCTAAATTGCAACTGATGGCTCAGATGTTTGGGAGAGTGAAGATAACTGAGTGAAGGGAAGAGAGGTAATTTTTGGGAGTCCAGAGAATCCCATAAATCAATTCCATTCCAATTTTGGTGGTGACAAGAGGTAAGAGGTATTTTGGGAAAGTGCCTGTGACAAATCAAGATGACTTTGTCATTGGTCTTTTGTGTCTCTCAGCACTTTATCTACCCATTCTACACCAAGCAGCTTCTAATAGTTCAGAAAATGCCATGGGCAGCTTAATTTAGCAATCCAGAATGGATTCTTTGCAGAAGGGCTAGAAGTTTAACTCGGTTCTGCTGGTAAATGCTGGATTCAATAACTTAATTAACCTTTTTTTTAAAAAGTGGAGCTCTGTTCAGCTTTGTGCCATTCCAAGTTGGGGTAATTACATGTGCAAATGGGTATTTACCAGATATAGCCTGGAAACATAGGTACATGCATGCACACGCTTTTTTTGTGATTGAAAATATTCATTAGGGGGTGGATCATAAAATGGTGTCTTGACAACAAAAGGTCAGATGTATGTGAACTATTGTCTTGAGAATAATTTAGTTAGAGGCGCCGTATAAATAAAAAAATGAAGTGTGGCTAATTATCACACAATTCAAGCAGATGGAAGGGTTGCTAAATTAAAGAGCAGAACTGTTTGCCTGCTCTTCAGCTAAAACCTATCATTATGAAGGAGAAGATAGGTGGCTGGCTAAGTGAGTTAAGTAGCACTGTATTTAAAGAACCACAGAGTTAATTTAAATATAGTGCTACATTTTTGTTTTTTTAGGCACAGGCGGGGACAAGCAGATAACTTCCTCCCTCTCTTCAAATGTTATAAGATGTTATTTACATCAGAAACAAACACTGGCCCAGAGGCCATAAAGCAAGAAGTAAAACTCCTTTAACTTAGCGGGATGGGGAGATCATTTGGGTGCTCCAGTTAAATAGCAATCCCTGAAGCTTTGAAGGAAAAGGGAAACTTAGATGCTTTGGTCTAAGGGTTGGCTTCTTTTCCAAGTTCTGTCACTGCTGTGACACCCAAGTATCATCCTTTCCCGGCTGCTGGACAACTTAACCCTTTTTCAGAAGAGGAGTTTCCTGTCCACTTCTAGGAGGGGGGGCCATTTAGGGATCTGGGGCAAAAATCTGTCAGGGACAGTACTTGGTCCTGCTGTGAAAGCAGGGGACTGGACTCAATGGCCTTTCCCTTCCAGTTCTATGAGATAGGTATATCTCCATATAATGATGAATGTATTGGGAAGGTGTGATCTACAGACCTGTAATCCCCTCACCAGTAATTGTAAAGCACTGTCTAAAATTCAAGTTGTCAGGCTGAAGTCCTGTTTGCACTCATACCCCTGGCCCATGTGGGATATAAAACCAGTTTACTCCAGACAAAGAGATACATGGTTCAGATTACATAGTAATATTTTAGACTATAAGATATTTCCTAGATTGTAAACTCTTTGGGCCAGAGCAAATAAAGGAGTAGAGTTGATAAAGTTATAGCCCACATGGCAAAACAAAATCAGAAATAAATAAATTGGCCATCATCTCAAACATGCAGGCCATTTACTAATGTGAATTTAAAAGAACTCGTACAGAAGAGTCCATGCAGGGGCAGCTGTTTCTTTGCTCCATATTGTATAGTGCAGATGTGCTACTGAGAAGAGTTAACTTGCCCCCACCTATAGTTTATCCGTGGACCAATTGCCAGTCCAGCCCCCATACTTAGTTTTGTCCATGGCTGAAGAGACATTTTGACAGAGCAAGTTGCATACACAACAGCACATACAGGGAGTTCTGCTGAAATTTGGAACGTCTCATAAGCCATCTGAAAAACCTGCATAAATATCCTACAGGTTTACTTATAACAAACTAGTGTCCATTGGCTCCCTTTCAGCTGAAGGCAAGAGTTCTTCTTTTCCTTGCTTGCATCAGAATAGCAGGGATGAAGAAGCAATATGGGAACTCAGTTTGGTTTTCTGGAGGCTAAAATAAGTCTGTGTAAACAACCACATGCTGCTTTGAAAAAAATCTTCTCGTTCAGGCCCCCGGCCTTACAGGTACTTTGGATATTTTTTTTTAGTCCAGGCTTAATATAAGAGTAGTTAAGTCAGAAGTCTAAAGTTATTGAAGACGTGTATTTCTATTGGCCTGCTTAACTCTTTTAAATACCTGGATATAAAGAACAGTTGACCTTAACCAAATCATGCTCTGTGGTATCTCCACTGACCTCTGACAGAAGAGACCTGGAAAGATGAAAGTCCTTGTCTTTGTAGGAAAACAGACCTGCTTGAAAATGTACATCTTACCATGATAGTTTTGTCCACGTCTTCCCAATCCCACATTCCACTGCCATTTGTTTCATGGATGTAGAAAAATATTTTATTCTTATATTAACCAAGAATTCATTAGAAGTAAGTGAGTTTGGCCAAAGGAGCATCTTGCATTTCCTAATTCTGTATAGCAGTGAGTCTGAAATTCTCTGGATTGATCTTTTGATAAGAATGAGAAATTCATTCATTAATCACTACAGAGTGAGAGCAAATTAGATTGTGGAACTAAATCTGCCTATGCTATCTGCCTATGTTTTCAAAGACATGGTCTACACTCAACTTTTCACTATTTCTTTAGTGTTCTGTTAACGTAAACAAAGCATTTAGAAAACTAGTAAGTGTAGTAGAAGTAGTATCTTCTGAGTATTCGTCTATCTGAGCATGTACAAATTTCACAATCTGTGAATATACCTGGACCAAGAAAACCTGGAAGACAAAGAAATGGAAACTGATGCTATTGTATTATTATCTCTAATGTCTTTTGAACAAATCCAAAAGAAATATGAAATTGCCAAGGTAAAATTCTCTGTCTGTTGGATGTTCACACTTCTGGAAGCATGGTGGACAATCAGTTTGTCTCTTGTGATAACAGAAAGTCAGACAGGCTTGTCATCATCTGCTTGTAATACAAACAAGGGTGGGATTCTTCTCAATACCTTCAGATACAATTGGAGAAAAGACCTACACATTACTCAGTTAATTTGGAGAGAGAGACTGTCAGTCTCCATGGATGCTACTTTTATGTTTCTTTCTTCTTGATTCCCCTGGTGCTGGAACTGTTCTCAATAGATGGCTCTAGCTTGTGATGGAAATGCACATAATGGGTGGGATCACTATTTTCTTTGTTCTAAGATTGTGAAATTGACACTGTTTTGAAGGCTTGTGGCCTGATTTTTCAGAGGTAATGAGCATCCTCATTTTCCAGTGGCTTCATTGGGAATTGTGGTTGCTTGGTGACTTTGCAACAGGAGAGTTTAAAATCATTAGCAAGTTGATGTGAAGGCCTGTAGCAAAGTCCACAGACCTGAATTTATTGGAAAACTAGATCAGTGGTTTTCTAACTTTTTTCTGGGCACCCAGTTGAAGAAAATTGTTGATGCCCACGACCCAACAGAGCTGGGGATGAGGAGTTTGGGGTGTGGGAGGGGCTCAGGGCTGGGGCAGAAGGTTGGGGTGTGGGGCTGGGAATGAGGGGTTCATGGTATGGGAGGGGGTTCTGGGCTGGGGCAGCGGATTGGGGTGTGGGAGGGGATCAGGGCTTTGGCCTGGGGGTGCAGGCTCTGGGGTGGGGCTTGGGGCTCAGGGGTCCAGGGGTTCCAGGTTTCAGGGGGTTTCAGGGCTGGGGCAGGGGATTGGGGCATAGGGTTGGGGTGCTGACTTACCTCTGGCGGCTCCCAGTCAGCGGTGCAGCTAGTGGGCAGAGGCAGGCTTCCCGGCTGGCCTGGGACCGTGCTGCGCCCTGGAAGCAGCCAGCAGCAGGTCCAGCTCCTAGGCAGAGGTGTGCGACTCTCACTCGCAGGCACTGCAATTCCCCATCCCCTGGTTCCCAGCCAGTGGAAGTGTGGAGCCAGTGCTCAGGACAGGCGCAGCGTGTGGAGCCCCGTGGCCCCCCTGCCTACAAGCCAGACCCTCTGCTGGCTGCTTCCGGGGCGCAGTGCGGTGTCGGAACAGGTAGGCACTCTAGCCTGCCTTAGCTAGGCAGCACCACTGAGGGGACTCTTAACATCCCAGTCGGTGGTGCTGACCAGAGCAACCCAGTGCCTGACATAACGCAATTCAGTACTGGGTCATGACCCGAACTTTGAAAAATGCTGAATTAGACGATTAGAGAAATGAGGAAGAGTTGCTAAATTGTAGGATGTAGCTGTTTTATTACATCTATTGCTATCTACCACACTTTAGAGAGAGTATTGCTCTGGCACTGAAAACGGGTTTGATCCTTACCGATGAAGTATGGACCTTTTTGTTGAGTTGCATTAGACCTAGCACTGGGGTTCTATGAGGTAACAATAGAAAAATGTGTAGATACCTGGGGAAATAAGTCACAAAATGGAGAAAGTTCCCAGATAAATGACTGGCAACTTCTGAAAACAAATGTAGCCCTGTTGTTTGTGCATTGTAACATTGACATTGGAGACATCCTGCACTGATGTACACCTTCTGCAGTCCCAGTGAAACCAATGGGGTTAAATTAATTGTACATCTGCTCAGAAATTGTGCGTGTGTGTGTGTTCCATCCTAACTTCAGCAATCCCAGGGCTTGAATTGGATTATATGGACAAGTCTATTAAACCTTTACTTGTCACTGCTGTTCATGTGGGGGGAGGAAGTTGGAGCATGTCATTTTTTATCCAACTCTTTGAGATGTGCCCTTACAAACCATCAGAACTGAATTCTGTCTTGAAGACTAATCTGCTGAAGTTTAAGGAAGTCACCTAAAATGTAGAGGGCGTCCCGTGACGTGAGAATGTGTAACGTGTAAAACCGAAGTTCAGCAAAGTAAGCAGAGATGATGAGGAGGCCAATGCTACACAATGTGTGTGTTTTAAAATAGGGACGGTGGTCTTAACTTCACACTGAAAAGATTGTCTCTTGCATGTGGATTATTTCTGTTTACAAAACAAACAGCCTTAATTGTTGGTAGCATCCTGTGGTGTGTGGGTAAAGAACTATTTTAGCAACAATGTTCTATAAACACATATGGGAAAAACCTAAGTTTACCCCTTTGACTACTTACTAATAAGCTTTGCTTTTTGCAAGTTTCCAGCCCCTACAGCTGCTTCCAGTGTCTGGGGAGATTGAAGGATACTTCAGCAAGCATCACAGCTTGATTAACTTTTTTTCTGCTTACTTGGGGGTCATTCGCTCATCCCACAGACCATACAATCTGCTCTGGCTTCTTTATTTTTTTAATGAGCTTGGGTCAGCACTGTCCAAATAGGGGAGATGCTTGTAGCAGGAAGCTCCCAGTTCTCACTTACAGAGAGGGAATTAGGCACCTATAAATAAACCTAACCAATAAATGCCCCAAATGCATTTTGTCTTACAACCTGCCCTTTGCTGATATGCTGCTGCAACTGTTGTTCTGAGCAGCCAAGGGGCTGAGATGAGGGATTCTCCCCTCCACTTCCAGCCTGTATAACCGATGGGGACACATGCTGTTGCTCACCAATTGCCTAATTTAGCTGTTCCTTATACTGAAAATCATGTGTCTGTGGGTGGTGGAGGATGGAGAGGAAAGGGCCATGTGTTTTGCACAAAGCCCTGACTAACCCTTTGCTCACACCTGTTGCAGACTCCATGCTCTGTGTAATTACATTGGTATTTTAAATTATTTTTTGGCAATTATCAATGTTTTTTGGCCCACTGAAATCTTCACAGCAAGTGATGCGGGGGCTGGAGGGGAGACTTGACTATACACAGGAGCCTGGTACTCCACAGTAAACTGGTCCTGAATTCTGCAGCAAGAACCCCTGGCTTCCTGCTGCTGCATTTGCAGTAGTTGGTAATGTATTGTGGATGTGCTGAAACGGCTCTACAAATAGGACACATGTATGGAAGCATTCTACATGCAGTGCAAGGTGGATATGGACGCCAGCCCACACAACAATCTTGTTCTTACAATCCCATTTCAAAAACACTATGGGTGTTCTGCCTGGAAGAAAGCAGAACTGGGTTATTCGCTACAAGGAAATTAACAAGCTAACTCTGTGGCTGAGGTCTAGCATGTCTCCCATACCAGTCAGCTGTGAATTAGGACAGCTGCCGCAATGGACAGTTGTGGTCAGCATTAATACAAGTAGCTGTGGAGTATCTAAGCTGCCCACACTCTAGCATGTGACTGTCTATATACAGAGTGCATGTCAGATACACTAATGCTTTGGGTATATATTAACAACAGTAAGATCCTTGTTGGGCATCAGGCCAAGAGTCCAACTCTGCTGCCCTGTTGTCTGAGCTTATTCATTTTATTACAGTTTGGTTTTTGTCTAGTTGTGCAGCTAAGGTGAGTGCTGATGGGGGTGTATTTCCTACTATCGCTGTGACTGCAGTGTACTGGTGATCAGTGATAAATCAGGACAAACAAAATAAAGCCCCATATAAAGTACTGCCATGCCAAAACAAACCAATAAAATATACATATTTGCAAGAGTGGCACTTCTTCCCAGCCATCATTTTCATTTCTGTATGAATCCAAGGGTAAAGTGGCGCTTTACCCCTGGATTCATATGGGTTAAAGCTCCAAAAAGGGCCCAAATATCTTTCAACAACATTATTTGAGAAATAAATACTCCAGAAGCCTCATTCTTGCAGCTCTTACCAATGTTTTCTGTAATGTTGGCCTATTTCCACATGACCTAACCCTTCCACCCCAAAACCAAGCCCCAAAGTTGCACTGTAGAACATCTTATTCTGTGTACTGGCGGCTGAAAGCCTGTCCTGTCTCCCCAGTATAATTAGTAAAGTCATAAGTATAAAAAAAGCTGCAAACATGAATGATGTTTGCCACAACCAGCACACACAATAATCCCATTGTGTGGGTGGGTGTGTTAATTTGTGTGGGAGTTGTATTGTTTTGGGAGAATTGTGTTGATTTGTGCGGATGGCAGTTGGACCAAGTAAACCACCATCTGTGCAGTCTTCCTCATACAATCAATGAAATTGTTCCATGCAAACTAAGTGTAGAGTAAGGGTGGTGATTGGTTGAGCTACCTCTGATCTCACAATGGTCTGACTCTTGGCATGGCATAGCTCCATGCCTTACTGTAGCTGTACACTGCACAGGTATAATTCATAAAGTCAAAATGGCTGAAAACTTAAAAAGTGGACAATAGCAGACAAGGGATCCCAGTGATGATTGAACCTGGTGGTATTCTGAACAGAGAGCTCTGAACCACACTTGCTGCGGTATCCATCATTTCAAAGTGGCTCAACAGACATTTCAGGTGTGTTGGGTTTGTTTGCAGGGAGGGGAGGGGAGAAGTATATAAATTGGTTTATTCAATATCTAACAAAAAGTTTACATATTTTTTAAGGCCACCTCCACTATGTTGTTGTTATGTTGCATGTCCCCATCAAATGTCATTAGTGTAAAGCAAAATATAATTTGGAAACATTCAGCTTCGTTATTTAACTGGTGATTGGGGCAGGTTGCTCTCAGTGGTGGACGGTCCTTGACATTGGAGTCCATATCTGCCTTTGGTGTTGTCAGGGTTCCTTCCCCACTCTGAACTCTGGGGTACAGATGTGGGGACCTGCATGAAAGACCCCTAAGCTTATTTTTACCAGCTTAGGTTAAAAACTTCCCAAGGCACAAATTCCTTTCTAAGCTTAGTATCGCTGCCACCACTAAGTGATTTAAACAAACATTTAGGGAGGGCCACTTGGAGCCCTACCTTCCCCAAATATCCCCCCAAGCCCCTACACCCCCTATCCTGGGGAGGCTTGAGAATATATCCTCACCAATTGGTACAGGTGAACACAGACCCAAACCCTTGGATCTTAAGAACAATGAAAAATCAATCAGGTTCTTAAAAGAATTTTAATTAAAGAAAAGGTAAAAGAATCACCTCTGTAAAATCAGGATGGTAGGTACTTTACAGAATAACAAAAGACTCAAGAATGCAGAGGATTTCCCCTCTAGACAAAACCTTAAAGTTACAAAAACGGGGATAAACCTTCCTCTTAGCACAGGGAAAATTCACAAGCTAAAACAAAAGGTAATCTAACGCATTTCTTTTCTGCTGTTACTATTTCAGCAAGACTAGATGCTTAGTTCAGATATACTTAAGAAGATGTAATATCCCCACCTGGTTTCTTGGCTGGCTCTGAGAGAGACAGACCAAAACCTTCCCCCAAAGATTTGAAAGTATCTTCTCCCCTTATTGGTCCTTTTGGTCACGTGTCACCCAGGTTATCTGAGCTTCTTAACCTTTTACAGGTAAAAAAGGAATTAACCCTTTATAGGTTAAAGAGGGATTTTATGCTACCCGTAGCTGTATGTTTATGACAGGTGTACTAAAACCTGAGAGTGTTGACCTTTAGGACAAAGTGAAAGTAGTGCTTTTCTTCTCTCAGCTGTCTTGACAAAGGGGGTACGTATTTGAGTTGTGTTGTATTTAATGGAAGTTGCTTGTCTGTTTTCACAATGTGATGTTATAAAAACCTGCTAATGTGACAAGGTAGACTGGTCAAATTTTTTCTAACAAAACTATTTTGTGGATAAATCATCTTTTTTCTTTATTAAACAAACAAAAAAAATCAAAATTTTTTTAAAAAATGGAAAACTTTGGGGGTATTTTGGGGTCGTGGTGGAGGGAGGGGGTTGTGATTTTTTTTCTGTTCTGTGTAGGTTTTTATACTGCACTTATTGCTGTAGTATCAGAGTGCCTTCCACTAGTGCATTAATCAGTGTGATTACATATCTGTTGTGTTGTTTGTTCTCTCATCTGCTCCCCAGAGGGAGAAGCGTGTGTGATGGAGTGTCTTGTTTTGGTGTGGTGGTGGTGGTGTTAAATGTACCTGTTGTTGTGTGTTTATATTAGAGAAGGTGAGTGCTGAGGTTGTGATGATACTTAGTTCCTGGGAGAGTTCATCCCATGATCTGAGATCACCCCTAGAGAAGGTTCTGTTTCCTGCACAGAAAAGCTTTACTCTTGTTGTGAGTTTCATTGTACCAGAGGAGAGTAATTGTCAGTTACGGCCGGCAGCCTTTTAGATATCCCGAGCCCATACCAGGGCACTTTGAAGATAAGGACTGAGACTTTGAACTTGATCAGAAATTCTCTGGGAAGCCAGTGTAGAGAGCAGAGGACAGGTCTGGTGTGCTCTCGGTCACCTGTGTAACTGAGGACGTGCACTGCAGCGTTTTGTGCTAGTTGAAGTTTCCTAAGGGCTGAGGATGTATTGCACTGCTGAAGTCTAGACAAGAGGTGGGGTTTTTTTGATGATTTTTTTATCAGTTTTATTCCCAGTGTTATCAAAATTATTATCAACATTGGTTTGCTGAAAACTGGGTTTAGATTAAAAAAAATTGTTTTTAAGTCCTTTCAAAAACTGCAAACAGAAACAACTTTGAAATTATGAAATCTTTCATGAATTATTTTTTTATACTTTTTTTTACCAGAATGTGTTTCATGTCAAGAATCCTTTGTACTGTGAGTATTTTGTAAATCAAGAAAGAAATATAAAAGACAGCAAACAATTGCATGTTAACTATTATCTTTTGTCCTGAAGGTTGCTTTATCTCAAAGAAAGTACTTTCTTTCCCCTAACATGCACTGGGCCACACAAAAATAGTATTGGCTCTTTGTCTTTAAAATACAGTATAAACAATTACTAATACTGCAGCACCCACGAGATAGATTAGCAAGCATTATTGGACATTGATCATCTTAGTGCCAGGGGCATCAACTGACAGCACTGAAGATGTCACACCTTCTCTGTCTTCTGTCACAATGCAAAAAACACAGAGGTGTAAACTGCGTGTTTGTATTTTTTCCTCTTTTCCTCTGACTTAACTATAAATCTACAAAACTAAATTGTCAAAGATGGCCACTATCTCACCTCTGCTTCTGGTCAAAAATGAAGTTCTCATGATCCCATATGGCTTTGTGAAATACCTTTTTCTCTCCTTTCATCCCAGCTGTTGAGTAAAAGCCAGGTCACCTATTTCTTGCCAAAAAATGTGGTTTTAGTGGTACTCCCGCCCCCTTTTGCCCAGTAGCCAGAGCACTCACCTAGGATGTGGGAGACTGAGGTTCTCCCAGTCTCATATGGAGCAGGGATTTGAACCCAGGTCACCTATCTCCCAGGAAACTACCCTAACCATTGGGCTATGGGATATTTTGGGCAGGGCTCTCTCAATCTGTTCTGCTGAAGCTTTTCTACTTTTTAAAAAATAATTATGTATTAGGCCAGAAAGTGTGTGACTCCATAGCCTGATGGTTAGGGCACTTACCTGGATATTCACTGGAGTAGGGACATGAATTCAGATGTTTCACCCTCCCCACCCGAAATCTGGAGCCACTTTTGAAAATGTTGGCCTTCATGCCCAAAGCCATTCTGTACTCCAATTTGTAACTAATGAAGTCATTACATCCAGTGCCACAAAACTAACATTTTCTCATTTATTTTCGGTCTCTTAAAATGCATCACTACTCTGCAATTACGATATCAACAGTAGTTAATGATTTATAATGTTAAAAGTAGTTTTCTTTTCAATGAAAAGTGTTTTCTTGTCGTCTTTCTCCCAATAGAAAACCATTTCATCTCCAACTGTATCACGACTTACAGACACGTCAAAATTCACTGGTTCCCACAAAGAGAGGTTTGATCCAAGTGGGAAAGGAAGAGGCAAAGCAGGACGAGAAGACCTGGTTGATGCGTCGGGCTATGTGCCTGGGTACAAGCACGCAGGCACATATGATCATAAAGTACAAGGAAGCAAGTAAGCCTGGGGAGTTTAAAAAGAGAGAGAGAGAATATACCTGTAAGAATGATGTAGATGAATCCCACATGTTTCAGTTATCGTGAATGCGAAGACTATGTTGGCGAGAAGTGTTTTCAGGAACTGGAACTGATTTCAACATCTGCTGAGATACTTGCAGCACAGCAACACTTCATTACATTCCTCATGCTTACATTGGCAACAAATATAAAATACAAAGTTGTTGAGCTTTAGACAAGAAACCAAATGCAAGGGCTGTTCTACCACACTTTGTCAATACTGGTAAAAGATCTCAAACATTCCTAAACATCCAGTTCTTTCTTGAGTATAGAAGAAAAACGCTCTCCAGATAGTTGAAAAGAGGGTCATTGTAAATCTTCCTGTGATAGCAGCCTTTCCGAAGAGCACCCCAATATTTATGTAGTGTGATTTGAATACTTATTTATTTGAAAGATGTCTTAAAGAGGATCCAGCTCTGCCCTCAAAGACAAAAATTCAGTATTGTACTAGTGGGAAGTAAATGGCTGTAATATAACAGGTTGCTATCCTGAAAAGAAACAGATTTTCCTACACCATTTGTGAACTTATTCCTCCTTGCTGAGCCTATTTAGGTTCCAATTTATTTGTCAGCAGAAAGATGTGGAAGACACTAGCCCTCGTTTCCTTACCTCCCAAAGCCCAAGACTTCTCAAAACCAATACTGTACTTCCTGCAAGTTACTGCGTGTATTGGTAGCATGATTCTAACTGAAACTACAGGACATAAAAGGCGCTAATGTACTAACATGATATATAGAGGAACTAGATATATTGCTAAGGAAGTCTTGATGGAAAGATCAATCTTGGTTGCAATCTGGTTTTTGGTTTGCACAGTGCAAGTGAAGGGGGCATTAAGATGATGGATTATACTTTTTAAACTTTAAGTGTGAACTAAACACCACTGATCAGATTTTCATCGAGCTAGGCACATATTCTCATGCACATGTACATACATACACAGGCACCTGCTCCTTTTAAGTTCTGACTGAGTTAAGGAAGGTCTGTGACAACTCTGAAATACATAAGTTCATGTAAGGACAACTAAATTATCACCACAAAATAGTAATTTGTTAGTCCTTTATTCACAACTAGGTGCTTCTCACGCCCTCTAAAGATACATTACTAAAGTTAGCTAAACTGATTTGGTAAGTGTTCTATGTTTGAAGCTAGGGGCTCTATTCTCCTCTTATTTGGACTGTCCAGTGAAAGTCAGGAATAATTCTTTGAAGGCAATAAATTTCCACAGGTTTAGAGATGCTGTAAGAGGAGAATCAGGACCAGTCTTAATGGTTTAACAAACTGGCCACTAAGTATCCCATATGGCCCACATAACAAGTGGTATTAATTGATAAATCATTGAAAAACCTCACTCATTTGATATTGCTTAAAAAGTAAGGAGAAATATCCATACAGAGAAAGTGCAGGGGCTCATTCGCTGATCTCTATATTCTACATGTGGTTATTGATATTCCACAAAGCAGAATAAGCACCACAATGTATAATATAAGACGATAAAGGAGGACTTTTAGTTGGGTATTTGATAACCGTTTAAAATTCTGCTTTGCTTTCTATAAAATAGAGTTCAAGCATTAACTTTATAACTCCAGATAGTACAGGTTAATCACCTCTGTTGCCTCTCTGCCACCATCTGTGTCAGGGTTCTAATGTATACAGAACAGCTGGCTTTAGTGAGCTACTTACATACAGTAAGCAGTAACATATGCTAGTTTTTCATGCAGGCCAACACCCTGTATTTGGCACATGTCCAGACACTGAACACAGGTTCTCAGCCTTTGAACAGATTGTCTTTTGTTTTCTGCTGACTTTCTATAGAAGCCTTTTCTGTAACTTTGCCACCACTGACCTTTCAAACCAAAACATGAACGTGAAACCAAAATAACAATAATAAACAAAAGGAAGAACTCCTTCATGGGCTTGGAAATTTTTTTGTTTGTTTTGATTTTTGGTTTTCAGGAGAGAGGGAAGTCTGCCCAACCCAGTGCATGCTTTTAAAAGGTCTTGTTTGTGTTTTCCCCCCTTTAAGCCCTCCTTGGTGGCTCTGGTTACCTGACACAATTTTAGAGATACACCAGGACTGTCAGAGTGTGGCAGTATTTGTTTGTGAAGCCTTTCCAAGTGTTTCAAAGTTATCCACTTTTCCTGAACACTCCAGTTCCTGGAAAAGGAAAGGTTAGTTATCCATTTACACATCATACTGGCTACCTGCCTTCCCCTTCAAGGAGAGGTAACAGCACAAACCCACTTTCAGATATTTGTTATGGCCACATTATTCCAGAAAAGCAGCGGAACACAGAGTAACTGGTAAAGTGCAGAAATGTATTATTCCTTCCTGAAATGTCCCATAAAGCTACAAATCTGGATAGTGCTCAAGGACAGTCATTTTACTACAACAAACAGATGTGTAACAAACCTTGAATTATTTGTAAAACACTATCAAAGCTGAATATTGCAAAGTTCACATTAGGGCTGTCGATTAATTGCAGTTAACTCGAATGATTAACTCAAAAAAATTCATTGTGATTAATCACACTGTTTAATAAATTTCAGATGGTATTCTATCCGTTAATATTTTTGGATGTTTTTCTACATTTTCAAATACATTCATTTCTATTACAACACAGAATACGAAGTGTACACTGCTCACTTTATATTTTTTATTACAAATATTTGCACTGTAAAAATGATAAAAAATAGTATTTTTAATTCACTTCATACAAGCACTGTAGTGCAATCTCTTTAATTGTGAAAGTGTAACTTATAAATGTATATTTTTGTTTTCTTTTGTTACATAACTGCACTCAAAACCAAAACAATGTAAAACTTTAGAGCCTACAAGTCCACTCAGTCCTACTTCTTGTCCAGCCAATCGCTAAGACAAACAAGTTTGTTTACATTTACGGAACATAATGCTGCCCTCTTCTTATTTACACTGTCACCTGAAAGTAAGAGCAGGCATTTGCATGGCACTTTTGTAGCTGGCATTGCAAGGTATTTACGTGCCAGATATGCTAAACATCCAGATGCCCCTTCATGCTTTGGCCACCATTTCAGAGGATATGTTTCCATGCTGATGATGGTGGTTTAATGCTTTTTTTTTTTTTTTTAAATTAAATTTGTGACTGAACTCGTTGGGGGAGAATTGTATGCTTCCTGTTTTGTTTTACCCGCATTCTGCCATATATTTCATGTTATAGTTGTCTTGGGCGATGACCCAGCACATGTTCATTTTAAGAACACTTTCACAGCAGATTTGACAAAATTCAAAGAAGGTACTAATGTGAGATGTCTAAAAATAGCTACAGCACTAGACTCAAGGTTTAAGAATCTGAAATGCCTTCCAAAATCTGAGAGGGATGAGGTGTGGAGCATGCTTTTAGAAGTCTTAAAAGAGCAACACTCAGATGCGGAAACTACAGAACCTGAACCACCAAAAAAGAAAATCAACCTTCTGCTGATGGCATCTGACTCAGATGATGAAAATGAACATGCGTCGGTCCGCTCTGGTCTGGATTATTATCGAGCAGAACCCATCATCGGCATCGATGCATGTCCTCTGGAATGGTGGTTGAAGAATGAAGGGACATATGAATCTTTAGTGCATCTGGCATATAAATATCTTGTGAGGCCGGGTACAACAGTGCCATGCAAACGCCTGTTCTCATTTTCAGGCGACACTGAAAACAAGAAGAGGACAGCATTATCCTCCAGCAAATGTAAACAAATTTGTTTGTCTGAGCAATTGGCTGAAGTAGAACTGAGTGGATGTGTAGGATCTAAAGTTTTACATTGTTTTATTTTTGAATGCAGTTATTTTTTGTACATAATTCTACATCTGTACAGTGCAAATATTTATAATATAATGTGAGCACTGTACACTTTGTATTGTGTACAGGAGTTCCATGTTTGGAGTGTGTGCAGGTCCGGACCCTAAGGCTAGTGGGTGCAGGTCGTAGTTACCTGCTGACAAGGAACAGAAATATTGAATTACTCTTTGTTGCATCGACAAGCTTGATAGCACCAACAACACTATTACTATAGTTACTGCACACTACTTCCGGTGTAGAAATAGGCTTGGCAGAATTTGATTTTTATTTTTTTTTCTAATTTTATCAGATATCAGTATTTATTTTAAAGCATTTTTTTCCCCAATTTTTATTGATTTTTAAATTTTCCCATTTGGGGGTGGTCAGACAATTATTTAATGGCAGTTGATGTTGCAAGTAAAAAAAGGTAGCTTTGCAACCGTTAAAACACAAATTGTAAACATTGTATGTTGTAATACGATGTTGTAATACACAAAGTAAATATCCTTATATCAAATTCTAGTAAGTTCTCAAGCAGCATTTTTCTTACGCTGCCTATTAAATTTTGATGATTATCTATGGAAATATTTTCTGTTGGTCCGTGTGTGCGATGACATGGATGTTTACCAACATATAAAGATAAAAATTGAATCCTTCCAAGCCCACCAAAGTTCCTACCAAAAGAAACATGCTCTGTAAGGGCCTTATCCAAAGACCATTGAAGTCAATGGAAAGTCTCCTATTGACTTCAATGGGCTTTGGATCGGGCCTTAAGAAAATAACACTGACAGCACCATTATAGGTTGACAGAAGCATTTATATATTTCCTTTTAAAATGTTAAATGCATATTTACTTTAATATTTTTTCAATTGTCAATTTTTAAAAGCCAAATAGAACAGGTGAAGAAGTTACTTTAAAATGAGGGTGAAGAGGGGAGATAGTAGGAAAGAAAATCTTTTGTGATGGGTCTTTTCTCTGCTGCTAACTGGAGGTGAGAACACAAAACAGTGACACTTACTTTCTGAGATTCAGTGTCTGCCTAGCCCTTACAAAGGTGCTCAGTGTGGGAAGGATGCAAAGAGCCTGCCCCTTGTGTAGCCTGCACGAGGGCCAGGCACAGTTGCAGCCCCTGCACTTGGAGAGCAGGGTGTGTGGAGGATAACAGTAATATGTGTAGGAGGCAGCAGGCTGCACCCCATTAAGCAGTGTAGTCGTAGGTGTGCTTCTATTGTACATCGTTACTCTAGGCTGGGTAAATGGCATGGTCCCTAGTCAGGATTTGTGTACATTGCAGGTTTTCTGCTTGTGATCTTTTTCCATGCATCTAAGTCCGTTCCATCTCACTGGGCATTCATGTCAGTCTGATTTGAAGCACCCAGTGCTTCTCAATTCACACACACACAAAAGTCACTGTACGAATCTTGTAGTCCTCATCTTTTTTTGTTTTCATTTGTAATTTGATTTTTGCATCCTTTGAAGCTCATAGTATTGAAACATGACAAGATACTTCAAATGTGATATGGCAAAGATCAAAATCTATATTTTAAACAAATCAAACACAATTAATTTAAAAATCAATTGCAGTCATGGGCATAGTTCGAGGGGACCAAGGGGCATTCTCTCCCCCCCCCCTCACCCCCTGTGCAAACTGCAAGCCTGGGGCAGGCACTGTGGGCCTGACTGGAGCTGCCCTCTTCCCCCCAAAATACAGAAGTCATAACTATGCCTAGGATTCCATTAACACTAAGGCAGGGCCCAGTCCTGCAAAGCCTTACATGTGCTTAACTTTCCACCCTGTGTGCAAAGTTAAGCACGTGCATTATTAGTCTTTGCAGGATCAAGACCCAAGAAATTAAAGTGCTGACTGGGGGAAACAAATGGACTTTTTAAAAGTGAAGTTACACAAAAATCAGATTTGATTCTTGCTATAGTGCTAGTTTAATAAATGATTTTGAGTACATGATGTGCTTTAATATTTAGTCAGTGTAGTTCTCCTACGCTTTAGGATTTCTTCCCTATAATCACATTTATATAAAGCAGTCAGTAATTAAGTTTTTGTCCTTTTATTTATGGCTATGGAAGCTGTAACAGTCTTACGATATCACATGCATTTAAAAGGGCAATTTTGCTTTAACAACTCTTCTGCATGAGCAATTACATGATGAATTGTAATCAAATATTTTTATGAGTCCAGATTAAGTAAATATTTTACACAGGGGAGACTGTCCAGGATAAAGCCACCAGATTTATATTTGCAGTTCACCAAAATTTCCTAGTAACTGTGTGGTTTCAGTAAGAGATTTATTGTTGGTTTTCTGTTTGGTATCTTTAAACTCAAAAGTCTCTTCAAAGTTCATAGTTTTCAGCAGTTTAGGGATTCCCATCAGAAGATATTTTTGGCTAAAGCATGGCACCAGTGCATTTCATTGACTCTATGTGGACAAGAAAACATGCTGGGGTTATAGAAGGCCTGAGTCCTGAATAAATATTTTGAACAATGCTTGGGTTTTTTTTCCTCCAGTAGCTCTATTAATTTTTTGTAATTTACAGCATCTGACACTTCATTTCATGCTTCAGATCTAGAAGTAATTTTCACTGACTTGGTTTGCAGTGCTGGTTGTACCTCCATATGTTTTTTCTAGAGACGCATTATCCTTCCCAAAACATCTTAAAACTAATCTGAAAATCAATTTTTATTTCTTTTAGGCTATTAACTGTTACAAAATAAAGTTTGATTCTTTGTGCCTCGGTGTGCAATGCCGTATTGCTAGCATAACCCTGCCTTATGGTGATGTATGTATGTACTTTCTGGGGGCATCTATCTGTGTCCTATTTGTAATCCTGAATAAGTGTTCTCTGCCCTCCATTGGCCAAGAACCATTTTGACCTCATAATAAGGAGAAAATGTAACATGTTGCATGCATTAGCACATGCCCGCCAAGCTATTAGTCTTCAGTGTGTGCCAAAGTAACCGCATCTTTTTGTACATTCTATTTGTAGTGCAAGCTATAAGGACTTTACTTACCATGCCAATTGCTCAGTAGTGAGTAATACTATACACAAGATTTGTACGTGTTTTGTAAGCAGGTGTGTATGTGTGTGTGTGTACCTACACTGTACATGTAACTAGTATTTGTGCCATACGGGTGCTGATCCAAAACGTAAAGCTCTTGGGGCCAAATCCTGGCCCTCCCACCAAACCGGCCCAGAGCTATGTGGCTTGGCCTGGTTCTGACACTGCAAAACCCTCTCCATACAACGGAGGACAGAAATCCCTGTCAGGGCAGCTCTATAGCTCCTCCACAGATGTCTGGCCTTGAGCTGTTGGCCCATAATTATTATTACACAAGCCCAAAAAGGAATATTCCAAATATGAGACATCAGTGCAGAGAGATCAAACTCACACTAAACTCATAATAAATGCTACAAGCCACATAATCAAACTGGTGCCTCAGCTGGACACCTAAATAAATCCCACATTGGCACTTGGCGCCCACATCCCATTGGAGCACCCAAATGTGTGAAAACAGTGCCTAGACTGTTTTCATATATTTATCCATAAAGCCAGCAAGAGACACTCTACTACCATCACAATCCCCACAGTCTACCACTTGCTAGATCCCCAAAGCAATGGCAATCTAAGAAAGAAGCTCTTGAGACTTTGACTTTCAAACTAGTGACGGGGCAGCGTCCGAAGGTTTGGATGTGCTGCAGACAGAACCTCCATTGCCCAAGAACTGATCATGACATCAGGAGCTGTAGGAATACTGCCAGGACAGCTATTTTTCATAGTTTTCCAGTATTTCCTCATCTATATTGATCTCTGAAGCCAGAGAGGTGGATTTCAAAACAAGGTAAAAAGTCTAATTTTAGTTGTTGTTAACCTTGGAAAAAAGGATTGGAATTAGTTTGGGTTTTGGATTAGCTCTTATTTCATTCAAATGACCTTCCTCTTTCCTGCTTATGTGGGTACGTGGATTTTTGCTATAACACAAAGCAATTTGATTAAAAATAAGGAAAATAGCCCTGAGTACATTTGCTGGATATTGACACGTATGGTATTACTGAAGTGTTCTAATGCCATTCTGAAATGGCTGTTATACTCTACCGTCTTTTCTCATGTACACAGATCTATTTGGGCAAGTGTAAACAGTATATAAACAAATGCCAAGATTATCCAAAGTTGGTGTCTAAAGTTAAGCTCCTAAATTCCTATTTAAGTATCCAAATAACTGGCCTGATCTTGAAAAGTGCTGATCATCCAGCACTCTCCACTGAAGTCGGTCACTCATCGGGTGATGAGTTAATTTTTGAAATATATGTATAAGCATCTGTTAACTTCCTGAATAACTGAAAAGTACATGGCACTTGATAGAAGCTGTTTCCATTGTACTGTTAATTTTTTCTAAATTATATGTTTTAAAGAGACCTGTCACTTAGTGGTTATTTCAGCCAGTGTGCTTAATAATGCATGCTCAAGATTCAATTACTTTTGATTTTTAGTGCCACGTGAATAAAGTTATGCTCAATTTAACTAAAAATACAGCCTTGAAAAAATATACTCACGTGCCTCACATAACTCTCCATTTTAATCAGGAGTTATTCTATTGATGGTTTAAAAAAATGAAAGGTGATCTACTTCCAGATGATGGTGCATTATTTCAGGTTCCAGTTTACAGTAGATGAATGTGTGTTGGTACTTACTCAAGTGCTATTTTAAACAAAGTAATTTTAAAAATGTGGAATAGTTCTGCATGGGCTCTGTTAAAGACAGTTGGTGTTAATGGAGCCATCAAATATAGCTTTTTATTTTTCTGTGGTAAATTATTCTTACTAACTATATACACACATTTTATAAAGGCCTTGTGTAAAAGCCTGGACACACACACAAGAACCTAAACCTGTTGACAAAGTACATTCACTAAGCAATGAATTACATGAAGTCACAATGTCAAAGACAACAACAAATTATAGCGTGTAACATGAGTGTTTTTTCTCTGTGCTGGATTCAGAATATATTAGCCTCAGCAGACAACTCCACTGGGAGGTTTTCCCCCATAATGCCAATAGTATAAGATGGTTTGTTTGTCTCGAAATGCTGCAGATTAAAGAAATGGCCAATAATGGGTATATAGGTTGAGATTTATCCTTACCAAGATTGAATCATGTCATAAATTTAAACAGCACCGGAAAAATATATATTTATACAGAAGAGTATTTTTTGAATTCAGTTTCTGGGTGTTTTTTATAATTCATTTTCAGCCATGGCCATTTATTTATGCATATTATCCTTTGCTCTTTAATTACATCTTTTATCTGTCTCATCCTGTTCCAATATATACAGCTGATTTGGCTTATATTGTCTTGGATCTACATATGTCTGGATGTGCTTACTGTCAGGACCTACCCACTGGTGTGGAAGGAGAATTGCTTTGGCTAGAGTAGTAGCCACAATCTGTGTCAGATAGTTGTTTGTTTGCAACATGGAGATGGGTCTTGTTCTTGTTTTCCTTGGAGCCGTGTACAGCCTGATAAATAGCTAAAACTAATCTGATCATTTCTTGTTCCTGTTTTGTTATGCCTTTCATCTTGGCCCAGAAAACCAGGAAGCTGCTGTGTACTTATGATTACCTTATACTCAATGTTTAGTATTGCAAACATTAACATTCATCTGTACTAGCATACTGTGGCCACTGTGAAATTTTCAACACTGTAAAAACCTAAGATCATTTAACCTTTTTTCTGACTAATTTATCACTGATTTTTTTTCCATGATTGCAAATGAACAATTTGAGTGTAGCATTTCTTAATTTTTTTCTGTAGTGGATAAACATACATTTAACCTCTTGGTGAAGGGAGCCAGGCATTTTTCATTGCAGAACACACCGGGTGGAATGCTGGCCCCATTGAAGTCCATGGCAAAAGTCCCATTGACTTCAATGGGGACAGGATTTCATCCACTGGCTTTAATAGCAGGAAAGATGGACCCACCAGTGTGCCAAGGGGTTAACAGTTATGACAGAGGTTATGGGGGAGCACATCAGTGATTCTCTGTTCCCATATCTTAGTTTCATTTCAACTACTATTCAATCTAACAAAAAAAAAAAAAGAAAGAAAGAAACTTGAAAGGGAGTCATATACTACTAGTCTGTACTAGGGTTTTTTTCAGGAAAAAGGAAACAAATATATATATATATATGCAATATATTTTTACACTGTTTAATAATGCTATAAAGTATTAAATATATCACTTTATCAGTGTGAATGTTAGTCATGACAATGTTATGGATGTTTAAACCTTTTAAAGTTGTCTTGTTGATTTCTAAAACCACATTAACCATGGACAAGCTACTTTGTCAAATAAACAACATTATTCCCGATGATTAGAGGAAAAGTTTGAGTATGGCAGTAGTCTGTTTAGCACTGTAAAAGCTTGGTTTGAAAACTTTTAGTAAAATTCATATTGTATACGCCATTGTTTCTTAGGAGTATAGCTTTTCATAATGTATGTTACTGCTACTGATTGTATAAAATTGTATCTTAAGTCGGTAAAGTGATCAATAAATCTGTTAATACATGTTAGCCTCTTGTTTTCATAAAGTAAATGATACTAACTATTAAACTGTCTGTTACAAGTCATTTTGTAATTTAGCTGTTAAGGTAATTGGCAATAAATGTATAAACTCCCGTTAAAAACACTTCACTGACTGACACCCCTCACTTCTAGCTTTGAAGGACACATTTCTGTCAAAATGGGGATCATTATTCTTATCTATTTAGCTTACTCGGGGCGATGTGAGGATTAGTGAATGATTGCAAAGTGCTGTGAAGATGAAAAGCGATGCTTAGCGTAACAGCTAAGCAATATTATGACACTAGGACTATATGATGAGAGTTCTAGAGTTCTGAAAATATAAAAATGAATACAAGTTCACTTTGAATAAAAGTTTGGATATTCACAGTACTTAAACTGGTCTCTGATCTCAAGCTCCTAGGCTGCTACTCTATTGTTGACAGGAAGTGTTGTGACAATAAATGCTTTACTCTAGGAAGAGCCGTCAATAAATATAATCCCTGCTCAAAAAGCAAACGCATTCTTTTCTTGAGGGAACACATGGACTTTGGAGAGAGGAACTGTCCTGCCTGTTGGATGATTGGGCAGATGTAACTATCAATGGTGCATTTGCTCGCCCTCGATGACCTTTTAACATAGTAAAACTAAATAATGTTGCAATCTTAAACAAAAAAAGTAGTCTGTGCTCAATAAGGTTTTTAACTTAATCACAGACCCTTTATCCATAAATATTCCTCAATGCCTAAAATAGTATTAATAATTAGCGGATATCACAATAATGTTGTAGAAGTGCTATGTTGGAAGCTGTACATGGTACTTTCCTACTAATTTCAATCTATGATTGAACATGTTCTAGTGCAACATACCACTGAATTGTCCCATACATACTAATGGAATGAATGTTATTTTTGCAATCACTTACTCACTAAACACATCTATGGAAATGTCTTTGGCTAAAACCTGGTAAGTAGAACTGAAAACCTCCGATGACCACCTTTTTCCGTAGAGGCCTCAGGCTGTACCCAACATGACTGCCTCAAAGAACTCTCTCATTTGTGAAGTTGTGATCCCTAAGCATGTATGGTAGGTCACCTGAACAGCAGAAATCAAATAAAACGTGACTTTTTGGAGGGTTTTTTTTGGGGGGGGGGGGAGTGAAAAGGTCAGATTTTTAACTAAAAATCTGCTAAAGAAAGGGTGTTTTACAGTCCACTATTCTAGTTTAGTGGGAACCTAGAAATTAAGGCTAGGGTTTTCAAAGGAGCCCAATTGAGCTGAGTGCCCAAATCCCACAATTTCAAGAGGATGGCTTGCACCTATTTCCTTTGGGCTCCTTTGACTGACACAATGAGCCTGGGATTTTCAGTGGCCCATTTCAAGAGGCTGTGTTTATGTATTTGTGTAATTCCATGTATGTATATAGGTGTATACTGTTAATTAAAATATGTAAAATTATCTAGGCCAGATTCTCTGTGCTCTAGCAGCTGTGGGCCGCGTCAGAGAGCTGGTTATGGCTCCATGGTTATCCTTCTGACTCCAGCCACATGTACATCCTGGAGCAAACCACACCTGCTAGCTCCAGTGCTCTAGGGGCCATATGCCAAAATCAGAGTCCCTCCCCTGCCCTCACCCTTGGTGTACCACTGCCAAGAGATTTGCATTGGAGTAGGATTGAGACTCTGACTCCTTAATTAGCCTGATACTGCAAAATCAACACAAGTTCATTATGGCAGCGGTTCTCAAACTTTATTGCACCATAACCCCCTTCTGACAACAAAAATTACTACCCGACTTCAAGATGGGGTGACCAAAGCCCGAGCCCTGCCGCCCTGGGGTGGGGGTGGGGGTGGGACCAAAGCTGAAGCCCAAGGACTTCTGCCCTGGCAGGGGGGTATGTAACCTTAGCTCTGGCTGGTGGGGCTCAGGCTTTGGCTTCAGCCCCAGGCAGCTGGGCTTGGGCCCTGGCCCTCAGCAAGTCTAACACCAGCCTTGGCAATGGGATCACAACCACTTTGGGGTCCTGACCCGCAGTTTGAGACCCCTCCGTTATGGCTTACCCAGCTGGCTGAGGTACAGAGTGAGATGTGTTCATGAGAATATAAGTCTCCGAGACGGAAGGCTCTAAAACTAGACAAACATCTTTTAAGTGGTTATGATAGTAACCACAGCCCCAATTCACATGTGTGCTTAACTTAGAGCATGTTCTTAAATCCATCCCTATTCAGCAAAGCGCTTAAGCATGTGCTTAAAGGCAACTGACCAGCAGGTTCCAGCTCTCAGGAGGGAGTGCTAGACAGAGGCTCTGTGCTTTGGGATCTGAGACACTGACGGGCCTCTAGGCGTTTAAAATACCTGGGACTCCAGAGGGTGGGTTCCTTCACAGCACATTGGGGGTTAGCCAGCAAAGGAAGCCTGCTTGGGCCTATGGCAAAAGCATTAAGCCAGCTGCTGCTCTCTTGTACAGCTTTACAAACACTATGACTTCAGTGGGATCGCACAGGCGGAACTGCGAATTTGGCCAGCACAGACTATTTCCCTCACAACATAAATATTTGTTTGACTCTGCTAATTAAATACTGATAAGGCAAAAGTGGTGTGTACTGTTTATGTATCCAAGGCAATGTGGTACTAGAGGATCACTTTTAGAAAAATGAGAATGTTTCAATGCTAAATGACCTTCATAAGTGGGGCATTTTTATATAGCACAAAGCAAATAAGCCCAAATGAAGTCCATGCTACCATTCCTGGTCGAAGGGCATTTGGGGCCAAAAATGCGCTTGTCCTATAATAAGCCATTGCTGTGTGTTATCTGAAAGCTGATTTAGCAAACTAGCTCCTTTGCTAGAGCCCACTCATCTTCTGCGCTCATCTGCTGGTTTATTTATAGTCAGCTTAGACTGCCTAGAACATGTGAGGTTGACACTGTTGGAGGAGTTGTATAGAGTCATTTAAACATTGGCTGGTGCTTAGAACACCTGCCTCTGTTGCCAGACAATGTTGCCCATTCAGTGAAAGCGTATGCTATAAATGTGCTTTGCGCTTCTGAGTTTCTGCATCCAAGAAAACATTAGGCATATAGCACATTTTTGGCTGTTTTTTCCACAATGTTTTCTAATTGCAAATACAAAAGTCATTCAACATCAAAGGATGCTGCAAGCACAAACAGAAGGTAAAGGTTTGTTACTGTAGCTGGAACACTTTGGGCAAATGTACCTTGCTCACCAGCTCTGCTGCAGCTTCTCGTTTGTCCATTTGCATAGCCCTGGTCTAGTTCCCCAACTCAGTCCATGGATTTAAGGAAGTACATAGATGAGATGGACAGGACCAATTCCCTTTCCTAAGCCATGAGATGATGGCAGAAAATAGTGCTTGGACTGGCTTAGATGCCGATTCTTATTTTTCTATTTGTTTTCATACCATTAAAACGTCTTTACTACATAGGTACCCTAAGTGATCGGCCCGTGGGTCTGAGGCCCTGAGTTCATGTAGCCCAGGTGTGAGCAGCCACAATGCAAAGCCATGCCCCAGTTACTCTGTCATCATCTGAAGAAGTGGGTATTCACCCACGAAAGCTCATGCTGCAAAACGTCTGTTAGTCTATAAGGTGCCACAGGATTCTTTGCTGGTTTTACAGATCCAGATTAACACGGCTACCCCTCTGATACTCTGTCATCAATGGTGCTGCACTTCTCCATTTGTCACTATAGCTTCTAGGGGCATAGTTCACAGTTCTTTGTGCTGCTGTAAGTTCTATGAGTCTTTCCTAGTGAATTATGGGTGAACTTGTTTGTCCTTCTGGGCAGATGGCAGGGAATTGTGGGAAGGAGGTGGAGGACTATCAGCGCTGAAGTGAGTCAGTTTGCATGCTCACAGCAAAGGTGGCTGGTTACCACCCAGAATGAAAGCAGCTGGGCCTGAATGCAAGCACCACTAAACTCGGGGGGGTTGGGGGGGGGGAGAGTGAGCTACAGGGGCAACATTTGACTAAAAACCTGAGTTACCTGTACTGGGAGGACATACCCTCAGCCGACAGGGGGAATTTCTAGGCATTGAGACTTCTTTTCTTCCCTAGTTTCTCTTTTGCTCCTCTTCACTTTGTTTTTGTGCTTTTCCTTTCCTCCCCACCCCCTTACTTATGGTAATTGAAATGACTTCTGTTTACCTCAATTTCTTATAGTCACCATCTTTTCCACCCCGCTAGAAACCCAAGTCCCTTTTCCCTTCTAACAGCAACAATCACTGGGAGCTTAGAAATAGGGTTTTTGGCTAATTTCTTGCAAATGTGTTTCCATCACTCTTACTGAGCTCTGTCCATTGTAAAAGTGTGCTCCTTGGCCTTACCGCCGACATTTAAGATGTAAATACTATGCTAATATTAAGGTGGAAATTTGCACCAGGAAAAAGTCATCTGCTGGTTTTACACTATGTGCACAATCTCTTAGTATTTACAATGTATTTCTACAGCACTATGCATTGTGGAGTATCACTAAAGACTATCATTTATATTTATGCTGTGCTGGTGTAGCTATGTCGCTCCCAGTATATTAGAGAGACAAGGTGAGTGAAGCACTATCTTTTATTGGTCTAACTTCTGTTGGTGAGAGAGACAAATCATTTACAGGAGTCACTCTTCAGCCACCACTGAAATGGATCTATGGGGGTGAAAGACAGCACGAAGCAACCCTACACATTAATTTAAAACAGGAAGTGAAGAATGCTGTAACCAATGATGATGCAGGGGAAATTGTCCTGCTAGACAGAATGGACAATGATTCAAATTGAGATTTAGCTAGGATGCTGGGGCTAACATTTCAACCCTTGCATACAGGCCCATGGTATCTATAGGAGAGTAAGCTGGCAGGATATTGGAAAGAAAGCTTCATTCACATTCGAGGCGCTCTTAATGCTATGCTAACACAGAGGTTCAGTACTAGCCAGGGGGAAAGAGCAACTTTCTGACTGACCAATAGCCTTTCTTGAAGCATGGGCATGTAGGTGACTTTTTTTTTTTTTTTAATTTTTTAAATTGAGGGGTAGGCGAGAACCTAGATTTAAAAAAGACAAACCAAAAACAGCAGTTTAATATCACTAATGAATAGGGTTGTACTAAGTTTGTCCAATTTTAATAAAATGAGATAAATGAGCTTCTGTTCAAAGCTCAGCATCTCATTCCTTTATTAACCCAATCCCACATTGTCTACAACCAGGCAGCATCATGGGAATTTGTTCTACAGCTTCTATCTAAAAAGGAACCAGACCCAATCCTGCTTATCACATTCAGACTAGCCAGGATTCCTGCCAGTCATGACCCAAGGACAGTCCACATGATGAGTATGATTAATGAGGGCTTAAGTTACCATGAACATGTAGGCGACTGCTAGGAGTACATGAGTATGATATTTTTGAGGTTTGTTTATGTATTAAGTTCATTGGAAAGATTCCAAAAAGGAAAAGCACATAGTGCTTCAAATGTTAAATATTAATAAAAAAGTACTGGGCCTGCTTATTACATAAGCATTATGTAAGAGATTGTAAATTATGGGAAGCCTCAAGTATAAGAGAATCCTTTTGACTAGTCCAACTACAAAAAAACCTTCGTTTTTTTAAGTTACTTATACACTTTTCCTATTGCTTAATTCAGGAACAGCTGTTAGTAAAAGTGACTTGTATTTACTGTATATCAGAACTGAGTAATTAGTATGAGATCAAATAATCTGAATTTCTTTTTATTAGAAAAAGATAGAGAAAAATATTCAAGAAAGTTATGAATCAGACTATATAGTAAAAATAGATTATACCTGATCCTGATTCTCTTCTGATTATATTGCAGAAGAGAGTAAGCTGCATCAGATATTAACTGCTAATTATTTTTTTAAAATCAGACAAGATTATTCATAGAATCATAGGGTTGGAAGAGCCCTCAGGAGGTCATCTAGTCCAACCCCCTGCTCAAAGCAGGACCAATCCCCAACTAAATCATCCCAGTCAGGGCTTTGTCAAGCCTGACCTTAAAAACCTCTAAGGAAGGAGATTCCACCACCTCCCTAGGTAATCCATTCCGGTGCTTCACCACCCTCCTAGCGAAATAGTGTTTCCTAATATCCAACCTAGACCTCCTGCACTCCAACTTGAGACCATTGCTCCTTGTTCTGTCATCTGCCACCACTGAGAACAGCCGAACTCCATCCTCTTTGGATTCCCCCCATCCCCAATCAGGTAGTTGAAGGCTGCTATCAAATCCCCCCTTACTCTTCTCTTTTGCAGACTAAACCCAGTTCTCTCAGCCTCTCTTCATAAGTCATGTGCTCCAGCCCCCTAATCATTTTCATTACCCTCCACTGGACTCACTCCAATTTGCCCACATCCTTCTTGTAGTGTAGGGCCCAAAACTGGACACAGTACTCCAGATGTGGCCTCACCAGTGCTGAATAGAGGGGAATAATCACTTCTCTCGATCTGCTGGCAATGCTCCTACTAATACAGCCCAATATGCCGTTGGCCTTCTTGGCAACAAGGGCACACTGCTGACTCATATCCAGCTTCTCATCCACTGTAATCCCCAGGTCCTTTTCTGCAGAATTCAATGCACATTTGACAGGGGAATTTTCTGCTGGCTAGAATCCACCCTCTTTGTGCTGCCTGAAAGACCAAAGAGGGCAGATCTCAGTAGAGAATGTGACTGGTAGGTGAAAGAGTACCAGAGTACAGCTCACACTCAGTAATGTTATGGTGAGTAAAATAAAAGCCTTAGACAATGATGGCTGTGTAGGGAAGATGTTTGATAGGAACTTTAGTTATTCCATTACAAATAACACTATCAATCACACACAGGCCAAAGGACTATCACAGATACATTCTCCATAAAGTTTCACCTCTTGTTACAGGGTCTCACACACAGTGGAATTGAAAGAGCAAGCAGTGAATATTTTCTATTTCCCTAAAAAGTTTCCCTTCTCAACCATGTTTAATGTTACATTTGATAATATGGACAGCAGTACCCAGTGCATAAGTACAGATCAGTGCTATAATTCAACTTACGTTATACTACATTTATATATAAAAATATGAGCTATGTCCTTGTGAACTAACTCGGCCATTGGCACTTATGGTCCTGATTTCAAAATAATAGTTCTAATTTGAACTCACATTTAGCTTTAGGTAGCCCTGAGTTCTGGACTGAAAGCGCTCAACCATATTATCAAATTTCTGAGTGGGTTTAAATTGCCATCATGCACATCCATGTTTCTGTAAAAAAGAAAGAAGATTTGTTCTGGAGAAGTCTCTGCTGAACAATTTATATGCACAAAGACAGAAAAAACAATTTTGAATAAATAAAAGGTATCAAAGACATCAACTCATGGTGCAGTTGTAAATCTTTGCTCACACAGTCAGATAAACTCAAGGGTGTCCCCTCTTATAAATCATTTACAACAAACTTCCTTGGATTGTCACTAACACCTGCTGTTGTCCATGTTGCTAGGAGGATGTTTATCCATTGTTTTTTTTAACTGATTGTAACTCCAGTGTAGCTGCTCAACTTCAGTCCTGTGCCGTGTACGTGTCTCTGCTAATTCTTGCAGGAGATGCTCATTGGTAGAAACCAAAGTTCTGCAATAAACAATCCAAACATCTAACTGTGCTTATTATTTCAACCATTTTCTAAAGTCTTTTTACTTCCTTTCACATTTCTATTGGGTACTACTATTTCTTTGTAATTCTACTATGGAATAAACTATTGTGAGCTATTTTTTTCACTTTGAATGTATAAAAGGAGAGAGAGATTTTTAGGAATAATTTATGACCAAGTAAACATTCCTTAGTGGAAATATTTGTATCAATAATACATTTCAAATAGAAGTGCTCTCCATATGAACAAATTTGCCTTCATTGGACCAAATCCTCAGCTGACGTAAAATAGTATTTTACATTACTGAAATAATTACTGAAATAATTCAGGATTACTGAAGTTCTGGCCAACTATTTTTTAGCCACTGAAACAACTATAAAATAAGCTGTTGTGTTAATTTTGAAATCCTCATAACTGCCAAGATATAAACATAAATGTACTACGTTACCTTATTATGGTAACCTTCCCCACTCAGAGGACAGCCCAGACTCTCTCCCCATATGTTTATGACACAGATGGGCAAGACCAAGGATGCTTTTGTTTTTCCAAATCCAAAATTAGGATTTATCAGATCCACATTCCATTTTATCTGAAGCTGAAGATTTCCCCCCTAGTTTTGTCCCATCTCCAGATCATGTTGAAAGAACATTATACAAAGCAATCTTTCAGATATATAATGACATTGACTCTAAGAACAAGTGTCAAAAATTCTAAGTCATACGAAAACAAAGTTTATAAGGGGAACTTTTTCTAGCATATATGCCCCATGGCCATCTCAAAATAAGGCCCAAATCTCATCTCCCCAGAACAGAGAGAGCGCAACTTACTAAAGCACAAAAACACAACAAAAAGGGGCTGGGGTCATGCCCCTTCTATCCTCTCACCAGATGAGTCATTCTATAACTAGCCAGAAACATTAATTTCTTATTAGTAGATCACATCTCATGTATTACAAGTTTATAATATAAAACTGTTTACTACATTACAGATCCTAAAAAGGTGACCATTTGGCGGCCAAGAGAACTTGTTTCAGGTGTTTTATACTGGGGACAAAGATCAGTCCCAGAAAATGCCAGAATCGGCTCCTAGCCAGAGTTTCACCATCAGCCCCTGGAATCCATAGCCCATCCTCCACAAACAGAGTGGATAGGTATATTTTCTTTAGTACTGACTTGACTTAATCACAATTCTGGGAGCGGATGTTTTTTAGCCTAGCGCACCAGGACATTCTGACTCCAGCAAGTTGTCATTAACAGGGAGGCTCTATGGGCTGCTGAAGAAGATTCAAATCCTTTGTGAGGGATGCTACAGCTGCATCAACCTCGTAGAGAGAATCTGTAGCTTCTGTAGAATAGCAGGGCCTGCTTAAAATGAATTGTTTCTATGAGACCCTGTGGGATTTTTGCCACAGTATCTGCCACTGGTTTAAATCAGCCCACATTGATCAATGGCTGAAAGTGATTACCATTGGACAGAAGGCCTTCATTACACCGAAATAAATTGGTTGTTTCAAGTTCATCTCCTCAAATAGCATGTAACTACATCACAAAAAAACACATAGTACTCAACCCCTCCTTGATGACTGTCTTGGCAGAGAGGGCAATGTTTAAATGGGCCTGGAGACTAAGAGATTTTCTGCTCCTAAGAGATGATCCCACCAGAATATGGCTGAAACTTATTTATTCAATTCATAAAATCAGCCATCTAATCCCCAGGGCACTGTACTAACATAAAACATTAGTAGGCCAGTGTGTGTGGCACTCGGCACTGCCACTACCTCTGCTGCTATCTCTTCTGGGGATAAACAGCGTCCTTCAGATTCTAGTTCTCCCAATTTGACAGAGCACCACTAGTCACTTAATTAAAATAAAATAATTCATTACACTTTACAGTCCTTCCATTCAAACACTAATAAAATAGACAGCAATATTTATATCCTCATAAAACATGTCTACAGTCTCCCGTGTACACAACCTCTCCAGTGAGTCAGCCCAAGTCAGGGGTCTCCTTTCAGCAGTGAAACTGGAGGCTGCTCAAGCTGTTGCTTAGCAACCCATCTGCTCTGACCTGTCTTCCTCTGGCTGCCCAGCTATTTTCCTCCAGTGGGAGGGCCAGCCTCAGTTTCTCCCTCTCAGCTAGTGTCTTTAAACAAAAATGTAGGATTTTCCCCGAGAGGTATGTATGCAGAGCACTAACATTCCATCTCAATTTATACAGAACCTAGAAGGAAATCCATCACCCTTTTTTTTTCCTTCTGCGCAAAATGTATGAGATCTCACACATTCACACCTCACTGGCAAAATGGATGTAGTGCTACGTCAGAGAGGGACACAAGGCCTCCAACCAACTAATCCCAGGGGGTATCACAGCACACCGTACCAGTTTCAATATCACCAGATGGCTAAAGGAACAAGTAGAGAATGCACTTGCATTCCCAGAAGAAATCTGAAAAGCAGCAATGTAGTCATCCCTGTGTACTTTTATAAAACATTACAAGATAGACTTCAATCCCCTCCCAGAGAGCCCTCCTCTGGTAGAAGCATACTTCAGGCAGTGGTCCTTATATAGGCCCAGGTCCCGCTTTCCATAGGGGGTAGGAATTCTACATTTTTGGGGCTAACTTCATTAACTGACTTTCTCCAGTTTTATACTAGTGTAACAGTGTTAATTCAGACCCCCTCTCCCCCCACACCCATCTCAATTTGTTGCTGCTTGTTACTTCTCAAAATTATGCACTAATGGAGATGTCATGAAGCGGAATGGAAAATTTGTATCTGATCGTTTTCCTTCTGTAATTAACATTTTAATTCATCCAACCCACCCTCCTCCAGGATATTCAAATTTCAACCGAGTATAAATCTACACAGTTTAAAATCTGAAAAAACAAATGAAATACTTAGAATGTTACTGTTGATTTAGTTTTATAGTTTGTCAATTTAAGAGGTAGCGAGCTGGCTGAGCAGACTAGTTGCTAAGCAGCATCTTCTGCTGCCTCCACAGAACCTAGAAACAACTCAGTACTCTGGACTAAAAAATGTACTATGGAGCAGGAAGGAAATCATCAAGTAAATTTTCCATTGTTGTTCATTAAATACTGAGACAAAAAGGCCTAGTATGTTTACATTTTAAATGAATTGAGCATCTTCCATTCATAGTAAACATTTAACTGAGAAGCTCTGGTACTTTGAAATTTTAAATTCATTCTGTCTTAAAGTATTCAATATACCAAGGGTTTCTTATTTAGTTTCTTTTATTTCTGACCAGGATCTTCAATATACCTGTGACTTTCCTGCAACATCTCTGTGAGCTCCTGAATCTGATCATAGTGCTGAAGACGCTGTTTCAAGTTGATGTTTTCACTTCTTAACTGTTGATTCTCGTTTTGCAGATCTAAAATTCAAAAGGGACAAAAATATCTTAAGGAGGTTATATCTCTTGCTGAAAATTCAACCTAACCTCAGAGGGGTAAATATTGTACAGTAGCATAAAATAAGACTGAATATACATCCCTTGGATGAGACCTACAGTTAAGAGCCTGACCTTTTGTGCCAGCTAAAGATCCCAAAATATTCTTCATGAGCCTGAAGTGAAGTCAATGACAGGCTTTCCATCAATTTCAGTGCACTTGGGTTGATCTCCAAAATTAAGGGCATTAAATCCAGTGCCCTGGCTAAATTTCAACGTACATTTTAACTATAAACCTCCCCTTGCAGTTTCCATCTGGCTGGCCCCTGTGAATGAAGCAGGTCCAGCTCCCTTGTGCCAGAGCAAGTGTTCCAATTTTGCCAGTTAGGAGGGTGAGACAGCACCTGTGGGCTATAAAGGATCAGAGAGAGAGAGCGCGCGCTGGTGAATCAGAACCTGTCAAGATGAGGGCGGGTGAGGGTTGTCTGGCAGTGAAGAAGGCAGGTAAGCTGCTGCAGACTATACATTTGGGGGTGGAAGAAGGCTGAAGGCCAGAACAGTGAGAGGGATTTGCTGGGTCGTGGATGGGGGGATGAGGAGAAGGAGAAGAATAAGCAGAAGCAACCTGCTGGCTCCAAGCCAGAGAGCTGGAGCCAAGGGCTAGAGAAGGTTGAAGGCAGGGAAGCAGATTACCTGCTGACATCTCCAGACTTGCAGAGCTGGACCCAGAGGAAAATGAGTAACTCAACCAGAGGTTAGGGGTCTATTACAGGAGTGGGTGGGTGAGGTTCTGTGGCCTGCAATGTATAGACGGTAAGACTAGATCATTGGGATTGTGTGAGGGATGCTCCCTGGCAAGGAAGCTCCCAGCAGAGAGGCTGTGGGCATTCCCCCAGCTCTCCCTAGCAGGCACTCCAGTTGAAAGAGTTGGGGAACTGTCCTGGTGTAAGGTCAGGAGAGGATGGCACTGGAGAGCTGGGACATAGTGAGGGATGCTGGACCGGTATGTTTCATGTACTGTTCTGACTATGGTGGGGAAATACGGACTTTGGCTGTGGGACATTTGTTATAATTCGTGTTTGTGGGACTTTGGGAATAAGTGACCCCACAAGGGCTAATTATTACACTTGGGATGATGCACTGAACTATTTCTGGGGAGTCTGAAGAAAGGAAACTTAGGCAGTTGCACCTGTCATGCTGTGTCCTGCAGCAGGACAGCTCTCAGGTGGGACTGCCCTATGACACCATTGTAAGTTGTATTTTCACCTGCTGTTTTAAACTGTTTATAGTAGTTTGTTAAGTTTGTAAAGTGCTTTGGGATCTTCCAGGCTGAAAGGTGCTATATGAATATAAAAGAGTATTCTGAACTTCAGACACATTTTTATTTCCCTAAGCCTAAAGTAATGCCTTCTGGTTAGCACCCCAAAATCTTCAGCCTCCAAAATGCCAATACAATGCATTATATTGGTGGGAGGACGGAAAGAGAATTGGGAAACCTTATTTTTATAGTTTTAGAGCTAGCAATGATGAGCCTAATTTACTACAGATCCCCCTTCTTTACAGATAAGGTGAATGCTGGCAGTGGCCACTCCATAGTTAGCTTGGAAGCTAGCCTAACTCACTCCTGCCTCCCAAAATAAACTAATCTTTCTGTGATTCTGAAGAGTTATACGGCACAGGGGAACCGTTTGGATCTCCCAAATGTTGACTTTCAGACTTCTGTGGATGTGTGTGTGAGTGAAAGTACAATTTTTCTAAAGAAGGTGTAATTTTGGTGAGTGCTTTTTAGCTGGACTCCACTGTTTAGCTCTCAAGGTCCCTTCCAGCCCTACACATCTATGATTCTCTGACATTTGCTTTCAGATTTCATTTTTTTCCCCCCAAACTGAGTGGGGCTCTGTTTTTTGGAGGTGGGTGTTCAAATAAATTATGTTTCCTACTCTTCGGTACTGAAGTAATTAACAAGTAAAAGTATCTAGATGAAAAAAGCGTGAGAAATGTATTGAAGACTACGAAGGCTCAATAAGGCACCAAATCATTTTAAAAAGGGACTCTGTCAATCCTTTTTAGACCCAAAATGCAGATACCATAAAAATTTAAAGGGACAATTTAAAACGTTTGTTATTTAATAAATTACCATTGGTGTGTGCAATACAATCACCTGTAATAAATGCCCTCAGTATTAAACCGAGCAAAGGAAAATTTCCTAACAGTGAGTTCTAAATGGTGGAAATTGCATCATGTACAAAGTACGGTGAAAAACACTGGTGAATGTTACTGTAGTGAACAATGCTGCATTGACCAGGAAGGATGGACTGGATGATCTAACAGGCCTTTTTCACCAGTTATTTCTCTGAGTTTATATATGCCTCTTCCTGATGGTATGCAGCTATCGTTGTCCTATATATGAGAATGTTTGTTTGCCTGAAGAGATGCTGATATTTGCTAATTGGCTGGTTCCTGAAAAAGTAAACGAGAGTATTCATTCAAATAAAAACAGTAAGCTTACTTACCTGGCATCTGCAATCCTCTTCCATCATTTTTTATGAACATTTGTCCAAAGAAATTATGATTTTAATGTTCACAGAAAGGAAAAAGGTCATTCTTCTGCAAATGTGAATTTGCGCTGAAAGCGCAAGAAGGAAGTGTGAAATTGAGTGACAGGTATTATACTGGCTTTAGTGCTTTCAAGAAGGACAGAATTCATCAATTATCAGAGGGGTAGCCGTGTTAGTCTGGATCTGTAAAAGCAGCAAAGAATCCTGTGGCACCTTATAGACTAACTAGCTGTTTTCTTGCATCCGACAAAGTGGGTATTCACCCACGAAAGCTCATGCTTCAAAACGTCTGTTAGTCTATAAGGTGCCACAGGATTCTTTGCTGCTTTTACAGAATTCATCAATGTGACAGTGGAGCAGACTCAGGCCAGGTCTACGCAATAAACTTACATTGGTATAACAGTTGCTCAGAAGCGTGAAAAATCCATGCCCCTGAGTGACGCAGTTATAGAATCATAGAATATCAGGGTTGGAAGGGACCTCAGGAGGTCATCTAGTCCAACTCCCTGCTCAAAGCAGGACCAATTCCCAACTAAATCATCCCAGCCAAGGCTTTGTCAAGCCTGACCTTAAAAACCTCTAAGGAAGGAGATTCCACCACCTGCCTAGGTAATCCATTCCGGTGCTTCACCACCCTCCTAGTGAAAAAGTGTTTCCTAATATCCAACCTAGACCTTCCCCACTGCAACTTGAGACCATTACTCCTTGTTCTGTCATCTGGTATAACTGAGAACAGCCTAGATCCATCCTCTTTGGAACCCCCTTTCAGGTAGTTGAAAACAGCTATCAAATCCCCCCTCATTCTTCTCTTCTGCAGACTAAATAATCCCAGTTCCCTCAGCCTCTCCTCATAAATCACGCGCTCCAGCCCCCTAATCATTTTTGTTGCCCTCCGCTGGACTCTTTCTAAATTTTTCCACATACTTCTTGTAGTGTGGGGCCCAAAACTGGACACAGTACTCCAGATAAGGCCTCACCAATATCGAATAGGGGGGAATGATCATGTCCCTCGATCTGCTGGCAACACTTATACAGCTCGAAATGCCGTTAGCCTTCTTGGCAACAAGGGCACACTGTTGACTTGCATCCAGATTATCGTCCACTATAACCCCTAGGTCCTTTTCTGCAGAACTGCTGCCTAGCCACTCGGTCCCTAGTCTGTAGCAGTGCATGGGATTCTTCCATCCTCAGTGCAGGATTCTGCACTTGTCCTTGTTGAATCTCATCAGATTTCTTTTGGCCCAATCCTCTAATTTGTCTAGGTCCCTCTGTATCCTATCCATACCCTCCAGCATATCTACCACTCCTCCCAGTTTAGTGTCATCTGCAAACTTGCTGAGGGTGCAGTCCATGCCATCCTCCAGATC
The DNA here is from genome assembly GCF_020497125.1 of Mauremys mutica. NCBI lineage: Eukaryota > Metazoa > Chordata > Testudines > Geoemydidae > Mauremys > Mauremys mutica. The sequence continues at coordinate 180,561,387 of NC_059073.1, forward strand.
ATTAACCTCTGACCTAACACGAGTGTAGATAGAGTGTTGATGGGAGGGCCTCTCCCATGGACATAGCTACCACCTCTTGTGGAGGTGGATTAATCCCACCAAATAGGAAAAGCGCCCCCATCGGCATATTAGCATCTTCACTGAAGGACTGCTGCAGCATTTTAAGTGTAGACCTCCAGTTATTAGTGCGTTCATACCTGATTGGATGGGTTCCTTGGCTTCCCAGGGACCAGTGGGGAGAAATGGTCATAGAAAGCATAAATAGTAATCCCTGTATAACTGGTGATCTTTATCCCTTATCCCAGATTCTGGGCACTTTAATGTGTTGACACTAGACTGATGTCACTAGCATGTCAGACCTTGTTACTTGGCACGCCTCATTGTTGCCCTGATACTTACTCATGAGGAAGCGGGGGAGTGGAGTTTGAGTGGATGAAGTACATCTTTTGTTTGAGCATACTGGAACTTTATTGATAGGGCCACAAGAGGGAATCATGTCACCAGGTTAATAGTATGATCCACATCTTAACGCTAATAGACTTATTAATAAGGTTGCAGTCAGACTTTAATCCATACTTATGTGCCGTGTGTCCTTATTCTATTCTGGTTGGTACTAAGCAAATTTAGAATCTATGCTGGATGTGCAAACACACACTAAACAAGTACGCATTAAGAGAAAATTTGTCCACTTTAAATGTGGTTTGGCTGAGAAATTGTTGATTATATCTTTAAAACAGTGAGCTACATCCTCCGCTCTGCTGTGGCCCCTCTCTTTGAATCTCTCCACTGGCTTCCCCTTCTCTGTCCCATCAAACATAAGCTGCTTGTGTTCACTTTCAACGCCCTTCACAAATCAACTACCACGTTACCTATTGTTCGTTGTCAATCTGTTCATGCTTGCCTCCGGTCAGCCCATGATGCCAGTCTCCACTGCCCACTTGTTAAATTTTCAAACAAGCACCTTTGTGCCTTTTACCACGCTGCCCCACATGCTTGGGAGGGACTCACTGTAAACAGGCACAAAGCTACCTAATTAGCTACCTTCAAATACCCCCTTTGCTGTGATGCCTACAAAAAACCTGACAACAGGTAGGCTGCTGGTGTGTGGACAGACCAATGACTATTATGCTGGCCTATGTGGTCTCATTGTTTCCTTGTACTCCTGTCTATATTCATCTATTGTCTCTGACTTAGTTTGTAAGACCTTTGGGGCAGGGACTGTCTTTTTCTTTGCTGTTTGTACGACCTGTATCATAATGGGGTCTTGGTCTATAAAGAGTTAATACAAATAATAATTGCCATGGAAGTACTTGTGGAATGAGATACTACTTGGTGTGAGTAAAGGCATCATGATCTGGCCATAATATACAAATTAAACCTGAAGACAGAACACAGATATGGGTTAGGGGGAGGGATAGCTCAGTGGTTTGAGCATTGGCCTGCTAAACCCAGGGTTGTGAGTTCAATCCTTAAGGGGGCCACTTAGGGATCTGGGGCAAAGATTGGTCCTGCTAGTGAAGGCAGGGGGCTGGACTCGATGACCTTTCAAGGTCCCTTCCAGTTCTAGGAGATTGGTATATCTCCAATTATTACCTTTTACCTTTATTACCTCTGACACAACAATTATTAAAACAAGTGTTTTTAAAAACTCACCAGTAAGTTGCAAATGTAATGAACTAGAACTGTCTGCATTTTTGACATTCTGTTCCACATTTAACAGATGAGCTTTTAAGTTAGTGTTCTCTTCCAACAACTGGTCTAAACGTTGCTTCAAGATATCCTAGTGACATTTAAAAAATTAAGAAAAACAGAACAAACCTTAAAAAGGAAATTGATAACAACTGAACATCTTCCCAGTAAATTATTCTTTTAAAGTCTAAACATGATTTTGTAACACAGTAAATCATAAAGCAATCATCACTGAAAATGAAAAAGGCAAGACCTGGTATTCCTGATTTATTTTGTTTTCTGTGACTTGGTTCCAAGGAAAACAAACATTACAGCAGTCATTGAATCACACTAGTCCAGAACTTGGGAAAACCTGGTATTCCCCTGGATGGATTCCCAGGGGAATGATCTCGACAGGGACCCAGATTCATAGCCTTTATGGTAACTGAGCTGCTGACTGTCCATAGCAAGAGGGATTTTCCAGAGGGTGTGGGTGCATATAGTCAGAATGGTAACTACATTCTTCATGGGTCCATGGCTCACAGTGCTGTGATGTGAACTTATTTCACAGAGTAATTGTAACTGGCCATTACTGCCTCAAAATGGCAGTCTCACAGCCAAGCAGAAGAGACAACTTTTTGCCAAACTTATCCATCTTCCTAGATTCCTTGTCAGATGAAGTTGTTTTGGATTGCTCAGCAACAGCTGAAGCTGCTGAAGATCAAGGACTGGATTAAGTCCAAAAAAAAACCCCATAGTGCTATTCACTCACATGGTATAATTAATCTGGCTTCTTGGCCATAACAAACTCCATAGCAGAGAATTGCTTGTGTTCTTTCATTTTGCTCTCAGGCACTGAGGACGAAGGTACAGATTGGTACAGGGTTCCCATATTCCAGGAAAGGAACGACTCACAAATAGGGAAGGAAGGTAGTATCCTGGACAGGCCTACAGTGCCAAGTAAAGTCATGACAGAATAATCCTGGTTGGATACAGATCACATAGGAGGCTGTGATGGGACACACTGGCAAGTAGATTAATGAGGGCCTGTGGAGCCATTTAGCCCCATCCAGCTACACCTGCAGTAGATGTCGGGTGTGAAGTGGAGTTAAATCAAATTCTAGCTCTGTTCCTGCTTCTCTCTCTATGACAGGCCTGCACAACTCGTAAAGCAGCGAGGGCCACATTACTCCAAAGAAAACAGCTGAGGCCGAAACCCCCCGGCCCCACGGAAACACCCCACCCCAGCACCTCCTGGCCCCGCAAAAACACCTCGCTCCAGCACCGCCCAGCCCTGCAGAAACAAACCCTCCTTCCCCCGCGCCGCCCCACCAAAACAACTGTGGGTCAAAAAGGAAGGTTGGGGGTGGGGAGATGATACTTGATTTTAAATCAACCAGGGGCTCCCAGCTGAAGAGGTGGCTGGGAGCCCTCAGGGGCAAATTAAAGGTCCTGGGGCTCCGGTGGCTGGGGGAACCTGGAGCTTTCTGGGCCTGGGGCAGGGATTTAAAGGGCCCAGAGCTCCTGCCGCTGAGGGGAGCCCAAGCCCTTTAAATCCCAGCCCCAGCCCATCCGCTGGAGCCGCGGCTGGGATTTAAAGGGGTCAGGGCTCCCCGCGGCTGTGGGCAGCCCAGAGCCCTTTGACTCCTGGACGTGGCTGGGATTCAAAGGGCTCTGGGCTGCCCGCAGAGCGCCGTGTGCAGGGGATTTAGAATCCCCCCGCAGGCCGCACAGTGAGGCTCCGCGGGCTGCATGTTGTGCAGGCCTGCTCTATGAAACAAGCCTAGTTACAACCAAGAGTCTGAGAGACAGAACCATAAAAATGTAGAGCTAGAAGGGACCTTGATAGGTCATCTAGTCCAGGCCGCCCTGCAACCTCATGCTGAGGCAGGACCAAGCATACCTATACCATCCCTGATATGTCTGAATAACCTGGTCTGAAAAATCTCCAATGACTGGAATTCCAAAACTTTCCTTGGAAGCCTATTCCAGTACTTAACTGTCCTTATAGTTTAGGAAGGTTTTTTCCCCCCCATGATATTTAAACTAAATCTCTCTTGCCGCAGATTAAGCCCATTACTACTTGCCCTACCTTCAGTGGGCACTGAGAGCAATTGATTACTGTCCTCTCTTCTAACACCTCAACTTGTCTCAAGACTTATGAGGTTTCCCCTCAGTCTTCTTTTCTCAAGACTAAAGATAACATTTAACCTTTCCTCAGAGGTCAGCTCTTCTAAACAATTCCTTTTAGTTGCTCTCCTCTGGCCTCGCTCCAATTTGTCCACATCTTTCTTCAAGTGTGGTGCTCAGAACTGGACACAGCTGGGTCTCACCAGGGCCAAGTAGAATGGGACTATTATCTCCAGTGTCTTACTTATAACACTACTGTTGATACACCTCTGAGTGATATTCACATTTTCTGCAACTGCATCACTGCAACTGCTCATATTTGAGATCCACTATGACCCCCTAGGTCCTCTTCTGCAGTACCACTGCCTAACCAGTAATCTGATTTTGTAGTTGTGTATTTGATCTCTCCCACCCCCTCCCCCGGCCTTCTTAAGGGTAGCACTTTACACTTGCCTTTATTGAATTTCATCTTTGTTTTCAGACAAATTCTCCAATTTATCAAGGTCACTTTGAATTCTAAGCCTGTTCTCCAAAGCACATGCAACCCCTTCCAGCTTGGAGCCATCTGCAGATTTTATAAGCACACTCTCCACTCCATTTTCCAAGCTGGGAGGCGATGCAAGCACCTTGGAGGACACGACCTCATGATGGCTGGACACGTCTCCCACCAGTCGGGATGACTGGGCCCAGGGAAACTGATCAAAAGGAGTGGCTGGTTGAAGACAATCCCTGAATAGAAGGGCGGAGTCCTGCTGAAGACTCTCAGATGACCTTGTTTTGAGTTCTTAACTCTCAGGACTTGAGTGCCTTAGCCAGAGGGCTAAAGCACCACTGCATCAGATCCTGTGAGAGGTGGGAACTGACTGTCAGAGACCCCCATGACAGGATGAGTAGTGTCACAAGAGGGTACCTGAGGTGGGAACTGTCTGAGGGTACGTCTACACTGCAATTAAAAACCTGCAGCTGGCCCCTGGCAGCTGACATGGACTCATGGGACTTGGGCTAAGGGGCTGTTTTAATTGCAGCAGACTTCTGGGGTCAGACTGGAGCCTGGGCTCTAGGACCTTGTGACGTGGGAGGGTCCTAGACCTAGCCTGGAAACCTACACTGCAGTTAAACAGCCTCACGACCCAAGCCCTCCAAGTCCGAGTCAGCTGAGGGTGTCCAACTGTAGTGTAGATATACCCACAGAGGCCTAGGACAGAATGGCTTAGGTGTACACATCACCTGATAAGACTAGATATCTACACTGGATCTTGTTCAGAACATGCAAAGTGTATTCCATTAAATGGAGACCTCACTTGATACCAAAAGCCTTACCCAGTCAGAAAAAATCTCTGAGGTCAAAGGAAAAATGTTCAGTCACTATGCATGGAGCAGATGATGGACTAGCCATGGAAGGGATCAGAAGATATGTTACTACATGGATTTCTCATTCCTCTTGAATGTGGAAAGACTAAGTTATGACTGTGATATCTAATGCAATATTGGCCACAGAGGAGTTGCAAAGCCACTTTGCTGAACAGGTGAGTGTTCCTTCTGTCAAAGCTAGGACCAACATTCAGGCTGTATGCTGGAAAGCAGGATTTGGATCTTAGATCTCAATCTTCCTCCACCTATAACCCCTTAACACCCCTTTTTCCTTCTGAGACCCCAAAATCAAACTAAAGCAAATCGGTGTGCGATAATAAATAAGAACTTAATTTTAAATTCATTGTGCCATACTGAGCCAAAGCAGATCTTTACCTTCAGAAAACAAAAGTGACAAATAGCACACTTTAAAATATATCAAGGTATAAATTACACACCTTGAGAACTTTGAAAATTGCCTAGTCCCAAAAACTGTACACTCAAATCTTATCACTGCAACCATTTACATTCAGGTAGCTAATTTTACAACCAAGCAATAAACATTTTAACATCAAGTTTAGATTATATAGAAAACAACTCTTGCCATGTGGGATGGGTTGGCAACCTACTTTTGGATCATGAGCCCAAAATTCAGAACCATTGTTTTACGAGGATAATAGAACAACCAGGAATAATCCACATGGATTCACAAAAAGAACAAATTCAGACAAACTTGAATGCTTTTTTGATGAAATTACAAAATTAAAGGGATGAAAAAGACAGATATTTGGATTTTAGTAAAGCATTTGATACTCATCATTTATTCAGTTTATTTTAAGTATGGGCACTGTTAAATTGGCTGAAAGAAAATAAGTCTCTTCTAGATTCTATGAAAAAGCTGCCCAGTGTGTATATACACAGTGGTCTAGTTTAAAAATGTGTCAATTGCCATAAATTACCTTCTTTAATATTTGCAGTACTCCCTATACTAAGCATATGGACATACAAGAAATGCCACAAACATCAGAGTAACATTATCTAGGCAAAATTGGAAAGATCAATTTCAGAGGATGAAAGCCTATCATAATATTAAAAATTGGAGGGAGGACAGTGGTTCAATCCCTCTAAAACACACACAATGTATTTCATAAATATAAAGGGAATTAGACATTTTTAAATTTAGTAACTATTTAGTCTTGGCATCAAAGTATTTCACTTGAAGAGGAAAAAGAATTTGATACAAGCTGCTTACACAGTGCATGTTAATGAGCAAAGAGAAGATCATCTGAATCTTTCCTCTGAATTGTCTGACCATTTGATATGATAGGATGCTACTGGAAGTTTGATCAGAAGGTAAGTGTAATTAAACCTAGATTTCCTGAAGAGTTCAGATTACACACCCAAGCAAGGGCTTTGGTATGGAGTCCACAAATACTTCAAAATATTTGTAGACTCACTTGCCTCTCCATTGCACTCATATCCTATCACACTATGAAGTAGAATTATACAAGCCTCATTTTTCTGTTTAACCTGCTTCCCTCTTTATGTTGCTGTTTTATTCTTTGTTTATTCTAATAGCAAAAGCTGTCTGTAGTGCACATGTTTTCATAAAGCACGGCCTAAGGCAATCGTGCATCTGAATGCCAACTTTTGCATGCAAATCAGGTTTTTATAAGCACAATAGATGTATATAAATACCCACCCAATAGCATGTGCAAACACCTGATTGCCTGCTCAAATGTGCACAAAACCTTGTAAATTTTTACATGGAGGCAACAAAAACATCTGTGTAAACTGAATAGATGGGAGGTGGAGGAATTGGACAATAAATCAAGATTAATATGGTGCTAGGTATCCACTTTGTAGCTTCAACCCAGGATATCACAGCTATCAGTGAGATGCCCCAGAGGGAGAGGGCCACGGACAGAGCCTTGTGGCTCTCTGTAATGTGAAGCTTTCTTCAGAATATCTTCTATTTCCATCTACCAGGAGCAACAGAAGAAACTCAATTCAAACTGGAGGATGAAACTGGACAAACCCACTTTTTCCCCCAGAGGCAAGTAATTCTAACAGAATAGCAAAATATCAAGAAAGACCTGCTCGGTAGGTCAAGTTTGATGAGACGCTAGGGGGATGAGATGAGGCAAGGAGAGTAAATTACCAAAAGGGCAGTCCCACTGTTGTGAGATTTGCAAATGAGTTAACTAGGTGTTAGAGTGAAGAAAGAAGAGACTGCCTTTTCTCAGAGCCTGGCTGAGAAAGAAGGTTAGAAACAAGATGGTCATTAGCAAGTGGGGAGGAGCTAGTCAGGATTTTTGAGTGAGACAGGAAGAGGTATCTTGTTGGAAGTGTGACATGCAAGGTTAGAAAGGCATGGGAGGCTGGAAGGAGTGATTCCAGTGAACTGGATGCCAAGCTGAAATCTCTAATTGAGAGAGAGAATGGAGGTACCTGGGCTTGAACCAGAAACTGCCCTTTTTTCATAAAGAATATGTAGCAAATTTTCTAGTGCTCACTAGGGAAAGGGATAAGGAAATATGTTTGTAGGAGGGTATTGATTAAGGAGTTGCTGTGACTCCTAGCAGCCTTAGGCCCTGTCTACACTGGCAAGTTTCTGCACAGTAAAGCAGCTTTCTGTGTTGTAACTCCCGAGGTGTACACACTGCCAAGCCACTTAGTGTGCAGAAACTGCGCAGTTGCAGCCAGCACTGTAAAAAACAAAAACAAAAAACCCCAACACCCCAAGAGGCATACAGCTTTCTGCGCCAGGGGTTCAGTGCCACGGTGCCAGTGTAGACACTGTGGTCGATTACAGCACTGCAATTGGCCTCCAGGAAGTGTCCCACAATGCCTGTTCTTGCCTCTCTGGTCATTGGTTTGAATTCTACTGTCCTGCCCTCCGCTGACCAACCGTCATCCCCACCCCATAAATTCCTTTGGAATTTTGAAAGTCCCCTTCCTGTTTGCTCAGTGATGCGTGCAGTGGTCTCAGCACATCTTTCCAGGTAACCATGCCTACTCCATGCACCAGGCAATCCCCCACTTGGAGCAATGCTGAGCTGCTGGACCTCATCAGCATTTGGGGAGAGGAGGCCATCCAGTCCCAGCTGCGCTCCAGCCGTAGGAATTATGATACCTACGGACAGCTTTCACGATACATGACAGAAAGGGTCCATGACCGGGACACACTGCAGTGCAGGGTTAAAGTGAAGGAGCTGTGGAACACCTACCACAAGGTGCGGGAGGCAAACCGCCAGTCCGGTGTTGCGCCCACGAGCAGCCAGTTCTACAAAGAGCTGGACGTGATACTCTGTGGCAACCCCACCTCCACTGCGAAGGCCACTGTGGATACTTTGTTGGTTCGCGTGCCAGTCGAGAGTGGACCGAGCCAGGAGGAGGAAATCTTAGACGAGAATGTGAAGGGGGACCCAGAGGCAGAGGATGACTCGGAGGTCAGAGATGCATGCAGCCAGGAGCTCTTTTCTGCCCCGGAGGAGGCTAGCCAGTCACAGCTGTCAGAGCTTGGCGAAGCACAAACAGGAGAGGAGGCCCCTAGTAAGTGGATTTGATTTTGGGAATCGCTGAGGCAAGTTGTTGGGGGCAAAAGGGTTGCAGAAAGCAGGCTTGTGTCTGTATGATTCACGTACCACCACATGCTGGCGGAACAGGGTGTTGATTGACTCTCTCACTTCATGGGAATCTGCCTCAGATCTCCAGGAAACTCTCATGGAGATATTGGGCAATCCATTACTGCAGGTTCTTTGGCAGAACTGCTTTGTTTCTTGCTCCATTAACAGTAACTTTCCCGTGCTACTGTGCCATCACGGGGGGGCCGTGCGGCACACAGGCGAGCCGCATAAGGGCCAGGGTGGAAGCTGCAGTCTTGGAGAAGACCCTCCCTTGATTCCCTGCTCACCCTCAGCAGTGAGATATCTTCTATAATGATCACATCCTGTGGAAAGTGTGGGGACAGGAATGATTATCAGGCCCCTCCCTACAGTGCTGGCTCTCCCCAAGAGCCACGTGCCCAGTGTACAGCAGGGTCCAGGAAGAGTGATTTCCCCTGCCCCTGCGGCTACTCACCATTTTGGGGGTCTTGTGGCTCATGTGTGCTTGCCTGGGGTCAGCCAGTTAGTGACAGGTGTGAGAGTACTGGCTGTATTTTAAATCACTGAATCAGTGTTGTCTGTGTGTTGCAAACAATACTGCTTCTGTAAAATGTTGCATTTAAACTTCAGAGATGAGCTTGGGAGCCCAGCCTCCCTCTTTATCATCAGCAGCAGAAAGGCTGCGCAGAATTACAAAGTGTCCACAAAGAACTAAGGAGGACTTTCTGCGTGACGTTATGATGCACTCCGCGGCCGAAAAACAAGAATTGAAGGAGTGGCGGGACAGCAGAAGAGACCCAAAGGAGAACGCAGGGCGCCAGAATGAAGCCACGGAGTGGCTCTTAAACATTGTGGAGCGCCAAGCAGACACGTTGCAGACGATTCTAGCACTGCAAACCGAGCAGCTCCATGCCACCCTCCCCTACAGTTGCTGTCGCAAAACTCTTTCCCATGCACCCCACACCCACCACCACCACACTCTTATCAAGCTCCTGGCTCCAGTCTGTACCTGCAGCATTCCACTCCTCCCCATCACAGTCCAGCCCTGTGGACTCCCAGTACCCACTGCACTCAACACCCATCCCTCTGCAATTTAGCCCTGCTGAAGTACAGCACCCGTTGCATTGTACTCCAAAGGAGAAGGTTGGATATGATCCCTGGACATACACAAATCTTTAGCTGTCCTGGGACCCCAACTCCTCCTGGGACCATCCCTTCCCCCTCCCCCTCACTGCTGATGGGGTTTTTTTGTTTGACTCTCTCCTCCGGGTGTTATTTTTTAATAAAAGAAGTGTGTTGGTTTGAAAGCACTCTTTATTCTATTAACTGAAAGCAAACAGAGCCCTGCAAAGCAACAGACAATTATCTTAAACCTTCATATTGCATCATCTGCACCAATCACCTCCTAGCATTACAAGCACTGCACTCCCGAGCATAGCAACAAATATGATTGGTTTTCAGCTTCAAATTACTGCCTCAAGGCATCCCTGATCCTTTTGGCCCCATGCTGCAGCCCTCTAATAGCCCTGATCTCTGGCTGTTCAAACTCACCCTCCAGGCGCTGAGCCTCAGTAGTCCAACCCTGAGTGAAGCTTTCACCCTTCCCTTCACAAATATTATGGAGCATACAGCACAATTGTCATGGGCCAGCGCCAGCAGGTCTTTAAACGGCTAAAAGCACACTCCACAGTCATTCTGCACTTGCTCAGCCTGTTGAACTGCTCCTTGCTGTTGTCAAGGTGCCACATGTGTGGCTTCATAAGCCACAGAATTAAGGGGTAGGCGGGGTCTCCCAGGATCACAATGGGCATTTCGACTTCTCCTATGGTGATATTCTGGTCCGGGAAGAAAGTCCCTGCTTGCAGCTTCCTGAACAGGCCAGTGTTTCAAAAGATGCGTGTGTCATGCACCTTTCCGGATCAGTCTGCATTAACGTCAGTGAAACACCCACGGTGATCTACAAGTGCCTGGAAAACAATTGAGAAATACCTCTTCTGATAAATGTACTCAGTGACTAGGTGGTCTGGTGCCAGAATTGGAATATGCGTGCCATCTATCGCCCCTCCGCAGTTAGGGAAGCCCATTTGTGCAAAGCCATCCACAATGTTACGCACGTTGCCCAGAGTTACAGTCTTTCGAAGCAGGATGTGATCAATGACCCTGCACACTTCCGTCAACATGAATCCAATGGTCAACTTTCCCACTCCAAATTGGTTAGTGACTGATCGGTAGCAGTCTGGAGTAGCCAGCTTCCACAGTGCCATCGCCACGTGCTTCTCCAGCGGCAAGGCAGCTCTCATTCTCGTGTCCTTGCACCAGAGGGCTGGGGCAAGCTCATCACAGTCCCATGAATGTGGCTTTTCTCATCCGAAAGTTCTGCAGCCATTGCTAGTCATCCAAGACGTGCATGACGATGCGATCCCACCACTCAGTGCTTGTTTCCCCGAGCCCAAAAGCGGCGTTCCACTGTGATCAGCACCTCCGTGAATGCCACAAGCAATCTTGTGTCGTAGCTACTGTGTGTGGCGAGCTCAATGTCGCACTTCTCTTGCCTTTGTAGTTTAAGGAAAACTCTACTACCACTCATGAGGTGTTGGTCAGAGCGAGCAGCATATACTGGTCAACACTTCGGGATCTGTTCCTGCAGACCAAAGAGGCAGAGCCCACAGTACACAAACTGTTGAAAGATGGCGCCAAATGAGGATGCAAGCACAAAGATTGCTGGGATGCAAAGCAATACATCACGGGGCCAGGGGATAGGAGCCAGGATGCCATGCAACCACCTCCGTCTTCTCACAAGTCTTAGCAGTAGAAGAGGAAGAGATGCTCTGTAGGATTGCTGCCCAGAGTGCACCGCTCCAATACTGCTGCAGGTGTGAACACACTGTTGCGCAGGCAGCTGATAGTGTGAACACTCAACAGCAGTTTCCCTTCAGTGCTCTCTGAGGGGTGTAACTCCCAGCGCTACAGCTCTGCCAGTGTAGATATACTCTTAGTGATGACTGACAAACAGGTCTCTGTAGTCCAGAGAGATTCAGGCTTTTCACATATTCCAATGATCAAAATCAATTTGAACTCTGATCACCACAAATTGAAAGCTAGTGTATTAACTATACCCACTAACAAGATCTTTCCAGTTTGAATTAGAAACTCAGATATGATTAAACAAACACTTAACTTTTGCCATACGTGCATTCAATTTCATCCACACCACAGAATCATTAGAAGAAAATAGGAGTGCCATAATCACCATGTCTTTTTGAGAGTTGCTCAGTTCTGACATCAGACTGTTAATCTTTATGTTGTATTGTTGCTCTTGTTCAGACAAATGACTTAGTAAAGTCTTTTTCTCTACCAGCAGCTTATTCACCTCCTGACACATTGTTGCAGAATCTTTTGGTTGATCCGCAGGTGCAGATTTCTGCATTGCAGACAAAACAGGTCCTGCCTGAGCTGTGAATTAAAAACAGAACAGAGCAGATTAGGCAAGGGTCTCAAACAATGTCTGTAGTTGGTGATAATGGTACAAAATCTAATCAATGATTTCTATTGACTTCAATGGAGTTAATCTGAAATTACGCTACAGTAATTTATTGCAGAATTTGTCTCAGTAAGTGTAACTGGACTGAAGAAAATTGCTTTCCTATAAACTTGATAGCACATCCTACTGCTACATTTCTGCAATGAAAAGATAATATCAAAACTGTATTATGTCATAAATCATGCAAGTACTCAAAATCCAGCCAATGCAAATTACACGTTTAATGGCGAATTTGTAGGATTTTCAGTTACTCCCATTGCCAACCAACAGCAGTGTCTCATTCAAGTGTGTGCAAGAGCTGCACTTAGGAGAAAGTGATAGCCACACCAGGACAGGCTTGAAGACAGACATAAGACTTGAAGGCAGGGCACTGCCGCAGGAATGTATTGAGGGTTCCAAGAAAACTGTACCCAGCACAGGCAGCAGCTCCATTCCTTGTGGTATATGATAAAGAGAGTTCACAAACAAAATAGCATGCAGCACCTACTCCCTTCAGTTTACTACACTGTGACATATCAGGCTACAATCCAGACAATGGATAGCTGTGTCATCCCTGAACTCTAACCTAGGGTGCCCTTTGCAATGCTTTGCTGCTGTAGCCTCCAGCCAGCAGGTCACTCCCAGCTATGTCTGTCTGTGTGCTGCAGCCAATCTACCAGCCTTGGTTATACTGCAGGTGACCCCAACGCACACCCAGTCTTAGATTTTTCCCCCAGAAATATATGTCCTGTATTACCCAGCCCTCTCCTGACACTCCAAGTTTATATAAAGTCTGTTATGTGCATATTATTTCTATTAAAGCAATAACTTGCCACCCCAAATGAAGTTTCCCAGACACTTCCATTTAAATACACTGGATTAGATCAAACAATAAAACAAGTTTAACTATAAAGAGACTTTAAGTGAGTACAAGTAATGGGGCATAAAAGTCAGAAAAGGTTGCAAGAAAATAAAGTTAACACACTGCTGGTGTCTAACTTAATCTATATCAGGTTCAAGCAACATTTCTCACCATATGCTTTCAGCAGTCTTACTGACTTAATTTCTTAGGTCAGGATCCCTTCTCTAGTCCAGCAAATGCTTCCCTTGTCACTTCTGGTGTCATGAATACAATAGTGGGAGGGTGGGGGGTTGAAAGAGATCCTCTTAGGGTGTGTGTCCCTCCTTTTTATAGTCTCCCTCTTGAAAAACACTTCCAGCTGAGATTCAGGAGACAGAGTCTACAGAGAAGGATGTTCCCTGCCGCTTTTCCTAGCCTGTTTAAGCACCCTTTGTTACCCTTCCTGATTGATGACTCTGTTTACTGCTTAAATGCAAATTAAGTAGAGCATACATTCCTTTGTTTGAGAGAGAGAGAGAGAGCTATTTGTCAATCTCAGTATGGAACATGTGTTAATAACATACAGTGAAATCTTGTAACTTCACATGCAATGTTGCCATACACATTTTATGAGGAGAATAATGGCCAGCAAATTATGAGTTTTCAAATGATGCCCCACAAGGCATACATTGTACATAAGATTATTACAATAATGTGTAGGGTGTGGACATGGATACATTCTGTCACATGCACAAAATGATTTTTTTTAGAAATAGCACCATGCTCAGTAGCCCTACCTGTTGTTTAATTATGCATCCTCATAACTTTCATCTGCACCCATTAGGATCTAAGTGACTTCTAACCCACATGGAAATTCTGATATTTGACAGAACACAGAAGTTTTGAGTTGCATCACTCCTTTCCTATTTAATATTGTTCATTCTACTTATAGAAGAATGGCCATATTGGGTCAGACTAATGGTCCATCTAGCCCAGTATACAGCCTTCCAACAGTGGCCAATGCCAGATGATTCAGACCTTCACAACATCCCCTGAAACAAGTTCCACAGATTGACTGTGTTGTGTGAAGCAGTACTTCCATTTGTTTATAAACATGCCTCCTATTAATTTTACTGGGTGACATGTCCCCTCCCCCAGTTATTGTGTTTATGTGATACTTCCTTATGCACAGTCTCCACACTAGTCATGATTTTATAGACCTCCATCTGCAAAGGTGAAGTTAAATAACTTAGGCACCTTAGCAATGCAGATAGTAGTAGATCCATTATGGCAGTACTGTACCTAAGGTGGGGGTAAAATTAAAAAGGAAATTAATTCATACATTTTATAGGTGATTGTAGCAAAAGTGGGGGGGCGGAAGAGACAGAAAAACCTAAAGAGAAACTAGTTGGGCTGGCAGCCACGTGCACCCCAGAAATAGCCACAAAAAAGTATACGTGTTTGAATCCACTTTTCTAAAAGCTACTTACTTTGTTCAAAATTGTACATAAAATTTTAAGAGAAAATCTACATCTGGAGTTTGGTCTAGGAGTCCAATCTTGGCAAATCTAAATTCTGCAAAGGGGTTGGGAGGATTGAGCCATAAAGACAATGCTGTCCCTTATGGGTAATACAAATGCTAAAGGCTCAATTGTGGCTCCAGAATAAGGGGCCAGTGCAACAGCCCAGGAAAGAGAGTAATTCGCTGAAGGAGTTTCACTAATTCACTGGGCCAGGTTTATATCCAGCTCATCCTATATTCCCTGACATGCCAGCACAGCTATGCTAGCCTGGATGTGGCAGGGTGAGGAAGACAAAGAGGGAAGGGAAGCCAATCTGTCACCCTACTCTTCCCCCTCCCATCCATTTGCACAAAGCAGGGGCCATAGTAGTTCTGAATAGCACGCTTCCCTTTCTGTGCTGTTCCCCATTATGTGAGTATCTGATCCAGAAAAACAAAGAGGCACCTTGTGCCCTCTTACACCAGTGTGCTGCTGGGTTGCAATGTAGCCCTAAATTAAGTTCAAAGCTAGTTGGTCTAACAGTGGTGCAACATCTTACTTCTGTTTGGCCTGAGACCACCGTTCTAACACTGTATTTTTATTCACTTCTGGTTTTCACGTCCAATGAATAGTAAAATAAAAGCCACCTTATGCACTGATGTGGAATTGCTTATGTCAGTCTTCTGTCCATAATGTGTTGAATGGATTATTATTATTATCGGATTAGGTGCTGGAAATCTGATTACTGATTATCATGCCATAGACAGAGGCTAAAATCTATCATTTAAATTACATTAGTCAAGATGGAATTATATCGCAAACTCACAAAACCTGAAAACACACTCATCTCTTACTACACGAACCTCCTGTTTCCAAGCAAGCCCCAATAAATAATGATTTTTCTATACATCACTTATATACATCTTAGGTTGTTCACTAATCTCTGTTAAAATATCTTTTTCTTACTTACAAAGAAATTTCTCATTGCAGTGGAGTGATTTATAACCATTCCAATATTTGTCCACTAAGTCCAGAAGATGTTCCATAGGTGTTGCTTCATACAGATGTTTATTAGCTGACTGAGTTGCTACTTGATGCGTTTCAAACACCTGAATTTAAAAAAAAAAAAATTTCTTTCATGCTCTAGAACTGCAAATGTTTTCAATTTGGTCCATATAACCTTTTAAGTGCAGAAATGTGACACGCAACAAAGAGAGGAATTTAAAGGGACAGAGTCAGGTAGTTTTGGTCCAAAATTTGTGTTGGTTATGAATAAATAAATAACACCTAGAAAATAACACTAATATTATAGAGGTGGCCTTATAGTACTTTCTAATTTTAAAGATGCGGTTTCCTTCATAGCTCCCAGTTTTCTCACACTTATTTCTGAAAAATTTTGGTCTGAAAATACCTATGCTTGGTTTCTGCCTGAGGGGTGAACTGTCTAGGAAAAATTCTGATCACAATTTTGTCAACATTTTTGATTTATGGGAGGGTAAAATATCATTACATGCAGGGATGGTAGTACTGCCTATTAAGGTTGTCTGACACTTCCCACTATAAGACACTGTTTTTAGTTGCTTATAATTTTGCCAAACTTTAACCATTTCCATTGAAATTTTATATGTTGGGTGTTTTTGCCTGTTTTTTTTCTGGGGTGGGGGGAGGAGGAGGAGGAATAGGAATTGCAGCCAAAATAGTTAGGCAATTTCCAAAAACCCAGCTTGAAAAAAAAAAACATTTTGCCCATGTTAACAACTTCTGATGATCTGTTCTCTGAACAACTCTGGCATCCCCATGCTTTGCAATGGTGACTTGAAATTTGACAGGGACCTGGCCTTTGAGTCAGGAATGCATTGTTTGCCCCCTTGTGTAAATTTGCCCAAATCTAACCAATTTATAAGCCTTTTTGGGAGTGGGGGTGAGGGTGGGAGACAAGTCTGCACATGCTCAGTAGAAGCTTCCTAGACTTTTGTTACCATAATCTCCAAAAATTTCATCTTCACTGAGCATGCTTGAGCCTCTCACAGTTCCTAGTGCTGACCGGACTGCCATGCACCATCCCTATCACTTGATTAGTCACTTGCTTAACACTGCATAGGAACTCTGAGGCATAGGCAGGGATAGAATCCAATACCAAGGGCAGAATTCAACTGCCTTAACCACGAGACCATTCTTTGCCTTCCTGCAATCCCCTGCCTCATTCACTACACACCCTCCAACTTCTGCAACAAATGAGGCAGGAGTGCTACAGACAACAGCCTCCTTCACTACATGATCCTGATTCATCCCCAGAGCACGCTCCCTTGCAGTGAATGAGGCAAGGGATCTGCAGGGGAAAAAACAGCACTTAATCACATAATTAAAGACTGTATTATTTATAACCTATACATGGAAGGGGCCAGGCAACATTTTCTAAGTTTTTGAGTATTTGAATTTGCAAGCTTAATGTTTTTAAATGTAGTTTTTCCTTGTGCAATATATACACAGAGGGAGAAAAATGTGTTTTCTCCAGGACAACTACTGTAATTAAACATTTTTTAACAGGGTTACAGCAAAAACAAATGGAATTTGAAACACCATACACATACAGTACTGCTTGGTTTGGGAAGTGCGAAAGCAAAAAGTTGTAAGTGATGGAAATTTTTTTTTGAGCTTTCAGATCAGCATCTACTAAATTTCAGCAGAGCTTAGTGAAGCTCCATCTCCATCTGACACTAAGTCCCTCTCAACTTAGACAAGGGTCCAGTGCCCAGTTACCTCAGTCTGCTCTAGGACAATTTTCAGGAGGGAGATAGTAGCTTTTACTAAACATACACGGAAAAATCTTCACTCCGACAACCATAACATCAGAGAGAGCTGATACATATAAAAATGAACTCTGCAAGAACAGGGTCTTTTTGCAATGTTTACTGACTATTGCAATATTCAGTACATTGTAATTTTTCATTTTTAAAAAGTATGTCTCTGTTTGTGAAGTTGCAGCCACTACAGAATAAAACTTTCTCCAGCCAAAGAATAGCAGGAGCAAAGATAGGAATTCATCTCCCTGAGATGTGAACTACAAAGCCAAATTGTGAATAAGCATGGGGTATTTGCTTTCATTTTTTTTTTTTTTTAAAAAAGACTCTTGCCAACTCCCACAACTTTATCAGAAATTGCAGTAAATAGAAATTGCAGTAAATAGAAATTGTATTTACTGTAAGGAACAAAACAATCCTGCATTTTTAGGGAGCTGGAGAGGATGATCTAACAATTTTCCTATATATTAGCTAACTTGAAGCTGCTTCAGAAATTCCAGGGCAACACAGAAGTCTGCACTGCTATGCCACACAAGTCAGGAGGCCTTGCTCCAAAGGTTAGGTCCAGCATACAACAAAGCACACAGGGCCTTGCTATATACCATCAGTATATCATCTTGACAATCCTCAGTCTTTTTACTGCATCAGTGAGACTAATAGTCACTCCTAAACCATGTTCCTCGGTTTTAGCATTCTGCAGTGTCAGATCAGATAATGAGCAAGCTAAACTACTATTTTATAATAATGGCTGTGGATGTTATGGGCACTCATTCATGGCAAGATAAAGACAGTGCACTGACGACAACAAATTGGTATTGGTTGAGGAAAAACTAAACAGTATTGTTTTGTCTTTAGTAATTGTCCATTTTAATAGTTCAATCTAATAATAAATCATGAAACTAAAACACTTTAAAGAAATCACCAACTCTTCTGTTCTAGTGTTTACCTCTCTGACATCTGTAGTTTTGCTATTTGGCCTTTGCTCTTCAGGTCCAGGTCCCTGAAGAGAAGGAGGATGGTTTCTGCCACTCTCTTGCATTGTTTCTTGTTTAGACCCATTCACACTAACATTAGGTTGGCCATTATTTTTCTGTAAAGCTGCAGAGTAAGTCTGGTTCTGAATTGGTTGGCTTCCTCCATTATGTGATGTTCTATTGCAAAGTAATCTAGATGCTGATAATGTATTAAAAATCTTCTGAGCCTGTGTATGCATCTTTGGAGAGGAAAGGACTGGAGAAGAAATTTCTTGAGAGTCTCCAAAAGAAAAAAAAATAGAGAGTCACTTAACCAGGATGACCTTGTTCTTTTAAATTAGCATCAAAAGTCAAAATTAACAAAATATTAATATTCCATTTTTAAACAAGGGTTAAACTATTTTTTTTCTGAACACCGGTAAAAAAATTATAAAGTTAATTGGTCCAGAGAACAGGTTTATTACTAGGATAGGCCAGGAAATTGTAACTTTTTTCAGCTTTGAAATAAGCATGTTTTCATTGAGTGACATCTCAGTATATATATAATATAAATTATTTCAAAATGAATAACAGATTTACCTCCAGTCTACTAGTCATTCGATATTATGTACAGTGCCACTCTGTCTTCGAATTATATGTTATTGAAAACAAAAGGCAAGCATTATGTAGAGATTTTATTGTAACTATTACAGTAAAATGTTTGTTTAAAAAACTAGAGGCAGGTTAAGACTGAAGCCCAAATTTAAATTTACTGAATTAAAAAAACAAAACAAAAAACCCCACCTCTGTCCTAAGCATAAGCATGATAAGCTATATGGAAGATTGAATATCAAAATTAAATTTATAAGGGAAACTGACCAAAATTTTTTTTAACTACAGAGTCACTACTTGGGCTTAGTACAAATGTCATTTCATGACAGTGTCATTTAGAGCTTTTAAAGTACTGATGTTCATGCTAACCTAATATGCTATGGAATCAATGAAGACTGAGTAAGTTAAACCAACTAATATTTTGCACCAGTGCTCTGTAAGTGAGAGCTGATTATGATGTGGCCAACAACAGTCCTTTGTGCTTAAAATGAAAGACTTTTGTTCAACTTATGTATTTCATTACTACAGTCTAGAATATAGGTACATACTTCAGGAAATGAGTGGAGAGTTCATTAATTAAACAATCCTTGTCAAATGGCAAACATTATATAGCAATATTAGAAAAGTCCACTAGGTGGAGCCATTGACATGGACCAGATATTAAACCTGAGACCTTCCAAGAAAATTTCAACCAAAATTCCTTCTGGAGACTGTGGTTGCTGCAATCCTCTTAGAGCCGATTTAAGACTATGTCTTCAATGCACAAGAAAGAAAAAAAGTGTGTGTGTGTGTGAGGGGGGTTTATTTACTTTTTCTCTTGAGATGGCTGTCCATATAGTGGAGACAACACACTGGTACTTTTCTACTAGAGCCGGGTGAAATTTTTCAGTCCAATACCTTATTTGCCAAAAAATGCATTTTTAGGGCAATTCAATCTATTTACAAATTTGGGTTGATTTCAGCAAATAGCTTCAGCCAAATAAATGAGAAAAATTCAAAAGAAAATTGTTCATTGCAATGTTTCTTAAATGAAACATTTCAACTTTTCAAAACAAAGTTTCGTTTTGATATTTAGCTAGACTAGTTTAAATAAATTTTAAAACTAACAAAATATTTCACTTTGTTTGACCTCAAAACAAACACTGTTTTCATTTCAGTCACTAAACTGAAAAATCAGTTATTCACTCTGCTCTACTTTTCACTTTGCAGCCCCCACAGGTTTGACCTCTACTAGCTACGCTGTGGTAAAAGTTACTGATGCTTTGTCTCTACTATGATTTTTCACTGACTCTAACTCTGTTTTCTCTAGAAAAGAGGGGGAGAGGAAGAGTTAGTCAGAGGATCCCCCAAATAACTGAAATAAGCTATTGGGCTAGATTCTGTGGTGTATGTCTCAGGAGGCTCAGCACAGATGGCACCTCTCCAGGCATCTTTGGGTCTACCAGATTGTACCCATTACAGCCCCTAGTGTAAGCCAGAGTGTTTCCAAGGGGTTTGCTAATTTATGGCAACCTCTCCAGCTATTTTGGGTTGAAGAGCAACCCCTAGTCATGTTGCTCCAAATGCTACGGCCAATCTCCCTTCTGCCATGCCCCTATGCCGGGCGCTGTAAGGTTGGGAGGGGCAGCATGGAGCCATGTACGTTGGTCCCATGCTGGTCCTACACCAGGGAAAATTCTCTCTGGGGCTCTTGCAGTTCCATTAGGACTCCTATATGCCACCGGATGTGAGGTGCAGAAGACACACTTGTCTTTCACCAACCTGTGAGTAAATAAAAATGTAGGCAAGTCACATCTTGACTAGAATTTCAAAAAGTTGTTTATAATCTGACTTTGCTGACTAACGAATACAGAATACACAGAAATTAATTGGATTTGTAGACAGTTTGGGGTTTGTTTGTCTTTTCATTTGAAGTTAACAGAGGTCTGACTAGAAAGATTAGAAATACACTCAGAAAACCACAAATGAGATAACAAAACTGCTGTAACCAGACACTTACATATAAACACACAAGGGACAATGAAAGTTTGCATTACAGAGATTATCTGAACAACTCAAGAAAAAGCACAAAACTTCTGCATTGGTTACCTGGATGGGGTGTGAAATTGGGATGGGTTGTAATTTTTTTATAAGATTCAGCCTCATCTTGAAATTTCAGATTAGGATCTCTCTTAGGAAGATCTTGACTCTTATTGTCTGAAAATGTAACTTTGGTGCTATTTTTCCTTTTCTCATTCCCTTGCTTAATGGTATTATGTACAACAGGCAGAGTTGGTGAACAATCAGGCAAACTTCTGAACTCTAGAAACAAATTATATTATATTTTAAAAATTTATTTAATCTCCTGAAATTAGATAGTAGAAAGTAACATAATAAACATACATCTTGGAATTTGTAACGGAATACTCATTGGTGAGCCTCTATCAGAATAAACTTTTTTTAAAGATGGTAAAGTAATGGGTTTTTATTTTTGCACTGAAATTAATCCAAGTTTTGAATCTTTCTGCAGGAAACTGGGTGTGTATAGCTTTATACATTTCTAATTTAACATTGCAATGAGTCTCCTGTAGGTCTCCACACAATAGCAATACACAGGATGCAGAATTATTTGCATAAGGTATGAACCTGAAATATTTTCAAATGCTATTGCGGGGCTAACAATGAGTAATTTTATCTTTGATAAAAGTATCTGACACAAACATGAAGTCAATGATTAAAAACTAAAATAGCATTGAGAGAATAATTTAATCATGTTGAAGCCGTCGGCTTTTCCTTTATTTATCAGTAAAACTCCCATAGCAATAAAATTAATGGTAAATAGCCCCATTAAATTGGAATATCCTATAATTGACAAATGAGATTAAAAACTACATAATCTTAACTCGTTCGTTGTACTAAAGATTGTTTTGTACATAGACACAATATACAGCACAAGATTAACACACAAACAACTGTTACCTTCGTCAGTTTCCTGAACTTTCAACGCATTTCTGTTCTCTGAACTAACATCCTAGATTTAAAAATATCAATACATAATCAGTATGAAAACATAGCACTCAGGAAACTATGCTGCAAATCTGATAAAGTGCTTATGATCAAGACTTATGCCTTGAAAGCTTTATTCTGACTCTTAAAAATCAAATAATCAGCTGTTACAGAAAAAGCCAGAGAATCCAGGATTCTGTACAGGAAAATAAAGGAGGCATGTATTTTAAAATATACCTCTACCCTGATATAACGCGACCCGATATAACACGAATTCGGATATAATGCGGTAAAGCAGCGCTCCGGGGGGGCGGGGCTGCGGGGCTCCGGATCAAAGCAAGTTCAATATAACGCGGATTCACCTATAACACGGTAAGATTTTTTGGCTCCCAAGGACAGCGTTATATCGGGGTAGAGGTGTAATATTGTTTTTAAAGTGCAAAGATAGTTGCACTTTCGAGCACACATTGTAACTGGCTTGGAACGTTGAACAGTTTATTAAAAAACATTTCTAAACTTTAGTTCATCTTTACGTAAAGTGTACCACCACTTAGACCCCAATCCCAGAAAGTCTTGTATGCAGGTGCTTAACTTTAAGCATCTGTGCAATTCAATTTATTTCAAATGGATTACACACATGCTCAAAATTAAGCACCTGCATCAATCTTTGCAGTATTGGGGCCCTACAGTTTACAATTCAGTAGAAATTTTGGCAGGTAATGTCTTCCCTGAATTACATGTCCTTATAGGAAATACAGTTAAGTGAATGATAGATTAACAAGAAAACATTTCCAAAGAGCTTGTCTAGAGTTTTCCTTTTCTCACTAGTTTTTGCCCCTTTCAAAAGGGAGATAGAAAACAAATGTTGAAGCTAATACAGAACAATACTCAGCTTATTATTACTGGACCAGAACAGTGAAATATTTAGCAAGATGTTCATGGCATCTTGGGGTGCGAATCTGCCACACACTAAACCATCCAGGCAGACCCTGCTGATGGGTGTTAACAATTTGTTAGTGCACTTTGATCTAGTCCAGAGAACTACATCAAAGCACACTAACAAACTGTTAATACGTATCATCAGGGTCCACATGGACATTTGGTCCATGGCAGGCTAGGGCAGGGAACATTCACACCCCCGTTTACAGCAAACTAAATGTTCACCTAGACAAGCTCTTACCCTGAATTAGTGCAAAATTCTAGGGAATAATTTAAGAGTGATTTCTGAAACTCTATTCTCACTTTAACTCATATCTTACCCTTTGGGGGAAAAAATTATTCTGGGCCAGACTCAGTCTTTATGTGCAAATACTATTTTTCTCCAGGACTCAGAAAGCACCCCCCTATTTAAAGCAGCAACTCCCTCACAAACAAACCTGAGTAAACAGATGGGCTTTGCAATGTGACCCAAAGATTAAGAATCTTAAGCTCTCTCTTTCCCAAAGAAGGGAGCAAGATCTATAACTGAGTCTCCTCTGAAAAACACCCTGCTATGAGACCCCTCATGTAAATTTGGGGCCAGTCAATTTATGGAGACTTGATGGTCTCAATCAGACAAAAGCATAAGGAGAGAGGTGGCTGCTAAAGTAGTTGGGGCCCAAACCAATCATTAATTTCTGAGCAAAAAAACAAAACAAAAAAAAACAGTATCTTGAACTGTATCCAGATTAAATTGGCAACCAATGAAGTCTCGGGAGCATAAATTTAAATGGCCCTTTTCTAAAATACCACTGAGTCTGCCCACATTCTGCATTAGCCTCTCTTTGCATGCAATACTACTAAGCAGTGGAAGTGCCAAAACCAGAATAGCCTTGGTTTAAAAGGGAAGGGGCTGCTGACAGGGCCTGCTCCATGAAGGAAACCTAGGCTTTGGAGCTCACTCTCCTCCTGACCCAAATTAGTCCAAAGCTGTTTACCTTCAAGACACTGAAAACACCTCTATTTGCTCAAGATTTTGGAGAAGGATCTCTTTAGCTTTCCTTTTTAATTTTGGCTAAATGGGTAATGTTAGGTTACTTGTCTTGATTAATATTTTTCCATTACCTGTCAAAAGCACCTACACACAAGAGACACTTTTGTGAACGTTGTGAACGTAAACTGAAATCTATTCAGGCAAAAGTGGTCATTATATATGGCTCTGAGCATTAAAATTTAAATTCCTTGGATTCTGGCACGTACCAGGTCAGTGCCAAATGGGGACTAAAACCAACCTGCACATTAGTAATTGCATGTATTGATGGATACTGTGATTCTACGACTGATTTTAATCAGCATCCACCCATTTCTGCCAAAGAGATTTTGCCTGTCAGGCACCTCACATTCTTTTGGAACTATATTAATAAAAACAAACCAACCACACAATAAAAACAGAGCTCCATTTTGAACTTGTTTTCTACTAACCAACTCACAGAACACTAAGGGTATGTCTACACTGCAATAAAAGATGCATGGCTGACCTGGGTCAGCTGATTTTTTTGTTTTGGCTCGCAGGGCTCTAAGACTCCACAAAGGGGGAGGGGCTCAGAATCTGGACTCCCGCTGGAGCCCTAATGTCTGCATTGCAATTTTATAGCCCTGCAGTTCAGAATGGAGTCAGCTGACTGGGCCAGTTGCAGGTGTACTGGAGGTCTTATCACAGTGCAGATGTATGCAAAAGGGAGTCCTAAAATTTCCCACTGTTGCTACCACTGTTGCAGCTCTATTGATGGTAGCACTGGTATGAGGGTTAGTATAGTCTAACTGCCAGCATTTTAATCATTGTATTACCTAACCCTACTCAGAGCAGGACTCATTGTGATTAAAATAGTGGTAGCCACAAGAGTCTTGATCCAATAGTGGTAGCCATCCCATTTTTAAACCAATACCATCAATTGAACTAAGCTGAATATACCACACAAAGACTAGATTCAAACATATAAGATCACTTCATTTACAGCCAGAGAAAGGGCATTCCTACAAGTCTGCACTTGTGTCTCTAATGTTTCTCCTAAAATCTCTACAGTAGCTTACAGGCTTAAATAGTTAAAGACAGACAACACAATACAAGTTTGTTTGACTGGGGTTTTTTTTACCATAGGCATATTTGCTTGTTGCTTCCGCATTTGTAGGCTGATGGGTCTGGTTTCGGATTTCCTATTCATAGTAATGCCAACATTATCTTCAATATTGCGAATACCTTGGGAAATAAGAGACTTAATTAAAGTTTAGTAGTTTTATAAAACAGGCTAAGTTTAATAGGGTTGCAACAGAATAGATATATGTGTGAAGGGAGTGTTATATAGAGTCACAGGGCCTCCCTAGATCCTGGAGGATTGATCCACTAGTTTGAGGAGTCAATCTTCCTGCTACTTTTACAGGGGTCCAATCCAGCCCCACCCCATTCCCAAATGGGAAAGGAAGTCCCTCAACACACTTTTCTTTCCAATATGTGGAAATAGCTCAAGGGGGAGGCCCAGAATTCTTAGGGCTCCAATATAAGCTTCTGGATATAGTACTTTCATGGAGGGAAAGTACGACTATTCCACCTCTACCGAGCTCTTTTGGACTTACGTTATGATTTTTATTTTATAGGAGTATTTTATTTCATGGTATTTTTCAAAGTTTCTGCTAAGGGATGTGTCACAAGATAATGGAGGTTTTACTCAATTTCTCTTCCATATAGCACGTTTCATATAAAATATGATACATAATGAAGATTTTAAATGGAAAAGTAAGCAAAGAATATCAATGAACAATACAGTTCAATACATAAAAATCTTTAATTTTAGTCTTTTGTTTATTTTATGCAAGCAAAGTAAGTAGACTGCTTTAAAAATGCTAAAGTGATGCATTTGAAAATATTCAAAGACAGAGAAGATATGGCCTCTAAACTCTGAAGATCTCCTTTTTAAACTATTCACTAATTACCTACTTTTTAAAAGGTATATCAACATACTTTGTAAGCTGTGAAATTCTACTTCAGGGTCCTTTTTAGCAGATCCTGTTATTCCAAGAGGTTTGCTCAAGTCCCATTCACACTTTGTAATTAAGTTTAGCACTGCTTCATCTTCTTCATCCATCACTGAACACTTCCTTGACATGGAGTTAATATATGCTATCCGTGGCTGGCCAGATCTGTTAAGGAAAATATGCTGTCACACTGTCACCTTATTTTAATGTTGTGGTTCCCTGTATTTAAAGATCCTTTTTGTGTTGACAAAAAACAACTTTAAACATTGATACTCAGTAAAATAAGTAGTGAACCAGCCCAGTTTTTTATTCTAGGTAAAACATTAGTTGTCTTACAAGATACTGAATAAAGCACTAGATTGACTTAGGAGATCTGGTTTTAATTCCTAGCTCTGCCACAAACTTCCTGTGTGATTTTTTTAGGCCATTCACTTAATCTGAGTCCCAGTTTCCCATCTATAAAATGGGAATAATACAGTCTCTCTTCTACCTTTTGTCTGTGTTTGTCTGCAACTGACTCCAATCTATATTGTAATTATTGCGGGGAGGGGGAGAATGAATGATAATATGTTAAAAGGAAGTCAAGTATCAGAGGGGTAGCCGTGTTAGTCTGGTTCTGTAGAAGCAGCATGAGCTTTCGTGGGTGAATACATCCGAAGAAGTGGGTATTCACCCACGAAAGCTCATGCTGCAAAACGTCTGTTAGTCTATAAGGTGCCACAGGATTCTTTGCTGCTTCATGTTAAAAGGAAATTTTCCAACACATTTTTAGAAGTAAAATTAAAATGCTATGATTTGTATGCAACTGCCCAGCTAATTTAAGGTTGATGATAAACTTTTAAAACAAAATTTTAAATTTGCTGTAAGTTTAGAAATATTTAGAAAGAATTCAATTCTTAAGATTTAAAAAAGCAAAAACAGCACATGAAATTTACAGCATGACAAGATTAACACCTGCTAGTACAGGTAAAGTTTGTAACAGTGGTACCATGAACCAATTTCTTCAATTAAATAATATTTTTGGAGATATGTGCTCAATCACAACAGCTCCTGAAAAGTAAAGTAGTTACAGCTGAACTCATAGGATTTACACTGACGGGATAAGAGAGCCTGGAAGATTTTCCATGTTTCCACAGCTGTACTTTTTGATTCTTGCACTAAGAATGTTTATAAGCTTGCCTAAGTGCAATATTTGTTTTTTAATTAAGCTCTAATTTCCTTTCCAACACTTCAAAACTACCGCTTCTGTTACTTTGTTCATACCTTTCAATTTCATTCACTTTTGCTGTTGGTGAAGAATCTTTTAATTCAAATGCATGATCTGTGGTGAAATGCAAAAGGGATGCTTTTCGTTCACTATCTCTCACTGGTCGATCATCTAGAAAAAAATCCACACAAAAAGGAATCACTATCATTAATATTTTTCACTATAGCTTTTAACTCAGGAAATCAGAGCGGTATCATGGCACTTTCAACCTGACTACATTTACAGAAGATAAACTTCTGATAATCAGTGAGGGCACAGGTTTCATCATGTCAGTTTTAAGGAAAACACATAATGTGCTCCTAATGGCGAAGAAAAGGCCAAAAGTTAAAAAAAAAAATCTATTTCTGAAAGTTCCATTCATAGTGAAAACAACACGTGCATATGCCTAGGCTCGTGTTATAGAACATAATTGCTATTCCAGTGCCAAGTTTTGTAAACCCAACCCACTCTCTGGGGGCTTAAAGTTTTATGTCTGGGTTTTGTACGTTTTTTACCTTTTACACTAATCTCATAATACATTTGTAGGAAAACAACCCCTTCACATTTAAATAGACTGTACCAGAGAGGAATGATTCTCCTCACCCTGATAGAAGGTGTTGGAAGCCCCGTTGGGAGCTGAAGGTCAGCCACTGCTGACTGAGTGGACCAGGTATAGCTTATTAAGGGAGAATGGCAGACAGGAAAGGAAGCCTGGAAACAGCATGTGGCGGTGGATATAATAGGGCAGGGAAGGCTGAGCCTGCCCGGGCACAGCAGCGACGTCCGGACACCAGTTTTGGGTTTGGAGGGGGAAGTTTTTCTTATTTTTATGCTCCATACAGGTTCTGGGGCAGCCAAGGAGGTGGTATCTGCTATTCAGCTTCCTGGTTCATCAGTAATCTCCCTGGACTCCAGAGAGATTACTGATGATGCTGAGTAACATATACAGCCTCCTCAGCCACCCCAGTACCTTCATGGAGCATATCAAAAGCTAAGGTTCTTCTCACAGAAGAGAAGAGCTTTTCAGCAGGGCAGTTTAGGTCTGGGAAGGCACAGTGCTATAGGGGGGCTCCGGCTGGCATGGGGATTCTCTGACCATGCGGGGGGATCAGGGCTCCAGCTGGCCCAGGGCTGCTCTGGCTGGGAGGGGGGCGGGGGCGTGAGAAGACTTGGGGCTCCACCAGGCGGGGGTTGTGACTCCGGCCGCAAGGGGTGGCCCTTAGGGCTCCGGCTGCAGGGGCCTTGGGCGGAAGGGGCGGAGCTGGGGGCTAGCCTCCCCAACGGAGGGCTCCACCCACCGCCCATGGGTTCATGTAACGTGAATTTGGAATTACAGTAGAACACCTTGGAAATGGAGGTTGTTCATAACTCTGAACAAAACGTTATAGTTCTTTCAAAAGCGTACAACTGAACATTGACATAATACAGCTTTGAAACTTTACTACGCAGAAGATAAATGCTGCTTTTTTTTTTTTTTTTTTTAAATACTTTCGTTTAACACAGTACTATACTGTACTGTATTTGTGAGGTTTTTGTTTTGTTTTTGTCTCTGCTGCTGCCTGATTGCGTACTTCCGGTTCCAAATGAAGTGTGTGATTGACTGCTCAGTTCGCAATTCTGAAGTTCTACTGTACCTTTTCGTTAATGAAACCAGAGGCCATGAGCCATAACCTTTTAGTTGAATCCTGACTCCACTGAAGTCAACAGCAAAACTTCTATTGATTTCGAGTGGGCCAAGATTTCTCCCTTTGACTCCACAATGAAAATGGAGCTTTATATTTGGGGCTGACTGGCAACTCCACTCACATAGACATAAGTGAATTCTGTTCTAAGGCTAGCAGGAGGGGAAGATGGCCTCAATGACCATTATACAAAGAAAATTAGGACAATTAACTACTCAAAGTGACAAAAGTTAAAGGGAGGTTTGTATTTGCCATGTTTTGTTTTTTGTTTTTTTTAAAGTTAACATCTTGCTCTGGTAATACAGCTGCATGTACCCAACATTCCCTTTTAAAGGATCCTGATACTTAAATCTTTTAACTTACAAAGCCACAAACTACACTATTGACAGCAAAAGATACGCAAAACTACAGACACTACTGAAAATGGGTCACTGTTCTGAACAATTCTATGGGAAGAGGAGAAGACAAGTTCTCAGAGTGATATTTTAAATAGTTAGTTCTTCTGTTTTGATATAACTGTTGGATTGGTTCACAGAAGCGAACAGAATCCTACAGGGAGCAGGATATGGTTTTCTTCCCTACGTATCCACTAGTAATAGGTTAGTTGTGGGCACAAGTCTTGATAAGCATTATCAAGAAGTTTGAAATACAAATAAATGCAAGGAGGAAACAGTAAGCTCTTATCAAAACATTTACGTATACAGTTAATTTGCGCAGCAGCTGTGTGCATATTTGTGTGTCTAATTAATCAAATCATATGTTCATAGAAATGATTGATACAAAAGCATAACAGAAAAGAGCACCCATTCATATTACAAAATGTTTACTCTGAACCTTTATTCAAAACATCTTTATTCAGAAAAAAGTATTTTGCATTTTCAAAACACATAGTCAACCTTGGTAATGTTTTTTTCGTATTAAAAATAGGGTGGGATTTTCAAAAGCTCTCAGTGTTGGCCTTATTCTTCTACCGCTGAAGACAACGGAAGCAAAAGTTAGACCAGTGGTGAGCACATTAGAAAAATCACACCCATAAAGTCTCTATAAAAAACTGCACTAAAAGAACATCTGCAATGGGATATTGGAATGATCTAAAATTGTTTAACAAAGTACTGAATACCCCAAATAATCATGTTATGAAGGTTTTTGCACATCAGCTTTGAACTTCATTATTTATTTAAGTTATTGCAACAGCCAGCCCTGCTGCTGATAAATGACATTGGCTCTGTCTCAGACCCTAGCATGCACTAGCCATTATACAAAGTAAAACTATTTCCCCATGCCTATTTTTCCCCTCCTACAGTTCCTCACATCTCCTTGTCAATTGCTGGAAATGGGCCATTTTCATTACCACTACAAACAAACAGGTTTTTTTCTCTCCTGCTGATAATAGCTCACCTTAACGGATCACTCTCCTTATAGTGTGTATAGTAACACCCATTGTTTCATGTTCTCTGTGTGTATATCTCTATCTCTATATATCTCTTCCAACTCTATTTTCCACTACATGCATCTGATGAAGTGGGCTGTAGCCCACGAAAGCTTATGCTCAAATAAATGTGTTAGTCTCTAAGGTGCCACAAGTACTCCTGTTCTTTTTGCGGATACAGACTAACACAGCTGCTACTCTGTAAGCTGGTAATGTCACCTCAGCCACAGAATGCTGTTGGAGCTATGTGCTAAATCTGTCACTTCATGCTATTGGTACAGCACATGGCTCCTACTGATTCCTGAACCAACACACAATTTAAAATAAATAAATAAATAAAAATCCTGCTCTAAAGAGCTTACAGTTTAATTTAAGACAAGTTGCATTCACAAAGAAGCACAAGCATGATGGTAATAAAAAACATGCTTTAATGTAGGTTAGCTATGTGCACAGGTAGATGGTCTCCAGTCAATCGATCTAGATATCTTAGGTACATATATGGCCCCCATTATCACAGTATTTGAGCGTCTCAGTGTCTTTAATGTGTTTATCCTCACAACATCCGGTGAGGCAGAGAAGTACTATTCTCTCTCTATTGCCCAGCTACAGAACTGAGGCATAGAGACTAAGGCTTGGATTCACAAATGTATTTAGATTCCTTACATCCACTGATTTCACAGGTTAGGAGCTTTTGTGGATCTGGACCTAAGTGACTTGCCCAAGGTCACCCAGGAACCCTGTGGCAGAGCAGGAAACTGACCCTGGGTCTCCTGAGTCCCAGGCTAGCTCTTTAGTCACTGGCCTTCCTCTCTATCATATTCTTTCATATTTTTAAAAAAGTTATAAATAAAAAAATGGTATCAGAAGTCCTATTGACCATTTAGCTAGCCATTATTATGTTAACAAAGGTATCCCTCCACCTGGAAAGCCATTTTGTTCCATACATTTAAGAAATACCACCAAAACCACATTTTTAAAAGTACATATATAAAGAATAAATATGGATATGGTATAAAGCAGGAGTTGGCAACCTCTGGCACGCGGGCTGGGCCAGTTCGTTTACCTGCCGTGTCAGCAGGTTCAGCCAATCGCGGCTCCCACTCGCCGCGGTTCGCCGTTCCAGGCCAATGGGGGCGGCAGGAAGCCGCGACCAGCACATCCCTCGGCCCGCAGGGCTTCCCGCCACCCCCATTGGCTGAACCTGCCGACGCGGCAGGTAAACAAACTTGCCCAGCCCGACAGGGTGCTTACCCTGGTGAGCCACGTGCCAGAGGTTGCCAACCCCTGGTATAAAGGTTTCACTGGCACTTATATGGAATAAATTGCATAAATCACACACCACAGACACATTCTCAATACATACACATATATATTTCTCTTTCATATAAAATACCTAATACCATATCTAAAATTTCAAGAACTCAAGCTAAGTTTTGAAGTTCTGAATTGTACTTACCTAATCGTCTAAGGTTAGGAAGCATGTGCACAACAAAAAGACGATAATCAGACTCATTTTTAACTACAGGGTTCAGACGGAGGTCCACTTCCTTGAGTGCAGTTAAACTATGAAGTCGAAATATTTCTGATAGTGATGAAATGTGATTGTAATAGAGATTGAGCTTTTCTAAAAATATGAGATGCTGAATACCCTGTTAATGTATAGAAAATAGAAACCATATTAGTTTGTACTCACATATGACTTGAATAAACTTTACGTTTTCATAGAGTGAAATACACTAAGTCACTGATATAAATCAAAGCCAGGCAACTAGTGATTTAATAGTCTTTACCATCTGCCTGTAGCTATTTGGTGGCCTATGTGAAACGAGTTGCTGGTCTCAGTCTAGGTTCTAGTGCACACATGAACATTTTTTAAAGCCTCAAACAAAAATCACAAGCGACATCATTTGTTATTTTTTTTTGGCTGTATCAAAAACTATCCTCCAAGAAGATATTCCTTCCAAACAAGGGTTGTAGCTGAGTGCTAGAGCACTTGGGGACAACTTAATAACTGTTGCCCATGCCATATCTGTTATGTGCATATAAAGCCCTTCTGTCTTCTAGTGACATCTTTAAATATTTAAAAATTTCTAGTGATTTCTTTAATTTCTTACAACAACATTTTTGAAGTTAACATTACCCGGTATTTTGCTGAGCAAGATGAACAATTAGTTAAGAGTGGTGAAATTTAAATGTAAACTGAGCACCTCTTAAGTACACCTCTACCTCGATATAACGCTGTCCTTGGGAGCCAAAAAATCTTATCGTGTTACAAGTGAAACCGTGTTATATTGGACTTGCTTTGATCCACCGGAGTGCGCAGCCCCGCGCCCCCGGAGCACCGCTTTACTGCGTTATATCCAAATTCGTGTTATATCAGGTGGTGTTATATCAAGGTAGTGGTGTACTGACATTCATCAATTTGAGCTCTTCAAGCTATCAAGAAATGTTACAGATATTATGTAAAATGAAGTAATATAGCATATTGATGCTGTTCTTCACAAAAAGGGTTGAGATAAGCGATTACATACTTACACTTTGTTCTTGCAAAGATTTAAGCACATGTTTATTTCTACCCACATGAAGAGTCCTGATGACAATGGTTGAACTCTTGTGTTTAAATTAAGCATGAGTGTAAGTCTTTTTAACCTGAAAAAAGGTGATGGATTGATAGCACTTGAAACTAAAATCCTCCTTCAACTACAAAGGTGCTATAGCACAGGCTTGGCAATGCATGTTTCCCCATACTAAACCATTGAAATGCCACAGTCTTCAAGAAAGACAACCTATAAGTTTAATATGTTTAAATTCAGACTCCATGCCAGCTTTTGCTGAGACTATGACCAAGGGTGCCAATTATAATCTGGACTCCAGCCCACTTGGAATTAGACTAAAACTACAAAATCATTTCACACAGTGCTCTGAACAGCCACCAGAAAATATTTTTTGACCACTAATCCAAACTAGATTCAAAATTGTCATTTGGAGACAACACACTCTGTATTCTGTTACCAATCCTCCAAAGCCATCCAACTCCATTTACTTGTGAGTAGTTTTTTTGTTTGTTTGTTTGTTTTTAAACAAGCGTTTGCAGGATCAGGGACTAAATCTGGATCTGCATGCTGTGCTGGTGATGGAACAGGTAGTGAGCCTGCTCACAAAATACTTATTTGCTTTACAGATACTGAATTTCAAGGTTATCAGAAGGTAAACTGGCTCCCTCTCCACCTGTACCCTCCATTATTTTTCCATAAGGTACCAGGTTTGCAAAGCACAAAAAACCCCCGATATTGTTCCAACCTCCATAAAACCCTCAATATGACTGCCCCAATCCTCGTCCCTTCTCCATGACTTCAAGACCCAACCCAGTTCCTGTTATATATATCTTAAATAATCATTTAAAAAAATTAAACAAAACACGTACCTCCAAGCTAACCAATGCATTGCGAGAGAGGTCTAAGGATTTTAGGCGAGTGAAATTTTTCAGAGAATTTCCTAAATGAGTAATCTTTTCATGATAAGTTCCAGGAAGAGACAATGATCGGACATCAGCTACAATGAGAAAATGTGAAACCTGAATATATTTATCATAAGAAAAATTAAGTTATTGAAATTATTCTAATTATTTTAAATACACCTGATATTGAAGTGACAGACAATGCAAGATACATGTTTAATTTTTTTTTGTGATCTTAGGATTGTGTGTGTCAACGACTTGGAGAATATTTATCATTGGCAAGTGGAGCTAACAATGACAGGGATTGGCCTCCTTGTGCCTATGAGGGCAGATTTTAAAAACTGCCTGCGGATATGCTGCTTGGTAGAACTGCAAAGAGGACCTAGGCAGAGATAACACACTTTCCATCTGTAATGCTTCCCACCAAGCTGTCTGCATGGAAATTGAGCCACAAAGGCAGAGGACAATCCCACAGAAAGCAACACTTCCGCTTCCATTCTCAAAATTCTAATGACATTCACATGTGGCCAAAGAGGGGTGCACCTGTAAATTACGGTATGTTTCTTGCAGTCAGATTACATCTATATCAACTTTTGACCAGAGTATACCTATTTCAACTAAATAGATCTGTGGCAGTTTCTTATGAAGCCACTAAATTACTACACTAAAATCCAGTTTCTAACCAACAGTTATGCCATGTTCTAATGGATTTATTGGCATGTACCCAAGCAGCCTTTTTGTACTTGTCTTCTGGGTCTATGTGATGAAATAAAACCTCTTCCCTAGTTCTTTTAGCAGAAACAGCTTATATTTCATCAGATAAATAACCAAATGGCCAAAAAACCAAGTGCAGGTCATGTGGGGCTTGACTGTGATGGACTGTAAGCACCTGCTGAGCATACACACTGTTCCTATAGAAATCAATAGGACATGAGGGTGCTCAGCACCTTGCTGCAGACATTTAGCACCTTTTGGATCAAACCCTCACAGTTAAGAGCAAGAATGTGCTTTACCTTCTGTTCCTAGATCAAATAACATAAAAGTATTATTAGTGATGTGCTCAGGGCTGTTCTGTAGTGAGGTCAGATCACGGCAGAAGGGTGGATCAGCACTTTTGCAGCATGGAGGATGCTATTTTGTTCTCAAAATGGCATGCTTCCCATAGCATGATGCATTGCAAGATCATGCCACATGAAACATTGCATTTGGTAGAGCAAAATGGCATCCTCCGACAGCAGGAACTCATGTAAATTGTACATGCAAGGTCACACCACATGGAGGATGCCATTTTAGGATAAAATGGATCCTCCGCACAGCATGACCCTACAAGCACCATGTGTGTGAGTTCATGCTGGTGGGGGCATTCTGGTAGATGCCCTTTCAGGACTACACCACTGCCTCAGGGATGTCAGAATTGAATAAGAAGAAATTAAATGGTCATCTATTCTCCTCTGTGTGCAGTTGCAGTTAAAAAGAAAAGTCACTATTGTAAAAGGTCTGCTTAGTCATACAAAAGCAATAGTGAGCAGGAAGATTTCTATGATAGATAGGGAGCTCAATGCCATTGTGATGGGGGCATTTACCTCACACAGATGGTGAAACAGTTAAGGTGGGCTGGTGAGGCCAATTAACACACCTGATTTCACCTACAGGGTGGGCCAGGCCTATTTAAAAATGAAGCTCAGCTAGAGAGGAGTTGGGTGGTTTCTATAAAAGGAGGAAAACCAAAGCAGAAGGAGGCTACATGGAAAGACCTCTGCAGTCCCTCTCTGAGTACCAGAGACTGTATGCAGGAGGTACAGAGATGTCACTGGGATGGAACATGCTCTGCCAGTGAGCACTGAAGAAAAAAAAAAGGGGGGGGGCAGGACCTGGACTCCAGGAAAGAAATCCAGCAAGGCACTCAACTGAAGAGCTTCAGGAGGGAGTTTATATGCCTGGGGCAGGTTCTGATGGAAAAGTGAAAGGAACTTCTTGAGTGGACTTGATAAAAGCCAACAGATAGGCAGACAATATTAGGGATAGACAGAAGAGGAGGATCCAAAGAAGAGGCAAGGCTCCAGGGAAGTAACTTGTGAGAGTGAGCATTCTCCAGAAGAATAGAAAGCTGGGGGAGACTCCAGGATGGACTAAAAATTTAAACCTGAAGGAAGGGACAGAAGTTGCTTTCGTTTTGGTTTGTATTTCGCTTTTGAGTTTGGTTGAAATACTCCAGGGAAAAGTCCTAGGGCCAGTATTCCGACAGAAAAAGGGAATGGAAGAGGAGCCCTGGAAGGGCAGGAGATGTCATATTGATGACCAGTGCTGTGTGGGACAAGGTCCCTTTGGGACGTTGATACTGTGGCAGAGGAGAGTCTTTAACGTGGCCTGGCTGGAGATCTGAGTCACAGGAGAGACACTGCAGTGCCAGAGTGGATGTCAGCAGGGAGTGCTAGATGAGTAAAGAGTTAATACCCACACCCAGCCATAAGGGGGTACATCAGTAATGAGTCCACTCTTCTATAGCCATTTAATACTGCAGAATCCAGGCTTGATTTGAAGAAAAAAAAAAGGTACAACTGGGTGCTGTGGGTACAACCCACACTAAGTGCTAGTCTACACTAAGGTCATGCTACAGTGGTGCAGCTGTAGTGCATCTGATGAAGATGCTCTCCTATTGACATAATTACTACACCTCAATGAGAGGTCAGTGGGAGAGCATCTCCCAGCAACACAGTGCAGTGTAGACACTGTTTTAAGTCAATGTATCCTGTGTCACAAAAGGGTGATTTTTTCACACTCCTGAGTGACTTAAGTGGTAGTGTAGATAAGCCCTTAGTGGAAATGTGGTATCATACCACACTAAAGGAAACACTGGGAGCTTCTGAGCATAGCAATGCTGAATCATAGAATATTGGGGTTGGAAGGGGCCTCAGGAGATCATCTGGTCCAACCCCCCCCCGCTCAAAGCAGGACAAATCCCCAGAGAATTTTTTTTTTTAACCCCAGATCCCTAAATGGTACCCATGTGGTTTTCCTTACGTGAAAGTTTTGCAGCCACTGCTTGTCATCCCAGATGTGCATGATAATGTGATCCCAACACTCAGTGCTTGTTTCAAGAGCTCAATAGCAGTGTTCCATTGTGGTCAGCATCTCCATGAATGCCACAAACAATCTCATGTCGTAGCTACTAGGTGTGATGAAATCAACATCAAACTTCTCTTGCCTTTTTAGTTTAAGGAATAACTCCACTGCTACATTAGTGAGAGCGAGTAGCATAGAATCATAGACTATCAGGGT
Source organism: Mauremys mutica (assembly GCF_020497125.1). NCBI lineage: Eukaryota > Metazoa > Chordata > Testudines > Geoemydidae > Mauremys > Mauremys mutica. The sequence goes on from NC_059073.1 coordinate 180,598,398, forward strand.
TGGAAGGGACCTCAGGAGGTCATCTAGTCCAACCCCCTGCTCAAAACAGCACCAATCCCCAGACAGATTTTTACCACAGTTCTCTAAATGGCCACCTCAAGGATTGAACTCACAACCCTTGTTTTAGCAGGCCAATGCTCAAACCACTGAGCTACTGGAAGTTGACCACTAGGAGTTCCTAAGCATATAGATCAGGGGCGGGCAAACTTTTTGGCCAGAGGGCTGCATCAGGTTTCAGAAATTGTATGGAGGGCTGGTTAGGTGTGGCTCAGCCCCCAATCCCTGCTTCTCACCCACTGACACCCCCCCCCCAGACTCCTGACCCATCCACACACCCCCGCTCCCTGTCCGCCCCCAGAACCTCCACTCCTGATGCCCCCCCACCGCCCCATCCAACCCCTCCTCTCATTTCTGACTACCCCTCCGGGACCCCTGCCCCATCCAACCACTCCTTCTCCCTGACCACCCTCCGCTGCCCCATCCAACCCCCCTTCCTTCCTGACTGCCCCCCTGGGACCCCTGCACCCATTAACTCCCCCATTCCCCACCCTCTGACCACCCCACCCCGATCCACACCCCCACCCCTGGCCACCACCCCAAACTCCCTTGCCCTCTATCAAGAGAGCCACACAAGACTGTCTTTGTACATCTGAAGTCAGGTTACTGTTGCCCAGAGTTTTTCCCAATTTACAACTGAATTAAAACAGTCTATTCTTCCAAGCTACTCCTTTTCATGTCTAGCATGCTAACTTACTTCTCGTTCTCGACACCCAGGCACTCCTTAAGACATGCTTTTTCTAGGGGTCTTTCAATGTTAACCTACTTTAGGGAGAAGTGCATTGGAAAACACAAAGGAAGATATCTGTATCCCTTTGAGTTTGGATCTTCACTCAGTCAGTCAGTGTGCTATGTTTTACCCGTGCTAGTCTAATTAGGATTGTGAGGTACTCAAACCAGCAACTGATCTTTCTCTAATTTCATATAGTACCAAGTGCACAGATGGTATACCAATTAAAGAAAAAAGATCAGTCTGATTACACTATCCTGACTGGAAGTGAAGTGAGGAAGGAAAGGTAATTCTACTGGCTAATGGGCTTCCATCTTACGTACTCATCTACCAATTCCAATTTTGCAGAGTTTTACACTCGCTTTGCACTGGAACAAATGACTATGAGTTGCAAAGTGGAAGATTTATGCTCATCGTAACATGAGCCACTACAGCTGTTGGGGGCTATATACTGCTATGAGATACACTGGTGTAAGACCAGAGTAATATTTTTAATTTGATCAAAGTTACTTTGGATTAAAACTAGTTTAAGTGACAGCAGTATTGGGCTCTGAGGGTACATCTACTCAGCAATTAAGCACCCGTGGCTGGCCCAAGTCAGCTGAATTGGGCTCCCAGAGCTCAGGCTGTAAAATTGCTATGTAGATGTTTCGGTTCAGGCAGAGCCCAACCTCTGGGACCCCATGTGGGGGGGGGTCCCAAAACCTGGGTTGCAGCCCAAGCCCAAATGTCTACACAGCAAGTTTTAGCCCTGTAGCCCAATTTAGCTGAGCTGGACCAGCTGTGGCTATGTTGGGGTCTTTTATTCCAATGCAGATGTACCCTAATACTCCACTTTTTTCTGCTTGAAAGTGGGGCTTCCCAGCAGCTTTTATAGATGGCATAAAGCAATGGTTTCTGGCTCTAAGAATTTGGAGGCTACCACAGATATTTATGGGACAAGAAACATGAGAGGGGGCCAGATCCTCCTACACAGTCTACTGTAAAATCACCATATATCAGTTAACTGGGGATTCCCCTAGTTAAACACCTAACCAGTGATATACTGCCTCCAAAGTCCCTGTTGTAGGGAGCATGTGGGCATGGTCCAGGGAAGAGGGGCACGGCCAGAGCACAGCTGGACTATGACAATTGTATCTGTCTGATGCTCAAAGGACCAGCCCCCTGTGTAGAACCAGGGAGCATTAAAAGTGGTATAAAGTCATTGCTGCCCCCTCCCTTATGATGTGGGATTCAGGCTGCTCCGATCACAACAGCTGCCATTTTAAAATCCAGGACTGTTTGAACACGTGGGTGGGCTCACGGCAAATATATGTATAACCAAGCACATCCACACACGCACATGGCCACCACCAGGATCACAGCTGACCATCATTGCCATGGTCCCAAGCCTCAACCACTTGGGATGGCGGTGATGCCCTCCCCCGCTGTGCCATAGCAACAGGCCGGGCAGCCACCAGCAGCAGACATGGGCACAGCCCTGTGACGGGCAAAGCCGAGTGCTGCGAGAAGGGCTGGGCGTCGTGGCCAAGCTGCAGGCTCCCAGCTCTGCCATGTCCCTGTTTGGGGGCTCCTGGTCTCCCAAGTGGCCCTGCTCAGGGGCCTTGCCCCATCCCTGCTAACCTGGTGCTGGGGGGCATCTGACCAACCACAGGGCCCAGCAGTCACCAGCAAGAGCAGCGTGACGGGGGACCCAGTAAGACCAGCCCCGCCCCCCCAGGCGTGGCCCCGCCCTCATTCCCACACCGCCATAGGACGGGCCAAGGCAGCTCCCGACTGGCGCGTGCAGCGAGTCTTAGCCCCGCCCCCCACAGACCCTGGAGCCACGCCGGGTGGGAGAGGGTGAGAAAGGGGAGCCCCAGCTGCTGTCAATCATCTCCTCCCATTGGTCAGCGGTGCTCTGGGGGCGGGATCACTATACAAGCCCCGCCTCTTGTTTTCCAACCCGCCTAGTGCCGCCGGATTAACGGTTTTAAACCGCCAGCGAGGGGAGGGGAGTCGCGGGGGGGGAAGCTGCTGCCTTCATCTCCAGGCTCCTGCCCCCGGCGACCATCCCTGCCGCCCCGCGCTCGAGGGGCGCCGCCGCCGCCAGGATGGGAGCTGGTTACCGAGGTTCTGGTGCCGCAGAGTGACTCGCTCCCGAATCGCCTCCTCCGTGAGCGCCGCCATCGCTTTCAAACACTGCGCATGCGCCCTGACGTCCTGATGCTAATCGCCTCTTGAGGGGCCAATCAGACACAGTTTAGGGGCGGGGCTCTGCGGGGAAGCGCGAGCGGCGGGGGCGGGGCGCTGAGGGGTGGGGCCTGCTGCGGGCGGCAGCCCCCTGAAGTGCTGGGGCGGGGCTTAGGGACTTGTCTGTGCCCAGCCCTGTGCCGGGGGCAGCTCGTAGCGCAGGGTCCGCGCTGTGGACTCCCCTGGTTGAGAGCCCGTTGCAAGGCCCATTGAAATCCATGTGCAGCAGGCCCCTAGACCACAGCCTGACCTCCCCTACCCAGCTGTGCGTCTCTTGTTGGCTCTCTGGGCATTGACTGGCTTATTTATTTTATAGGGGGAGCAACACTGACTTCCCCAAAAGAGCACTTTGGAGAATGAAAAAAATCCAAAAACAACAATCCCAAATCCAAAGGGGAAGTCCAGCTAAGACCAGTGATTAGGTTGGAAAAATAACTGCCCTGCTTCTGGGCATCTAAGTACCCTGCTGTGTGAAGATAATCTGATTAATTTTTTCTCAGACTAAGTCATTCCTGCCCATTAAACAATTTTGTCCTCTGACAATTTTTATATTAAAAATCAATTTCTATTCTTTATAACAATAGATAGTGATGAGTTACCAACACATAATTTTTACAAAATAGTAGTTTCCAGGGATGGAAAAAATACACATAGCCAAACCTGTCTTTCCTAAGTCTCTTAGGTAATTTGAAATAATATCCAATATTTTCAAAATAGAGCTTTAGTCTTCCTCTTGAGATGTGATGGAAACTATCAATTCTAAGAGCAAAGACATTCCTGTTTCTTTTTTTCTTTTTTCCTCACATTGGTTTCACATGGTCTTCTTAGATTATGCAATGTCACCGTTAGGACAGTACACATTTCACAAAATAGTCTGAGACTAAAAATGTAGAATTTTATTAAATATGAGATAGCTCAAACATCCCAAATATATCTATAAAAAAACCCTAGTCATTCCAAAGATTAAATTAGCTCTTTTATTATAAAACGTATTACTGAGGTTTATCAAATTCAATATTCAGCCTCATATAGAACAATGAAAAGTTTAAGTTAACAGTACGAATACGACAAACTTGTGAATGCAAAGACAAATATACAGAGTAACAGCTTTAATTTTTAATGGCACTTTTGTTCCATTTCTTATACAAAATATATCATTTGTGCCTTGTCCCTGTTATATGGCTTTTTTCTTATGAATTATATAATAGCAATTAGGCCATATGTGGAAAAACAAATGTCTCCATTTAAAGATTTTCTTAAATTTGGTATTAAAAAATACCTTTGGGGCAATATACACAAACCACATTTTTGTACGCACTAACATGAGATATAAGCTAAAATGGAAACATATTTCATTGACTGAAGAAGATCAAGAAGAAAGATAGCAGAACATCCAGTTCATTATCTTTACAATTTTCCACAAGAAAATCTTAAATAGATATTACTGGGTACCAGACTGTCAAAATACCTCAGATTATGCTAATCAAAGTAAACTGTGCAAATGCTACAAACCATCAGCTAAAAACTGTCCCACATAATATTTTTGTCACAAATTACGGAAGTACCGGAGCAGTATATGCAAAGATAACAATTATGAATAGATATAACTTCCTCTGCCTCCTGGTCTATATACTTAGACTTAGTAGATTAATTAAATCTTTCAACATATGCCAAGAAATAGGTACTAGTATGCCTATCAGTAGCAAAATGAGAAATTCTCAAAAAATAGGAATCTAACATCTCTAGCATATTTGGTATGGCTAAAAGAATTGTCAAAATACAACTTTGGGTATGGCTACACTGGCGATTTGCAGCGCTGGAAAGCCTCCACCAGCGCTTCAATTAGTAAGTGGCCACACCTGCAGGGCACTTCCAGCGCTGCAACTCCCTGACTGCAGCGCTGGCCGTACACCTCACTCAGCATGGGGAATAAGGATTCCAGCGCTGGTGCTGCAGCGCTGGTCATCAAGTGTGGCCACACACCAGCGCTGTGATTGGCCTCCAGGGTATAAGGATGTATCCCAGAATGCCTGTTCAGCCACTCTGCTCATCAGGTCAGACTCTACTGCCCTGGCCTCAGGTGACCCGCCCTTTAAATGCCCTGGGAATTTTAAAAATCCCCTTCCTGTTTGCTCAGCCAGGTGTGGAGTGCAATCAGTTAATCTTTACAGGTGACCATGCCTCCACGTGGCAAACGGGCCCCAGCATGGAGCAATGGCGAGCTGATGGACCTCATCAGTGTTTGGGGGGAGGAATCTGTGCAGGCACAGCAGCGCTCTAGCCGTAAGAATTATGATACCTTTGCCCAGGTATCAAGAGCCATGATGGAAAGGGGCCATGAGTGTGACGTGCTGCAGTGCAGGGTTAAAGTAAAGGAGCTGCAGAGTGCCTATTGCAAAGCACGCGAGGGAAACTGCAGATCCGGCGCTGCCCCCACGACCTGCCGGTTTTACAAGGATCTGGATGCGATTTATGGGGGTGACCCTTCTGTAAATCCAAGGACCACGATGGACAATTCAGAGCTGGTAGAGGAGGGGGAGGGGGAGGCAGACAGTGAGGCTACTGTGGTGGGGGAAGACACCCCGGAGTCCCAGGAGGCATGCAGTCAGGAGCTCTTCTCAAGCCAGGAGGAAGCTAGCCAGTCGCAGCCCCTGGGACTTGGTGCAGAAGAATCACAGGAGCAGGTCCCAGGTAAGCAACTTTTATTGCAATGCAAAGGTTTTGGGAGAGGAGGGGGTGGTGGTATGGCTGCATGCCTGCATGCCTAGACATGGAATATCCCATTGATGTGGTCTATCACGTCGCGGTAATCTGCCTCTGTAATCTCTTCAAAAGTTTCTGCAAGAGCATAGGCAATTCGCGTGACCAAGTTTAAAGGGAGAGCCAGTGTGGTCCCTGTCCCAGTCAGGCTAACGTGTCCGCGCCACTGTTCCAGGAGGGGTGGGGGGACCATGGCTGCACACAGGCAAGCTGCATAGGGGCCAGAGCGGAATCCGCATTGTTGTAGGAGACCCTCCCTTGCTTCCCAGGTAACCCGCAGCAGGGAGATATCTTCAAGTATTAACTCCTGTGGGAAATGGAGGGAGTGTTTCAGTGCAGGTCTCCCAACTGCTGCTTGCTTCCTGCCTTTAACAAAGCCCAAAAAAAGGCAGTGTACCCATGAAGCAAAAAGCCCCCTGCCCAGGCAAACCGCGGCAGGAACCCCAGGGTTAATTCCTGAGGGACATGGAGGTTTTATTGACTACTACCCTCACTTACCATTTCTGGGAGGCTGTCAATTCTCTAGCTGTGTGTGAAATGTCTGAGGAATGCTACAGTGTGAGACTTGAAACTAACTTCAGATTATACACAATGCAGGCTCTATTAAAATGTATCATTTGCTGTATTTTTATAGTGTCCTTGACTAGTCCTGGTCCGGTGTTATCAGTGACTGAAAGAAAGCTTCAAAACCTAAGAAGGAAGCCTAACAAAAGCAAGGAAGATTTGGTGAAGGCAGTTATGAACCAGTGTGCAACAGAGAATAAAACTGCGCAGGAATGGAGAGAAAAGATGCAGCACTGGAAGGAAACAGAAAGCAGGAGAAAGGCGTTGATGCGGAAGAAAACCACGAGGCAGCTTATAAACCTCATGGCGCACCAAACAGACTGTATGCAGTCACTGGTAGCAATGCAGGCAGAGCACTACCATGCCAAACCCCCACCCTCCCAAACCTCTTTCCCCTATGCACCAATGTCAGCTCCAAGTCCCGTTCCCCAGCATCCAGGTTCTTACCTACACCATCACCAGCTGCCCCCGACACCTGTACGGTCACCTATGAGCCCAGAGAACTACGACCCTTACCCTCTGCACTCAACCCCCATCACCATGCAACAGTACAATCCTGAGGTGCACAACAGCACTCCTGGCAGTACATATGCAAAACTATGAATGTACATTTCAACAACCAACCCCCCTGCCCGTTTACTACCTTTTTTTAAAATAAATGATGTATTTGATTATGAAACAGTTTTTATTATTGCATAAAGTGAAAGATAACAAACCTCAAGGAAAACACAGGTAACAAACAGCAAGGAAAACACAGGAACTTAAAAGCACTGTAACCAGTGCACGTCACTCCTGGTCAAGGCAAAAAACATTACTGTTGGCTTTCAGCCTCAAATTCCTCCCTCAAGGCATCCCTAATCCTTGTTACCCTGTGGTGGGCGTCTCTAGTAGCCCTGCTGTCTGGCTGTGCAAATTCAGCCTCCAGGACTTGCACCTCGTTGGTCCATGCCTGGCTGAATGTTTCACCCTTCCCTTCACAAATATGGAGGGTACAGCACGCGGATATAACCGCAGGGATGCTGCTTTCCCCCAAGTCTAGCTTCCCATAAAGCACCCGCCAGCGCCCCTTTAAACGGCCGAAAGCACACTCCAGAGTCATTCGGCATCGGCTCAGCCTGTAGTTGAAACGGTCCTGGCTCCTGTCCAGCTTCCCTGTATAGGGTTTCATGAGCCAAGGCATTAATGGGTAAGCGGGGTCCCCAAGGATCACAATGGGCATTTCAACATCCCCTACTGTGATCTTTCGGTCTGGGAAAAATGTCCCTTCCTGCATTTTCCTGAACAGGCCACTGTTCCGAAAGATGTGTGCATCATGCACTTTTCCAGGCCAGCCTGTGTAAATGTCAATGAAACGCCCACGGTGATCCACAAGCACCTGGAGAACCATAGAGAAATACCCCTTGCGATTAATGTACTCGTAGGCTAGGTGGGGTGGTGCCAGAATAGGAATATGCGTCCCATCTATTGCCCCTCCACAGTTAGGGAAACCCATTTCTGCAAAGCCATCCACAATGTCCTGCACGTTCCCCACAGTCACGGTTCTCCTTAGCAGGATGCGATTAATGGCCCTGCAAACTTGCAACAACACGATTGCAACGGTCGACTTTCCCACTCCAAACTGGTTCCCGACTGACCGGTAGCTATCTGGAGTTGCCAGCTTCCAGATTGCAATAGCCACCCGCTTTTCCACCGTCAGGGCAGCTCTCAATCTTGTGTCCTTGCGCCGCAGGGTGGGGGCGAGCTCAGCACACAGTCCCATGAAAGTGGCTTTTCTCATACGAAAGTTCTGCAGCCACTGCTCGTCATCCCAGACTTCCATGACAATGTGATCCCACCGCTCACTGCTTGTTTCACAAGCCCAAAAGCGGTGCTGAGCATTTCCGTTACTGCCACAAGCAATTTCATGTCACCCGCATTAGGCAAATCCATATAATCATCGGACTCCTCACTGTCACTTTGGAGCTGAAGGAATAGCTCAACTGCCAAACATGATGTGCTGGCGACAGTCATCAGCAAAGTCCTCAGCAGCTCAGGCTCCATTTCACACAGAAAGCGTGCTGCACTCACAATGGCAAGAAACGTGGACGGCGAAACTGTGACTGCTGGGAAGTGAAGCGATGCACCACGGGGCGTTGGAACAGGAAGCGGAATGACCCACACACTTCCTTCCCCTTCCCACAATACTCAGCGCCAAAACGGCGCCAAAACGGGACGAGGTGCTCTGTGGGATAGCTGCCCACAATGCACCTCTCAGTATAGCGCTGCAAATGCTGCAAATGTGGCCACACTGCAGCGCTGGCCCTGCACAGCTGGATGACCAGCGCTGCAAACTACCAGCGCTGCAACTCGCCAGTGTAGCCATACCCTTGGATGGAGAAAAAAACTTTACATCAGCAACAAAATGAGAAAAAAATATACTAAAATTCAGTGTCATATGAAGGTATTAATGTAATTCTGCATAATATAGCTCACACAAAATTTAAGATTTTGCAATGGGCCTTTCCTTTATTAAAAATCAAATAATAAAGGAAAAGAAAATAGAAGCTGAAAGCAGAAACCAGTAATGCTGTCTGTTTTCATTCTTCTGACCCCCTTGATGTCCTGAGATACAATGAATTTCATTCTCCATTGGCTTACACACCCTGCATCTCCATTCATTTTAATGAGATAGTACCAGGTGTGAATCAGTGAAGAATTTTGACCTCTGTCTTTCTGCCTTTTGATATGCTCTTACATTTTTTAACAATCTTGTTCACTAACCTTTGTAAATGATTTTCCTAAAACATTTTCTCTGTTGACACTAGAGAAAGATAAGCTATCTAAGAAGTAATTAGTCATGGAATATTGCTATGAGAGACATATTTTAACTTTGGTCTGCATTGATTTTGGACTGGAACAATATGATTGTGACTCAGCATATTTTTTGTGATCTAGGAATTCAGTACAGATGAATGCTTATAAATCTTACTTTGTTGAATACCTCAGGTGAAGTTCAGACTTACTTAATTCTGATTTGGTACAACAGGTTTAGTCTCAAGTTTAGGTAAATGAAATTTTGAAATTTTTTTAATTGTTACTTGATCAAATTTTTAGTTTCATTGCAAAAGAAAAGCTGTGTGTGACCATCTTAAAGTAGCTAGCCTTTTCATCAGCACCCTCTTCCATCCCTCTCTAAGCAACGGTGCTAAGTGAAGTTTGACTTACTGAACATGGACTGCCAGAACAGCTCTTTTATTCTTTTTAAGACTGGTACCACATTTGTCTCAGTCCCTCCCTTTCTATATGTCTTTTAAAAATTAGTTGCCCAATACTCTGTAAGGACTTGATCCAACTCCCACTGGTGTCAATGGAAGATTTTCTGCTGACTTAGGTCTTGGAGCCATTTCTAAATTATGGCGTTGGAGCCATTTCTAAATTATGGTTGATAAAATAAAGGTAGAGAAGCTAGTGCTGAGCACTCAGCTTTTTCTCAGCACAATCAGAAAAATAAGCTTCCAAATAGAGCTGGATCCTGCTCCCATTAAATTCAACAAGAGCAAGATTGGGCCTGTGGTGTGGAAACACGCACTGAGCTAAGTAACATAGTAAAAATGTATGTTTCCACAGAAATAAGCACTTCTGAGTAAGAGTGAAATAAGCCTTGGTACAGTGTGTGGACAGAGGCCATGGTCAGGACACAGTGTCTTAAAAGTATAATTATGTTAAGGTACAAATGTCTGTATAACAGCCCTTTTCCTTATTTCAAGGTACTCTTGAGGCATACACTTTAGAATGCTTTTAGTGTAGAATAGCTAACCTTAGGAGAAAGTGAGAGACGAGGCTGTCACAGTGACAGGTACAGACAAAAAATACTTTCAGCCAGCCCCATGCACAAGTATTTCTTCATAGCCAACGGCTCTGGCTCCAGGCAGTTCTCACAACTCTCCCTACACCCTTGCAGAATTGAGTCCTTATTCAGATAATATCCTTATCACCCTGGGACACCTATTATTTGAACCCAAATGTTGATGTGTATATATATATTTAGTTTCTCCAGGACTTCCTTTACCTGCTTTTTACCAACAGCTGTCTTAAAGATCTTAATTACATAGTGATTATCCTTTCCTCTTCATTGTTCTTATAAAAGACCTTTTAAAAAAAAGACCTTTTTATTTATTAATGTCTACTACTTGCTTTGCATATCTATAAATTCTTAAACATTCTGGGCCTGATTCCCCTCTCATTTATGTTGGTTTTACACCACTATAGGCAGTTGTGTTTTCCCCAGGAATTGAAATTAGAGGGGTGTTCGAATTTACTGGGGGGAGGGCGGGGTTGGAAAATGACTAAATTGACAAAACTGGATGTAACTAGGTGACCACTGGGGGCTGGGGGGACAGTGGGGAACAGGGAAATTCCCTTAACTTCAGTGGAGTTACTTCTGCTTTAAGCAGCGTAACTTGAGGAGAATCAGGTCTTTTGGCTACCACATTGGGGCTTTAAATGTGACAAAGGAACCACAAGTTGATTGACAAGTGTGTGTCCTGGAGTAGGTTCGTTTGTCTCATTAAATTTTGTCTACATTTATGATGCTACGCCTTCCTTGCATACCAGGGGGAAGTTTGGTTGCTGACTTTCTAAGGCTTATGCTGGAGAGTGAGTTTTTCTCTTATTTCAGGTAGTTTTTCCCACCACACACAGTTCTGTCTTGCATACCTAGAAAGCAACTGACCAGTCATCAGCATTACTTAACTGTCCAAGGTATAATAGGAGAAATGACAAAAAACCCAGAACATTACACAGATAAAAACCCAGCAGCACCACTGTTAGGCTCGGTAACAGCTTGGTTAGTTGTCTACTGGAACTGGAAGACACAATGCAAGCCGTTAATTAGCCACAGTGCTGTAATGCTATTAACAACACCCGTATGGCATTGTTTGCTCATCCTGCCATTTTGCTGCTCTTATATTTTCCCTGCAATCCTTAACTAGCTCTTTATATTTTTCTGTTGTTTCATCTCCTCCCTCACCCATCCATCCACCACGGTCTGTTATTAAGAACATAAGAACATAAGAGAGGCCGTACCGGGTCAGACCAAAGGTCCATCTAGCCCAGTATCTGTCTACCGACAGTGGCCAATGCCAGGTGCCCCAGAGGGAGTGAATCTAACAGGCAATGATCAAGTGATCTCTCTCCTGCCATCCATCTCCATCCTCTGACGAACAGAGGCTAGGGACACCATTCTTACCCATTCTGGCTAATAGCCATTTATGGACTTAGCCACCATGAATTTATCCAGTCCCCTTTTAAACATTGTTATAGTCCTAGCCTTCACAACCTCCTCAGGTAAGGAGTTCCACAAGTTGACTGTGTGCTGCGTGAAGAAGAACTTCCTTTTATTTGTTTTAAACCTGCTGCCTATTAATTTCATTTGGTGACCCCTAGTTCTTGTATTATGGGAATAAGTAAATAACTTTTCCTTATCCACTTTCTCAACATCACTCATGATTTTATATACCTCTATCATGTCCCCCCTTAGTCTTCTCTTTTCCAAGCTGAAGAGTCCTAGCCTCTTTAATCTTTCCTCGTATGGGACCCTCTCTAAACCCCTAATCATTTTAGTTGCCCTTTTCTGAACCTTTTCTAGTGCTAGAATATCTTTTTTGAGGTGAGGAGACCACATCTGTACACAGTATTCGAGTTGTGGGCATACCATGGATTTATATAAGGGCAATAATATATTCTCAGTCTTATTCTCTATCCCCTTTTTAATTATTCCTAACATCCTATTTGCTTTTTTGACCGCCTCTGCACACTGCGTGGACATCTTCAGAGAACTATCCACGATGACGCCAAGATCTTTTTCCTGACTCGTTGTAGCTAAGTTAGCCCCCATCATGTTGTATGTATAGTTGGGGTTATTTTTTCCAATGTGCATTACTTTACATTTATCCACATTAAATTTCATTTGCCATTTTGTTGCCCAATCACTTAGTTTTGTGAGATCTTTTTGAAGTTCTTCACAATCTGCTTTGGTCTTAACTATCTTGAGAAGTTTAGTATCATCTGCAAACTTGGCCACCTCACTGTTTACCCCTTTCTCCAGATCATTTATGAATAAATTGAATAGGATTGGTCCAAGGATTGACCCTTGGGGAACACCACTAGTTACACCTCTCCATTCTGAGAATTTACCATTAATTCCTACCCTTTGTTCCCTGTCCTTTAACCAGTTCTCAATCCATGAAAGGACTTTCCCTTTTATCCCATGACAGCTTAATTTACGTAAGAGCCTTTGGTGAGGGACCTTGTCAAAGGCTTTCTGGAAATCCAAGTACACTATGTCCACCGGATCTCCCTTGTCCACATGTTTGTTGACCCCTTCAAAGAATTCTAATAGATTAGTAAGACACAATTTCCCTTTACAGAAACCATGTTGACTATTGCTCAAGAGTTTATGTTTATCTATGTGTCTGACAATTTTATTCTTTACTATTGTTTCAACTAATTTGCCCGGTACCGACGTTAGACTTACCGGTCTGTAATTGCCGGGATCACCCCTAGAGCCCTTTTTAAATATTGGCGTTACATTAGCTAACTTCCAGTCATTGGGTACCGAAGCCGATTTAAAGGACAGGTTACAAACCTTAGTTAATAGTTCCGCAACTTCACATTTGAGTTCTTTCAGAACTCTTGGGTGAATGCCATCTGGTCCCGGTGACTTGTTAATGTTGAGTTTATCAATTAATTCCAAAACCTCCTCTAGTGACACTTCAATCTGTGACAGTTCCTCAGATTTGTCACCTACAAAAGCCAGCTCAGGTTTGGGAATCTCCCTAACATCCTCAGCCGTGAAGACTGAAGCAAAGAATCCATTTAGTTTCTCCGCAATGACTTTATCGACTTTAAGCGCTCCTTTTGTATTTTCATCGTCAAGGGGCCCCACTGGTTGTTTAGCAGGCTTCCTGCTTCTGATGTACTTAAAAAACATTTTGTTATTACCTTTGGAGTTTTTGGCTAGCCGTTCTTCAAACTCCTCTTTGGCTTTTCTTATTACACTCTTGCACTTAAGTTGGCAGTGTTTGTGCTCCTTTCTATTTGCCTCACTAGGATTTGACTTCCACTTTTTAAAGGAAGTCTTTTTATCTCTCACTGCTTCTTTTACATGGTTGTTAAGCCACGGTGGCTCTTTTTTAGTTCTTTTACTGTTTTTCTTAATTTGGGGTATACATTGAAGTTGGGCCTCTATTATGGTGTCTTTAAAAAGGGCCCATGCAACTTGCAGGGATTTCACTTTAGTCACTGTACCTTTTAACTTTTGTCTAACTAACCCCCTCATTTTTGTATAGTTCCCCCTTTTGAAATTAAATGCCACAGTGTTGGGCAGTTGTGTTCTTCCCACCACAGGGATGTTGAATGCTATTGTATTATGGTCACTATTTCCAAGCGGTCCTGCTATAGTTACCTCTTGGACCAGCTCCTGCACTCCACTCAGGATTAAATCTAGAGTTGCCTCTCCCCTTGTTGGTTCCCGTACCAGCTGCTCCATGAAGCAGTCATTTAAAGTATCGAGAAATTTTATCTCTGCATTTCGTCCTGAAGTGAAATGTTCCCAGTCAATATGGGGATAATTGAAATCCCCCACTATTATTGGGTTCTTAATTTTGATAGCCGCTCTAATTTCCCTTAGCATTTCATCATCACTATTACTGTCCTGGTCAGGTGGTCGATAATAGATCCCTAATGTTATATTTTTACTAGAGCATGAAATTTCTATCCATAGAGACTCTATGGAACATGTGGATTCGCTTAAGATTTTTACTTCATTTGAATCTACACTTTCTTTCACATATAGTGCCACTCCTCCCCCTGCACGACCTGTTCTGTCCTTCCGATATATTTTGTACCCCGGAATGATTGTGTCCCATTGGTTGCTCTCAGTCCACCAGGTTTCTGTGATGCCTATTATATCTATATCCTCCTTTATCACAAGGCACTCTAGTTCACCCATCTTATTATTTAGACTTCTGGCATTTGTGTACAAGCACTTTAAAAACTTGTCCCTGTTTATTAGCCTGCCTTTTTCTGATGTGCCAGATTCTTTTTTATGTGACTGTTTATCATCTGATCCGGCCCTTACATTATACTTTTCAGTCCTCTGCTACTGACTATAACCTGGAGATTCTCTATCATCAGACTCTCCCCTAAGAGAAGTCTGTGTCCGATCCACACGCTCCTCTGCAGCAGTCGGCTTTCCCCCATCTCCTAGTTTAAAAACTGCTCTACAACCTTTTTAATGTTTAGCGCCAGCAGTCTGGTTCCACTTTGGTTTAGGTGGAGCCCATCTCTCCTGTATAGGCTCCTCCCATCCCAGAAGTTTCCCCAGTTCCTAATGAACGTGAACCCCTCCTCTCTACACCATCGTCTCATCCACGCATTGAGACTCTGAAGCTCTGCCTGCCTACCTGGCCCTGCGCGTGGAACTGGGAGCATTTCTGAAAATTCTGTCTGTTGTGTCTTCCTCCTAAAAGGCAGGGACCATGTCTACTTATACTTTGAGTCAGGTTCTTTATTCTTTTCTGGCTCCCTTGTGCCACAATGGCCATTCAGAGAGGCCCTAAAGCCAGTTTAACCAGCCACTCCCTCTGTATAGGCCCTAACCAGATGCTGTTCAACTCCCACATGGGGCTGATCCAATAATTTGAGAAAACTTCTTTCCAATCAGTCTATCAAGAAAAAATACAGGAATCCCTGCCATAGAGAGCTGTTTACTCTTTCAGAAACATGTACATTCCATTCCTTTCTGGAGATGTCAGCTGTGTTAATTAGAATATAATGTTCTCCTGCTTGATAGAACTATACTAATACGTTTTTAGTTGACATCTTTGGATTTCTTAATGCCCTTTGAGTGCGTAGAAGTTCTTTTTAGACAATCAGCAGGAATGCCTGCTGCACTTAAATGCTGCATACCTTAGAAAGTGTGTATGAACCCCTGGCAGACCTTAAAACAGGCTTAGAACACTGATCTGAAACCTAAAATAATCAGAAGTGTCTTTTTCCTTAGTTTGCAAAAAATATTTAGAAATAAATCTTTCTTTAACAATTATAATAGTTAGAATGTAGGCAGGACTGGTAGATCCTTGGTACAGACAGACCTCTCAATGGAGGAATTATAGTCTAAAGTTGGATGATCAAACAACATATAGACATTTGAATAGATAAAAACTGAAATCTAGGCTCCTGGGGATTTGTTTCAAAGAGATACTTATGTCTTCTGAGCAAATGAAAAATAAGTATCAACTAGCAAACACTGATTTTAAAAAAAAATTATTTACAGTTATGAACAAACTTTATACAGCTTTCCAATCAAAGGATGCAGAAGTAGAATCGTAGAGACTTTGGGCCAGCTCCTCAACTTGTGTACATCAGTGTAGCTCCAACAGAGCTATGCCAGTTAATGCCAGCTGAGGAACTGGCCCTTTAACTCTTAATTGTTCCATATAAATGCTAGATTCTGGCTCAAATCTTCTGTACAGCCAATGGGGTGAAAAGTTGGAGATGAATGGAGAATGAAGGGCCTAGAGTTAAATGAAGAACAATGGAATTCTTATGGGAGAACGATATGAAAGCAGTGCTTAATTTGTAATGAAAGAGATGCCAGGGCCCAAGCAATTTTTTTACATTCACAACAATGCAGCAAGCCCAGAGGTGCCGGGGCTATGAACTGCTAATCCTAAAGGTGCCCTGACACAAATTAAGCACTGTATGAAAGCCTTAAAAATAACGAGAATTAAACTGTTTAATTTCAGACTTCAGCCCAGAGCATATAATATTCCCAAAATAACAGGGAAAATTACAGAAGGGATGTCCAATTTTTACTAGTAATGCCCACAAGCAGTTCGTAAGTGATGCCATATGATGTCATGTCTGTCCTCATGTTGTTCCTCTATGGAATTTTGCATTTCAAGAGTTCTTGCAGGAACAAACTGCAGCTACTCTTAGGATGGCTCTTTTTGGATGGATAGCTGATGTCAAAGCTTTCCTCAGCACACAGAACAAAACATTACTGAACCTACTGTTAACCCTGTCAGGTATGTTGCAATAAGGTATTAGAAATCAAATGTTTATGGAGGAAGAATGTTTAAAATTGTTAGCAAATGCAATGAATTACAAAACATTGTGAAATACCATGCAAATCATACTTCAAAATTTCTCTCCTTTCATTGATGATAATTAAAAAATCTGTTAATCAACTTAGGCTCTATGAATATTTGGTATGGCCATGCACCAAACTGGATCCAAATAAGCACAATCAGAAAAACTTATCAGATTCTGGAAATGGAAATATTTTACTCCAGTATGTTCTTGTCATCAATCAGTTAAAAATACAGCAGAGTATTCTGAAATTAACTCTATCCCAGATGCTTCTATTGTCATTTTATATGATGCAGTGAAATTGGTTCTGAAAGTCAAATTGGAAAATAGCAAAAACCACATGAATAAGGGGGAACTTCTAAAAGAATTTTCAAAATTAGGGCCAGATTCTGCCTCTTATTCCGTGAGGAATCCCACAGACTTCAATGCAATATATCTCATAGTGGTTAACAGTAGGTTCAGTAATGTTGTATTGTGTGCTGATGAAATCACTGATTTTAGTGGGACTACTCACTGAAGCCCTGTCTCCACTACAGAGTTTTGTCGACAAAAGTTATGTTGACACTCAAAAAGCGCTATAATAAAAATCGCTTTGCATGTTCACACTCACTCCCTCTGTCAGCAGAGCACGTGCACACTTGGGGCACTAGCATCGACAGTGTGAGCAGTGCACTGTGGATACCTATCCCACAGTCCAGCTTGACACCTTCTGTCGCTAGGTCTTGTGGGAAGGCGGAGTGGATCGCAGTGCATCTTGGGATTGGGCTCAATGTCTCATGATGCATTGCTTTCTGTCCCAGCATTTCACGGGCTTTCAGCTTTCTTTCATGGCATTTTTCAATGGCCCTTGTTTGCGGTGTGCCCCGGCATCTTAGTGAGATGGGATGGATCTTGCACTGCTGTCCTATGCTCTGATAACTGTCATGAAGATGTCGCAGATGGCAGTGCAGTTAATCACAAAGTTCCTAACTGAAGAAGACTCCCAGTTTCCTGACATGCTGCATGATATGGATAGGAGCAAGCCACGGGGGGCACTCTGCCGGTCACCGCGAGGGCGGCAGGCAGGTTGCCTTCGGCAGCATGCCTGCGGAGGGTCCGCTGGTCCCGCGGCTTCAGCGGACCTCCCAAAGGCATGCCACCGAATCCGCGGGACCGGGGACCTCCTGCAGGCAAGCCGCCGAAGGCAGCCTGCCTGCCGTGCTTGGGGCGGCAAAATGCCTAGAGCCGCCCCTGCTTTTGGCATTCACGGAACAGCTGCAGACGGTGGACCGTCGCTTCTAGGCTTGGAAAACAAGCACTGAATGTTGGGATCATATCATCTTGCAGGTGTGGGATTATGAGCAGTGGCTACAGATAATTCAGATGCAGAAAGTCACCTTCCTGGAACTGTTTGTGGAGCTCGTCCCAGTTCAGCGGCACAAGGACACCAGAATGAGAGCTGCCCTATTGGTAGAGAAGCCTGTGGCAATCGCTGTGTGGAAGCTGGCGACTCCAGATTGCTACTGGTCTGTCATGAATCAATTTGGAGTTGGGAAGTTGACCCTTGGGGCTGTGTTAATGCAAGTGTGCAGGGCAATTAATCGCATCCTGCTACAAATGGTTGTGACTCTGGAAAATATGCGTGAAATAGTGGACAGCTTTGCAGAAATGGGTTTCCCTAACTGGAGGGGCGATAGATGGTACACATATTCCAATTTTGGCACCAGACCACCTTGTGACGGAGTACATCAATAGGAAGGGGTACTTAACCATGGTGTTGCAGGCGCCTATGGATCACAGGGGGCGTTTCACTGACATCAGCGTGGGGTGGTCTGTGAAGGTGCATGACGCACGCATCTTCAGGAACACTATCCTGTGTAGAAAGCTACAAGCAGGGACTTTCTTTCCAGACCAGAAGATTACAGTGGCTCATGAAACTTTACATGGGAAATCTGGACAGCAGTAAGGAGTGGTTCAACAACAGGCTGAGTAGGTGCCAGATGACAGTGGAACTTTATGGCGCTGCCAATGCCTTTATGGCAGGTTAAACCGCAATGAGTATAATATTCCCCTGGTTATAGCTGCGTGTTGTATGTTGCATAATTTGTGAAGCTAAATGTGAAAGATTTGCTCAGGGGTGGAGTGTTGAGGCAGACTGCTTAGTGAGCAAATGATTAAACTGCCCATGTTTGTATTGGTAGCGTCTGCTATCTCAATTTGTAGGAAACGAAAAAAGATGAGTTACCATTCAAAAACTGCTTTTATTGCACAAGAAATAACTCACACCCACAAAAAGATGCTTGGTAGGAAAGGAGGTACCAGGAAAGGGCAGATTTTCAGAGCTGTGCGTAGGTCCAGCTATCATTTTGAAAGTTGTCTGAGGGGGTGAAGTGAATGGGAAACTGAGAAGTCCCGGAAAGCAGAAAGGACTGTGTGAGTGGAATTTGGGGGGGCATGGAAAAGAGTTCTGGATATGCTGCAGGAGAGGGCAGCATTATTAAGGACTTCAGCATCTGCATTTGCTGCTCCATTACTATAATCATCTGCTCAGTAGTGTCCTTAACAAACTCCTGATTTTCTTTTCTGTCCTGCCTTTCGGCTTGCTTCCACTCCTTGCGTTCCCTTTTCTCTGTGTTGGAGAAGTTCAGTACCTCCCAGAACATGTCTTCTTTGTGCCATATTGGGCACTTTCTTATCTGGCAGAGACGCTTTGCAGGTGTGTGTGGGGTGTTCCTGAAGGCCACATCTGCCGAAGCAGAAGGAACAGTGCACAGAAGCATGATTGTCAAGTTCACACACAGTATTGAAACATTTCAATGTAATACACCTCTGGTAACATAACAATTACTTTCTCACTGACCCTTGGCAAGCACTGACCCGTGGCAACTCTGCAAATACCCAAAGCATGGTGAGTAGTGGCTGGGAGTGGGAGCGTGCTACACGGGGAAAAGAGCACTCTGCAAGGGTTGTGGTGCAGCCAACTAGGGGAAAAAATTCTAAAATTCTCCCACACTTTTCCACAGGCGGGTCATTGTAGCAGATATCTCACTGCTGAGGGTAAGCAGGGAAGTAAGGGTACATCTACTACATGCTTGTGGCTTCTGCCCTGGTCCCTGTGCTGCTCGCCTATGTGTCGCTTCGGTCCCTGCACAAGTGATTGCCGAATGGCGCGGGAAAATTTCCTAAAATGGGAGAAGGAACAAAGCAGCTCTGCCAAGGAACCTTCGGCAGAGCTTTGCGGAGAACCTCCAGGAAACTTTCCTGGAGATCTCTCTGGAGGATTCTCATGAGATCTCGGCATTCATCAACACCCTGTTCTGCTGTACCGATTAGCTACAAAGGGAAATGTCCTGCACACAGAAACACAGCCAGCCTTCCACATTTCTATATCCTGAACCCTTCTCCGCACTACATAAACCACAGCCACTTACCAGGCGTCTCCTCTCCTGTTTCTTGCTCACCGGAGAGCAACTGCTGAGACTGGCTGGACACTTCTGGGGTGGTGAACAGTTCCTGGCTGCCTGCCCCACCGGGTGACACTGCATGGAGCTCCACATCATCGTCTATCTCCACCTCTTCATCAATGATTTCATCCTCTAGATTAAGTCTTCTTTCTGCCACCTTCAGGCCCACTGCTCTTGGCAGTGGAGGTGGGGTCACTACCAAGGCTGGCATCCAGCTCCTTATAGAACCGGCAGCTCTGAGGTGAAGCACCGGAGCAATGGTTTGCCTCCCTTGCCTTATGGTACGCCTACCACAGCTCCTTTATCTTCACTCTGCACTGCAGTGTCCCCTGATCATAGCCCTTTTCGCACAAGCCTTGAGAAATCTGCCCATAGGTAGCCCAATTCCTACAGCTCAAGCACAGCTGGGACTGCACAGCCTCCTCTCCCCATACACAGTACTGAGCAGCTCCAGCAGCTCCACAGCGGTCCAAGTGGGAGAGCATTTGCTGCGCTAGCCTGCCATGCTCACCTGGGAAGATGCGATGAGACCTCTCCACACCGAGCAAACAGGACATGGAATTCCAAAAATTCCTGGGGCTTCTAAGTAGGAGGGGTGGATGGTTGTTTATCTAGCTGCAGGGCAGTGGAGTTCAAACTGCTGACCGCTCAGGATGGGCATTGTGGGACACCTCCTGGAGGCCAATTAAAGTGATAAAATCAAGCGTGGTGTCTACACTGGCACTTTATTGAGAAAAGTTTTGCACTAAAAGCCTTATTTCTCTTCTCAGGGTGGTTTTATTTTGTCGCCAAAACAGCATTTTTGTTGCCAAAAGTCACATCGCAGTGTTTGTCGACAAAACTTTGTAGTGTAGACAAGGCCTGAGTAGGTGCTACTCAGTGTGAGTAAGGATGGCAGAATCTGGTCCTTGGGGAAAAATCAGTAAAGTGGTTAAATTCTTTTTAAAGGCATGAAAAAAGATGAGGGAAAGTCAAAATTCCTCTGATGACTACTGTTCAGAAACTCTTCTGAGTCCTAGACAATATTTTTTTGAACATGGAGATTGAGTCCATAAATTATAAGTAGAAATGCTGTATAGGCAACAAAAGAATCAGTTGCATCCGCTAAGAACATAGGCCATTTAATTCATGACCCTGACTAAATACGTAAAATATTTGCCAACTACAAAGGGCTTTATACCACGCTTTTCAATTAATTGACGATAACTCACAGGGTGAAAACTATGTTTAAGAAATAATTAAACCAAATGTGGAAGAA
Organism: Mauremys mutica; assembly: GCF_020497125.1. Lineage (NCBI taxonomy): Eukaryota > Metazoa > Chordata > Testudines > Geoemydidae > Mauremys > Mauremys mutica. The sequence goes on from NC_059073.1 coordinate 180,619,576, forward strand.
ACTGATAAGCAACTATTCAAAACGCCTATTGCATAAGACAAAATAGAGAATAATGACCATGGTATCGAATAGGGCTTGATCCTGTGCCCACTGAAGTCAATGGCAAAGCTGTCTTTGACTTCAATGATACAATGTTTAGACCCATAATGACTAGGGTCTGATGGCTTTGCTGTTTTCAAATTATATAAATTTTTATTTCCCCCAAATTAGCTCTTTTATTTCAAAAACTTATCAGGACAGTAAATTGCCTACTTTGGCAAAACATCCATTCCTGGTATTTTAAACCCTGATAAAAATCCAATTCTTTCCCCTTCATTCTGCCTGATTTTTTTTTAGTAAATATTGGTAGGAATATTTCATCTACCACAGAATTTTAGCCATTTGAATGGATAATTTAGTATCAAAATTAATTTATGCAGATTAATCAGGCCTTAATAAGGGATAACAAACCTTAGAAAACATAAGAAATATAGGAACTATCCATGCACTTGGACTGACCAAGACAAATTACATCAGTCAAAATGCAAGAAGAATCAGGTTCAATTTAGCTGGCACAAGGATAACAAAAATAAAGTATGTAAATACTCACACAAGTCAGGGGAGGGGAGAAAGAAACCGAAGTGTTATTGTGGGAAAGGAGGGTGTGGAGAAGACCTGAAATTGACTATATACGAAACAGAAAACCACCGAGGTTGGTTACATATGAATATCAAAGCTGCCTAGCCTAAACATTTTGTCCTTTTATAATAAAAGGAGAAAGGAGGGCCAGTGAGGCCAAGATCTATGGCATGATTCCAGGAACAATAGAAGGCTTTCTCAAGTGGGACAAGGTTCAGTCATTAATTGGTCTAATGCCATCATGTGGGTGTTAATTTAGATTTCTAAAGACTGATAATAATCCATTTTGCCATCAAGAAAGATAACTGTACACACCTTTCCATATGGCACCATAAGCAGGGTTTCTTACCTGGTAAAGTGTGTGATACATTTGATGTATTAGCACTTTTTCTTTTAATCACTGTAATTGATTTTATAATGAAATGTTGTGTACAGACAATCTGGTTTTGTCTACACTCCAAAACTTCTAGTTGATATCAGAGAAAGTCATTGAGTCACCTTGGCTTTGCAGATGGCGGAGTAGTTTTGGAATCAAGTTGCTGTATGAAGTTTTTCTTTACACGGAGAGTTACAGCAAGTTATTTGCCAGAGATTAAATTCTGTCAACTAGGCCCTTGCATGTTTCACTTAAAAATCCATTTACTTCCCATTCCTGGTTAGGTTCATGTTGGGATACTACTAACACACTGCTACTGACATGGTTCGTAATAAGAAGTCAAGAAACAGGGCACGTGGGGATTAGTAATACAGATCCTTTGGGGTTCACACTATAACCCTAAACTCTTTGATTTAAGGCTTTTTTCAGCACATGGTCCAAGTTTGCCAAAGGGTTTTTCAAACATTTTAGTATTCATTCTAATCCCAGATTGGAAGTTAAACTCTGGGAATGCTAACTCAGATCAGCTGAAACAAAATCAGCTTCACTGGGATCAACAGTAACCAATCTGCTCCAGTTCAGATGCATTTTGTGCCAAAGTACTGAAAGCACTGCAATCTGCTATTGACAGGGGACAAGCAAAGGGCCTCAAAGAGTGATAGTGGAGAGTGAATATTCACTCAGGTAAGCATGGGATGAAATTTGGTTTGAGAAAATAATTATGTGGAATTGCCAAAGAGCTGATTAAAAATTACTTTGCAGAAAGGACAATTACGAAGAGCTATCGTGATGTTGACAGGGAAACAAGCGGACCCAGTGAATGGAATTCAAAGTATGTAAGGTGTTTTTTTTCCCCCTTCCAACCTATTTTATCTGTGGATGGTGAACTGGGAAGTCCTCACAATGTAACCTTTTAAAAACTGCATTTATTTAAAGGCACTTACAAAAGCAAAATGCCTCCATTACTGCAGAATTTTGAAATATAAATACGATATAATAGAAAAACTTCCTCTCACAGTCACAAGATTTAAAAGATGATCATAAACTTATAACCTTAAACTGCAATCAACAAATCTGCATGAGAAAATGTAGATATTGCCCTGAATTTGATTACAATAGTTAATGTCTCTTTAATGCACAGTCCCATTTTGTAGGTCTGATGAAGATGTATCAGCTCCCAGAGGCATTGAGCCTAACATAGCCACAGTGCCTCCCAGAGCTCCAGCTGCTTTGGAAGCATCCAGCACACACTACTTTTAAGGCAAAGCTTACTCTGCTGTCTAGGGGGATGTAATCTGGTCCCTTCCCATTCTAGTTTTGGGAGGCTAATCCTAGTGCCAGCCTTGTGTCAGGCAAGCACAAGGAACAGATTGTGCCCTATCCATGCACGAGGGCTGCCCTCTTAATCTGCAGACCTGGGATTGAACTGGGGACCTCCAGGATTAAAAGTATGAAGAGTTACACCTTGAGCTAGAGATCCAAGCCTCACTATGTGTGGTTATAGCAGACTTATCTTTATAGATTCAGCGCAGAAGAGGTTCTACATCACACGCACACCAGCATGTTACACTGGCACAGGGACATATATAAGGAGGAAGGTTCCTTGTGTCTTCTTCCCCTTGTGCACACATGTAGTGCTGGACATAATACAGCCTTCAGAATCAGAAGAGAAAATTCAGTACACACCTTCTGAATAAATGTTGGCCAAATAGATATACATCTTAATTACGACCTTATGCTTCTTCAAGAAACACATTACACATGTAATGTGTACGCATATCTCAACCCTGGATAGTTGTTAATGTCACTGAAGTTATAATTAAGGCTTTGTGTCATACTATGAGGGAGATTAATGTGTAGTGTGTTTCCTAATTGTTGGAGGTTGAAGGAAGCTCCATGTGAAAATGTGGAGTCTGATACTCTCAATGGAAATGTGCTGTGTGGGCAATAGGCTGCAGTTAAGAGATGTCCCAGAGCAAGGTATTTTCTTGCTTCTTAGGTTTGTGTTGGAGGGACTGTCACACATATGCAGCCTTAATCTTTTTTTAAATGAGGTTTTTGTTTATGGAAGATATACATGATAGGGAAATCAACCATATGAAAGAATGACTATCTGGAGCCAAAGACAAACTAATGTTTGAAGACTGAAACTTTTAGAGGAGGGGTATCAAATATATGGCCCATAAATAAGGTGTATTTATGTGGCCTGCCTGATAGATCCAGATTGTGCAGAGTCTCAGCTTACATTTAAAAAAAAGTTTCTGTCCTGTGTTAGAGGAAAGGATAGAAAGACAAATATATGTGGGCCTGTGCTTCCTGTTTCCTTAGCTTCGACCCTCCCTGTCCAGCATCTGTCAACTGGTAGGTTTGATTTCCCAGAAAGGGTCCCTCCCACCTCGAATAACGAGGAGCATAGGCACCGACTCTGTAGGTGCTCTGGGGCTGGAGCACCCATTGGGAAAAATTGCTGGGTGCTCTGCACCCACCGGCAGCTCCCTGCCCCGACCCAGCTCGCCTCCACTCCACCTCCATCTCCTCCCCTGAGCACGCCATGGTTCCGCTTCTCCCCCAGCTCCCGGCGCTTGTCGCCGCAAAACAGCTGTTTCGCGGCGGCAAGCGCTGGGAGGGAGGGGGAACGCGGCGCTCTCAGGGAAGAGGTGGGGCCGGGGTGGGGATTTGGGGAAGTTCAATGGGGCAGAGAGGGGGCGGAGTTGGGGCGGGGACTTCAGGGAAGGGGTTGGAATGGAGGCGGGGCAGGGGTGGAGTCAGGGCGGGGCCGGGAAAAGTTGGCGCCTATGCCAAGGAGTCAGTATTATAGGAGGAGCTTCAGTTAGGATGGAGCATTCATGGTCTTCCCCTACATTTTCTTCCGGAACCACTAGACATAGAGCATTAGCCAATTTACTAGGGGAGTTAGTTTTTTCTACAGCAATTTCTGTGTTAATGAGAGCTAAGATCCAATTTGCCAGGCGAGGTCCAATTTGCCATCCCGCATTGGCTTTACCTGACAATACATATCTCACCAGAGTGTGAGTTGTCTTCAACAAGACGGGGGCCATCCCTATAATATAATATTTCCCAGTGGGAAATGGCCAATACAAGGGCTAATACCTCTCTCTCACATGGTGAGAACTGCATTTCAATGGGTGTGAAAATCTGGGAGCCATACGCAATGGGTTTTAGGGAAGTTCCCTGCTTTTGTAGAAGGACTGCACTGTTAGCAGCTGCTGTATTGGCTATCTGTAAATAATATGGTTTATGGGGATCTGGGAAAGCTAACACAGGAACTTCTATGAGAGCCATCTTTAATGACATCACTGCCTCTTGTTCTGACTGTCCCCATTGCCACTCTTGGTCCTTCTTTAAAAGACGGTACAGAGGTTTTGCTTTCTCGCTAAAGTTCTCTATAAAATCACACAAAAAGCCTACCAAACCTAAAAGATATCGTAGAGTGCTCACATCAGTTGGGGCAGGTAAATTAGATAATTTCTTTACCTTCTCTCGGATGAGGCATCTCCCTGTAGGACCCAGTCGCACTCCAAGATATACTACTTCCCATTTAAGTATTTGTACTTTCTCAGGATTTATTAAGAAACCTGTGGCTTTAATGATTTCTAGGACCTTATCTAGAGTTTCTGCTCTAGTTATGGATGCAATAAGCACATAATCTACGTAGTTTATTACCCCACCTAAGTTTCTCATTTTCTTCTACATGGCTGCTACCTGTTGGTGACAAATACCAGGTGTGTTATGCAACCCTTGTGGTACCCTTGTATGTTGTCTATCATCATAAATAAGTTGTCTATCATCATAAATGAATGCCAGCTTGTACTGACATTTTGGATCTAATGGAATAAAGAAAAAAGCATTTGCCAGCTCAATCACTGAGTACCATTAGGCACATTGGCATTATCTCGGGGAACTCGGCCACCACAGGGGCCATCCGTGGTGTAACCTTATTAAGTCCCCTATAGTCAACGGTCAGTTGCCACATCCCGTTGGCCTTTCCCATGGGCCAAATAGGTGAGTTGCAGTGACTCTCACATGGGATCAGTACATTCTGCTGGCTGAGGGCTTTAATGATGGGTTTGATTCCCTTGTGAGCCTCAGCAGAATATCGGTATTTCTTTATTGACTTTGGGTCAGGGCCATGAATATTAACTAGAGCTTTTATTTCCGCAAATAAGTTTGGAAGTTGCAAACACTGCCAGGTGTCTATTTGCCACTTCTGCCACCTCGGCCTCCCAGGCTGGTAAGGTAAATTTCTCAGGTGTTTTTGTGGCAAATATCCTATGAGCTGCTGAAATTATTCAACCCTCTTCCCCTTCTTCTGCCTTACATAAAGCCCTATGTGGTAGATCCACTGTTACTTTAAAACTTTTTAATAGATCTACTCCCATAATTCCCTGATTTTCAAGACTCTGTAAGCCGAATGACTCTTTTACAGTTAAAGGGCCAGAGTACAAAATAGGTCTTTAGTAAATGGGATCAGACTCTCTTTTCCATTAAAAGAGACCAACTGCCTAACTTGCTTAATGGGAACTGTATTATGATTCAGTTCATCTGTGCATAGGAGACTGGTAGGAGGCCCCTGTATCTACCAATACTCTCTGTATAAGGCTCCCAAAATAGCCTTCTACTTTGATGGTAACTGTGGGGCACCCACCATTGGTGGTTTTTCATGGTGCCACCACGTTAGAGCCTTGGGGATCTTGGCCCCGTCAATGGGCTGCATCTATTGGAGTACCCATAGAAGCGGCAGACGCTGCAGGTTGCTGCTTTGCTTCATACAGGGCTAGTCTTCTAAATACCTCATCAAGGCCTAAGGTTGCCACCTGCTCTTCTGGCTCGTATTTTGCTAACCGTTTGGCCAGAACCTTTTTAGTGGTTTGAACCTCATACTTGTTGCCCTTCAGTATAAATTCCCTGTATTTTTGTGGGTTTTCTGACCTTTTCCCAGCAGTTTTGTTATTGAAAGGCTTCACACCATTTTTATTACCATTATTAGTTTTGTTGAAAGCTGCTATGTGGGTTTTTACTATTGGCTGAGAACCAGATATTAACTGCAACTCATATACCTCCTTTGCTCTGCTCTCCAGCTCCTGTAACCTAGTGCGCTGAACATCGATGGGACCCATTCCTAGTCTGATTCCGGGTTGTAAAGCCTGTAAGTACAGCTCTCTCAACTCTGGTAAATCATAGCTGATAACACCTCCACCAATATTTCGTCCCATCCCAGCCAACAAATAGAGCAATTTTTTCCTTAGAAAATACCTCTTGGGTTTTTCATTCATTCTCTGTTTGTCAGCATAAACCATGCCTGTTATATTAGTGTTTGGATAAAATATCTTAAGAATGTGTCTATATACATCAGCTTGATTATTAGTTGTGTTAGCAATAGCATCATATGGTACATTTACAAAGTCTTTTGGTGCCATACACTCACGTAAGAGCGTTACAAACTCGTCATGCGTTAAGTTTGGGGTCACCGAACCTTGCATTAACCATTCAAGTACAGTATTTTTATCACATGGCCCAAATTTCTTACTCAATGCACAGGCTTGCTCTGGTGTCAATGGTTTACTTTCATGTTTTATTAGGGGAGGAGGTGGATTTACTCCCCCATGTTGTGTACGGGAGCCATAGGTGATGTATTATGTTCATTTGGCAGCTTAGGGTAGAGCTGGTTTGTCTCTTGCATCACTCCTTCAGGAGCTGTGGGTAAAGCTGCTTTTGTGTAAGGTGGGGAGGAAGGATTCCTCACTCTGTGTGTCATCTTCACTGTCACTCTCCCCTCCTGGATGGTATGCCCCAAGGGGATCCTGACACTTGGCACCTGCCATGCCCTTATATGATTGTAACTCCCGCTGCAATTTAGAGATTTTATGTTGGCAGTTTACATGGCTTGATTGGGAGTTTTGATTAACCTGCACTTCCCTCATAAGCCGCCTTATGGCTGCTTGTGCCTCTTGGAGCTCAATTGCTCCTACTTCTGCTGCTTTTTCAGCAGCAGAGACTCGCCTACTTGCTTCCCCTATTTGTTGTTCCAACTGGGAGACCTGATGCGTAAGAGAGGTAATGTTACCTTTTTCAGCGTTGAGGTCTACTAAATGCTGCTTCTCTAGCTGTTCACCCTTCTCCTTTTCAAATTTCAGGAGGGTGATCTCCTGATTAAATAGGAGAATCTGTTTGTTAAGTTCCTTGCTAACAGTGGCAAGGTAGTTTGGGGGGATGGGATAGCTCAGTGGTTTGAGCATTGGCCTGCTAAACTCAGGGTTGTGAGTTCAATCCTTGATGGGGCCATTTGGGGATTGGTCCTGCTTTGAGCAGGGGGTTGGACTAGATGATCTTCTGAGGTCCCTTCCAATTCTAATAATCTATGAGGAGGGCACTACATTGCTCACTTTTCTTGGGAACAGGTTTACTTAGATTGTAACGTTCCCATAGTGTGTAGAATACTTCCGGAGTCTCCACCCCCATAATAGAGCCTGGTTTCCATGGGTTCCTTTTCCAAAGGAATTGATATCACCCTGGTTGAGAACCACTGTTCTAGGGGACAGGTGAGGTGGTGGTGTTGTGGAGAAGTTTCTTTCACTTTCATTTTTGACCGGAAATTTCAGTCTAGACCTGAAAAACCTTCCTAACAAAAGTTTCATCAAAACCAACCCTTTCCTGCCAAAACTTTCAGTTTCAACAAATTGCTGTTTTCTGACCAAAAAAAATCCAAAAAACATTTTGTCAAAAAATTCCCACCCAGCTGTAATCAGATGCTCGGGTATGTGTATGGTTATATGACATGCACTAGATCAGAGGTGTCAAGCTCATTTTGGAGGAGAGGGACAACTTCCATGTTTAATCATGGTTTGTGGACTAGGTTATAAACTCAGGACTAAGTACTCCACACAATATACAGTGAAATGTATGGAAGTTTTCACAGAGATCAAGAAAAGAATGAGTTTTTCATATTGTAACTAAATGTTTAGTTTAGTTATTTATTATTTGTTCAGCGCTCAGTGGGAATACAGGGTATCTGCTCTTTTTGGGGAACTGCTATTTTAGCCCTTCGTTTTTTCTCCTTCTCCATCCTCCTTTCCCTGTCTCTCTCCCCGTTTCCTGTTATGGTGAGTTTCCTCTGTTGTTTTCTCTGCATTTCCTTCCCCATAGTAACTCCTAACCCAGTGTGCTTCACTCCTGCCCACTACCCCCATTCCATCTGCTAAAATGATCAACAAGAAAATATTAATGTTGACACTCAATTGTCATCATTAGAGATGATACGCCACTAAGATTAATAGCAAATGGGGAGTTTGCTCCATTTCATTGTTTTAGGCTGATTGCCGACTCGGGCAAATATTACTGTATCAGTTATAGCTGGTTCCCATTTGGAAGGTTCTCTCTGCAGACATGAGGGTTTGGACGAGTCTCTTCACCATAGGCAGGCCTCCTCAAGGCAAAGCCTTTCATAGCAGCCTTTTCTCATTTGTCACCCCATGCTGACAGCCACACTGGCACTTAGCTTGTCTGCCTCATCCTGTGGCTCAGCCCTCTGGCCAGGTCACTTTTAGTCCCACCCCTTCTGGGATAAATTGAGTCCAACAACACAGCAATATTCTGGCAGCACCACACTAGAGCTTCAGCCCAACTTCAGGCTTTGTAGACTTTCAAGTCCTTGGTTCCAGGGTCCTTGCACCACCACCCAAGGTGGGTGGGTAGGGGAACTCAGACCCACCCCCTACTCGGGGCTTCAGTCCAGGGACCCAGTATGAATGGAGAAGGTCTGTTTGGTCAGCTCCTCTGATGTATCCCTTGGCTGCTTCCTACAATGGCCTGCAACTAGGCTTTTCCTCCAGTTTCTTACCAGGCTGACTCTTCCATAGATCCCCAACAAAAGGAACCACACAAGTTATGGAGAACAAAAGGTCCCACATCGAATCTATCTACCCCAAGGGGGCTCTGACATTTAGGAGTCTCTGGTTAGAGTCTGGCCCCAGAGGCCTTCCTTCACAGGGCTAGCTCAAGAGGTCCACTCCCTCTCCCAATCAGCCTCTACTGAGATGGGCTTTTCCTCTTTTAACTCCTCCTTCCAGGTTTGACACTTCACCCAGGTTTAATGAGGTGGGCCTCATTGGGCCCACAGACTCTCATTAATCCTTTCTTAGTCAGTGTGGGATCTGTATACCCCATCACAGATGTTGCATTATGTCCATTTTGTATGTTTTGTATAATTTCAGGAACCCATATTGGTTCCCAAAATGGAGTTTGTGCCCAGGCAACCCAGCTGATCACAGTTTTCTCACTCTTTATTTCTCCTCAGAAGTGGCAAACACCTTCTGGATAAAACTGTCTTTTTTATTGCCTTTTCCACATGGTTTCCCAGAAGGGGTTTTCTGCTCCTTCTATGGGGTTCCCTGGGCAAGGTTAGATAAGTCTGTCCCGAGCACTGCTCAGAGGCTGTCCATCTGAGCGACAGCAAGGGACTGTTGCGGGTTTGACTTGCATTTACCTACCCATCCTAGTGGTAAAGGGGACTAGGGTTTTCTTTTCACCGCTCTGCCTCCACCTGGACATGCATTTGCCATCACCTGCAAGGAGAAGAGAAGGACAGACAGCCACATCCCACTTACCATCATCCATCTTCAGTTACCTGTCCCCTGACATACCATCTACTCTTCTTCAGACCCAGAGGAACATCAAGGGATTCCCTGGAGCTCCTCTCCAATGGCTTTCAACTTGCCGGAGGATTGAGGTCCCAGGCAACAATCGAAGCTTAATCTACAGAAGAAGGTTTCTATTGAGGGGTTTACTTACCTGTTTATAAGGTTTATTTTGGGGAATCACTGTATTGCATCATTTTACTGTTTATTACCTCCTTTTCTTTGCCCTATTCATTGTACACCAATTCTTCAATACACTTTATTTGTTTTTCACTTTATCCCAACTGACTCCTTGTTATTCGAGGTGGGAGGGACCCTTTGTGGGAAAATCAAACTTACCAGTTGACAAATGCTGGATAGGAAGAGTCGAATCTAAGGAAACAGAAAGCATAGGCCCACATATATTTCTTTGTCTTTCTGTCCTTTCCTTTAACAGTGGCGACCGCAGCAGGACCTCTCTTTAGGTTCTCTTTCCCTGAGAGGTCCTGTGTTTTGTTTTAATTTGCAATATAGTGATTGATTAGCCTGTTGGCTAAGGGTGGATATTGGTAAGGTCGGTCTGGCCTTGGTTGTGTCAGGTTTCTGCTCCAGAAAAGGGCTCTGTGGCCTGGACACAGTGTCCTTAACATAGTTCCGGGTAGAGAACTGACAGTGGGTCAGAATAGCTGCTTTTCTCAGATTCAACTCAAAAGGCCTTTTAAAATCCTGCAGTAGCTATTGGGGCGACCGGACCCGGAGTCCGACCATAATTGGCTCAGAAAGCCATTTCTGCAGTACCTGAAACAGAGCGGTTAGTGACCAGCTGCTTGGTGGTCATGGGAGAGATACCTCCAGCCTTGTTTAAGGTTAGCTTCGGTATCTCTCCTTCGTTTCTTTTATGTTGGGGAATGTTTTCATTGGAAGTGTGAGTCAGGAGGTTATTACAACTGGGAGTGGATTGAGGAGGCTGGGCGCAGCTTGCCGGTTCCTGGTGGCAGCCTGCTGCGGCCAGTCTATTTTCGTTGTAACCATAAGTGCCTGCTCTGAAACTCCAATACACCCTTCCATAGCCATGGAGGGGCCATTTCATTTTTTGTTAGTGGGCTCCTGGAACAACATAGTAGTGATCCCATTGGCAGGACACAAAAGAGACCTTAGTTTATTATGTTCAGCTTCCCATCCCTTGAGGCTGAAGACTCTGCCCGTCGTTGCACACCTAAGGACCTTACCAATCCTCTAGAAAACTATCTGTGGACCAGGTATAACCCTGAGGTTATGCAGAAGTCTTCCAAAATGTACATCAACTCATCTAGATATTTACCTAACTTTACAACAGGCTACATAAAAAGCACTAGTGAAATCAGTACAAACTAAAATCTCATACAATGACTTGCTTATACTGCTCTATATACTATACATTGAAATGTAAGTACAATATTTATATTCCAATTGATTTATTTTATAATTATATGGTAAAAATGAGAACATAAGCAATTTTTCTGTAATAGTGTGCTGTGGCACTCTTGTATTTTAATGTCTGATTTTGTAAGCAGGTAGTTTTTAAGTGAGGTGAAACTTGGGGGTACGCAAGACAAATCGGACTCCTAAAAGAGGTGCAGTAGTTTGGAAAGGTTGAGAGTTACTGCTCTAGAATAGCCTATAGCTTAGTGGTTAAGGCCTTCACCTGTGCTCTGGGAGAGCTGTGTTCAGGTTTCTGCTCTTCCTGTTTTGGAGCAACAACTTGAACTGAGGTCTCCCATATCCCGTGTGAGTGTCCTAACCACAGTGGCTATTGGCCATTCTGGGGTGGGTCTCTTGGTTTTTTTGTGAAAAATTTGAAAATGTCTCAGTTGCATCCTGATATGGAATAGAAACGGGTTTGAAATCTCAAACTTTCCCACGATGGGAAAACTCTTTGCTGCCAGCTCTACTTCACACATGGCTGGACCCAGTTATGATGCTGTTATGTTTAAAATCAGAATACTTGAGTGTCACAACTAGAAAAGGTACCTTATCCCAAGCCCCCCAGCAGCAGAGTACAGACTGACTGAACATTAACTAGGTGAAAGGGAAATGCCACCGTCCTAAATCCTTTCTATAGCCAGAACGACAACACCCATAGCGCAAGCGCGCACGCATGCTCACACAAAACACAATAAACATAGGCACGGGAAGGTTTTAGATGGGATGTTGAGACTTGTTGGTGAACAGAGATTCACAGGAACTCATGTCAGGAAGGCTTTGCCCAAAGTATGGTTTGTCCAGGATAGAATGCACCAAGTAGAATATATAGCCAACCTGATCTGTACACGTATGCATGCAAGTTCCAAGCTGCTATTCCATGGATTAAATGGTTAAAGAGTCTTTTATCCAAAGTCTTTTTTTATGATTCTTGGCAAAGGAACACAGTAATCATAGTTAATGCAGGTTTTGAAAGAAAGGGAGTGAATCAAAACTTTGTTATTATGTGAAGCAAGCACAGGGCAAAGTATTTGGATGTTCTGCCAGTTTTCTAAAGATTCTCCTTAAATTTAGTTTTACAATAATAATACCATTCAGAGCAGGGGCTGTTTACATTACTTTTATTAGGATTTTACAACAAATGTATACAAGTCAAAAAGGCTGCTCATTGAATTAAAACTGGCATTGTAATTTCAGTGCATCAGGACTTTGTTTTTTAACAGTAATATCACTTCACAGCAACATGCAGCTTGGGTCAAGACACACAAACGCTTTTCAAAGCACTATACAAACACTATTTCTCATAACACGTTGCAACATAGGCCAATTGTAGTACTATTCCTTTATGCAGCTAGGGAAACTAAGACAAAAAGAGAGAAAAAGGCCGGAGTCAATATTGCCTGAGTGACCTAGAAGATGAACATCGGACTTAGAACTAGAAATTCCGAAATGACCTAGTGGATAGGTCAGTGGACGGGGGAATCTGGATTCTATTCCTGTCTCTGCCACTGCCGGCTGGCTGATCTTGGGCAAGTCACTTCTCCTGTCGGTGCCTTAGTTTCCCATCTGTAAAAGAGGGATAATAATGTGTACTTCTTCATAAAGCTCTTTGAGATTTACTGTGGAATGTGTTATGTAAGATGTAGGTATTATTATTTTCTTATCTTGAATTCATTACATCCTTGGTTAAGACAGTAAGGTCTGATTCACTATTCCCCTGCACCTAATGTAGTGACTTATACCAAGGCAAAATAGGTGTAAAATGCTACCATTCTGGCTTAGTAGTGTTTACATGTCCACTTTACACATTGCTCTGAATGACTATACAAGGTGCTGAGTCATAGTGAATCAGGTCCTATGTAATTTGCTAAATGACACAGTGAATTAGTGGTAAAGCCCAGATTACAAAATTGCAGTCCTTGTCCCATGGCCTGTGCTTGATCCTGTAAACCACATGGCTTCTCCGTGAAGCCCAGTTGTTGGGAAACTGACTTTCCTGCATAGAAGATCTTCAGTTCATCTCAAATGTGAATTTGGACATCTAGAAATTGGCGATGAAGCTCTTTGTCCTCTCTCTCTCTCTCTCTCTGTGTCTTGTCTCTTTCTCTGTCTGGGTACTAGCTATCCAGCATCAGCTTCCCTGAAAAGTGAGCAGCTAATTCTGTGGCATTGCTGTGCTTTCTGGAGCTGGTCTGAAGTCAGCTGAACAAACAAATGGTTATTTAGAGAATGCTGTCAATTTCTTGTAATCTGAGGGCTGTTTAGAAAAGCTGTTGGGAAGACCCACCCATCCCAGAAACAGTACAACATGCTGAAAGGGGATTGCCTAGGTCATGTATATGTTTTCTGATCAGGATGAAGAGAGAGGTTTGTAGCGTAGAAAAACTCATTAGGCCTAATTCTCCTCTGTTTTATGCCAGTCTATCTCCATTGACTTATTGGAATTTTTCCTGATTTACTCTTGATCATAAGACCTTGAGCAGTAAAACTTCCGTATAGTATCTATAGCAGCCTGTAGCCAGCTGTATTTCAATGAGACATTTTGCAAACTCGCATAAAATATCTGCCTAATTATTACCACTATGCACTATGGTGTTGGTGTACTTGATACTGTTCCTTGGAGTAGGAGCATACATCTTCAGCAGATATTGCCTAACCACACTATTTTTAACAGCAGATTGCATCCCTGGATTGTTGTGGTTCATATCTTAGATATAAGGAGGCAGTGTAGTCTAGTGGCTAGATCACAGGATTAGGACTCTGGATTCTATTCCTGCTACTGGCCTGCTAGGAGTTAGTGGGCAAATCATTTTACCACTCTGTGCCTCAGTTTCCCCATCTGCAAAATGGGGACAATACTGACATTCTTTGTAAAGCGCTTTGAAGTCTATGGATGAGAAGATCTAGATATTATTATTAACTACCAGCAGGATGCCACCTCCTCCCTTAGTCATGCCTACCTCCACCCTTTCCCCTCCTTCACACCTGCACAATCAAGGGCAGGTTTAAGGCCATAGTGGGAGACTTTCAAAGGCACACATGGTAGTTAGGCTCCTACCTCCCACTCACTTTCCATGGGAGCTGGCTATCTAACTGCCATTTATGCCTTTGAAAATGTTCCCCATACTGTTTATAAGGGGGCTGAGGAAAAAAAGATTTGGGTTTTGAGACACACTAAACTGCAGAGGGCACAGTGTGTCCAAGAGAAATTACAGCATGTGGCTTTGAGAGCAATGCTCAAGGAAGATTATAAAAAACAATAAGGAAGACATTAAATTAGAGCTGATTGGCTGGAAGAAATGTAATGACAGAGGAATTGGAAAACATTAAACAAGATAAAACAAAGCCCATAAAAATAGTCCAAAAAGATAAATAAGTAAAAACAGCTAAAAATATCTTACCTTAATTTCAGGGGCACTAAAATAATATTTGGAATCCTGTCAGCTCATGTTCCAGGAAACAGTTATCAGTCTGGACTAAAAAAAGGAGAAGACAGGAGAAGGATTAAGGAGACCTAAAAATAGCTGACAGCATAGAACACACTGAATGATAAATAGGAGATAGGCATAGGAATAGTAGTAATATAGGATTGGGTAAGGGAATGGAATTTATTTCTGCCTGTAAAATTGGGGTTTCAGAGTTTCTCTGTACCAGACCCACCTTCTTGCTCAATAATGTCAAGGATTGTTCTTCCTAGATCATTCTTTTTCTCCAATGCTGGGTTTATGGTTTTCTAGGGTTTTTCTACACAGTGTGTGGCTACTTGAAAAATTCTGAATTGAGTGGGTATTTCACTGATTAATTACATCTCTGACCTCAGGCTCCTCTGCCTTGCATCTTGTATAGTTGTCATGTGCATGGCAAGTGCCCAGTGGCTATAAAATGCTACCAAGCCAGAATAGTAACATTTTACACGCACTTTGCACAGGTGTTAATGATTACACAGGTTCCAGGCACTGGAGAACCAGGCCCATAGACTAATCTGAAAAAGTCCCCATCGCTGGTGCAAAGATGGGCCCAAAGAAACCGTCTGGTATCAGGAACAAAACAGAAAGTGTATGAAGAAACTACATTAGCCATGAGAAATGTGACCATCTCAGATATGAACTAGAGAAAAAGGAGACATACTTTAAATTACCATATGTTGTAGGCAGGAATGCAGTTTATATCATGAATTTTAATATTGTGTACGTTATTGGTTCTGATGCATCTTTTGACTTGTGGCAAAGGAACACTGGCTTTTTCATAACAAATCAGACCAAACATGTTGATTCAGTGGCAAATAAAAAAATCCCAAAATGCATCTAGCTAACTCGGCAATACTGTATGGGGGGGGGGGGGAAGGGGGAGAATTCCTTTCTGAGCCCTGCAAGTGAGCAGTTTGCCCTGCAGCATGAGATTTGATTACTCTTATTTTAGCTTGCTGCCAAGTGTGACTGTTATTAAAGGTCATACAATTAATTCATCAATCCTTTTCTAAAATTCAGTTTTAAAGTATTTGACTCAGTGGCATCCAGTGTAGTCTACAGACTGACTACACATCATATAGAGAATTACAGTCCACTTCAGTTCAGCACTTACAACAGGGTTGGGCAAACCTTTTGGCCCAAGGGCCACATTGGGGTTGCAAACTGTATGGAGGGCCAGGTAGGAAAGGCTGTGCCTCCCCAAACAGCCTGGCCCCCGCCCCCTATCTGCTCCCTCCCACTTCCCGCCCCCTGACTGTCCCCCTCAGAACCTCCGACTCATCCAACCCCCCCACGCGCCTTGTCCCCTAACCACTCCCTCCCAGGATCCCCCACCCCTAACTGCCCCCCGGGACCCCATCCCCTATCCAACCCCCCTGCTCCCAGTCCCCTGACTGCCCCAACCCCTATCCACACCCCCACCCCCTGACAAGCCCCCCCCAGGACTCCCATGCTTATCCAACCCCCCTGTTCCCCGTCCCCGACCACCACCCCCAGAACCTCCACCCCATCCAACTGCTCCTGTTCCCTGATTGCCCCCCGGGATTCCTCGCCCCTTATCCAACCCCCTGGCCCCAGCCCCCTTACCATGCCACTCAGAGCAGCATGTCTGGCAGCCATGCCGCCCAGCCAGAGCTAGACACGCTGCCGCTGTGCTCGGCAGGAGCACGCCGCTCTGCCACCCAGAACACTGCCCACGCGGCAACATGGCTGTGGGGGAGGGGGACAGCTGGGGAGGGGCCAGGGGCAAGCCTCCCTGGCCAGGAGCTCAAGGGCTGGGCAGGACAGTCCCGCAGGACGGATGTGGTCTGCAGGCCGTAGTTTGCCCACCTCTGACTTACAAGGATCCGTCAGTTACAATGACCAATTTCTGCAAACCCTAAGCAGCCACATATTGTCCATGCATAGTATAGATGGGCTGGCTTCTTGGCTGCCGGTGACAGGGATCAGACTGCACCATGGCAGTACATTGGAACAATGGCAGCACAGCTGTCTTCACTCAGCCTGTTCTGAGCTTCCACTGCACCAAAAGGTGATGATTTTTCAGACCACTGAAACAATGTAAAAAAAAAAGCCAGAAGGAATTGACAAAGCACTTCAGAATCCCTCAGACTCCTGTCATCTTGGAATTGCAAGGACTGACTGTAGTACCATATTGTGTTATGATGGGGGGGAGGTCTGTAAATATTGGAGACTGGTGCTCATTTCATAACTTGCATATTTTGGCTTTTCATTCTGTAGAAGAAAGAAGCAACAAAGTTACTGGAGTTGTTGTTTTTTCCATGGGGGAGGAGATTGGTAATTTATGGTTTATTTTCCATATTGTGCTTTTGTTATATGCTTAATGTTTCTGCAATTTTGAAATTCTAATATTATCTATTGGCCAAGGTTTTTTGAACAGGCCAAGGAGCACTCGGTGCAAGTCTGGAGAGGGGCAGGAGTGTGGTAAGGTGATTATAAGTCACCTCGTGCCTCCCAAATCCTGAGGACAGTGGGCACTCATCCTGTCCCTGTCCTAAATTAAAGTAGTCTAATGGCTCCTTTAATCTACACCAGTAGTTAATGACCTTTAAGAGCAGTTCTAGCAGCCAGGGATCAACCAGATGTAGGGGATGTCCTGGTGACACTCCTTCTCCTGGCTATGCCCCTTGAACTACTGGCCAGGAGTGAGGTGGCTTCAGAGTGCTGCAGAGGCTCTATGACACTCAAGGATTCCCCTGTGCAGGGGTATCTTCCAGTGGTTGTTTCCACCAGCTACAGGGTTGTTTTCTGCCACCAGGGCAGTGTAAAACATACAGCTCACCAGATAGTCAGGGCTTCATATAGCACACTAAAGTGTGGTGGTTGCTTACAGACAAATAAGAAGACACAATTTCTGCCCTGATTTCTACAGGTTTTGCAAGCAGACTACACCAGCAGTGCAGTGCAAAACATCTTGTAACTCTAGGATCTGGTCCGGAATGCTGAAACATACAACACAGCAAAAGTCTTCACATACCTTATATTGTTTTAGGCTGAGCTTTGCCATGGAGTCTAGGAATTAGGCACCTAACTCCCATTGAATTTCAGTGAGATTTGTATGCCTAACTCTTTGTCCCTTTTGAAAATCCCAGTCTTAAACTGTCACTACATCGTAATAAGTTAGATGCCACGGGATCCCTTTAATACAACAGCTGTAGATTTAGCTGCATTCACCATTGTTCGTAAACCTGAATTCAGAGAATCATGGAATCATAGAAGATTAGGGTTGGAAGAGACCCCAAAGCAGGACCAACCCCAACTAAATCATCCCAGCCAGAGCTTTGTCAAGCCAGGCCTTAAAAACCTCTAAGGAAGGAGATTCCACCACCTCCCTAGGTAACCCATTCCAGTGCTTCACCACCCTCCTAGTGAAATAGTGTTTCCTAATATCCAACCTAGACCTCCTGCACTGCAACTTGAGACCATTGCTCCTTGTTCTGTCATCTGCCACCACTGAGAACAGCCTAGCTCCATCCTCTTTGGAACCCCCCTTCAGGTAGCTGAAGGCTGCTATCAAATCCCCCCTCACTTTTCATTGCTGCAGACTAAATAACCTCAGTTCCCTCAGCCTCTCCTCATAAGTCATGTGCCCCAGCCCCCTAATCATTTTCATTGCCCTCCGCTGGACTCTCTCCAATTTGTCCACATCCTTTCTGTAGTGGGGGGCCCAAAACTGGACACAGTACTCCAGATGTGGCCTCACCAGTGCCAAAGAGAGAGGAATAATCACTTCCCTCGATCTGTTGGCAATGCCCCTACCAATATGCTGTTAGCCTTCTTGGCAACAACGGCATACTGTTGACTCATATCCAGCTACTCGTCCAGGTCCTTTTCTGCAGAACTGCCACTTAGCCAGTCAGTCCCCGGCCTATAGCAATGCTGGGATTCTTCCGTCCTCAGTGCAGGACTCTGTACATATCCTTGTTGAACCTCATCAGATTTCTTTTGGCCCAATCCTCAAATTTGTCTAGGTCACTCTGGATCCTATCCCTACCCTAATTAATGACCATCAAAGCAAAACATTATCTCATACAGTCTAGTTAAAATATCCAAAGAAGTCAGGAGTGACAACTGAATGATGGGAACAATTAGGGAGAGGATAAGGGCATTCTATTTATTCAGTTTTTTTAGAATCAAGAACATAGTCAACACTGGGAAAAATAGAAAGTTGATATCATTAGCAAGAGTGAAGAATAGAGAACTAGGAGGCCATGAGATAACTGGAGTATTTTAATACAAATGTCCTAAATAGTTTTACTAGATAAAAATCCCCAGGAGGGTGCTCTCTAAATCAACAGCATACCTGGGCATCTTAGCTCCCTCCTACACATTAGTTGGACAGAAGCTCTAGTTCATTTAAGGATACTCATAACAACAAATCTCTGCAGGCTACAACAAATTTCATATTACAGTGGGTTGTTTTTTTTTTGTTTGTTTTTTTAAAAAAAAGAGGCTGGGAAAGAAAAATGTAGGTAACTGAAATTATAAAAATCTTCTTATGTACAAATATGGTCCTGGAACAAATTATCATAATACAAAATGGATTTAGCTGGCCCAGAAATTCATGGGTCATTCATTTATGCAACTGGCTAGGAAGGAAGGCTCCTTCTGATTAAAAAACAATTAACATTGAGGCCTTTATTTCTAATCAGAATGCGGATCTGTGTGGAAGAAATAACAGCTTTGCTTTTCTTCTTGTTTTTTAATGTGTTATGAATTTGATATTCCTGAAGAAGATGACTTAGTAATATTCTCACCTCTGCACCAGCCCCTTTATTGCCCAGATCTGGCTGGGGGAGAGTTCCCCCAGCACAGGCATGGTGGCAGATAGCTGTAAGTCTGCTTCCAAGGACCCCTTTGCTAGTCTTAGTGTAGGGGAAGGTACCTGGGGTGGGGTGGAGCCACAGCACATCATACTGGGCAGTGCTGTCACCCATAGGAGGACATTTCAGGGGGACTGCTGGAATTCAGAGAGGCCCCTAGGACTATCTAAATTATTCTGGAGGCCACCCCAGTCTCCAGAGCAGCCCAGGATTTCTGTGCTACGCCTCTTAAAGGCATAGCACAGAGTCTCACCCTTGGCAGGCTAGTTTCCCCTCTTCCTCAGTGCTGCCAGTTAACTTGAGTCCCAACACTTTACCATGCTAGCTCTGAGTTCACACAGTTCTATTGCTGCAGCTCAGCCCCAGCATTCAACACATCTGATATTCCCATCCTGGGCCTTTGGGTACAGGCTTCCAGTCATACTAAATTCTGCCCAAAGCTATGCTCCCTGCACTGCTTTAGTGCTAGAGATACCAGGCCACATCATGCCCCATATAAAGGCCAGGGGCATAGGTGCCGACTCCATGGGTGCTCCGGGGCTGAGGGAAAATTGGTGGGTGCTCTGGACCCACCAGCAGCGCCCTGCCCCCCCACACGCCTCAGCTTGCCTCTGCTCTGCCTCCGCCTCCTCCCCTGAGCGCACCACCGCGTCCTGCTTCTCCCCCCTCCCTCTCAGCACTTGCGCCGCGAAACAGCTGTTTCACATGGCAAGCCTGGGAGGGAGGAGGGGGAATGTGGCGTGCTTGGGGAATGAGGAGGGGCTGGGGCAGGGTTTTGGGGAGGGGTCCAATGGGGCACGGAGGGGTGGAATTAGCGTGGGGACTTTGGGGCAGGGGTGGGGTCGGAGTGGGGCCAGGGGCGCGAGCACCCACTGGTGCAGAAAAAAGTTGGCGCCTGCGGCTAGGGGGCAGGATGGGAAAAGTATAAGTAGGTTCAAAAAAGAATTAGATAAGTTCATGGAGGATAGGTCCATCAATGGCTATTAGCCAAGATAGTCAAGGACACAACCCCATGCTATGGGTGTCCCTAAACCTCTGACTGCCAGAAAATGGGACTGGATGACAGGGGATGCAACACCCAATAATTACCCTGTTTTGTTCATTCCCTCTGAAGCATCTGGTGCTGACCATTGTCAGAAGACCAGATACTGGGCTAGATGGACCATTGGTCTGACCCAGTATGGCTATTCTGATGTTCTTAAGGTGCTCAGAGAAATCTTTTTAATGTAAGAAAAATTTGCTACCGACTATGTCACTGAGCAAGTGACTCAGCTCAGCAGCTGCTGAAACAAGGTGAAGTTTTTGGTAGTTTGTAAAGCAGGATCTATTGGTATTTGTGTGAATTATTTTGTTAGAACAAGTGTTAACTAACATGATGTTAAATACAGCTTTGCACTCAGTGTCTAACATGTCAGCTGTGTGTGGTTAATTCTGGAGTGGACCCTAGAATTAACCATGACCAGAAGACATGATGCATAATGTTATACCTGACTGTCTTTGTCTATAGCAAGTGTTTAACTAGGTTATGTCTACACTTGAGCTGGAGGTATAATTTCCAGTCTGGTAGACATATGTGCACTAGCTTTAAACGAGGTAGCATGCTAAAAATAGAAGTGTAGCTATGGTAATTCAGATGGCTACTGATTCGGGCAGCTGGCCACCACCCATACTACCCTGGCTACATTTTAGCATGCTAAATTGAGCAGAACTAGCACATATATGTCAACATGAGCAGGGAATCATGCTTCCCAGCTCAAATGTAGTTATACCTTTAGTGCTAGTTAGCACATGTTCTCAAACAGTATCCTTTCCCAATGTAGACAAGGTCTTGGTGTGTGCTAAAAGATAACAGTTAAATACTGAATGCTAATGTAGCACAGCTGGTTGTGCAGAAGTAATAATGGGCACCCTGCAATGTAGTATAGGCCAACATACAGGTATAATGAATACATGCAAGAGTATTGGCTGGTAAATACAAAAATGTGATTATTTTGGTCATTCTGCTCAGTGTATGTTAAAAAACCTCTCTGCATGTTTCCTTTAGGAAAATAAACATGACTAATGGCACCAATTCCTCTATGCCAGGGGTGTGCAAACTACAGCCTGGGGGCTGCATCCATCCCTCCAGATGTTTCAATCCAGCCCCCAAGCTCCCGCTGGGAAGCAGGGTCCAGGGCTTGACCCGTTCCAGCCAGGGAGTGGGGTTGGGATCTTGCCCCGCTCCATGCGGCTCCCAGAAGCAGCAGCATGTCCCCCCTCCAGCGCCTACACATAGGGGCAGCCAGGGAGCTCTGTCCCTTTTCCCCACCCCAAGCACTGCCCCCGCAGGTCCCATTGGCCAAGAACCGAGGCCAATGGGAGCTGTGGGGGTAGCACCTGTGGATGGGGAAGCGTGCAGAGCCGCCTGGCCGTGCCCCTGCATAGGAGCTGGAAGGGGGACATGCCGCTGCTTCTGGGAGCTGCTTGAGGTAAGTGCCACCCACAGCCTGCACCTCTGACCCCCTTCCATGCCCTAACCCCCTGGCCCAGCCCTGATCCCCCTCTCACCCTGCAAACCCCTCGGTCCCAGCCCAAAGCAACCTCCTGCACCCCCAACCCCTCATCCCCAGCCCCACCCCAGAGTCCTCCCCCCATACACCCCGAACTGCTCATTTCTGGCCCCACCCAAGAGCCTGCACCCCCAGCAGAGCCCCCTTGCATCCCAACCTCCAATTTTGTGAGCTTTCATGGCCTGCTATACAATTTCCAAACCCAGGTGTGGCCCTCAGGTCAAAACGTTTGCCCACCCCTGCTGTATGCAGTGATTTTGAACATTACATGCAATACTTAAATCCGGAGTCATTGTTAAGTGAACAAACATTTCCTGGCCCTTTCCAAGCAGGAACAACAATTTTGAAATATCAGCATGAACAGGAGCCTGGTTTTTGGCAGTGCAACAGCCAGTGATTAAAATAATACCTATGCACACCTGTGCCCCCTCAGCCAAATGTCCTTGCAAGGCACATAAGACTAAAGTTTTCACAAACGTGTGTTCTTCACAGTGACTGATGCTGCAGCTTCCTGCAAATCCTGCCTCTCTCAGTCAGCTGCTACAGATTGTTCATAGCACCAAGCTGTGGTGTTTAAAAAAGAACCACTAAAACCAGATAAATGTTCTGAGAAACAAAGGGGTCTTTTTTTCAGAAAAAGTCAAACATATAAATCTATCCAGACAAATCTACATTAAATGATGTTGAAAATTTGGGATGATTGACTATTTACAGTTATTTTCCTGGGGAGTGGGATAGGATGTGCATACTCCAGGGTGGCTTAGCAAAGGTTAAGGAGCTGCTGAGGGCTCATTAATCCCACCCTGGTACACCTGTACTTGTGGTCAGACTTGGAAGGGCAGTTAAAAAGAGAAGGCTCCCCGAGGGAAGGTAGGCCTGCTGTGGGACTGTTGTGTTTGTTTTTCTACCCAGGAGTTTTGTGCATGTTTTTACCTGGGCCGGGTATCTGGTCTGAACGAGACTGCTGCTGGTAATGCCCACTCAGGCAGGATAAAACTCTTTTTGCACTCTCCCAGAGTGCATGCTGCGATTCCTCCTGAGCCTAGATGTGCCTCAGCCATAGAAAGCTAGTAGCCATTTTTAAAAGGGCTTTCAGCAGACCCTGCCTTTTCAGAACTGATCATATGCCACATCCCTCACCCAATCTGGTGCTAGTATTTATGTAACGAGACTGAGGCTTCAGAGAAGCAGGATCGTGTGTTCTGTGTGCTCTGATCTAGTGGTTCTCAAACTGTGAACCGGGACATCATTCTAATAGGGTTGTCAGGGCTGGTGTTAGACTTGCTGGAACCTGGGGCTGAAGCCAAAGCCCAAAGGCTTCAGACCTAGGTGAAAGGCTCAGGCTTTGGCCTTGCCTGCCTGGGGCAACGTGGCTCAGGCCAGCTCCTTCTTAGTGATGAAGGCCTGAATGCACAAAAGGAGTTAAGCACTGTGACAATCAGCATCACAACATCTAACTTTTAGGTGCCTATAAAATCACTGCCATTCACAAAGCCTAAGTTAGGCACCTAGGCTCCCTATACAAATGAGTGCTCCCTATACAGATGAGTGCTCTGATCACTGTGCTATAGAGTCACTCATGCCTCACTCTCTCTGTCATTTGAGCCAGAGAGAGCAAGAGTGCCCTCTGAGCACACCTACCAGATCAGGCCCCCCATATGACTTATGTGGCTGAATGTCTGTCTTCCCCTGGTTTATGAATTATTCAGGGGCTTAGGCAGGAGGTTGGTGCCCAGATGCCTACAGGGAGGCAGCAGTGTGTGTGCTCTGAAGCAGAAACATAGGTCTCTGGAGAGCTTGTACTGCAAAACTTAGGTGGTGACAGAGTTTAGGCTCATTCAAGGTTCAGCAGGAGTCCTGTCTGTCGCAGTGGTCCCAAAACTGGGACTTGAGTATCTAACTCTTTCTGTGCATTCTGGCCAAAGTGCTTTGTGTTTGGTGCCCGTTTGGTGCTTTCTGTTTCTTCACCAATGTCTGTCACTTTATTCGCTGCCGAGTTCACTGCTTGTGCCTCATCACAAGCTTGGGATTTGCAAATGCTGCTCTTGGTGGATGGTGGCTCTGGTTCATCTTCCGTTTTTCACATTCTGTTGTTTATTGTCCTTTATGTACAGTGTGGTCAGTTAATGTTTTATTTGGATTGGACATTAATTCTACAATGTATCTGTGTGCCAGCCAGTGTCTCCAGAAGGTAATTCTTATTCTCTTCATGGGAGATGTTTCAGTTGTATTCCTTCTCAACACTTAAAAGGTTCCATGTTCGGTTGTACCCACTGGGAAGCACTTCAGCCTCTATGATTGCATTTGATTATCATTGTACCATGTTTCCTCATCCTCCTTGTACCATGTCCTCCTTATCCTCACTGGGTAACAAGTCCTGGAAGTGGCTTACTCTGTTGCATTGATGCAGTTAGGACAGGTGCAACATTAATCACATCATTAGTTCCCTTTGGGCTGGATGAACATAAGAGTGATCATATTGCATCAGACCAAAGGTCCATCTAGCCCAGTATCCTGTCTTCTGACAGTGGCCAATGCCAGGTGCCCCAGAGGGAATGAACAGAACAGGTCATCATCAAGTGATCCATCCCCCTGTCGCCCATTCCCAGTTCCAGATAGCCCCATGCCAGCCATTGCAGAGTGCTATCATATCACTGGTCGTGCCGCTGGTTAGCAAACTTTGAATACCCGGATGAGTACTTCTGTAGCAGCTGCCACTCGTGCTTACTGCCTCTCACTTGGTTTTTATTTAATAGTGACACACAGACTGACACTTATTTCAAGGCTGCCTTGCAGATATCCACTACATCTTGCCTGACAGAACATAGGTGCTTGAACTAGGGGTGTTGGAGGTGGGAGGGGGGATTCCATCATATACATGGTTTACAGTTTGGTTCAATGGCTCTTAGTACCCCCACTATAAAAATTGTTCCAGCATCCCTGTGTCAGACTTGACCTTTGTTTGGGGGGTTGAGGTGACTTGCACTCACCTGATGTTGGTACTTGTCCCCAGGCAGTGGAGCATTTAACAGAAGCAGAGCCACTTTGACCTAAGGTGACAGTCAATAATTATCCCAGTGATATTTATATTGGCCTGCCTCATACATTAGCTCAAGCAAAATGTGAGATAAAGATGATTTTGAGAGGTTTTCAACAGAGTTGTATGGTAGTTAAACAAAAGGCCCTTTCAACAAACATTTTGATTCCCATAATTCGGGCTTAGGAAAATTAACATTAGTCATCCAGTACACTAGTAAGTATTCTTTCATTTAAATTCTTACAGAGTTATTGCATACTACATAGGGCAGAAAAAATGCAGAGCAAGGTTAAATCCAACACACATGTTGATTTGAGGTTACCTATGCTTCCTAACTGTCATATATTACTTTGACAACAGGACTAGCTGAAATGCAGCTATATGCAAGGATGTGCATGTCTGTAAAAAAGTAGATACATCACAAATGGTGTGAGTTTTTCATTGTTATAGAGCTATAGGAAATGCCATTCATTTAGAAATATGGTTGTTTTAGGGAAAAAAAAGTTAGTCCAGAATATTTCCATTCTTATCATTCTGACTAAAGTTCTTCCTGCAGTACATGGCTCTCTGTTAGAAAATGGACAGTCAAAGGCAAATTTTCCATGTTGATATCTTCTTTTACTGCATGATGTTGAACAAATGAATGGGAAACTTTGAGTGGTCTGACTGGTGAATGCTGTTGCCATCCAAACAGTGAACTGTTAGGATGACTTTTCCTACATAATAAGAGAAATGCTGATTTAAAACATATGCTCTTGAAGATCCTTATAAAACAGCCAACTGTAAAACACATATCACCATATAAATGCATATTGGTCAGGAATATGAAAACCAGCGGAGTATTAGCAGAGTATACAATCAATTAATTACAACCTTGTACAGCTATTTAGCTGCTCACACTTGCAATTATAAATTCACAGTAAACTAATGTAATTGCATAAATGTATGAGCTTTCATGAAGCATGGAAAATTACTAGATCGATTGCACTAACACAGAGGTTCTCAAACTGGTCCGTGAGCTCCATTCGGGTGGATAGTTCCCTCTAAGTTGAGCGCCTGGGCAGCCACACATGAAAGAATGAAGGGCCACCCACCTAATTAGTGGAGCCACACAGGTCTGGCTCCACTACTTAGGTGCCTGGACCCTGGAGAAGATGCACATGTAAGGTGAGGTGGTGGCCTTGGGAGAAATATGGGGGTAGGTGGGAGGGGGCAGCGGGGTTAGAAGAGGGAGTGGGGCAAATTTGGGATGTGCAGGGCTGCGATGGCCAGAGAAAGAGGCGACTTTCCCCAACTCCAGGGTTGTGGCTGCCAGGGAGAGAGGGTCCTCCTTCCCAGCCTCAGCTCTGTGGCTGCTGTGGTGGGGGAGAGACCCCCCTCCTTCCCAGCCCCAGTTTGGGGGCTGCCGCAGCAAGGGAGAGAGGGCACATCCATCGCATTGGAAAGGTAAGACTACTAATCTTAAAATATGAGTTTTGTGCTTTTATTTGTAGAACAAAAAAAGTTCATTATCAAGGTTTTTTTTATATAGCGCTTTTATCCAAAGCGCTTTACAATAGTTAGCTAATGGTACAAACAACATTTGGAAAGATCATTAAGTGGTCCACCGAGACCCTCAGCAATTTTCAAGTGGTCCGTGGAAAAAATGGTTTGAGAACCACTCTACTAACATATTCATCCCTAATCTGTTTTTTTTTATAACTGTGGACATGTTTGCATTATAGAGGCTCAGGTATCTTTTCTCCCACTGCATATACTAGGAGTTGTGATGCTGGCTCCACAACCAGTTGTATTACGTGCAGTTCAGTGACTTACCAATTTGTTCCAAATAAGGGGGTTTTGTTTCTGTCTGTCCCGTCTCTATGGTGAAAGCCCATTGAGTTTATGCTGACTTCCATTTTTTTTTCCAACCTATTTTTCATTCATGATTAGAGAATTGACTAGCCCTTTGGTCAGGAGCTCACCACTAAACTACAGTCACTCTCAATGGCTCTGAAATCTGATTTCCTATTTTCCTTTTTGATGGCTGAACCTGCTGCTCCACAATTGCTAGATTATGAGTTGAGGCAAAAACACTGATTTTTCTCATGGCAGTTGTGCTCAAAACACCCTATCCTCTTATGCTAGTGTGAAGACACACTTGTCTGCATGTAGATGCAATCCCAGAGAACTCTTTTTGCTCTTTATAAGGGGGATTTATCAAGGCTATTTAATTGCAATCAACCAATCATTGTATTGTTTGAATATATACAGCTCCTTTCAAAATGAGATTAGTACATTATCATGTTAATTAGCTAATGAAATACCTTGATTTATTGAGTAGTACTATACAGTAACTCCTCACTTAACATTGTAGTTATGTTCCTGAAAAATGCGACTTTAAGCAAAACAATGTTAAGCGAATTCATTTTCCCCATAATAATTAATGTAAATGGGGTGGGGGTTCCAGGGAAATTTTTTTCACCAGAAAAATGACTATCTTATACACACACAACACAGAGTATATGTTTTAAACAAACAATTTAATACTGTACATAGCAATGAGGACTGTGAAGCTTGGGTGAGGTGGTGGAGTCAGAGGGTGGGATACTTCCCAGGGATGCCTTACTGCTAAATGATGAACTAGAACAGCTGAGCACTCAAGGGTTAACACATTGTTGTTGATGTAGCCTCACACTCTACAAGGCAGCACAAATGGAGGGAGGGGAGACAGCATGGCAGACAGAGACATACACCCTGTGTGTGAGAGAGCGAGCCAGCTGCGCATTGCCCCTTTAAGTATGCTGACTGCACTCTAAGTACATTGACTTTTTAAGTAGATCAGCAAGTGCAGCATGCTGCCAGCATGCTCCCTCTGTCCTGAGCCCTGTCATGTCATGTCATTGTCTCCCCCTGCTCTGTGAAGATGGGGTAAGCGGGGGGCAGGAGCAGGGGGGAGGGGGACATCCTGACATTAATCCCCTGCTTCCCCCACCTCCCCGCACAGCAAGCAGGAGGCTCCTGGGAGAAGCTCCAAGGCAGAGGGCAGGAGCAGCATGTGGCAGTTGAGGGAGGGACAGCTGAACTGCCAGCAATTGATAGCCTGCTGGGCAGCTGATGCACAGGAACTTAGGGGAGTGGGGAGCTGATGGGGGGCTGCCGGTCCACCCTGGTTCCAAGCCCCCACCAGCTAGCTCCAACGGGCTGCTCTTCCT
Organism: Mauremys mutica; assembly: GCF_020497125.1. Taxonomy (NCBI): domain Eukaryota; kingdom Metazoa; phylum Chordata; order Testudines; family Geoemydidae; genus Mauremys; species Mauremys mutica. Next base: position 180,647,755 of record NC_059073.1, read on the forward strand.
ACAACAGTGGACAAAGCAGGCGGCTGCCAAACAACATTATAAGGGAACATTGTACAACCTTAAATGAGCATGTTCCCTAATTGATCAGCAATGTAACAACGTTAACCAGGACAACTTTAAGTGAGGAGTTACTACAGTAACTTTGCAATAGCTGCTTTGAGTGTCCTGTATACATGTAATTGCCTATTAAGCATGCTTCCTGTAGGCATTGTAAAAAGTGCTTGCAAAATTAATAGCATGATGATCTAGTAATATACTGTTGAGAAACTGCTGCAGTGACCAACTTTTAATCTTGATTTTAGCTTTACCTGAGGAATGTTGTATTTGGTACAGTGTGCCTTGTCACTGGTTTCATTGCATCATTTTAACTCTTAGATTTAAGGCTTGAAGGGACCATTGTGATCATCTAGTTTAACCTCCTGCACCTCACAGGCCACAGAACCTCACCGTTTATTCTAGTTCAAACTATCAAGTGACCCGTGCCCCATGCTGTAGAGGAAGGTGGAAAAAAATTCAGGGTCTCTGCCAATCTGAGCTGGGGGAAATTCCTTTCCGACTCCAAATATGGTGATCAGTTAGACCCTGAGCACATGGGCGAGACCCGCTAGCCCAGGGGTGGGAAAACTTTTTGGCCCAAGGGCCACATTGTGGTTGCAAACTGTATGGAGGGCCGGGGAGGGAAGGCTGTGCCTCCTGAAACAGCCTGAGCTTGGCCCTCTATCTGCCCCATCCCACTTCCCACCCCCTGACTGCCCCAGGGCCGGCGCTTCCATTAGGCGACCCTAGGCAGTCGCCTAGGGCGCCAGGATTCGGGGGGCGGCATTTTGTGCGCTCCTCACGGGGCGCATGGGAGCTTCCGGTTCCGCTCCCGTCGCGCCGCCGAAGAAGGACCTTCTGCCGACGTGCCGCGGAAAACAGCGGCAGGCAATTGAGCAGCTCAATGACTGTCACTGTCGCCTGCGGCATTTCGGAGGAGGGTCCTTCTTCAGCGGCGTGATGGGAGTGGAACCGGAAGCTCCTGCGCGCCCCATGGGGAGCGCACAAAATGCCGCCCCCCAAATTCTGCCTAGGGCGCCAGAAACTCTGGCGCCGCTCCTGGACTGCCCCCCTGAGAACCTCCGACCCATCCAACCCCTCCTGCTCCTTGTCCCCTGACTGCCCCATCCCAGGACCCTCTGCCCCTAACCAACCCCTGCCCCAACTGCCCCTTGGGACCCCACCCCTTATCCAACCCCCGTATTCCCAGTCCCCTGACTGCCCCAACCCCTATCCACACCCCCGCTCCCTGACAGCCGCCCCCCCCAGGACCACATGCCTATCCAACCCTCCCGTTCCCTGTCTCCTGACCCGTATCCACACCCCTGCCCCCTGACAGGCCCCCCAGGACTCCCATGCTTATCCAATCCCCCCTGTTCCCCGTCCCCTGACCGTCCACCCCCCACTTCAGAACCTCCACCCCATCCAACCACTCCCTGTTCCCTGACTGCCCCCTGGGACTCCCCACCTCTTATCCAACCCCCTGGCCCTGGCCCCTTACCATGCCGCTCAGAGCAGCATGTCTGGCAGCTGTGCCGCCTGGCCGGAGCTAGACATGCTGCCGCTGTACTCGGCAGGAGCGCGTCGCTCCGCCGCCCAGAGTGATGCCCGTGCGGCGGCATGATTGCGGGGGAGGGGGAACAGCCAGGGAGGGGCTGGAGGCTAGCTTCCCTAGCCGGGAGCTCAAGGGCTGGGCAGGACAGTCCCGTGGGCTGGATGTCACCCACTGGCCGTAGTTTGCCCATCTCTGCACTAGCTTGACACCTGGAATTCACTGTAACTCAGAGCCCTCCCCATCTAGTGTCCCATCTCCAGCCATTGGAGATATTTGCTACTGGCAGTTGCTGATGGGCCACATGCCACTGTAGGTGACTTCATCAGACCATCCCCTCCATAAACTTGTCAAGCTCAGTCTTAAAGCCAGTTGGGTTTTTTGCCCCTACTGCTCCCCTAGGAAGGCTGTTCCAGAATGTCAGTCCTTTGATGGTTAGGAACTTTTGCCTAATTTCAAGCCTAAATTTGTTTATGGCCAGTTTTATCTGCATTTGTTCTTCTGCCAAGACTGGCCCTTAATCAAAATAATTCCTCTCCCTCTCCGGTGTTTATCCCTCTGATCTATTTATAGAGAGCAATTATATCTCTCCTTGAGGTGTTTGTGCCAGCTTGGTTTCTAGCCACTAGTACTATCCTAGTGACTCTTTGCTATTTACGTTTTGTGTTTTGCTTCTTTAAAAATGTGTGTAGAGGAAGCTAACCTCGACCACACCAACAACTTCCTGTGGCCATTCTGATCATACCTATGGGAAAGCAATGCAGGAGCCCTGGAGGAGCTGCATCCAGGGTTTGCTGCCTGAGAATAAGGGTTCCAAATGTTATATATAATTAAATCTCTTGCCAGAGAGGCATGCTATCCCAATTTACTTGTTCCAAGGAAGGTAAGGGGGGTTCTCATTGGAGTGGGGAATAGCAGGGTGGCAGCAGGTGTTGGATAGCTACTTACTGGCAACTGAGGGATGCTGGAGGTTCAGGGCCTTGCACCTTCCATAGTCACTGTTGTGTATTTGGTTGTCATGGTTTTGTTGCTATGGCAACTGAGTTAGATTTATTATGGGTTAGCTCAACCGGTTTCAACCGGCTGAGGAGCTCTCTGTATATATGTAAATAAAATGGAGGTTTTGGTTAGCTGCCTGCTCTCTGGCCTCAAGTGATTGCTTCCTACACCGGCTGCCCCAAGGATATAACAGTCACACCTGTGCAAAGTGGGTGTAAAATGTGTCTAGTGTGTTACATCTACTCTGCCCGGGTATAACTGACTAGGCAAGATAGTGGAGAACTGAACCAGGAGGCAGCAGCATTCACTGGCTTTATTTGGGACTGAACAAATGCCACAATTTATGGATTTATTCAGGTTGATACAGAATCCAAATATTTCACCCATTAATGGACTTCAGTGGGCTTTGGATCACGGCTTCAGTGACTCTTCACTGATTAGATCTTTTGACCTTGCATTACCTTTTCTACACCTTTAAGTACTTTAGAATTATTTCTTAAATATTTTATTTATGTGTCACCACCATTTATTAATTCCATCAAAGCTATTTTAAAACAATCCATCACATTACTAAAGCCTTGGAGATTATAATTCCAAAGTACAGTACCCACTATCAGAGTGACCTCCCCATTAGTTCGTGCACTGTACATGTCAAAGATTTCAAAAGGTTAGTTAAATGCCAACTGCAGTCTAAGAGGCTCTCTGGTTTTTAGCAACTTGACATGTCTGTTCCTGCTGAGGAGTACACTGGTTACGGTGTATCAGTGGCAGTATTGTGTCTTGTGATCTAAATTCTATTTGCAGTTTGTAAGTTTCTTTAAGAAAATGAAATGGGACTGTTCAAGGGATTGGTAGTTAAATGCATAGGCTGGATTACACTTAGAAATGCAAAGCCGAGGGTGCTGTTAACCCGGATAGGCCCTCACCAAAGGTTAGCCAAGGAGGAGGTCTTTGTTATCTGAGCCTAATTAATCTTTGCACTTGTGCAAAGCTTGTCACTGACAAGGAAGGGAGGTAGATTGTTTACCTGATCATGAGATGCCTGAGGGACAGTTAACAACCTCCTGCTCTAACTTGCAGCCAGATACCAAACGCCTCTATGATGCATCTTGTAGCAAGTGGAGAAATAGCCAGAGCACAGGACTGCCCTGACCAAACTCCTCCCATCCCCAAAATGCTATCTGTGAGAAAAGGGGGGGACTGCAGAGCCAGTGGACCTTACTCCATACCTGACAGAGAAGGCCTTCTGTGCCAGTGGCTTTCCCCATGGGGCCAATCCTGAATCAGGCTCTCTTCGAATAGAAAAGACCACAGCTGCATGCCCTGGTTGTCAGGTGAAAAGGGTTGGCCTGGTTTTGGCACACTAAGGCCTTGTCTACACTGGCAAGTTTCTGCACAATAAAGCAGCTTTCTGTGTTGTAACTCCTAAGGTGTGGTGTACACACTGCCAAGCCACTTAGTGCACAGACACTGCGCAGTTGCAGCACTGTAAAAAAACCACCCCGACGAGAGGCGTACAACTTTCTGTGCTGGGGGTACAGTGCCACAGTGCCAGTGTAGACATGCTGGTTGATTACAGTGCTGTGATTGGCCTCTGTGAGGTATCCCACAATGCCTGTTCTCACCTCTCTGATCATTGGTTTGAACTCTACTGCCCTGCCCTCAGGTGACCAACCGTCATCCTCACCCCATAAATTCCTTCAGAATTTTGAAAGTCCCCTTCCTGTTTGCTTGGTGAGGTGTGCAGTATTCTCAGAGCATATTTCCAGGTGGCCATGCCTGCTCCAAGCACAAGGCGATCCCCCGCTTGGAGCAATGCTGAGCTGCTGGACCTCATCAGCATTTGGGGAGAGGTGGCTGTCCAGTCCTAGCTGCGCTCCAGCCATAGGAATTATGATACCTACGGGCAGATTTCATGATCCATGACACAAAGGAGCCATAACTAGAACACATTGCAGTGCAGGGTCAAAATGAAGGAGCTGTGGAACACCTACCACAAGGCACGGGAGGCAAACCGCCGCTCCAGTGCTGTGCCCATGAACTAACAGTTCTACAAAGCTGGACGCGATACTCAGTGGCAACCATACCTCCACTGTGGGTACTTCAGTGGCTTGCATGCCAGTCGAGAGTGGACCAAACCAGTAGGAGGAAATCTTGGCAAGGATGTGGAGGGGATGGGGGACCCAGAGGCAGATGATGAGTCGGAGGTCAGAGATGCATGCAGCCAGGAGTTCTTCTCTACCCTGGAGGAGTCTAGCCAGTGGCAGCTGTCAGAGCTTGGCAAAGCACAAACAGGAGAGGAGGCCCCTGGTAAGTGGCTTTGATTTTGGGAATCGTTGAAGCGAGTTGTTGGGGGCAGGAGGGTTGCAGAAAGCAGGCTTGTGTCTGTGAGATGCGCATACCACCACATGCCTAGTCTGAGCAGTGGAACAGGCTGTTGACTCCCTCACTTCACAGGAATCTGCCTCAGAGATCTCCAGGAAACTCTCATGGAAACCCACTGCTGCAGGTTCTTTGGCAGAGCTGCTTTATTTCTTGCCTCATTAAGGGTAACTTTCCCGTGCCACTCTGCCATCACGGGGGAGGAGGGGAACCATTGATGCACACAGACAAGCTGCATAAGGGCCAGGCCAGAAGCCACAGTCTTGGAGAAGACCCTACCTTTATTCTCTGCTCACCCGCAGCAGCAAGATGTCTTCCATAATTAACGCAGCCTGTTGAAAATGTGACAGTAATGGTTTTAAGGTGCCCCCACTACAGCGAGAAGAGGGACAGAAAAGAGAAAGCAGTGTGCTAGAACAAAGCCACGGAGAGGCTCTTAAACGTTATGGAGGGCCAAGCGGACACGCTCCAGGTGCTACTAGCACTGCAAACCGAGCAGCTCCATGCCTGCCATTCCCTGCAGCTGCTGTCGCAAAACACTTTCCTATGTGCCTCCCCAGACACCACCAACACACTCCTATCAACCTCCTGGCTCCAATCCCGCAGCATTCCACTTTTCCCCATCACAGTCCAGCACTGCGGACTCCCAGTACCCACAGCACTCAGCACCTGTCCCTCTGCAATTTAGCCCTGCTGAAGTACAGCACCCGCTGCACTGTACTCCAAAGGAGAAGGTTGGATATGATCCCTGGACATAAACAAATCTTTAACCATCCCAGGACCCCATCTCCTCCTGGGACCCTCCCTTACCCCATGCCTCAGTGCTGATGGTTTTTGGGTTTTTTTTTTGGTTTGATTCTCTCCTCCGGTTGTTCTTTTTTAATAAAAGAATTTTGTTGGTTTGAAAGCACTCTTTATTAATTGAAAGCAAACGGAGCCCTGCAAAGCAAGAGGCAAATGTCTTAAACCTTCATAGTGCATTGTCTACAGCAATCACAATCACCTCCTAGCATTACAAGCACTGCACTCCTGAGCATAGCAACAAATATTAGTGGCTTTCAGCTTCAAATTGCTGCCTCAAGGCATCCCTGATGGCCCCGCCCTGCATCCCTCTAATAGCCCTGGTCTCTGGCTGTTCAAATTCAGCTTCCAGGCACTGAGCCTCAGCGGTCCAGGCCTGAGTTAAGCTTTCACCTTTCCCTTCACAAATACTATGGAGCATACAGCACGCGGCTATAAGCATTGGAATATTGTCATCGGCTAGGTCCAGCCTCCCATATAGGCAGCGCCAACGGGCCTTTAAATGGCCAAAAGTACACTCAACAGTCATTCTGCACTTGCTCAGCCTGTTGTTGAACCGCTCATTGCTGCGGTCAAGGTGTCCCATGTATGGCTTCATAAGACACGGCATTAAAGGGTAGGCAGGGTCTCCCAGGATCACAATGGGCATTTCGATTTCCCCTAAAGTGATCTTCTGGTCTGGAAAGAAAGTCCCTGCTTGCAGCTTCATGAACAGGCCAGTGTTCTGAAAGATGTGTGAATTATGCACCATTCCAGACCAGCCTGCATTAATGTCTGTGAAATGCCCACAGTGACCCACTAGCGCCTGGAGAACCATTGAGAAATACCTCTTCTGATTAATGTGCTTGGTGGCTCGGTGGTCTGGTGCAAGAATTGGAATATGCGTGCCATCTATCATCCCTTCACAGTAAGGGAGGCCCATTTGTGAAAAGCCATCCAGAATGTCACTCACATTGCCCAGAGTCACGGTCTTTCAGAGTAGGATGCGATTAATGACCTTGCACACTTCTGTCAACATGAATTCAACGGTTAACTTTCCCACTCTGAACTGGCTAGTGACTGATCGGTAGGAGTCTGGAGTAGCCAGCTTCCACAGTGCAATCACCATGTGCTTCTCTAATGGCAGGGCAGCTCTCGTTCTTGTGTCCTTGGGCAAGCTCATCATACAGTCCCATGAATGTGGTTTTCCTTATGTGAAAGTTTTGCAGCCACTGCTCGTCATCCCAGATGTGCATGATAATGTGATCCCAACACTCAGTGCTTCTTTCCAGAGCTCAATAGCGGTGTTCCATTGTGGTCAGCACCTCCATGAATGCCACAAACAATCTCATGTCGTAGCTACTAGGTGTGATGAAATCAACGTCAAACTTCTCTTGCCTTTTTAGTTTAAGGAATAACTCCACTGCTACATTAGTGAGAGCGAGTAGCATAGAATCATAGAATATCAGGGTTGGAAGAGACCTCAGGAGGTCATCTAGTCCAACCCTCTGCTCAAACCAGCACCAATCCCCAGACAGATTTTTACCGCAGTTCCCTAAATGGCCACCTCAAGGATTGAACTCACAACCCTGGGTTTAGCAAGCTAATGCTCAAACCACTGAGCTATCCCTCCCCATTTAGTGGTTAACAGTGCGGGATCCATTCCTGCAGACCGAAGAGGCAGAGCAGAGCGCACAGTACACAAACCATTGAAAGATGGTGCCAAATGTGGACGTAAGCACAGAGATTGCTGGGATGTGAAGCAATACATCCTGGGGCATTAGGACGGGACCCAGGATGCCCTGTGACCCCCTCTGCCTTCCCACAACTCTTAGAGGCAGAAGAGGAAGAGATGCTCTGTGGGATAGCTGCCCAGAGTGCACCGCTCTGAATACCGCTGCAAGTGTGAACATGCCATTGCGCAGGCAGCAGACAGTGTGAACCCACAACAGTGGTTTCCCTTCAGCGCGCTCTCAGTGGCGCTGTAACTCTGCCAGTGTAGACATACCATACCCTAAGTAACTTCCCAAGCACGCCATAAAAGGGCTGTACTTAGGGGAATTTGGCTGCAGTAGATGAAATTGTTAGTTAGACTAAAAGTCCTCTTTTTGATTGACAGGAAGTTTAGCTGGACAAAACCACTATTTTTGGGGGGGAGGGGCTAAACTCAGAAAACAAGCTGAAGGAACTCTTAGTTCAGAAATTAGTTCAGAGGGTTTTTTGTTTGCTTAGACAGAGCTCTGAAAAGTCAGGTATATACACAAGGTGGAATTCTAGACCCATGGTCATTGGTCCTTTAATTCCCATGGCCTGGGAGCCTCTTCGACTCTGCAGCTGTGGAAGTATGTCCCTGCTAGTGATTGGTTCTCCCCCTTAAATTTACCCAAGCAATGCCTAACTGGACTTAACACAGTGGCATATGCCAGTTCCCTTAGCAAGGGGGAATCATAGACTATTGCAGACCATCACCCTAGTTGCTGTATGCTTCATACTCTCTCTCTCTGGCTGACAGCTATGGCGTGATCAGGCAGGGAGAGGCAATGGGACATTTGGATATGTTTACCAAAGATTTCCTCATCTCTCCCTGGACTGACATTAAGCAGCAGAGGAATCCCTGTCTCACAGCAGTGATGTAATGAGGAGTTCACCAGTCAGAGCTATTAGCCCCTCCTCAATATCTGACAAGAGTAATCGCGGGTGGGAAGGGCCCCAGCTGAAACTAACTTCTTTCTTTAAAAAATAAAAATGAAGAAAACCAACCTTGTATCAGTCCATTTCTTCTTCTCGCCACTCTAGAGCTATCTGAGGGGGAATACTTCAGCTCTATGACTGCAGTCTTTCCAGCTTTGTGCACAGTCATGTCAGAGAGCAAGGGACTGACTTCTGATTTCTGAGACCTGGGATGATTGGTGCATGAGTGGGGAGGTGTTCATTTACACAGCTTCCCACTCCCAGAATAATTCAGCACTTCCCACACGGAGGGATGTTCCCCCCTCACCCGCTAAATGTGTGCCTCCAAAGGCTACATATTTTTGCTAAATAGTCCCTAAAATTGATAGTGAACAACTTGTCTTTCTGACTGGTGACTATTTGACCTCTGTAAAATGAGCCAGGGGGTCCAGATGCAGCTCCTGATGGGCAGGAAATCAGAAATCAATATCAGTTCCCACTGATTGTCATCCTTGTTTGCAGTCTCATTTTAGAAGCCAAGAATTAAATGAGCTATAGAGACTGAATTACTTCCTCTCCTCTGCCACACGCCATGAGCATGGTCCCTCCAGAACAGCTTGAGGCACTTTGCTCAGACAGCATGGGGAAGCTGGCCCTGCCACAATTCCAGCTGGAGACATTCTGGGGATAAGTACAGGACTTCAGTCAGCAGGGCTGAAGGAATCCTCAGGCCTGTTGAGTTGTATTTAAATATTGGTGCCAGCTGCACTAATATATTTCAAAATTCATGCAGAGAGAAAAAAGAGCATCCATTTTCTAAATTCAGATCGTGCTGCACTGTCTTACAGCTTGGCTGTGTCCTGATCCTACCCGGCTGCACAGGGAAGTAAGGTCCCACCCTCAAGGCAGTGCCCAGCCATGTAGGACCCTCCAGTCTGTGGCCTGGGTGTGGTGGGGGAGAGTGGCGGCTGCACACTTGATACTCCCCTTTGCCAGAAAGTGGGTGGGGGAGTGGAAAGAGTCTTGGTTCTTCCCCCCCTTCACATGCTGGCAGCAGGAGCACACTCTTGAGCCACTATTCATTCCTAGGCTTCCTTCTGGGGTGGTGCAGTGATACAGGGCTGAGACTAAGGGCAAAATCTAGCCCTTGATATCATAGTCTTGCTTAGTAAGCCTGGGCTTACCAGTGAAAAACAGCGAAAGATGAAAAGGCAGAGAAGCAATTCCATCCCTTGATGGCATACGCTGAATCGAACACAGCAATCTTTTGTGCTTGCTTTCTATCTTGAGCAAGACGCACAAAGCAATCTCGCATTAAGCTGCACTCCTTTCTAACAGGGGCAAAGTCTGTGTCACACGGCTCACACTAGCCGACTTTCAACACTTATTGCTTCGTAACCGTTATGAACAGAAGTAGTAAATAATAATCTTAGCTCCTACCCATAGATCTATAAATAAGGGGAAAAGCAGACGTCATGAATGGGTTTGAGATCATCACTAGATACTGTAGTAGTACATGGCTTTGACAGACTCCTCCCCCCATTCAAACACTTTCACTTATAAAAGGTGTCCTGCATTCTTCCAAAGAAGTTAGGAACCAGCAGTGAAGAGGGGACTGGGAACCTCCTGGGAGAGGTCTGTCACCTCCAGCACTGCATCAGGAGTTAAGGGCTCAGGGCTGCAGAATTAAGGAATCAAACAACACACTCCATAAGAGACAGCGCAACACTGCAAAAGGGAGTGCCTAGGGGAAGATAGCAAAAATGGTTAAAAATTGGACCTCAAGGAAACTAGAAGCAAAGCTGTGAAGCCTGTGTAGAAGAAGAGCTTAAAATTAAGCTGAAGCAGGGTACTAGAAAAGAAGACAGCCAGTTTAAAATCAAGCAAAGGACGTTCCTGCCATTTCTGATAATGAGAGCAGGGACGCTTAACCTGTATTCCTCTGTGCTGTTGGCATGGTTGGCATGCCGTCCAGGGAGCCTGGCTGGAAGTGTCCTCTCTGAACCCACCGTTCCAAATATGGCTTTTGAAACCTCCCAAGAGACATTAGAAAATTCTGTAGATATAAGCAACAGCAGCAGTGGGAGCAGCAGCCAGGGATACCAGATAGTCACCTTTGATTGGCTTGCGGTTCATGTGCCTTATATCATTACATTCTGGATCCTAGTGGCGGCCTCATCTCTAATTGGTAAGTAATCTTGACTAATTAAAGTCTATTTTAATATTATGCATAGAGATGGTCAAAAATGCAGGAAAAACCATTTTTTTTTCCTGAGCACTTTCATCAAAATTTGAGAATGATCAACTACTTTATTAACTGGCTGAAAAACTGCAAAAATGTGTCAGAAAAAAATTGCAAAAAATCATAGGACATAGAAATATAGGTTCGAAAGAGACCTCGAGAGGCCATCTAGTCCAGTCCCTTGCGCTGAGGCAGGACCAAGTAAACCTAGACCATCCTTGATTGATGTTTATCCAACCTGTTCTTAAAAATCTCCTTGCAAGCCTATTCCAGAGTTTAACTATCCTGATAGCTTTTCCTAGTACCGTATTTTCCGGCATAGAAGACGACTTTTTATACTAAAAAACAGCCCCCAAAAATCGGGGGTCATCTTATACGCCGGGTATAAACATACTGTAGCTTCGGTTACATACAGAACGTCCCTGTGCTGATACTGTATGTACCGCGCTGAGCCAATCCCGGCAAGCGGTGTATTCTATTAATGCATACAAAGCCTGCTCGGATTGGCAAAGGTTGTAATAGCCCGCCTCTCTGACTCAGCCAATCTGAGCAGGCCCAGAGCCCTCTGATTCCCGACCGCGGCTGGGATTTAAAAGGCTCTGTGCTCCCCGCCGCAGCGGGCAGCCCAGAGCCCTCTGACTCCCGGCCGCGGCTGGGATTTAAAAGGCTCTGGGCTCCCCCCCTCGGAAGGGGGGGTAGTCTTATACGGCGAGTATAGGCCAAAACCTATGTTTTAACTGCAAAATTAGGGGGTCGTCTTATACGCCCAGTCGCCTTATACGCCGGAAAATACGGTATCTAGCTTGAATTGCCCTTGCTGCAGATTGTCCAAGAAATAATGATCACCATTTCCAAAATTTGTGATTCGCTCTAGTGCCACGCACATAAAGGAACCATGAAGCAATGAACTAGTGATATGAGAGTTATAAAGGTTTCCCTACTCTGAGGAGAGAGCAAATTTGATCCCCCTTCGGGAGCAAAGGGAATTCCCTCCAGCTCAGCAGCCTTGAGGAGGCAGAGAGTGGAAATCTCTCCACACCTTTCTGTTAGCCTGTGGGGAGAAGAGAAGATAATCCTTTCCTCCCAGGAGCTTGGTCAGGGTGAGGGAAGGGAATCCCCTTATCATTTCAGCAGTCAGAATGGAGGAGGCGGGGATAAATGTTGCATCATTGTGGCATGACACTGTCACCATACATGATCTAGGTGTTCTTGGTCCTGCCTCAGCACAGGGGAGCAATCCCTTCCAGCCCTACAGATCTATGATTCTGTATAATGATGCATTGAGTCAGCATAAAGTGGTGTCCTGTATCGAGCTGGTAGAAAGGGGAGGGGAATTCTGAGAAACCATTTTTTCCCTCACTCTTTTTAAAATTTGTGAACTGCTTCAACAAGCCGTAGAACTGATAAAAAATGGCTGAAATATTTTTGTTTTCATGAAATGTTTTTAAATTAAATTTCAGCTTGCTCTAATGACCTATTAGGAGCAGTAAATATTTTTACTCTGGTAGCACACAGAGGCCCCAATCAGGAATGGGTCTCCTTGTTGCTATGCATTGGTCAGACAGAAAAGTAGTGATGCCAATCTAGAGAACAATGTAATGTGAGTATAGTGCCGGTATGCCACAACCCGATGATGTGAGTATGAGCTATTGTTGTGCACTCGTGGGCAATGGCTTTGGTAGGGGCCAGAACAATCGCACTGTGGTAGCATCTGCCAAATCTACACCAGTGAAAATGTCCCAAATGGTGGCACACTGGTGATTCCAGCACTTGGGAACAGAGTTCAGTATTTCCTACAGTGAGGATGTTTTAGCCTATGTCATAGATAAAATTGACTGGGTTACATCAGTGGTGGCTGGTTTCATGGGCACAGTGCCAGAAATGGACACGTCCTAAGCACCGTCTGCCCTGGTTGAGTTCTGCTCATCCTTCCTTCTTGACATGTTGCATGTGCTGGGAGAGTAGCATCGAGTGACTGTGATCGGATCCCATGCCACTTGTGGCTGGTGAAAAACTGTTCAGAAGTTTGGGCCTCTTATTGATGTTTATTATCGAAATTACTGCAGGGACTAGGTCCTGAGTCATAGACCAGGGCCCCATTGTGCTAAGCACTGTACAACCACAGATGCTGCTTTCTTGAGGTAGACAAGATGCCAGCTGCTCTTCAGCAAGCAGGGATTTGTCCCTTGCTCAAAAACTCTTCCCTGGACTTTAAGAACCCTGCCAATTATCATCCAGCATCAAACATGCTCATTGGAGGGGAAGTTATCAAGAAGTTGATAGTGGAGCACTTACACTTATGACTAAATTCCACAGATTTCCTAGATTCTGATTATTCTGGTTTTAGCCATTGGTGTGACAGAAACTGTAACAATATCAATGTTTAATGATCCACTTCTAGGCCAAGCTTTTCAGAGCTACCTAAGAGATATGATGGTGAGCTCCCATACAATAGTAGCCTTGAAAATCCTACTGCTAGTGCTGGTCAATTGTGACAGTTGATTCTCAAGTCATTTCCCCAAGTCGTATTATGTGTGTATTGTGACATCCCCTATTTGCTGGTCCACACAGAAGATAAAGCACCTAGCACTACCACTAGTGAACAGAAATCTTGTTTAACCTAAGTGGTTGAAGCCTATGCTTTTGGAGTTGAAGAACTAGCAATCTAGTCCCAGCTGAATTTGATACTGTGTGTGTGTGTGTAATATTATATATACTATTGTGTGTGTATATACATACGTATAAATAGTAATTGTGTCTGTTGAGTGAAATGCACAGTCTTGTTGCATTGGTAATGAAAGTGTAAGATTGAATAGTCCATCTTAAAGTGCTGTTCTTAATTACTCCAGATCTGCTCTCTGTGTGTATTTAGAATCTGATCTGTTTGTTCTAGTGACAAAACCCATTTGAAATACCCTTTTGGCTCCTGTTCGCTATGTTGGTTTTGTAGTGCTATAAGAGAAGGAACTAGATTCTACTCATTTCACTTCATAGCAGTGGAGACTAGTTCTAATTCCAGACCCAAATCCTACCCTCAGTTACATACAGGTGTAATTGAAAGCAGATTTGAAGACTTTGGGATTGCACAAATTTTCACGGAGGCATCGACTTTCTATTGAGATTGCTACCTTCAGTGATATTACCTAAAGCTATTAAGGGAGTGTCCAATCTTCTATCACATGGAAGGCTTCATAAAGACTGATCAATTGTCTTTAAATAATTCAAACTAGTGTCTGTCTGTTTTTTTCCTGAAAAACAAACTAACTAGCAAATTCGAAGGGAGAGATAACTGTCTTAGTCAAGAGACCAATCAGCTGTCTGAAGGAATGATTCAGTAATAACAGTGGAGATTTCTGTGTCTGGTGCAGCATGAAGCAGCTAAAATGTATTACTGTACCCTCAGGGCTTAGAAAAGGCAGAGAAATTAGTACTGCCATCAATACACTATTCATTATATTACAAACATGGGGGGGTGGATACTAATATTGGTCATCTCTAGAGCAGGGTGAAATCTTTTGCATTTGCAAAAATAGGTTTTTTTGTGAAGCACTGGAACTATTCACATTTGAGTCAAATTTAGTGATTAGTTTTGGTTGGGGGAAAAAAATCTAAATATTTTGTTCTGACATTTTCAAAATGAATAGTTTTAAAACTTGATTGAGAAAATGTCAGTTCAGATTGACTTTTGAAACTTTTTCATTGGACCTGAACAATTGTTTTTTAAGAGAGAAGCTGAGAACATTCAGTTTTGGTTCAGAACCTACCAAATTGTGTTCTTTGGTCTGGCTGTTGAACTTAAATATTAGTTATTTGCTTAGCTCTAGTCATCACTAATATATGGTTTAAATTTCAGGGAGGTATATGGTAGAAGGAAAATAAGGGAAGAGTTATCCTACCCTTGTGAGGATGGCTACAGAGCCTCTCAGATGAAGACTCTACTGGAAATCCCAAACCAGAGCTTGTTTGCATGCTCATTCTCTGTTCTTTAAAGAATTTAAAGCAGATAAACTTAGGCTATGTCAATACTTAGCATTTAAAGCGCAAAAAGTCCCTTTTTTGCGCTAAAACCGCTGGATCGTCGACACTTGTTAATGACTTTTTGTAGTGAAACTCAAAAGTTTCAACGCAAAAAGAAAACCACCTTCACAAGAGGCATCTAGCTCTTACCACTGTTCTTTTTGCGCTGTTGTGCAAGTGAAGACACGTTCTACCAGCGTAAACACTTTTTGGCCTCTGAAGCATATCCCACAATTCCAAAAGTGAACACTCTGGCCAGCATCACCGCTGCTCTGATGCCAAGTAAACGGACCTCTGCCCCTCCCCTTGTAAGCAAGGGCTTTTTAAAAATATGCCACAAAAGAAACAAGGAAGTAATAGGGCTGCAGGGACATGAAACAGGGCAGCAGGGGGCACTGAGCAGGTACCCAGAATGCCTTCTGCTCACCCCGCCCCTTCCCACAAGACCTATCAAGAGAGCTGCACTGTGGGATAGCTGCCCTACAGTGCTGCTCTTATCAGTGATGGAAGTGCCGGTAGTGTAAACACTCTGATGCCTGAGGAATTGAGTGAGTACACAAACCAGTGCTTTACTTTCACCAGTTCCCTATCACCAGTGAAACTTACAGCGCAAAAACTCTGTAAATGTAGACATACCCTTAGATTCTGAGCAGTCTCATCTCCCCTTAGACTCTCAAGAGGCATTCAGCACCTTACAGGATCCAGCCCCAAGAGAGCTAAGAATTATAAAATGCAGATATTAAAAGTGGGTAACCATGCTCTGCAATAGTCTCCCCACCCTACTCTGAAATAAACATTTATTCAGTAGATGGTTGTGCACATGACTTTGAATTCCTATGGCCCCTCTTTTAAAACAAGTTACATCTATCAGCTGGAGCACTGACCTAACAAGGAGAAATGCTAAAGTATGTCATGACACCAATCACTTACACATTCTACTGCTTAAGTACACCAAAAACTACTGTATAACTTGTTTCAAATATCTAAAAGCAACTCTCTGTAAATATTTGGATTATGATATTATCTGTAGGTATGCAAGATCTCCTTGATTGTAAAACTTCCGTATATGACAAGGATTATAGTTTTCATGGTCATATAGCATGAGTCATAATGAATAATCACTGGTTTTGTTATTAATGAATCTAGTAATAAAAAGGAATTAAAAAGTAGCCTCCTTTTTTTTCTCTTTACCTGCACTCTGAATTCCTTACCAGTAAAACATACTAATTACTTTTACAGAGGCACTCACAAGTATTACCTGTTTTAAAAGATCAGCAGCTTTACAGGTGCTTTCCTGATTTAAATTTATGGTACTGATTCTCTGATACAATTTCTCCTTCATTGTAATGTTTCCTAATATGAAGAGGTTTATAGTTTTATAGTCATACAGTTTATTATAATCCCTCTTTGTCTGTCCTCCCAAAACATTTTAATTGGCTTTATATAAGCAATTTATTACTACCTTCTCCCTCTAACATCAGCTAGATACACCTAGCTTAATTTAGGCTATATCTGCACTACAGACTTTCCAGCAGTGCAGCTGCACCAATACAGCTGCGCTGCTGTAACGCTGCTAGTACAGACGCTCAAAGTCGATGGGAGAGAGCTCCCCTGTTGACTTAATTAATCCACTCCCAATGAGTAGCAATAGCTATGTTGGTGGGAGAAGCTCTCCCGCCGACATAGTGCTGTCTACACCAGTGCTTAGGTCAGTATATTCTACATTGCTTGGGGGTGGCTTATTCACACCCCTGAGTGACATAAATTATACTGACATAAGCTGTAGTGTAGACAAGGTCTCATTTTAGTGTAACAGGATTTCAGAGCATGTTAGAAAAAATGTGTATTACAATGAGCTTCATCACACCATGTAAAGGCAGGTAAATATTATTCCCCTTTTATAGTGGAGAAACAGAGGGGAAAGGTGGGGTCCCATGGAAAGTCTGTGACAATGCAGTGGAAGTCTCTGGTCTTGTTCTCTAATCACTGCTGTGACCGGGCAAGGCCAGATGGCTATAGAAAAGTAGTGGGAGATAGATATATTAGCCCCAGGTTAAACAAATCCCTGGTACCAAGCTAAGTAAATGGCAGCTGCTCCAGGTCAATTAAGAGACCTGGGGCCAATTAAAAGCTTTCTCGAAGGCAGGGAGGATGCTAGGTTGATTGGGACACCTGAAGCCAATCAGGGGCTGGCTGAAACTAGTTAAAAGCCTCCCAGTTAGTCAGGGGGGTGCACATGTCAGGAGCTGTGAAATTGTGCTGTTGGAGAGACTGAGCTGTACACACCATATGAGGCACAAGGAAGGAGGCCCTGAGGTAAGGGTGAAGTGGAGCTTGAGGAAGTGGGAGCTGCTGTGGGGAAGTAGGCCAGGGAATTGTACATGTCCTGTCCTAAAAGGTCAGCTACCATAGCTGATACTATTAGGGTCCCTGGGCTGGAGCCTGGAGTAGAGGGCTGGCCTGGGCTCCCCCTCTTTGCCCCCTTGATTAATTACTGAGACTGGGAGACAACAGAGACTGTGTGAGGGAGGATATCTTCTCCTCACCTTCCTTGCTGGCTTTATGAAAATGGCTCAGTAGACTGTGACCCTTGTCTCTAGAGAGAGAAGGGTTAAGTGAGGGGTCACAGTGAGCCTCTGAGGCTAGTGAAATCTGTCAGGAAATGCAGGACCCACAGAGACAAGGACAGAGCTTTGTCACGCTACACATACTATTTCTTTTGTCTAACCTTTCATAATGAAAACAAACAAAAATTCAAATATCCTGTAGAAAATGTTGAATTGTAGTCATATTCCTTTCAAAGGCTCAGTTTTATATATGCACATTTTCAAGTAACAAAGGCCTGGTCTACACTGGGGGGGGGGGGTCAAACTAAGGTACGCAACTTCAGCTACGCGAATAGCATAGCTAATGTTGAACTACCTTAGTTCGAACTACTTACCCGTCCTCACGGCGCGGGATCGACGGCCGCGGCTCCCCCGTCGACTCCGCCACCGCCGTTCGCGGTGGTGGAGTTCCGGAGTCGAGAGGAGCGTGTTCGGAGTTCGATATATCGCGTCTAGATGAGACGCGATATATCGAACTCCGAGAAGTCGATTGCTACCCGCCGATCCGGGCGGGTAGTATGGACGTACCCTAAGTGGGGAAACATCTGTGTATAGAATTAAGAGCAAAGGGTGAAGTCAGGCCTGCTGTAATTTGGAGACCATGTGTTTGCTTGCTTGTAGGCAGCAGCTATAACCTAACCTGATAATGAAAACCGACTTTTACCAATAGGGACTTCATCACAATTGGCATCCAGTGTTTCTACAAAATCTAACTGCCTATACATTCAGTTAAACAGAACTTTAAAAACTGGTATTTTTCACAACTACTATTCACTTCAGGGGAGATTTTCAAAGGCACAAATAGGCAATTAGGTGCCCAAATGCTGCTGAAAGTCAATGTGTTGTGAAAAATCCTAGATTGACAGCACCAAAAAGTGAACTGTTCTTATATATTCCCAGAGAAAGTACAGAATAGGGAACAGCAACTCAAGTCTCTGTACACTAATGTGCTGCAGCCCAGGCCTGGGGAATGAGAAAGTAGTTCATGCTCCATGAGACAGGCTGCAGATGGTAAAACCTTTTGCTAACTACTATGATAGGTGGGATTGGAACTGGTGACAAACACCCAATTCCCTGCAACCTTTACTCCGGCTAGACTCCCATTTCACACCCAAAAACATCAAGGGGAGTTTTGCCCCAACCTAAATCACCAGTCCCCTGAGCCACTGACTCCTTTTAATGTAAACCTATGACCCTATCAATGCTGTGGTTATTAGCACACCTGATCTTAGCAGCTTCGCCACTGTAAGTCAGGCAACACTTACTAGGGGAAAAAACTTGTTCTGCTCACTGCTTTAGAGGTGCAGATGTTCTCCAAATGTGGTTTGACCACTGTGGTTCTGCTGCAGAAGGGGAGCAGTTCCCTTCACATGGGCACAAACCTCCAGGTGAAGGGGTGCTCCACAGCCATGTGCTCCAGGGCAGAGCAGAGAGGAAGCAGAGCGAGTTCGCGACGAATCAGACTGATGGGTCAAAGCCCTTGCATGAAAGGAGATGTCAGCTGCAGCCAAATTCTTATGTAGAAGTAGGTCCAGTATGGCAGCCATTAATAGATTCAGAGATTCCCAAGCTGTGACTCATGCTGAACCTACGTAGAGCCATTCTGCCAATTCTACACCACTGGTGGATCCTCCTATACACGAGCGATCATCTCATAGCTCCACCAGCTTTAGGCCTGCTTTGCACTGATGATGCAGGGCAAAGTGGCATAATGCATGGGGAAAGCTGGGACTCTGAATGTGTGTTTCCTTTAAGAAAATAACCATTTTACTACTTATTTTCAAACTTGCAGAAAGAACACAAACTGTTCCTTGCATTTGGTGACGTGCCAAGCTGCAAAGAGCAAGGATAACAGGGATTCCACTTTCAAAAGCACATTGTTTACTGTCCACTGAAAGGGTTTCATTTCCCAATTATCTATTTTCTCCTGAAGGTTTTGGGAACTGCTTATTCTAAAAGATTAAAAAAAAAAAAGTCTGCGGGGATTTCCTGGGAAGAGTCCGCACCAGCAATGCCTCTTTAATAAGGTTAGGTCAGTGAAATATTGAGATTGCTTCATGGCAAAGGATGTTGTGACACATTGTTCTGATTTGAGTAACATGTTCTTCAGCGAGGGATTTCTTGTGCAAGCTGAGAAGTTGCTCTCAGTATTCTGGCATAGTCTCTGTAAGGAAGAAATCCTATTCCATGTCCTGCATATTTTGGGAAGCACTTAATGAAGAAAATGACTGTGATTTAGTGTGCAGAACTGGAGCAATTATCTAAAATTAAAGTTGGCAAACATCTTGAAGAAAAAAGTGCTCTTGAGCTTGTTTATCTGTAACAATGGCTTTTCCACACTCATCAAACTTCTTCACATGTAGTTGGATGCTCCCTTAAGTGCCATTTCCCCACTTCAGTGAATTCAATGTCGCTTAAACATGTGCCTTGCGATAGCATGTGAGAACTCAGTACCAAATAGGCAATAGAGAACACTAGAGAGAGAAATTAGAAATGCCAATACTGAATGTCACAAGTCAAATGGGGAAATATACTGTGATCCTTTGGTTGAATCAGGAGCCTACATACTGTGTAGCACCTAAGTGGTCTGGAGTTCAGTCTTGCTGATATTTTTACACACAGGTTCTGTGTATGAGAATTCCTTATATTCTTCAAACTAGAGTCACAAAAGGACTCCAGGTGCTTAACTGCTACTCTAGGTGCCTAAGTCCAAAATTCAGACCCTCAAACCCTGCTCAGTAGCCGTCTAACCCTGTAGGCACTTAAATCCCTCTTTGCCTAAATTTCTGTTGGTTGGGATATACAGAGCTGCTTCTTCCTCTATCCTTTTGTAGGAAAGGACTTAGGCACTTAACTCCAATAGGAGAGTCACCGCTTTTGACTCCTGTGCAAAGGTAGGAGAGTCCTTGTGACCCAGACTAATTCCCTTCCAGGGCTTGGGCCTAAGCCCTCTCCCTCCTACTGGCCAGATTAGGTAGCTCCCAGCCCAACATGCTGGCTTTTGTGGATCCCATTCTTAAGGGCCAACTCTCCCCATGCATTGTAAAAGAACTCTGGGTACCCAACTTGGGGCTGTGCATTCCGTTAGGCGGAAGGACACCAAAAAGTGAAATGTTGCAGTGCTGAGGACCTAACCCTTTAAATTCAATTTGTATATCCCAAATGTTCATGTTATGACAGGGTCAGAGTTTATCTATTTTGCTGTCAATCTAGCTCTTTCAAAATGAGTTAAACGAGTGACCCAAGCGATAAAATGACTCTTCCTTTCATAGTCACTGAAATGCTTCTCTAGAATATATTGAATGGCAAAATCTACCTACTAATATTTGCTACAACAATTTGTGAAAGATTTATATAAAACGCCAGTTGCAAAACTGTACAGGTAAGACTTTGCAAAAGGTCTGAGCCTTTAAAGCTTTATTTAATTTGTATGAAACAATTAAATAAAAATAGGCAACTTCAATGAGAATATTTATCATATGATAACTCCACCCTAAGGTGATTGATTGCATAAAGATTTGATTTATTGACAATTTTGTTATTAACATGATAAGAAAGGAAATGTATTCACTCCCGCACTCCACCCTTTTCTTAATTGCTGAGCATAAAGGGGATAAAGCAGTAAGTGATCTGCAGGGTCACAGGAGCTGATACTACCTAACTAATTGATGGCTGTCAGCGCCACAGCGTTTAACATATGTTCTGGTGTTTACTTCACTTGCTAAGGGGAAAACTGTTTTCAGTATAGATACACCGTAAGATACTGAACACTTTACACTCTGCTGGAGAGTATATACACTATGCATACCCCTAACACAGCTCTAAATAGCAGTGTAGGTGGTGGGGCACCACTTAGGTGAGTAAAAACATGCCTGAACCCAGATGTTCTCACTTCCACGCTAGTTTTTCCTTCTTTTCACTATTTACACCATTTAGATACATGTCTTGTGTTTGCTTAGTCATACTTTTGCCAAACTAAACACACTTAATTCCTTTAGTCTTTTCTCATAAATCAGTTCCTCTAGCCCTTCAGTCATTTTTGGAAATTTTCATTCAGATCCACAGCTGTTGGCTTGTAGCCCTATATTTACCGGATTTTCTACTTACACCACCCATTGAGGGGCAGTGCTTAATATAAAAACTAATATTAATAATTTCATTGTACATCTAAGGCAACATTTTTACAAGTGCCTATATGACTTGGGAGCATAAGTCTTGCTTTCAAAAGCGACTCAGGCACTTAGAAGTTTGTCTTAGTGAAAGTCTTTGGAACTTAGAGTTGTAAACAGTTTAATTACAACCTACACAGGAGAAACTTTGATATAGAAAAGAAGATAAAATGTTTCAATGAGTGCTAAATAGCAGCTGCCCTTACTGATTGTAAAAAAATAAATAAATAAAAAATTATAATTTTTTAAAAAGGATGGTTTATTTCCATCATTATGACTTGTTAGTTGTAGTAATAGTGCATATCATGCACTACCAGTAGGGCCATGGTATGAAATAATGTAAATATATAGATGAAACAAATCCATAAAATAAGAATCAAAATTACATTTTGAAATTCCAAAATGAAAATTTTCTGAAACCAAAATGTTTCTGAATTTCTGATTTTGTGGAAATTGTATAAAGTATCTGCTTTTCATTCTTATTTGAACTGAAAACTCTTTTAAAAAATCATAGAACTGTAGGCCTGGAAGGGACGTTCAGAAATCATGTAGTCCACCCCTCCCCCCCACTAGCTGGGGTGGAACCAAGTATACTTAGATCATCCCTGACTGGTGTTTTTCTAACCTGTTCCTAAAAAATCACCAGTGATGGAGATTTTACAACCTCTCTTATTAACCTATTCCCATACTTAACTATAAGGATAGTTGTTAGAAAGTTTTTCCTAATATTTAAATCTCCTTTGCTGAAGATTACCTCTTGCCCTATCTTTAGTGGACATGGAGAACAATTGATCACTGTCCTCTTTATTACAGCCTTTAACATACTTGAAGATTATCAGGTTTCCCCTCCATCTTCTTTTCTCAAGACTAAACATGCCCAGGCTTTCTAAACCTTTAGTCATTTTTGTTAATCTCCTCTGGACTCTCTCCAATTTGTCCACATCCTTCCTAAAATATGGTGCCCAAAACTAGATACAGTAGTTCAGCTGAGGCCTCACCAGTGCTGAGCACAGCAGGATTATTACTTCCTGTGGCTTAACTATGACACTCCTGTTAATATACCCAGAATGATATTTACATTTTGTTGCAACTGCATCACATTGTTGGCTCATATTCAATCTGTGATCCATTATAACCCCCAGATCCTTTTCAGCTGTACTACTGCCAAGCCAGTTATTCCCCATTTTTGTAGTTGTGCATTTGATTTTTTCCTTCCTAAGTATAGTACTTTGCCTTTGTCTTTATTGAATTTCATCTTGTAGATTTCAGACCAATTCTCCAATTTGTCAAGGTCCTCTTGAATTCTAATCCTGACCTTCAAAGTGCTTGGTGTAATCCACAAATTTTATAAGTGTGCTCTGTGTTTTCATTAATGCCTAAGATAATGGAATAAATAAACCAGGACAGACTACTGAAGGACACCCCTCGATACGATCTCCCAGTTGATAGCAAACTATTGATGATCACTTGAGTGTGGTTTTTCAACCAGTTGTGTACCCACCTTATAGTTATTTTATCTAGAGCACATTTCCCTTGTTTGTTTATGAGACTGTCATGTGGGACTCTGTCAAAAGCCTTACTAAAATCAAGATATATCATGTCTACTTTCCCCTCTTATTCACAGATTGAGTTATCCTGTCAAAGTAGGAAATTAGTTTGTTTTGCCATGATTTGTTCTTGACAAATCCATGTTGGCTGTGACTTATCACTCTATTGTCCTCTAGGTGCTTACAAAATTTACATTAAATAATTTGTTCCAGTATCTTTTCAAGCATTGAAGTTAAGCTGGCTGGTTTATAATTCCCTGGTCCTCTTTGTTCCCCTTTTTGAAGATAGGTTCCATGTTTACCTTTCTCCTGTCATCTGGGACCTCTCCTGTCATCCATGACTTTTCCAAGATAATTGCTAATAGTTCCAAGATTTCTTCAGCTAGTTTCTTAAATACCCTAAAGTGAATTTCATCAGGACCTGCTACCTTGAATGCATCTAACTTATCTATATAATTGTCAATCAGGTCTTTCCCTATTCTGGCTTGTGTTCCTTCCCACTTGTTTAATATTATTGTATTAAGCATCCAGTCACAACTAAGAACATAAAAACGGCCATACTGGATCAGACCAAAGGTCCATCTAGCCCAGTATCCTGTCTTCCAACAATGGCCAATGCCAGGTGCCCCAGAGGGAATGAACAGAACAGGTAATCACCAAGTGATCCATCCTTTGTTTCCCATTTCCAGCTTCTGGCAAACAGAGGCTAGGGACACCATCCCTGTCCATCCTGGCTAATAGCCATTGATGGACCTATCCTCCATGAACCTATCTAGTTCTTTTTTTAATTAACCTTTTTTATCTAAGACTGAAGCAAAATAAGCACTAAACACCTCAGCTGTCTTGGTGTAATATTTTATTAGCTCTTCTTCCTCAGTAAGTAATGGACTTAAGATTTCCTTCATTTTTTTTCTCTTGCTCCTAATGTAATTATAGAACCTCTTCTTATTACCTTTTATACAGGGGTGGCTCTAGGCATTTTGCTGCCCCAAGCACGGCAGGCAGGCTGCCTTCGGCGGCTTGCCTGAGGGAGGTCCCCGGTCCCGCGAATTCGGCGGCAGCCTGCGGGAGGTCCGCTGGTCCCGCGGCTTTGGCGGACCTCCCAGCGGACCCTCCGCAGGCATGCCGCCGAAGGCAGCCTGCCTGCCGCCCTCGCAGTGACCGGCAGAGCGCCCCCTGGTGGCTTGCCACCCCAAGCATGCGCTTGGCGCGCTGGTGCCTGGAGCCGCCCCTGCTTTTAAATCCCTTGCCAGATGTAACTCAAAATGTCTAAAACTTTTTGCAAACTGGAAATTCCAAGTTTCAATGAGTTATATTGCTGAAAAGGGTGTCAGCAATAGGTGCTGTTAAACTAGTGGGCTAAACTTAGTTTAGCTGCAAGTATAAATAAAGAAACTGTATTCCGCACTGTAGCAGAAACTGTAGTTCAACTTCATCCCATTCCTCTGGGGGTTTTATGTCCTAATACCTTGGAAGCCAGTTTTAACCCATTTCCTGAAATGACGCCGAATTACACTATTTGACTTTGTCTACATATCCTCAGCACTTATCCACATAAGCCCATTGCTACTGCCCACTGTCAGCAATGAGTCTTTTTTGAGATGTCCACAAAGCTTAATGCAATACTGAGTTTTTTCTTCTAAAAAGACTGTTACACCCCAAATCCCATCTCAGACACTTAATTCTAAGACTCATTTGTCTGATCACTTTACCCATTAGATGGCAGTAGCCACTTATCTATTGTTAAGCTATGGTGGGGATGGCGGTGTATGCAAATAGAAGGCTGTAAGGAAAGCAGGCGTTTGGAGTATTGTGTACATATCTCCCTTTGGGTCTCAATGTGGTTTGAGTGCAGGTCACCCACTCCTCTCAAAGAGCTAAATTCTCAGGTGGTGGAAACAGGGAGCTCTATTAACTGAAAAGAATTTTCCTTCCTGTATGCCAGCAGATTTATAAGATGTATCTTATAAGTTGTAACTTATTTTGGTGCTGTTTAGAAGAACTCAGACTTGAACTCAGACTTGAGCACGTGCACTGGTACATTATTGGCTTGTTCAGGATTACTGAGGTGCTGGTATCCAATATAAAAATAAGACACCCAAGGCAGCACTGAAGCAGTTATCTGGTGTGTGGATCAAAGCACATCTCCAGTGGCATGCCACGCACCTCCAGTGGTGTGCCGCCTACCTAAATCCTTTGAAATTAAGTGATTCTGCATCTGTTGCCTTCTGCCACCGCAGATCATTTGCAGAGTGAGAGAGCAGTGCATGGCGTTTTAATACTGTTTTGGAAATGAATAGGAGTTGATGTAATCCACACAGCTCCCGGCTGTGATGCTCTGTCCCCGCTAGTAGCACCCAAGACCACTTAGAGAGAGAT
The DNA here is from genome assembly GCF_020497125.1 of Mauremys mutica. Classification (NCBI taxonomy): domain Eukaryota; kingdom Metazoa; phylum Chordata; order Testudines; family Geoemydidae; genus Mauremys; species Mauremys mutica. The sequence goes on from NC_059073.1 coordinate 180,673,134, forward strand.
TGAGTCTGCTCTACAGCCTTAACTAAGGCGCATGTGGCTTTTAGCTCATGCAGTAGAGGCTCATGAATTTACCTCCAGAGGTCCCAGGTTTGATCCCACCCAATGATGACTGGGGTCTGTCAGTGTAACATAGGCACATCAGCCGAGCTCAGGATCAAAGACATTCAATGAGAGTTGGGTGCCTAACCTGCTTTGGCATTTTTGTAAGTTCCTCCTAGCACCTCTGCATCTTTAGATACCTCAGCATTCTTGTAAGTCTGGCTCCTAGTCTGAAAAATGCATTCAGTAAGCTTCAGGACTGCAGTTGATATAACCTGAGGATGAAGATCAGAGTGAGCGCTGCCTAGATCAGAGTCCATGGCTGCTTTTTTTTTTTCTTCTCCCTTTTAAAATGCCATGTTAGCTATCCCTATGTTGCCCTAATTTTCTGTTTACATCAACATCCCTCTCTAAAGGATATGGGCCTGATCATTGAGATCTGGGTAGGGCGGCACAAAGATGGATATAAAATTCCTGTGTTACCCTGATTTTGGAGCCACCAGGTGCAAATCTGGTCTTGAGAAGAAACTTAAAGGAGCATCAGAATTGCCCTAAATCATACTGGCTGCCAACACACTCAGGACTATTCCAGTAGCCAATGATGGGCTGGGCCAGAAGTGGGTAGTGCCACTATGCCAGCCGTATGCCATGTGGGTCTTCCCTCACACCAGGGAAATCCTCAACTTGCCAGCTGTGTGCTAAGTAACCTTAATAGGGACAAGGATCTGGCCCCATATTGGTATCAAAGATAAACCACCCCAGTGTCTCCCATTCCTTCTTTATTTATATCCACTGGTAATCTCTGCGTACATGGCACATTTTGAGTTTAATTGTTCAGCCATTATTGTGCTATCCTCTGCAAATGTCACTATGGTACTTTTTTTTTTAAAAGGAGGAGGATGTCCTTCCCCCTCCCTCCTGCCCACTACTCTAGAAACTCCAAATGCTACAACATTGACACAAGCCTCTCCTGGTACCTTGCTCACTCATCAAAAAAGCCCTTAGACTTTGAGAGACACCAAGCTTGGAAAATGTCCTCTCCAAAGGTGACTGACTCAAAAAGTCATGAGCATCTGGCAACAAAGAGTTAGAATGTAAACTGGTTTTCAACCTTAACTAAATCAGATAATCTATTATAATAGTAGTTCTCAGCACCTGGAATCCCCATAACCCTTCGTGGTGGTAGATACTATTTTCTGCATATGCATATCCTACACTTTCATCAAACTTTTCAATTAAACCTCCTCTCAATCAGGCAGGAACTGTGATTCACATTTCTTTGTAGGTAATCTATAATGTAATCTACTAGCTACTTTTGCATGTATAGAGTCAATCTACATTTGAACAAGTAATGAACATGCAGCCGGATGGTGTTATACTTTTTTGTTAATAAAACTGACTAATCTAAATGCTAATATCTGCAATGTACTCTATGGTTTGAGACTTAGACAAAGACAATTATTAGTAATTCACCTGCAGGCATCAATTAAGCAAGAAATCATATCTTAGTCTCTAGGCCTAGTCTATACTTAGAAATTAGATTGACCTGTGAAAAAGTTCATTCTTTGGATGATGTAGTTAGGTCAAGCTAACCCCCTGTGTAGATGCAGCTAAATTGATGGAAGAATTCTTCCATCGACCTACCTACTGCCTCTCGGAGAGGTGGATTACCTACATCAACAGAAAAACACCTTCCATTGATGTAGGAAGCATCTATACTACAGCTGCAGTGCCATAGCTGTGCCAATGTAGCAGTTGTAGTGTGGCCATACCCTTAGGTTTTATGTTGCCTAAGGAATATTGCCAAGGCATGAGGCCCTCAGCTACCCAGTAACTGCAGGAATTGCCAAGGAATACACACCAAGCCCTGTTTTATTTCTATCAGAACAGGAATAAGTAACAGTAGACGAGAACAATTTATCTGTAAATACGCATAGGAGCAGACTCTCTGGTGTGGCTGAGGCCTGCTTGTTTCAGGAGAAGGAACACAAGGGAGCCAATTTCACCTCCTAGATTCTAACCTATACCAGGATTGGAGTGGAGTAGAGAACTGCCTGGCAGCTGCTTTAACCATTGAGTTATAGTCACCGAGACTGTCCACCATCTGGTGATAGCTGGAGCATAGCATGTTCTGGCTATGCCACTTTCTCACCCCTTAAAGCAGTGGCTGCAAAAGGGATGGCACAGATAGGAGCTACATTAGCTCTATGCCCATTGGGGACTTCCCCACAAAAGATGCAGATAGTTTTTCATTCCCTTTGCACCACTCAGGCTGAGAATCTGACCAATAATTTGCATATACATCTTTATGCCAGAAAATACTCTTCCTGGAGTAGAGGGTGGGTGAGGGAAGTTCTCGTAAGAGAATGTCTCCGTGCCCTCATGCCCTCAATGAGGAAGTAGGAGGTGAAGTGTGTTCATAGTAAGTAGGTCACTGGCTCTTCTTCGTCTCCTTTGTGGTCTAATGTGATCCTAGTCAGGGAAGTTCAGTGACAAATAAGGCTGTGCAGTGAATTCTAATTTAAATATGCTCTTGATGACCAGATGCTGGCCATGCATTCCTTGGCAGTTGCTGTATGGCAATCTTCCAAAAGGCCCTTCCGGACAATTGGTGGATGACTTTATGAATTAACAGGGCTGGATATGCTGAAGACAGTATTTTGCATGCACAAGGAGATGATGAGTTGCATGCAAATGTAGGCAATGACAATGTGCCCAATATTTCAAAAGCAAAACTAGCAAAGAATGGGACTAAATATTAACTGGAAACTGTGCACAAGAATAGGTATGGAGGGTTGTTGCCATCAGTACCTGATTGTGCTCATAATACATTCTCAGGCATAAGCACATGAGAGGGAGAAGGAAAACGTATTCTCCCCACCCCCCACAACCTCTCCCAACATTTCACTTTCCTCTTTGTTCTTCCTCTGGCCTGGTCTACACTACGCATTTAAACCGATTTTTAGCAGCGTTAAACCGATTTAACGCTGCACCCGTCCACACAATGAGGCCCTTTATATCGATATAAAGGGCTCTTTAAACCGGTTTCTGTACTCCTCCCCGACGAGAGGAGTAGCGCTGAAATCGGTATTACCATATCGGATTAGGGTTAGTGTGGCCGCAAATTGACGGTATTGGCCTCCGGGCGGTATCCCACAGTGCACCATTGTGACTGCTCTGGACAGCAATCTGAACTCGGATGCACTGGCCAGGTACACAGGAAAAGCCCTGCGAACTTTTGAATTTCATTTCCTGTTTGCCCAGCGTGGAGCTGTGATCAGTACGGGTGGCGATGCAGTCCCAAATCCAAAAAGAGCTCCAGCATGGACCGTACGGGAGATACTGGATCTGATCGCTGTATGGGGAGGCAAATCTGTTCTATCACAGCTCCGTTACAGATGACGAAATGCCAAAGCATTTGAAAAAATCTCCAGACAGATGCCACAGCAGGGACTCAGCACAGTGCTGTGTGAGAAGCGTAACGGAAAGCCAAAGAATCAAATGGACGCTCATGGAGGGAGGGAGGGGGTACTGAGGACTCCAGCTATCCCACAGTCTCCGAAAAGCATTTGCATTCTTGGCTGGGCTCCAAGTGCCTGAAGGGTCAAAAACATTTTCCCGGGTGTTTCAGGGTGTATGTCGTCAATTTACACCCTTCCCCTCCACCCCGTGAAAGAAAAGGGGAAAAAAATGTTTCTCGCCTTTTTTCAATGTCACCCTATGTCTACTGCATGCTGCTGGTAGACGGGGTGCTGGAGCGCTAAACAGCAGCATCCTCTCCTCTCCCCGGTGGCAGATGGTACAGTGCAGTAGGACTGGTATCTGTCCTTGTCATCAGCCCGTGAGTGCTCCTGGCTGGCCTTGGTGAGGTCGGCCGGGGGCACCTGGGTAAAAATAGGAATGATTCCTGGTCATTCCCAGCAGATGGTACAGAATGGCCGGTAACCATTCTCATCATAGCAACTGGAGGCTGAGCTCTATCAGCCCCCCCCCCCGTCATGTCTAAAGAAAAGATTCTGTACTGCCTGGACTATCATAGCAGCTGGAGGCTTCCTCCTCGTCATTTTATCTCACTAAAAAGTCTGTTTCTTATTCCTGCATTCTTTATTACTTCATCACACAAATGGGGGGGACACTGCCACGGTAGCCCAGGAGGGTTGGGGGAGGAGGGGAGCAACGGGTGGGGTTGTTGCAGGGGCACCCCCTAGAATGGCATACAGCTCATAATTTCTGCGGGATCTCTGGGGCTCTGACACGGAGCTGCTGTGCTCTCTGGTTCTCTAGTACACTTGCCACATATTCTAGGCTGGACTGACTCTATTTTTAGACAAAACATAGGAAGGGAATTACCCAGGGAGTCATTCCCATTTTTGCCTATGTGCCCCCAGCCGACCTCAGTGAGGCCAGCCAGGAGCACCCATGATAGCAGCAGACGGTACAGAACGACTGATAACCGTCATCTCATCGCCAATTTACAATGGCAGATGGTGCAATAGGGATGGTAACCATCTCTGCTACCTTGCAAAGGCAAATGAATGCTGCTGTGTAGCACTGCAGTACCGCGTCTGTCAGCAGCATCCAGTACACATATGGTGACCGTGACAAAAGGCAAAACAGGCTCCATGGTTGCCATGCTATGGCGTCTGCCAGGGCAATCCAGGGGAAAAAGGGCGCAAAATGATTGTCTGCCGTTGCTTTCCTGGAGGAAGGAATGAGTGATGACATTTACCCAGAATCACCCGCGACACTGTTTTTGCATTGGGATCTCAACCCAGAATTCCAATGGGCAGGGGAGACTGCGGGAACTATGGGATAGCTACGGGATAGCTACCCACAGTGCAATGCTCCGGAAATCGACACTAGCCTCGGTACATAGACGCACACCGCCGAATTAGTGTACTTAGTGTGGCCGCGTGCACTCGACTTTATACAATCTGTTTTACAAAACCGGTTTATGTAAAATCGGAATAATCCCGTAGTGTAGACATACCCTCTGTGTAAGGTTCTGCCTGTTAGCAGCGTTTTCTGAGTGGTGTCCAATATTAGATAATTTGTCTAATGTTTGTTGTATCGTACATGTGTCCTCACTGCTTCATCAGGAGGATCTATGTCTCACCTCTGACAGACATGGTAAAGCACAGAAGTGAGCTGTTAATATTGCCCAATAACTGCTATCTCCCCCACCACTCCACCCAAGAATGCCCAGACAGCCATGGGAGGAAAACTTACCAAAAATACTTTTGTGTTAGGGGCTCAGAGGAACTGCAATAAAAGTAAAGGGACCTGGGGTGAGGCAAGTCTCACCTGAGGCAGAAGTTGACATGTGAATTCAGCATTAAATCTCTGATGAGTACTGTTAACTGGCAAATGCAAGGAGATTATCACAGCACAACAAACATAGTGGATATAATGATTCTTTGCTATTCGGTAACATCTTCCATCTGACAGGTTTCAGAGTAGCAGCTGTGTTAGTCTGTATCCACAAAAAGAACAGGAGTACTTGTGGCACCTTAGAGACTAAGCCCTGGTCTACACACAGCCCCGGGGTCGAACTAGGGTACGCGAATTCAGCTACGTGAATAACATAGCTGAATTCGAACTACCCTAGTTCGAATGACTTACCCGTCCAGACGCCGCGGAAGCGAACTCCGCGGCTCCGAGGTCGACTCCGCCAACTCCTCCTGCCGCGGTGGAGTACCGGAGTCGACCGTGGCGCTTCCGGAGTTCGAACTATCGTGTCTAGATCAGACGCGATAGTTCGAACTCCGAGAAGTCGAACTCGCCGCGTCGACCCGCGCGGTAAGTATAAACGTACCCTAACTCATTTATTTGAGCATAAGCTACAGCCCACTTCATCAGAAGCATAGAACGGAACATCTAGTAAGAAGATGTGTATGTACATACAGAGAACAGGAAAAAGTGGAAGTAGCCATACCAACTGTAAGTGGCTAATTAAGATGAGCTATTAATTAATTAGCCTCTTACAGTTAAAATCACTGCCCTCTGCAGCCTCTGCTTTTGGAAGCCCTGAAGTTGGTTGGTTCCAATGGGTAGAATAGGTTGTCTATCTCAGCGAGTGATTGGCATCTCTCAAAGGGTTCCTTTTCCTTAATTTTGTTAACACTTGAAGCTAGATCATAATTTCTGCAAAGATAAATAAAAATTGAGTCTCCTCCCCACTGTGATTAACCCTTGTTAAATTTATATTTGTGATGTATGGTTTGTGATGGATGCAAAAAGAGTGGGAGGTGGCAAATTCATGTGTCAATGGCTATGAAGTCAGGTTTTATTCCAAACTATTGCAAACTTGCTGTGTGACCTTGGCTGTGAGACCAAACTTGCTGTGTGACCAAGATCCTTCACCTTTCTACCTGAGTTTCCCATCTGTAAAAGGAGATAATGATACGCACCCACCATTGTAAAGCATTGAGACCTACAGATGAGAATTCCTGAGTATTGATTGTACAGAGCTAGCTGACTCAAGAATAAACAGTTATCTTGAGTGCTGCATTTAGAGAGCAGTTGTTAGTATTAAAACAGCAGATGCATGAGTGCATTCTGGCAAGCATATGTTCAGTAAAATAGTAGAGGCATTGTCGTGCAGACTGGCATCTGAGCAAGGAAATGACATGAGGAATTATCCTCTTCTGAAGTTTCCCATCTGAAACTTGAACCAGGAACCTTTAGATCTCTAACTACTGAGCTAAAGAAGGATCTGAATTAGAAGCCCCTCCTAGAAACAGTAGCTCTGATATCTTACAAGCATCCACGCTGACAGCACTGCAGTTGTCATTTAGGGTCTGATTCTCCTCCCGTTCAAACCAATGACAAAATGCCCATTGATTTTCAGTGGAAGCTGGATCAGAGCCTTATTGTGGGGGCATATCTAAGTTCCTGGCATAGTGGGGAGACTACAACACCCCAGTGTGTGTGTGTGTGTGAGAGAATATTAAATCCTGAACTGCCTCACCTCTACAAAAGCGCCATGCAAATGCCTGTTCTCACTTTCAGGTGACATTGTAAATAAGAAGAGGGCAGCATTATCTCCTGCAAATGTAAACAAACTTGTTTCTCTTTAGCAATTGGCTGAACAAGAAGTGGGACTGAGTGGACTTGTAGGCTCCAAAGTTTTACATTGTTTTGTGTTTGAGTGCAGTTATGTAACAAAAAAAATCTACATTTGTAAGTTACACTTTCACAATAAAGAGATTGCACTACAGTACTTGTATGAGGTGAATTGAGAAATACTATTTCTTATCATTTTTACAGTGCAAATATTCCTAAAAAATGGAGTGAGCACTGTACACTTTGTATTCTGTGTTGTAACTGAAATCAATATATTTGAACATGTAGAATAACATCCAAAAATATTTAATAGTTGAAAAGTCTACAGATAACAGGTTTACTGGCTCCTTTTCCTTTGTCCTCTATAAAAATCCCTCTTACCTGCACTCTGTGTGGCACAAGAGGCTCTGAGGTCTGCCTCAAGGATTGTGATAATAGTATGGGTTGTAATGACCAATAATTCAGATCCAGGGGCAGAAATCTCTACCAAGTGTTCCATGCTGATATCTCTCCTAATTCATTCCATCGTGGGGGAAGGGTTTTACATACCCTAACATGCTGTGCCCACAAAACCTGCCTGGATCCTTGGAGGATCTTACCCAGCCCAAGGCCATCAGTGTGGTATGTCTATGCCTCCATGCTGGCTCTGCATTCCTAGTGCAGCAGTTCCAAGGAAACTAAACCCAGAAATCTAGGTGCACAGTGCATCCTGGATGAATAAATGACAGCAGTCAGAGTAACCCTGTCCTTTTACTGCCTGATAACCCTGCTTGGCTGGATGGATACTGAGTGCAGTCAGGTCCAGTGCGATAAGTGTCTAGAATGTCGTCTTGTCCCATGCATGGTCAGGAACTATGGAGCTGCTTGTTTTGGGGATGGGGAGCTCATATAGATGAGTTCCAGTTCCAAGCAGCAGTCCATGGGTGCTGATCCTTGTGCCGCCACACTCTGTCCATGGGGGTTATTTCAGCACCGGGTCATCCAAGTGGGGCAAAATCCCACCCTCCATCTGTGTGTACAGGGAAGGGATGGGTGGCCCATGACACAGTCACTGAGGAGGGTCCGTCCTTTCCTTTTCAGATGGGCATAGGCCTCCATGGGTGGGGAGCCCAGTTTGGGTTACCCAGATCCAACTGACTGCACAGAAGAGGCAGGCTGGTCTTAAGTATTTTGCCCTAGGCCACGTACTGACTCAGTGATAGTAAGGAGGCTGTGCATCAATCTTGTCCATGCTCCTTCCTGTTCAGCAGTAAGGAAGAGACGGCCTTCCCCATCGAGGACATAAAGTAACATTTTATAAGATCACCTAGTTGTATAACCCAGCTGGTGTATTAAAAACAAAAAGCAGACCCAGTAAGAACTGCAGCTTAAATGACAAAATGTTGCCAATGATTTTTAAAATAGGACACGCTTTCATTGGTATAAGGAGACCTAAACAAGCAATTCCTGCTAAAATCCATATAAGCTGTGGAGTTAATCCTTGTACGCCCCTATCAGAATTTACATTGACATACGTCAAGAAAAACAAAATGCAAATGTGGAGCTTGTTTAGTTTTTAGGAAATAAATGTTGCAATTTTGAAGCACATTAATGTAATAAGCTTGTACAAGACTGATCAAATATATGAAATAGAGCTGGCCAGAGGATGACAAATCCATTTAACAACAACTTTAATAGTTTCAAAATTTGGTTTTGTTCTGCACTGGAACAAAAACAAAATGTTCTGAACATTTTTGTGAAAGGATATTTTGTTGAAACATCTGTTTTTTGGATTGAAAATCTGAGCTATTCAATTTGATGTGTCTCTCTCTCTCTCTCTCTCGTCAGAAGTTACCTGAGGCCTTGGACCAAAGAACCCTTTGACACTGATACATCTCTATAAAGTGTTTCAAAATTTCATTTAATCAAAAATGTTCCAACCAACTCTGGTATGGAGGCATTAGACAGAGGATGTGGCAACAGCTACTGATAAATACTGGTGTATGCTTAGAACAAGCTGTAATCTTAATTTAATAAGACTCTTTCTTACTGCATTGAATCCTTACTGAGTCATATATTTCAGGAAGTTCTCATTCCAGGATGAAAAAAGTCATCTTTCTTATGGGTGCATTGTCTAGTAGTTTAGACCCAGATTAGACCTACCTTAAAATGTATTTGAATTCTTAATTTGCAAGTCCACACACTGGTCTATGCTAGCCCATCTCTGATTCTTACTCTGGTTTTCAGTATGGCCTCACTGGATTTGTCACAAGGTGGAGTCTTGAGATGTAAAGAGCTGGTGATGAAAGCTTTGAAATGGGTGTGTGCTAATACATATCTGCTCTGGCTTTCACCCATTCACGGTCAGGCATTCATTAAGCAAGATGGTCAAACAAGAATATCCTTAACATCCATACATCTTAAATATTATTTTAATCAAAGCAAAAATGGAAAGGTAATGTAGAAACAAAGAACCACTAGCAGTGTAGTAACATTAGATTGTCTGTAGTAAATCTCTCCCCAGATGGAGACATTCACAAACATTTCTCCCTCTTTCTTGACCTGACATTCAGTTGTGCTAGAGTTAATTCATCCCTTTTTTTTTAGCACAGTGAAGAGTTTGGTTGGCGCTTTTTCAATTAAACACCATGAATCATCTGGTTTGTTGGGGATAACTTTTTTTCCCCCCCATGTTTACTTCATGTAAACTCAGGACATAGAATCAATATTAGGATTGGAAGAGACCTCAGGAGGTCATCTAGTTCAATTCCCTGCTCAAAGCAGGACCAATACCCAGGGCTGGTGCAAGGATGTTTTGCGCCCTAGGCGAAACTTCCACCTTACGTCCCCCCCCCGCCCTGAGGCGCCCCCCTTGTGGCAGCACCCCCCCGCCCCAGCTCCCTCTGCCCCGCCTCCTCCCCAAACACACCGTCGCTGTTTCACTTCTCCCACCTCCCAGGCTAGCAGCGCCAATCAGCTTAGGTGCCGCAAGCCTGGGAGGTGGGAGAAGTGAAGCAGCCACAGCGTGCTCGGGTAGGAGGCGGGGCAGGGGTGAGCTGGGGTGGGGAGTTCCCCTGCATGCCACCACCCCCTTACTTGCTGCAGGCGGCCCTCCCCGTGCCCCCCTGCCCCAGCTCCCTCTGCCTAAATGCCGGCGGTGACCAGGGCGGCCGAAGATCCAGCCACCACGGTCGCTGCCGAAGAAAATGGCGCCCCCCCAAATCCTACTGCCCTAGGTGACCGCCTAGGTCACCTAAATGGTTGCACCGGCCCTGCCAATACCAACTAAATTATCCCAGCCAGGGCTTTGTCAAGCTGGGCCTTAAAAACCTTTAAAGATGGAGATTCCACCACCTCCCTAGGTAACCCATTCCAGTGCTTCACCACTCTCCTAGTGAAATAGTTTTTCCTAATATCCAATCTAGACCTCCCGCACTGCAACGTGAAACCACTGCTTCTTGTTCTGTCATCTGCTACCACTGAGAACAGTCTAGATCCATCCTCTTTGGAACCCCCTTTCAGGTAGTTGAAAGCTGCTATCAAATCCCCCCTCACTCCTCTCTTCTGCAGACTAAATAACCCCAGTTTCCTCAGCCTCTCCTCGTAAGTCATGTGCCCCAGGCCCCTAATTATTTTTGTTGCCCTCCGCTGGACTCTCTCCAATTTATCCACATCCCTTCTGTAGTGGGGGGGGACCAAAACTGGATGCAATACTCCAGGTGTGGCCTCACCAGTGCTGAATAGAGGGCAATAAGCACGTCCCTTGATCTGCTGGCAATGCTCCTACTAATACAGCCTAATATGCCATTGGCTTTCTTGGCAACAAGTGCACACTGCTGACTCATAGCCAACTTTTCATCCACTGTAATCCCCAGGTCCTTTTCTGCAGAACTGCTGCTTAGTCAGTTGGTGACCTTTTTAAAAAAATGCTTCTTACCTTTTGGAATTCTCCTTTTCAGATCTTCACAATTGCCCTGTGTGTCTATCAGTCACTATATTTTGATAGCAAGGTTGAAAGTTCAGCTTTTTCCAGTTTCCATAGAACTTGTAATCTTTACACAGGTTTTCTGGTAGCTCTGGTTCAGTGCAGCTGACCAAACTCTTGCACTTCTTTCAAAAACATCAACCCTTTCACTCTTAAACACAGCTTTTTGCTGATGGAGCCGGACAACATGATCTGAGAGCTCCTCAAGATGGCATTCTCTCCAGTGTACTAATATCTTGGAAACATACTGTATTTTTTTGCTTATCACTTTGTACTCTGCTCTATGGCAAATATTGATTGATTTCCCTCTTTGTGTTTTATACTAGAGAATAAATTAGCATGGTTTTTATTTAAAGGGATATTAGCACATGATTTAAGATCAACATGTACATTCTATTGTTTAAAAATGTCCTTCAAAAACCTAATGGCCTCAATTCTCAAAAATTACTATGATTTTGGGCACTTCCATTTTTTTGGGATGCACAATCTGAGTGACTTTAGAGGCAGTTTGGCCTAATGAATAGAGTGCTGTACTGCAAGTCTGGAGAGCTGGGTTCTACTCCTGGCTTTGCCATTGGTCTGCTATATGACCTTGAGCAGTCCCTGCTCTGTGCCTTGGTTTTCCAATGGGGATAATGACACTGGCTTTGTTTAGTAAAGTGCTTTGAGATCAGCTGGTGAAAAGTGTAATTAAGAGGTAAGTCTGATTATTAAGGGGGCCTCGTTTTCAAAGTTGCTCAGCACTGTAATTTTAATGGAAGATGTGTATTTAAATATCCTACTCAGCTTTGAAAATCTCAACCAAGGTCTTTGCCCCAAAGGGCTTATGGTCTAATACAGACAAAGATGGAAGCATATTAATTAACTGGATTGTTTCTGTATCTCATGCATCTTGTTTGTTTTTGTTTTTTAAACTGAATAGTAAATTACAGTGTATTATAATGTGAGCTTGGCTGGAGATTTATGATGTCAGGAGTGGATGATATGTGGGGAAACACTTGACTTTAAAAGATAACTTAGTCTGCCATGCTAATTTGTCAGTCATAACTTGTAACAATGGGGTGGTTTAATTTTAATTTTGAAGCACATGTCACATGTTTATAGAGACAGGTTCTAACTTAGGATACAGAGTAGCACATCTCTTAAGTTACATGATGATGAGTTGTAATGTACAGTATGACTAAGACTTCTAGGTGCTACAATAATAATAACAATAATAGTCTTGTAAAGGAAAGGAGGTCCCTGCCTAATGGTAGATTTAAGAAATGCTAAACATTAGTCCTCCACTAGATGGCAGATTGCTATTTTCTGAGTCTAGAGAAATAAACTTGCATTTATCTAGAGGAGGGACAAAGTCTTATTGCTGCTGAACTCCCACAGTTTATCTGAGAGCCACAAGCATTCTTCTGCATGCGCCACCAAAAAAAAAAAAATCTAAGAGGGATTGCATTTGAGCTGTTCTAAAATCTTTGTTAGGGATTGTATAGGTGTGCTTAGTACTGAATAAGTTGTTGTAAGAGTTATTGGTTTACTCATAAAGAATAGAGTGTGGTTTTCCTTTCCCTTGGGGAGAGGTAGGGGGGAAGCAAATACTCTGAATATTGAAACCTAATTTCACCATCCTATCGGACTGTGTTAGGACCATCCTCTTTGCTAGTGGCCTTCTTACTCTAAGCCTGTTCACTCAGTCACACTTCTGCACTTTTTCATTCTCAGCATGGAATGCTGTAACTTGAGTTTTCCAGGTGGCTAAAAATAAGATTCAAAACTAGCACACTTTTGCATTCTCTGCCACCCCCACCCCTCTTAGATTTAGGTACAGTCTCTCTCTGTATCTGAAACTGTGCAACACAAATTTATTTCACATGACAGTGGAGATGATGCGCAAGGGTCTAATTTCATTTATGCTGTTATATGACCGTCCAAAATCTTGACAGATAAAAGGAGGCATGGCTAAGTCAATCCATCAGTGGTGCTTAGCAGTGGAATGGGAAAAGAACCTGATGTACGAGTGGCAAACCTTCCCACAGTGGCTACAGGACCACTCGCCAGATGGAGGTTGAAGCACACTCTGCTTCCAGGTTTAGCTGTGACTGCCCCGGCCTTAACACTGCTTCTCCAAGCTGAATGATTTTGGGCAGGATTTTCCTGGTTGTCAGTGGGAATGCTGAATTTCTTGAGGCCTTGCTTAATCTTGTTGCTGTATCGGCGCTTTGGCTTTTCTCTGCACGGCAGGCAGTTCTTAAGTTGGCCATAGAGTGCAGCCTTCGGCAGACTGTCTTGAGGCATGTACTCCATGAGTCCCAACCAGTAAAGCCTGTGAACATTCAGCGTAGGCTGCATAGGCTGTAGGCTGGCTCTCTGAAGGATCTTGTTATTGGTGATCCATTGGTCCCAAGTAACTCCAAGGATTTTTATAAGATAGCAGAGGCGGAAACTGTTCTATCTTCACTCTGCTTGGAGTATGTAACCCAGCTTTCACAACCGTACAGGAGGGTACTAAGGACACAAGCCTGATAAACAGACCCCTTTGTGCTCAGGGTTAGCAACTTGTTGCTCCAAACATGTGAGGTAAGTTTGCCAAAGGTAATGGAAACTTTGCCGATTTTTAGCATCAACTTCCCTATCACAGTTAGGTGAGCTGGTAAGAACTGAGCCAAGATAGCAGATGCGATTGACGTTGTCCAGAGCTGCTTTATCAACATAGGTTTTAGGTGGAATGTTATACTGATGTAAATCCAGAGTAATTCCACTCACTTTCAGTAGCCTTTTTCCAGATTTGCACCAGTGTAATTGAGATCTGAATTTGGCCTCATGCAGGCAAATGTGGAACTCAAGCTATGAGACTAGATGGGTATAGTTAAACTAGTACCCCTCCCCAACCCTAGTGTGGTAATAATAATAATAATAAAAAAAGGTAATAATTGGAGATATACCAATCTCCTAGAACTGGAAGGGACCTTGAAAGGTCATTGAGTCCAGCCCCCTGCCTTCACTAGCAGGACCAATTTTTGCCCCAGATCCCTAAGTGGCCTCCTCAAGGATTGAACTCTCAACCCTGGCTTTAGCAGGCCAATGCTCAAACCACTGAGCTATCCCTCCCCCCCGTGGGCACAGTTATACCAGTATGAAGGTGTTTTTACCAGTATAGCTTATTCCTGTAAGTATATGGTAGAACTATATTGCGCCCCTAACTGAAATAGGTATACCCGTACATAAACTGTGTGTAGACTAGATCTTAGGTTATATCTATGCTTCTGATTTCTGCCAGCCTAGCCATGTCAGTCAGGGGTGTGACGACCCCTGATCGATAAAGCTGTCCCTGCAGAAGCTGGTACTATAGACACAGCTACACTGGGATAGACTCATGCCTGTGAGCTATGTATAGGGCAATGGGACTGAATACTGGCACCATTTTCCACAGATGGTGGTGATTTTAGCTGGTATCTGACTCCTGAGGGCAACAAAGGCAGACACAGGCACAGCTGCTGCTGGCATCCCAATGCCACCCAGGCCTGTAGGCTGCTGGCCTATGTACTGCAATGGTGCCTGCTGAAGTAATCGCTAAGTGACATGGGAAAGTGCCTGGGTGGCATTGGGATGCCAGCAGCAGCTGTGCCTGTGTCTGCCTTTGTTGCCCTCAGGAGTCAGATACCAGCTAAAATCACCAACATCTGTGGAAAATGGTGCCAGTATTCAGTCCCATTGCCCTATACATAGCTCACAGGCATGAGTCTATCCTCCTCCCCCCGTCCATGGCAGGAGCTTGTGACTCAGGCTCCTCTGAGGTATCCACCGGGCTCTTGGGAAGGGGGATCTCCACTGAGGATGCCATGCAGCTCTTTGTAAAAGCAGAAGGATGGCGGCTCCACACCAGATTGATTGTTGGCCTCTCTCACCTTTTGGTATACCTGCCGCAGCTCCTTGGCTTTCCTGTATCACTGCTGCTGGCCCATCTAATAGCCCTTCTCCTGCATTCCCTGAGCAAGCTGCTCTTAGATGTCAATTTTCTATGGCTTGATCAGAGCTGTGCCTGCCCAGCCTCTTCTCCCCACAGGCCCAGGTGATCCAACACCTCCAGTGTACTCCAGGCAGGAGTGCGTCTGCAGTGTGTAGCCACCATGGTCAGCTGCACATAACAACCAACTGCTGCTAGGTGTGCTTGGCAAGCCAGGCAACCAGGAACGTGTGGTGTGTGTGGTTTTTTTTTGTTTTTTGTTTTAATTCAAGGGGCTTTAAAGGAGAGGGGCGGTTTCCTGTCAACCTGGCCCCTGGGCAGCTGAGGTCACAATGGTGACCAGAGCAGTCACTGTGGGGCATTGTGGGACAGCTCCTGGAGGCCAGGAACAGTGATGTAACCAATGCAGTGTCTATGCTGACACAGCGTTGACCTAACTACATCAAGTGTGACTTTATGCCACACGAGGAGGTGGGGTTAAGTCAGCATAGCATGGTATTTACATTGATGGGAGTGAAATTTAAGTGTAGACACATCCACAGCTAGGTTGACATAAGCTGCTTTGCATCAACCTATTTGTGTAGAATAAACCAGGCTGAGAAATTTTGCCGTGCTGGAATTGCTGAAGGAATAGTTTCTTTATATAAACTATGGGAGTGCAAGTTGAAATGAGGCATCTTTAAGCCTTTAAAAGCATCACTGAACATGTTAACAAATTAGCACCATGTTCTGTACATAGAGATTTGATCAGTTACAAACTCCAGAAGCTATTCAGAATGCCATAAGCACATGGAGCCCAGAAGAGGCTATGAAATGTGGGCTCTATGGAGGGAAGGAAGCTATATTGCACTCTGTGGGAAATGATGGCATATAATAGCCAGTCTCTACTGCAGAAGATTAGTGTCTGGGGTACAAGAAAACTCTGGAACCAACTTTCCAGCTGCAATTTGTTTCTAAATCCTTAGCATTAATATTTCTCATATATACCAACAACTAGACATAGTGTAACACTGACAGACCCCGGTTGTCAGATGGTGGGATGGAACCTGGGATCTCTGAAGCTAAATACATGAGCCTCTACTGCATGAGCTAAAAGCCATAGCTAAGGATGTAGAGCAAACTCATTAATCTCTAAGTGGTCTTGGTGCCACTAGATGGGACATAACCCTACCACACCCAGAAGGTGTGTGGGTTACAATAGCAGCAAATATGTGGCCCTAGAGTAACAGCTTGATTTTTTTTCCTTGTCTTACGATCCCTTGGATCACTAGAAATTAAGTTGTTCTTGGTTACAATGCTTTCAACAGTAAGCACACCAGAATCTGCAATCTGATGCCTTCCTTGGCATGCTCAATAAATGGCAGATTATCAACGACAGGCTCACAAAGACAATGGGGTGACTATGGAGAAACCTTGCTTTGACTGTAAAGTTTACTGCAGAAATGCTTTTGTCCAGACCCAGGAAAAATAGTTACTCGCCTTCTTGTAACTGTTGTTCTTCAAGATATGTTGTTCATGTCCATTCCAACCAGGTGTGCACGCCGCGTGCACCCCAACTGGAAGACTTTTCCCTTAGGAATGGACATGAACAAGCACTCAAAGAACTTTTGTTTCAATGATACTTTATTTGCTCACTCTCTACCAAAAATGGGATATTTTGGGGAGAGGATGGGAAGGGGACACACCAAATGTCTGGCTGTTGCTTAAGGCTTAAATGCAAACATCTTCTGAAGCATTTTTGGCGATATTGATAAAGGTTCTGCTCAGTTCCAGAAGCCAGGGCTCACATTAAAATAACAATGCCCTTTCCCTTGCAAATCTCACCGCATCCGATTTCACTATCCCTCCTACAAGCCCAGGGAAGTACAGCCAGAAGCCTGCTGCACCCTTGGTGAGAGTGAACCGTGCATTCCCTTCCCCATGCTGGGCAGGCCTGGTCATTTGGAGCGAAGAGAGAGCTGGAATATAGCCTTGCCTTGCATGGCCCACCTCCTTTTTTTTTTTTTTTTGTCAGGGCTGCCTTAAGGAAAATGGCACCCTGGGTGAATTGAATTTTGGCACACACTTCCCCTCCCCCCCACCATCCCCTGTCTCCGCTGCCTCCCCAGGTTCCCCACTCCCCACATCACCCCTGAGCCCCCACAGCCTCCCTAAGCTCCCCATCTCCCTGAGCTCCTTTCTGTGGCCTCACCCCCCCCCCCAAGTCCACCACACTCCTTGCCTCTTGATCAGTGTCCTCCTGACTATGGTGCCCTGGGCAGTCATCCACATCACCCACCCGCAAGGCCGGCCCTGCTCCTTGAATTGAGAATCTATCATAAGGCAGCTGCACTAGACTCAAGCTACCTGACACTTAAGGAAGGAGAGAGGCTGCCATGAGGTCTGAACCCTCTGCAGATACTCAAGGGTTGGGGAGGCTCCTCATGCAGGAAACAGGCACAGTTGAGCCCTTTGTTTATGAATGCTTGGCAAGGTCTTTTTAAAAACATTTTTAAGGCGCTAGACTGCTTGAATGCATCCCCAAATCCCCGCTCTTATGTGTTCATTTAAAAACCAAGCAGACCCAATGAGTGCTTTATTTTTGTTTGTATTGAACTATGTTTCTTTGTATTGAATATTTCTTTGATTCTGATCCTCCATTTACAGTACCACCTTTCATAGTCATTCCTCTCATCTGCCCACGTAGCCGGCACAAAAACACTGTTGGTTTCTCCCTATCTAATAGTAAAGATTTTACAGCAGAATGCTGGAGTGAAGGTGTCCCATGTCTAAAGTGTATTACAAACACTTACCTGCATACTATGGTCTATTGCCATAAAGAATGGATGCTAACCAGAAGTTATTAAAATAAGGCCTGGGATGCACACAGATTTTTTTTTTCCTGATACAAATTTTGTGGGGTCGGGGGTGTGGTGTTTTTATTGATATAGTTACACTATTACAACCCCTCACATGGACTCAGTTCTACTGGTATAAACGTGCCTTACACTGATACAGCTTATTCCCCTTCCCGTAGGGTAACAAGCTATAAGTGCATTTATACCAGTGTGACTGAGGTTGTCTCTTCCGTCAGTCTGGTGGGTAGTGGATAAATTGACTCCTGAGCGCTCTCCTGTCGACTCCTGTACTCCAGCTCAGCGAGAGGCACAGGCATAGTTGACGGGGGAACGGCAGCAGTTGACTCACTGCAGTGAAGACGCTACGGTAAGTCGATCTAAGTATGTCGACTTCAGCTACGTTATTCATGTAGCTGAAGTTGCATAACTTAGATTGATTTTTCTCTCCTCTTTTCTCTCTCCTCCCCTCCTCCCCCGTGTAGACCAGGCCTGAGTTGGCACTACTAGTTGTACTGGTATAACTAGATCAATTTAAAAAACAAAAAAAAAAACAAAAAAAACAGGCCCACACTCTTATAACTATATCAGTATAATGAAATCACTACAACTCTTGTGTCAACAAGGCTTAACTTAACATGCTACATTTCTATGATGCACTATCCTGGCTTCTTGTGTGCGCTCCATTATGTGCTAATTGACAAAATTCGGTAGCTTGCAATATAGACCCTACTCGTTGTTGTTAATTTGCTAGATTTTACTGTAGTTGTACTTCCAGAGGAAAGTAACACAATGCTGCTGAAATATTTTGGCTAAAGAGTTAATTAGCTAAAAGCCTGTATTACCATCTGTGTATGATGTTTACAGTAAACTATACTGTACATCCATTGGTGCCATCTACTGGTGAAAAATGTGGAAGTGAATGTGATTCTTGTTAGTGTGCATATGCCTAGATATTAATAACTTTCATTATTTCTACAGAAACCTTAAGTAAGTATCACTACTTTAGAGACAAATCTAAGAAAATTTCCCTTCCCTGAAAAGTTTTCAGTTTAAAACTCCTTTGGCGAGGTCAACCAGAAAAGAGAGGAAAAGTATCTGTCCAAGCCCAAAAGAATGAGCTGAAATCCTTTAAGAAGATCCTACCCTCAACACCTTTTGTTGTTGGTTGTTTATGGAGGATTTGTAGGTTTACTCTGTGAAACACCCAACCTCTGATCCATTCCGGGTTCTACAGAATAGTTTGAGGCAATGTGAGAAAGTTCCTTTCTCCTTATCTTCAACAGAAGTTGTAATCAGTTGGAGCTCTTCAGCTAAAAGTCACTACAGACAACTGTGTGTTGAGGGAGAGGGCTGTGCATCTGCTGGAAACAGCCCTTGATTCTGCAATTTGCATTTTCCCCACTGGTCTGAAGTTGTTAGCCTATAGGGTGCAATGTGCGAGAGAGCTCTTTTTTCCCCAGGCTTTTTCTTGAGGAGGTAGGGTGCAGGGGTGTCAGATGCTGTTTGTTTTATCTTGGGGAATAGCTTTTCAAATAGAGCACATTTTGTATTAATGTAGATCTACTTTCAGAGTATATGCCATATAACTTCCAGGAGATGGTAATTACCTCTCCCATTCATGCATACTACTGTCTGAGAGATTCCCAGGGAAAAAGCCATAAACTGTGAAATGGCACTTTGGTCTCCCTAGTAAATAGTACACTGGTCATAAATCCATGCCTCCATGGGAATAATCAATGGAAATATCAATACTCCCTAGTTCTGAAAGAAAAACAAACAGTAATGAAGTGTTAAAACATTATGTACAATAGTAAGTGATAATCCAAGTGAGCGAAACCTGTGCCATGAACCCATCCATGCAACTTACAATAATCTACTAAGGCAGATACTGGAAAATTTCCCACTCTTTACTCTTCTGGTCTGTTTCACTTCGATGTCAAACTAGTTATTAACCAATGGAATATCACCTATTTGCAAATATCATTGACAGTCTCTCCACAAATGCAAAAAGATAACAAAAATTGATGGGGGTGGGGGTGGAAATATACCTTGAAGCAGTTTGTGCAGATTGGCCAAAGTGTCAATAAGAGCCCAACAAATGGAGGCTATTGATTGTCTGTTACACTGCTCCTCAGGATGGGATATTATCTCTGCATACAACCCATTTAACCTGCATATAACTTGATTACAGGTGACCCACCCCACAAGAGCCTTCCTAACGATTGAACGTGATTTAAGAACAAAAAAAATCTGCCACCTTCATTGCCAGAATAGAATATCATGATTACATGTACTTCCAGGGAATCTGCCACAGATACTTCAGCTTCATAAATCTCGATTAAAGTAATCACAGGGACTGGGCTAGGAATTGCTTAAAATTCCAGATCTGTATTACGAGTGTGTGGCTTGTCTGCAACTTTGTTCTCTGGATATAACACTGAATCCTCTGGTGTACCAGATATGCGTATTTTCCGTGTATTTGCCAAATTGTGGCTGACAGTTGCATGTTACTCCACAGGATATAGTGTGATTCTTTGTCTGGCTCCCAATTATTTTTAAGCTGGATAGCTTGGCTGGGAAGAGGGCTGCCTGGAATTCCTGTTTGTTTATTTGGTGGTTCTACATTTTAACAATATGAAACTCGTAGTTGTAAAATTTACCTCAGAATGGGCTGCCTCTCCTAACTGCAGACACACACAGTGGGCATACCTATTTTAAGGCTCCTTTACACTGCCAGAGTGAGTTTAAAGGGACCTCACTGTAAATGGAGGGCCAAGCTCCGTATGCTTTGAGCCATCTGACCTTAACTGAGTCCAATGACTTTATTTTCGGTCATTTTTCCCAAAACCTGCAGTCAGATTAGAATGATCCCATTACTCCCAGGCCGTAAACATTTACAAGTGTGTCCTGAGCCCAAAAAGTTGAGAACCATTGATCTAGCACAGTGGTCCCCAATCATTTTGTGGCCTGTAGCACATTCATGTTTTCAAAAGAGTGTGGTGGGCGCCAACAATTTTAAGGCTTGTTTTGTATTTGTACATTAAATAATACAAAAACATCCTATTTAATATACATAATATGAATCCATAAGATGATAAGGGTAATTTTACATGTAAAACATATTAATTAAATTATTCGGCAATTATTCTTTCACCTTACCATGTGAATTTGCTCTTTATCTACCTGTAAGAAAAATTAAGGAGTTTTTTTTACAAAATATCAGTTTTCATCTTATTTATTTTAAAAAAGTTAAACATTGTTGAACTGCTTGTCCAAATATTTATTTATTCTTACTTTAACATAGAATGAAGCCTGCAGCTCCGGAGTTCTCTGTCCCCGGCAGGTGCAGGGCTGCGGCTTCTCTCCCCTGCTGGGCACTAGGTGGGTGCACATAAATGCCCTCGCGGGCGCCGCGTTGGGGACCACTGATCTAGCAGATACCAGCAGAGAAAGTCTGGACTGATGAGAAGCCCGAAGGCTAGCTAAGGAAAAGGCCCATGTCCCAGATAACTTTCACCTTTGCAATTTCATATGACCCCAGAAGCCCTACCTTTTCTTGTCCTGCTCCTGAGGTTGTACTCTACCCCTGCCCCCACACACGTGTTGCAATACCACTCAGACCCTTTGTATTACTTTTGCCAACAGCTGTTCTACACTGTGACACTGAGAATTCCCTTTTCACTAGTATCCGCCTGTCTAAAAAGGATCAAATTGTATAGTGAACTTCCAGGCCCAGTCCTGCCATTGGAACTATGTTGGTGGCAACAATAGGGAATTAAAAAAAAAAGAATCTATTGTAGATGAGGCCAGGGTGGTTTTTGAATAAACCACACAAAGAAATCCAAAACAAAATGTTTGCCATGTGGTGAGATGGAGGAAGTATCTTGGCTCCCAGTTAAAACTGTCATAAAGAATCCTCAGGCACCTACACGTCAAACAAATTCCAGGAAGCAATAGTCAGCCAACAAAGCTTAAGGGCTCAGTGAGAATAATAGATGCCTTAGCTAACACCACCCAGAGAGATACCTTTCTACTGCTCGGAAAATATCTGTTGAAAAATGGGCAAGCATGTGGAGTGGGCAGAGAACTGGAGAGGGAGGATGATAATGAGGTAGTTAGCGAAAAATCTGGTATCAATGACTGACTCTCAAAATAAGGGTCCCAATTCTCCTCTCACTTATTTGTATGAACCAAGAGTAAGTCCACTGAAGCCAATGGAGTTACACTGGGGTAAAAGTACTGTAAGTAACGGGGGAGTCAGATTAGACCTGTAATAGAGAATTTCCACAACAAACAAAGCAAACAGAGGTGGTAATTGTGCCTAGAAAACTAGAGAGCTCCCTTCACCTGTGCTGGCAGTACTAGTGCTGATGCTGCCTTAGTCCGGCCTCATGCCTTCATCTGATTATCATCACGAATGTTTTCAGAATTAGTGAGGTTGCTCTGAAGGAGGTAGTCAGCATCTGCTGTTTGAGTCAATCTAATCAGATTTGTGACAATCTGCACCATATCACTTAAGTATAGGACCCTACCACATTCATGAGCCATTTTGGTCAATTTCACTATCATAGAATTTTAAAAATTGTAAATTTCATGATTTCAGCTATTTAAATCTGAAATTTCACAGTGTTATAACTGTAGGTGTCCTGACCCAAAAAGGAGTTGGGGAGGTGGCAAAGTTATTGTAGTGGGGGGTTGTGCAGCGCAGAAGTAAGTGTGGCATGGCAGGGTATTGCCACCCTTACTTCCCTGCTGCTGCTGGCAGGGCATCATCTTCAGAGCTGGGTGCCTGGCTAACAGTAGCTGCTCTCCAGCCACCCAGCTCTGAAGGCAGTGCAGAAGTAAGGGTGGCAATACTGCAAATCCTCCACCTTAAAATAACCTTATGACCTCTTGCAACTCCCTTTTGGGTCAGGACCCCCTATTTGAAAAACACTGGTTTCCCCCGATAAATCTGTACAGTATTGGGCAAAAGCACACAAAAGACCAGATTTCACAGTCCATGATGGATTTTTGATGGCTGTGAATTTGGTAGGGCCCTACTTATGTATAAACAAGAGTAAAAATAAGCTAAAGGGAGAAATTCAGTAACCTGGCTCCACAGCTATGACTAAATATATTCAGCACCAACATCAACTTCCAGGATTGGCCTGTGCTGTTTCAGATTATAGATGTGCCTAACCTACTGCCGGATGGCACCATAGCAAAGCTTACAGTGAAAGAGATGGCAAATGGAGGATTTTCCCTTGCCTTGCACTGGGCCATCACAGTTCTGTGGTTGCTACATCAACTCACAGTATTACAGAAACTGCTCTATCACTTTGCCCAGCACAAGACAAGAACTTAACACCGGATGTAGCTAGCTGCTGGGAATTGGAGGGAGGGGCACAGGAGGAAAGAATTTGGAGGAGGAACCCGGAAGTCAGTCTGTGTGCAGATGGCTTTAGTGGTAGCTGCAGTATGTGGTACATTTATGTAGTTTTACAAGCATGGACTCCTTTCTTTTTCTTACCCTATATATCAGAGGTGGGCAAACTACGGCCCATGGGCCACATCCAGCTGGCAGGACCCTCCTGCCTGGCCCCTGGTCTGGGAGGCTAGCCCCTGGCACCTCCCCCACAGCCTTAGCTCACTGCGCCACTGGCACAATGCTCTGGGCAGCGGGGCTGTGAGCTCCTGGGACAGCACAGCTGCAGAGCCCAGTCTGACCCAGTCTCTGTGCTGCGTGGTGGCGTGGCTGGCTCCCGCTGGGCAGTGCAGCTACTTATCCTGCTGCTCTGGGCGGCGTGGCTGTAGCGCAGTAAGGGGGCTAGGAGTTTAGGGTGGTGGTAGTCGGGGGTGGGGTTGTGGATGGAGGGTGGGGAACGGGGGTTGAATGGGGGTAGGAGTCCTGGGGGGGCAGTGAGGAAGTGGGGGGGGGGTTGGATGGGGCAGGCAGGGGCAGAGGTTCTGGAGGCAGTTGGGACAGGGAGCAGGGTGGGGGGCTGGATGGGGCAGGGGTCTTGGGGGGGTGTGTGCTGTCAGGGGGCGAGAAGCAGGGGAGTCAGATAGGGGGTGGGGGCTGGGCCACTCATGGCTTTTTGGGGAGGCACAGCCTCCCCTAACCAGCCCTCCATACAATTTTGGAAACCGATGCAGCCCTCAGGCCAAAAAGTTTGCCCCCCCCATAAAAGATGGGAGACGAGAACAAACTTTCATTTTCCAGATGAAGGTGAAACCTTCTCTAAATTGTCCAAGCATTTATCTATAAACCAGCTGGTAGCAGCAAGGACTGCTCTTGATCTGCAGCCCTACTCCACTGGGGAGAAGTAGCTCTGCCGCTTAAGGTGATGACAGCATATTCGGCAACACTCTTTCCTTCCAACCAAGCAATTCTTTTGTCCATCGTTACTCTGCCTTATATTTACAATCGCATATTGATCAGCGCCAGGCCTATCTGTAGTGACATAAAGAGATGAGTAGAGCAAGAGGAGCATAAATTCAATCATGAGCCATTAGTAAGGTTAAGATTGTCATGGTTATTTTTAGTAAAAGTCATGGATAGGTTATGGGCAATCAACAAAAAATTCATGGAAGCCTGTGACCTGTCTGTGACTTTTACTAAAAATGGTGCGGGGGAGCTAATGAAGGGATGACTGAAGGCCAAGCCCTGCTGTGGGGGGATGAGAGCCTGAGCTCTGCTGCAGGGGTGGGGGTCCAGCACCCACCCCATGGCAGCTGACAGCTCCAGGGCTCCCATGGGGCACACGACCAGCAGCTCGGAGCTGAAGCAGAAAATATCACAGAGATCTATGAAAGTCACGGAATCTGTGACCTCCATGACAAAAATCTTATCCTTAACCGTTAGGGATCAATCGTGGCCAGCTCCATGACAGTGTGTAAGGAGGAGGGGGAGAGGAAGCAAGAGCTTTTCTGCTGTACCCCAAAGCTGACCTTCGCATATTTGTGCAGGCCTACAAACCACTGTTAAATCACCAGAGGTGAGTCCCAGGCACTGTGAACTCTTCACTGCACACAGATACTGTCTGAGGGGGATATGCAGAAAGATGATGCTTGGAGAGACATCCCAAACCTAACTAATTCATTTTACATTAAAAAAGTATATATAAATAAGAAGGGGGAAGGTAGAATGTCTAGTTTAGAGCTGGTTGGAAAATGGATTTCTTTTCCCATGGAAAAGGTTCACTTTTCTGCAAAGAACTGAGGAAAATCCAAATAGTTGAGCCAAAAATTGAAATAGTTTAGTTTGGAAATGCAGCAGAGATGCCTCTTGCTCCAATTTTCCTCTATAGACTCCTATATTCTCCTATGATGCACTATGGTCTCTGCCCCTTCCTGAGGGAAGGCAGTGCATCATGGGAGTTTCTGGCTGTGATGCATCATGGGATTTGAAGTCTGACTGGGGAGGCCAGCCCATAGAGGAGTATTGAGACATGAGATAACCAAACAACAACTTCCATAAGGCACTGTGGTGATCTGTGTCAAAATATTTCAGTTTTTGGCTTTGATTTTTTTATTTTTAAAAAATAGAAAGATTCTGTGCAATGCAGACATTTCTCATGAAAATTTTCAATGTCAAAACCCCAATTTTCCAACAAAAACCAGTTTTGATTGAAAACTTTCAACCAGCCCTAGTTCCCTCTCCCATCAGCTGCCTGCTGCAGAAGTGCAGCCCGATTGCTTTTGCTGAGGCTTGGACCTATGCATAGTTGCCAGTGTTTTATGGAGTTTTCCAAGGTATATTTGTTCAAATAAGCTGGAGGTCTGGTTGCTGCCGCCAGGCCCCCAGACACTGGAGAGCTGTGTGCACTTTTGGGTGAATTGAAGCACATACATAGTGATTTACAAACATTAGCTATTTAATCATCACACCATTCCCTGTCAAGTAAGCAAGCATTTTACAGATGGGGGTGTGGGGGCGGAAACCAAAGCAGAAATGTCATGTGATTTGACTATAGCAACAGAGAGTCGGTGTCAGAGTCTGAATTGGTAACCCTGCATGATCAACAGGGCTTTCAGCACTCCTGCTGCTGTCAGCAGTAGCCTGGGAGGCTTTGCTCCCCCTACCCCCAGAGCTGTGAAATAATCTGGGGTCCTCTGAAAGATGGGACACCTGTAGCAATGGCTTTCTCTGACCTCAATAGCCAGCCCTGTGCTACCTTAGGGAGATGTCCTGAGCCCCGGGGCCTCCTGCAGGGCTGAAGCCCTGAGTACCAGTGCATCCTGTGGTGGGCTCCGGGAAATACTCTGACAGTGTTCTTCATTGCAAGGCCTGTGAGCCAGCCGTGATAGACTGGCCTTTCTGGCAATCAAAGTCCTTCACAATGGGATGGTATTGTTCTCCACTCTGCTCAGTGGACCATGCTGAACTGAACATCTCTGCGTAATCCTTAAACACTTTTTTTCTTGAAAGGACTTTGATTGCCAGAAAGGCCAGTCTATATGGGCTGGCTTTAGCCTGGGCAGGGCTCAGGCAGCCAACAAACAAACCATTTATAAGGGAGACAATAAGGGAGGCTCTTTCTTCAGGGCTAGATCTTCCCAGCACACTGTAGGGAGTCAGCCACCCCAGGGTGGGGTGGAAGGGGGACGCACGCCCACCCTACTCCACTGCGTCCCAGTCCAGTGCCCTGGCAGGGGCAGGACTGGCTGCCCCTGCGTCAGCAGGGATCCAGCTGCAACATGCCAACTGAGCCACACCCAGTTTGGCAGCTGGCTGCTCCGTGGCTGCCCCTGGGCCACTTCCTGCCTCCCCGGGGTTCGGTACCAGTAGCCTCCAGGCCTCTTCTGGCTCCTCGGGATACATGGCCGCAGGAACTCCAGGCCAGTCTTCGTCGGCATCTGGGGATCGGGACCAGCCAGGTGTAGGTTCCCCTCTGGGACGCTGCAGAACAGGTGGAACATCCTTCTCCTCTGCAGGCTCTTCCCCAACTGTGGTGCAGGGCCAGCCTTTTATACTTCTGGCCACACCCTGGTACTTCCAGCAAGGGGGGTGGGGTGAGCTAGGCTCCACCCTCCAAGGGGAGTGTAATGGTCCCTCGCGCTCCTGTGGGGAGGGGGGCCACTCGGCCTCACTCCACCACCACCCCCAAGTCAGTCTCTGGGAACCCAGACATGGCACCCTCTTCTTCCCCCAAATGGGAGAAAAAGTCTGCGTTGATATGGTCCTTATCTGCTCGATGCCGAACAGTGAAGGCATAGGGCTGCAGGGTTAGATACCAATGCATAATCCGGGAGTTTGTCTCTTTTGCTGTTTTGTAACCACTTCAGAGGAGCATGGTCAGTTACTAGTACAAAGGGGCCACCTACGAGATAATAATGTAAGGCGTCCACCACCCACTTGACGGCCAATGCTTCCTTCTCAATCCCCGCATAATTTTGCTTTTAGGGGAACAGCTTGCGACTGATATATAATATGGGGTGTTCTTCCCCGTTTACCTCTTGTGAAAGGATCCCCAGGCCTACCTCCAACACGTCCATCTGCAGTAGGAACTCCCTGTCAAAGTCAGCGCTGAAGAGTGCTGGCTCTTCGCGCAGCTGGTCCTTGAGGGTTTGGAAGGCCTGTTGGCATTTGTTTGTCCACCGCATGTGCCAAGGGCTGTCCTTCTTCAGGACCTCTGTCAGTGGGGCTGCGATCGAGGCAAACCCGGGGACAAAGTGATGGTAGTAACCTGCTAGCCCCAGGAATTGCCACACATGTCTCTTCATAGTGGGGGTTGATAGACCTGCAGCGCCTGGACCTTCCCCACCAAAGGTCACACTTGCCCTCGCCCGAGGGTGTATCCCAAGTAGGTGGTCTCTGTCCAGCCAATTTTGCATTTTTTGGGGTTGGCCATCAGCCTGGCGTCCCGCAGGGCCCATAGGATGGCGGTGACCTAGTTGAAGTGGTCCTCCCAACCGTGGCTGTAAATCACTATGTTGTCAAGATATGCAGCCGCATAGGCTTTGTGTGGCTGTAGGACCCAATCCATCAACCTCTGGAAGGTGGCGGGTGCCCCATGAAGCCCAAAAGGCATTCGGGTGAATTGATACAACCAGGTGGGGGTAGCAAAGGCAGTCTTCTCCTAAGCGCTTGGACTTAGGGGGATTTGCCAGTACCCCTTTGTAAGGTCCAGAGTACTGATGTACTGAGCGTCTCCAAGGTGGTCTAGTATCTTGTCAATCCGTGGCATTGGGTAGGCATCAAATTTTGAAATGTTATTGACCCTCCTAAAGTCGATGCAGAAGCGGACCATCTCATCTAGTTTTGGGACCAAGATGATGACGCTTCACCAGTCACTTTGTGATTTCTCAATTACCCCCAACTCTAGCATGGTCTGCACCTCCTTTTCCAGTATTTTACACATGTGGCGTGGCAATGGCCTGGTCGTCTCTCATATAACCTCCCCTGGGTTGGTCATTATCTTATGTTGCACCAGTGTGGTTTGTCTGGGTCTTCCTGTGAACGTTTTTAGGGAAGGACTTTACCAGCCCTTTGGCCTGCTTCAGTTGTTCCTCACTCAAGATATCTCCCAATTGCAGCTCTTCTGGTTCGATGGGAACCAGTAGTTCAGGTCCTAGGTCGGGCTTGGGGGGGTATGATGTGATCAAGAGCCCCTCCCACTCCCACAAGGCCTTTAACAAGTTGACATGATATATTTGCTTTTTTTCTTTCGGTCAGGTTGGAACACTTCATAGGTGACTGGCCCAACCTGATGAATAACCTCATAAGGCCCCTGCCACCATGCTAGCAGCTTTGACAACTCCGATGGGAGTAGAAGCAATTCCCTGTCACTTGGCACAAAGGTCCTCCTGCGGGATCCCTGCTTATGTCTTCTCTTGGGCCTTTTGGGCACTCTGTAGGTTTTCCCTTGCCAGGTCCCCCACCTGGGTCAGTTGTTCCTGGAGCTGCAGGACATACTGGAGGAGGTTGTGTGAGTCCAACGTCTGCTCCCAGCTTTCCTGCATGAGGTTGAGTAGCCCTTTTGGCTGTCGGCCATAGAGCAACTCAAAGGGCGAAGAACTTGGTCGAAGATTGAGGCACCTCCCAGAGGGCCGTGTGTGTGTGTGTGTGATGAGCTGGTGCCACTGGCGAATATCTTTTTGGGGGAACTTCCACAACATATACTTCAATGTGTCTGTCTGTCTGGGGATGGTAGATGGAGGTTTGTAATTTCTTTATCCCTAAGAGGTCACAGATTTAGTGCAGGAGCTTGGATGTAAAATTGATGCCTTGGTCTGGGAATCGAGTGGCATAGTCCAGGACCACTAGAATATACTGGAACCCTGCAACACTCTTGGGCAGGGGCCCCACGAGATCCATGGCCATCCTCTTGCAAGGAGTGCCTCTGACGGGCAACGGAGCAAGAGGGCCTTTCGGTACTCCCTTCGGGGCTGCTCATTGACACTCTGGGCAAGAATCGCAAAAGTCTCTGACCTCCCTATGCACTCCTGGCCAGTAGAATTGGGCCAGGATCTGGGCCATGGTTTTCTTTTGGCCCAGGTGGCCAGTTGCAGAACCACACGTCGGTGGCATCAGGAAACCACGAGTTGTACCTGAGTTTCTTCGGTCTGGGGTTCACGGGTGATCCAGTACAGGCGATACCCCCATTTTGAGCTGGTGGGGGATGTGGTGGCCTGGTGGGGCATGGTCAGGGTCTGATTAACCCTCACCAATTGTTCGTATGCCCACCTAAGGGAGGGGTCCTCCCGTTGGTCACGACTGAAGTCTGCCTCCAATATTGGGGCCTCTTTCTGATTGGGTCCCCTTCCTTCTGGGATGTCAGGGTTCGGGACGCCAGCAGATTTGTTCTCCTCATCAGGTCCTCCAGGGTTTGGTCACTTCCCCTATGGATTCACCTTCAAGGGTGGTCCCTGCAGGCAAGGCCCTATCGGCCATTGCTCGCAGGAGCCCCACAAGCCTTCCAGTCTCGGCCCAGGATGACTGGGTACGCCAACTTCAGGGCTAGCCCAACCATCAGGGTCCAGTTTCTGCTTTTACAGTCAAGGTTAGTGGGGTCTTGGGATAAGGGCGCAAATCTCCGTGGATACACTGGAGCTGAATGACCCCTAGTGATGGTTCGGGCAGGGGGGTGATACCCTGGTGGACAAGGGTTCTATTCACCATAATGGGGATAGTCAGCTTACCTGAGGGTTGCTTACAGGCCTGGGCTTTCCTCAAGCAGACCTGCCCAAAATTGCAGTTCATCATTGGGCACTTTCAGTGAAGGTGTCCAAAGTGGCCACAGGTGAAACAGGGGCCAAGTTCAGGGCATGGGGGCTGGTCCAACGCAGTAGGCAAGGGGGTGGGCACCTCTGTGGCCTGGAGTCTCCCTTCCATGGGGGCATCTATCGGTGTCCCCCACTTTCTCCGGGGCCTTCATCGGGCCAGGTCAACTTCCCGGCCAGCTGTGGGTCTTAGGCCAGGTTGGGGCTTGCTTTTCTGGCCCCAGGTCTTCTCTTCATGGGAATGAACTGGCACGGCGGTTGGAGGATGGGGCCCTGGTACTACAGGGGTCTCAGCCACCAGAAAGTCCTCCATCAAAGCTACGGCCTTGCTCAGCATAGACAGTCGGTGACATATGACCCAAGTCCTTCCGCGTGCTGGAAGGATATGCAAAAAGTGCTCAAGCGCCACTTGTTCTGCTACCTCGGCCCCTGTATGCTGTTCCGGCAGTAGCTACTGCCAGCATGCCTCTCTCACCTGCCAGGCTACCACTCTGGGCCAAGCTCCTGGGGTGTATGTCTTCTCCTGTAGCCACTGCTGGAATGTCTCAGGAGTGATCTCCAGGGCGTCGAGGATCGCGGCCTTCAGTCGCTCATAGTCATGGGCTTCAGCCATGGGAAGTGCCCTATAGGCAGCCTGGGCCGGACCCATTAGATATGGCGCCAACAAAGTGGTCCATTGGGCCGAGGGCCACTTAGCTGCGGAGGTGGCTCACTCAAACATAATTAAAAATCTCTCGAGGTTATTATCGGGCCCCATCTTGGTCAGGCGTATGGGCACGACAGGATCAGGGGGTCCTGTGGCCCCGCTGGGGTTGGGAGGCTCTGAGGTCAGCCAGGGGGCCACGAGCTGGTGCAGGCATTGCTGTTGTTGCTCTCAGTTTTGGGCCCCCACTCCTGAATCAGCTACTGCTGTTGACTGCCAAGTTGTTGCAGCAGCTGTTGTTGTTGCTGCTGGCTCCTGGCAAGCCATTTGATCAGCCATTCAACCTCCATCCTCTACAGCCTGGGGAAGGGTGGAAGGGTCTATTGGACCTTGTAGTTAGCTCATCCCCTTATCTCAGGGGAGGGGATGATGCCCACATTCGCCACCACGTGTAATGGTCCCTAGCTCTCCTGCAGAGAGGGAGACCTCTCAGTCCGGTCAGGACCAGAGTCTGCAGGACCATCAGGAGCCCACACTAGGGCTGAATGACCAATAGTCACCATCAGGCTTCAGCCTGGGTTTGGGCAGCTCAAGCTGCCAGCCCCTTAAACCAAGTCTATAACAGAGCTGGGGGCCTGGGCTTGAGGAGGCTCAGGCAGCCAGCAACAACACAATCCATCAGGGCTGGATTTAGCCTGGGCGGGGCTCAGGCAGCCAGCAAACAAACAGTCTGTAAGGGAGCTGATAAGGGAGGATCCTTCTTCAGAGCTAGATCTTCCCGGCACAGTGTAGGGAGTCAGCCACCCTAGGGTGGGATGGCAGGGGGACATGGGCCTACCCTACTCCACTGCATCCCAGCCTAGGGCCCACAACACACCAAATGAGCCACACTTGGTCCAGCAGCCAGCTGCTCCATGGCTGCCTCTGGGCCACTTCCTGCCTCCCCGAGGGTTGGTACTTGTGGCCTCCAGGCCTCTTCTGGCTCCTCTGGGTACACGGTGGCAGGCACTCTGGGCCAGTCCTCGTTGGCATCTGGGGATCGAGACCAGCCAGGCATATGTTCCTCTCTAGGATGCTGCAGAACAGGCAGAGCATCCTCCTCCACAGGCTCTGCCCCAACTGTGCTGCAGGGCCAGCCTTTTATACTTCTGGCACGCCCCGGTACTTCCCATGAGGGGGACGGGGTGATTTAGGCTCCGCCCTCCAAGGGGAGTGTAATGGTCCCTTGATCTCCCATGTGGGGTAAGGGGGCCACTTGGCCTCACTGCAATTACATATTAGCTCTGCTGCAGGATTCCCACTTTAGGGACTGACTTCTCATAGCTAGCAAGACAGCAACCTCAGAATATGGTCACAATTTTTAATCGATGAAATTGAGACAATGATGATAATTCACATGGACCATCTTTCTCTATTATTTTCATCCCCACAGAGTCAGGAGAGAAACATTGTATCATCTACAAGGATGTAGCATTGAATAAGCTGTATCAGGCCACACACTACAAACACAGTGAGGATATTTTAGGATACTTGAGGATGAATGCTACTAAAACTTCCACAAAATCTTGAAAGAGGCAAATGAGCATTACTGTTCCCCAACTGGCCACAATGGCAGTGATTAGTGTGGTATATTGAAAAGTGTGTTAAAGCTACAAGCGATCATTCTAATTTGTAAGGAGTTTCCTGGTTCTGCTTGTAGGCGAGAGGGCTCTGTAGGGAAGCCTGTGATTAGAGCCAGTTGGCAGAGAGCCAGGCTAGAGTAAGGTGGGTTGGGTTGCACCTATCCATTTTAGGGAGCTGCCACCTCTATGTCTCTCTGTTTTGGGGTTCTTGTGTGTTATTGTTCTGAATTCCAAGCAATAAAGGAGAGTTATGTTGCAACCAGCAAGAGCATTTTATGTTTTTATCTAACTTTTTCTGCATATGCTATAAACATAACACTTAGCACAATCTAAAGGTACGTCCAGACTACCCACCATATTGGCGGGTAGCGATCGATTTATCGGGGATCGATATATCACATCTCATCTAGACGCGATATATTGATCCCAGAACGCGCTCCCCGTCGACTCCGGAACTCCACTGGAGCGAGTGCGGGTAGCGGAGTTGGCGGGGAAGCCGCGGACGTCAATCCCGTGCGGTGAGGACGGGAGGTAAATCAGAATAAGATGCAACTTCAGCTACGGGAATAGCGTAGCTGAAGTCAAAGTATATCTTACATATCCCCAAACCCATGTGCTGTTAACCTAGGTTAAAAGTTAAGTTGCCATGTCTTCATTGCCCTTTTAATCCAAGTAGCTAACTCAGGTTAGCTAACCTGAGTTAAGAACACACCTTTTTTTGCATTGTAGACTACCTATGCACAAAATCAAATGATCCAAACAAGGATTTGTCCAAACATTTAGTAACTAGGACATCACACATATATGCAGACAATTACTTGGTATGAGCGTCAAGGGCAGACACACAGTACAAGAGCTGCAGGACACTAGTGGATACAGTATCATATGTGTCCTACATTAGTACTGGCTGCTAGACTCCCAGAACACCACAGTGTTTGCAATGTAACCTAAGAACATATTTTATAAGTCTTTTCTTCACAAATTAGATATTCAGCATGTATATAGGCAAATACATCTCCTTGTTTCAATTATTTTTACAGCTGAATGTTTCCTTGTAGAATAATTTGTGTAATAAAAGATGGCACACCCAAGGAGTGAATTAATACTAGGGAAGATGGGAATGAGAAACATTTGTCCTTCTACATTTTCTGCTCTCTGTCACCAAGTATCCAATAACTTCCTAACCAGGCAATGTATTTTTCCGCCTCCTTCTTACATTTTTTCTAGGGGTTTTACTATTTGCTATGTATATTATTAAAATGCAGGTTGCCATAGGCTGTAACTTCAGGACCTTAGCGTTGTTTCTCCTGTCTTTTTCTCTCACTTCTGATATCTAGGAATTTCACTAATAAATAAGTGGACATGCATTCCAATACAAAGCATGATTCTGAGCTCATTTACACTGATGTAAAAAAAAATGACTCCATTGAAATCAATGCAGTCAAACTGGCCTGAGAACAGAATCAGGCTCCCAATATCCAGTTTTGCATTATCAAGTACAATTTTAGCTTTTATTTTTAAAACTGAATTACTTTAGCTGATTCGACCTGGTAAGAAACTGTACAAAAGAATTTGTGCATTATGGAACTTGGGGGAGAGTGATGGGTGGGAGGTGAGAAAGATGAGGGGTTTGAGGGGAGAAAGAGGACATTCAGTAGTCAAAATTCACTCCTGGAGGCTTTTCAACATTATCCTTACTCAGGAAAATATGAGCTGTAACATTCAGTTGTCATATGTCCCCTCTCATTTCTTTAAACCTTTCCAAAGCTCTTCATTCATATCAGCCCACTACTGTCATCACAGTGGTGACTAGATATTCTGCAACCTGAGAAGGAGGTAATAGGAGGAAAAATCTTCAAGGCCTGTAACTTAGGTCTTGGTGGGAAAAGTTGTTCTGTCAGAGCCAGCTTTGACTACAGCAGCAACCCAAGGGCCCAATCCTGCAAATATTTAGGAACCTGAGTGCTTTCTATCTATTGAAGTCAGTAGGACTTCTCACAGCATGAATCTGTACTCCTGGTAGTGTTTTCAGGATCTGGCACAGGCCAGTCACCAGTTTCTATTAAAAGAGATTTTATTTTTAAGTGAAGAGAAAAGAAAGGAAGTTCAGTACTGTAAATGTAGAGTAAGCAATATTGTAAGCCCTTTACAATAAAGGAAAGGTCAGAAGAGAACATAGCATTGATATTTCTTGGCTTTGAACAGATGGTTTTAGTTTACAGAACATTGGCATTCAGCAGAAGCTGGTAGTACTGGGAACAAAATAAACCCAGAACTGTTTAGTTTAATTAGTCAATTACATGTGTCAAAATCCTATGTGACTTCCTGGAGCTGGACTGCCACTATGGTCCATACGTTCGTGACTTCTAGATTGAGTCACTGCAATGCTCTCTAGATGGAGCTACCCATGAAGACCACCCAGATGCTCCAGCTGGTGCAGAATGTGGCTGCTCTCATACTTGGCCATTTTAGCCATGGGGAACATATCAGATCTTTTCTCTGACAACGGCACTGACTCCCTATTTGCTTCCAGGGGTACACAACTAGTCTATACAAAACATGTACTACTGTTACTCCATCCTTTCTTCCCTATTTGTTTTCACCTACTCATTGCATCTAGCCTTACCTTAGGGTATGTCTACATGGTAAATTTGCTCCAGTTTAACTTACATTGATTTTTTTTGAACGGATGCCATTAAATTGGTGTAAACACCAGGCTGGACACCATTATTTTTCTTTAAATCTGGATTTGTTCAGTCTAGCTTGAACAGTTGGGAACAAACTTAAGCTAAAGCACAATAAGCCATTCTTAAACCACAGAGTATCCACAGAGGGATTTACAATGGCTTAACTAAAGCAGTACAAGTTTGTGTGTGGACATGGCTTGAGATTATAAATTCTTTGGAACACAGACTATCCTTAATTGTATATATTTGAATGTCACGTAGCACAATAGGGCCCTGAACTAACTGGGCACTGCTTTGATACAAATAATAATGAAGTGCAATTTAGAGTTGTGGAAATCTACTTCTCCCCCCAGTGAGCTGTGACAACAGTGAGATCAGGTCAGGGGCTTGAGCTGACAGTCCCCAGATTTCACACTTTGGGAACTGGTGGTTAGGTGCTCTCACAGGAGGGCCCTCAACTCTGGAATTCTTCCCCCCGCCCCCATCTGTCTGTTAGGTCTTGCCTGTTGTCCTAAAAGGTTATTTCTTCCCCCAGGCCTGTGAATCAGGTGGGTTTGCCAGGTTTCTTGGTAGGCAGTGCTGTCTGCTCATTGTGAGGAATATCTTGTTTCATCTGTCCCTAGTGAGTGTTTTAAATAATGTGCTAGTACCCTACCTTTACTAGCACTGAGAACTTCATTTAAGATTGGGGGACTGAGGTGGGGAGTTCTCATCTTTAACAAAGACACCCTTTCTACAAAGTTTTCATTAGGCATTGGTATTAAACCCAAATATTTTAAACAGTTTGACTAAATCAGATCCCTTCCCTTTTCATTTCTTCAGCTGTCAGTTTCTTGAGATGTCATAAATACACTTGTTCTAATCCCTAGTCAACCTAGAATGTTTCAGGATAGAAAAAATTTGAATTTCTGATGTGAAAACTAGCAGGGAAAAATACCTCTTTCAGGTCCTCTTTGTTCATTAAAAGAAAGGAGGTGGAAAGGGTGAGGGGGGAGAAGGCAAAAGCTAACTTTTTTTTTAGGTCACCTTTAAGATCTGACTCAGCCAAAATATTGGCCAACTATTAAATATGCGCCTTCCTACCTTCCCGGATATAAAACAATTATTTGTTTTTTGCCGTGAAATATCAGCCTGTGTTAATTAAAAACAACAGTGCCGTGACAAATATTTAAATGGCCACATTGGAAAGTATGCATATTTTCTGCACTAAATAACATTAATAAGGGTCATTTTCAGAAAAAGATGTAGCGGTTCAGTCTAGCCAACAAACACCTTTGCAGAATAAGCTTTATAATACGCTTCTGAATGGAATCCTGATGCTGTTGCTAGAACATTTCAAATATGCCAGATAACAATGTGATTACTAATCATAATATGTAGGAGGCAAAAAATGTTTCCTACAAGTAAGATGACCTCTTTGCCAAGTGTGCATTCCCCATCACCCTTTAATATCTTTGGAGAGTTAGTCACTGTATTTAATTTCTTAAACCAATACAATTTACAAAGACCCCCAAATGGGAAAGGAATGACTGAGATTATGTTTTGCCTTTGTAATTGATATGTGAAAAGTTACTTCTGGCTTTATGGAAGAAAAACTCTTGTAAGTGGCTTCCTTGGTGCATTTGTTAGCTTACCAAGGTTAGAATTTGTTGAAGTGTTATCAGCTTGCAAGATAAAGCAACATGTTGGTTGATCTTTAAAATAAGATAACAAACATGCCATTTCCAATGAAAATACAAATAATTTTTATATAACAGAGAAACTGCCGAGATATTTTTGTTTTTTGAAAATATTACTCTGGAAACCCAAACCTTTAGCTGAAATGGTTTCTTGATTGCAAATGATTAAGGATCCGAGTCAAAGCCCATTGAATCAATGGGAGCCAGATCCTATTTTAACACCCTAAAATATGAGATTTTAGTTTGTACATCACTTTTTTTTGTTAAAGACACTTAACATTTTAAACTAACTATGGTCTTCTTCAAATTTTGTAAGTTACATAGTAATTGAGGTTAGTCAAACTGAGAGAAGACAGTGAGGAACTTCAGAGGGACTGACTTAACCAAACTAAGTGAATGCGGAATGTGGTGGCAGAGGAAGTTCAGTGTTGATGAATGTGAAGTAATGCACATTGGAGGGAGGGGGAAAAATTGGAACTCTCATATCCCTCACTGGCTTTTAAATGAATTCTATCATTGTAGAAAGGAAATAGAGCATCAGGGTGGACAGCTCAATAGTAAAAAAGCAAAAGCAAATGATGCTAGGATGCATAAGAAAAGGCATGATGAATAGTATGGAGAGTATTACAAGGCCATTGAATGAATGCAACTCATCTAGAATACTCTATGCAGCACTGCTCACCGCATGTCAAAAAGGCTATTGCAGAATTAGAGAACCTTTAGAGAAAAGTGAGAAGAATAATTAGGGGCATGGAGAAACTCTCATAGGGAGAGAGTGGAAAGATTGGGATAGTTTACTTTAGGAAGGAGATGAATAAGAGGGGATGTGCTAAAAGTATATAAAATCTCTCTCCTTTCTAGAGAATACACTGTTTTGTGCTTGCTCGCTCTCATAACACAAGAACAAGGGGATAATCAGTGATGTTCTAAGGTGGCAAATTCAAAGCAAATAAAAGGCAATACTTCTTCCACACAATGTATAATTAGACTATGGAACTCAATGCCGCAGGATGTCACTTACCAAGATTCAAAGAGAGATTGGTCATTTATATAGATAAGTATATTAATTAATACTAACTTATACGTGCTAATACAGATAAGTCATATTAGTTAATACTAACAAGAGTGCTAGAAGGAAGATAAATCCTCATGCATCAGGGTTTAAACCAATATCTAATGATTAGAGATTAGAATAAGAACCTAATGGAGGTTAGTTTATCTTACATCTGCTTACTGTGGGGTTTCTTGCATCTTCTTCTGTAGCATCTATGGATCGTGGGTCTGATCCACTATCTCAATTCCTATGTTCCTATCTTATAGGAAATGAAGCTTTTGAAATTTGTTTCCTAAATACACAAAATGGATCGATGGAGAAAGTGGCACATTATGGCCCAGATCCTCAGCTAAATAAATGTGTAAAAATATTTTTGAAAACCATTTTTAGCATAATGATTTAATCACAGAATCAGAGAAATTAGAGATGGGAACGGCAATGATCTTGCCCATCCTTCACCAATACTGGATTGTTCCCAACAATGTTATGTATTCTTGAGTGCTCTGGTCAGAAGACCTGCATTTTTTTACTCTTTAATTACGGGTGTCTTTCAGTAAGCTCCAGCCTTGTCCTTCACTGAATCTTGTTCATACGGAGTGCTGAGCAACCTCAATTCCATTGATTTTTTTTTTAATTGCACAAAATGTTTCCAAAAATCTATTCCCATTGTACTGCTGCAGTCTAGCAATTTATTCCCCTATGTTATGTTCAATAAGTTGGTGATTTAGTGCCTGGCTTCCCTATTTTAGATATTTGCATAGTTCTCATCACTATAACATCTACAGGTTCAATAGACTTCTGTATATTGATAACAAATGGACTCTCATTTGCTTTTCTCTCTCTCTCCCATGGCTGGATTCTCTATTTCCTGTCATGAAGCTGTCCTATATGTGTTGCATGTTTTCAGTTGCTCCTTCAGGCTATCTGTCTCTCTCACTCCATCTGTTCTCATCTGACCTCAGTTTCTCTAAGATCTCTCTTCCCTCACCCCTAACCCTACCCAAAACAATACTCAG
Organism: Mauremys mutica; assembly: GCF_020497125.1. Taxonomy (NCBI): domain Eukaryota; kingdom Metazoa; phylum Chordata; order Testudines; family Geoemydidae; genus Mauremys; species Mauremys mutica. The sequence goes on from NC_059073.1 coordinate 180,711,905, forward strand.
CCAAAAGCTCCTGGGCAGGTTCACACACACCTTTTGTTTTAGGTGGAATTTATGCTTATAGTTAAGTTAATTGAAGGGTGAATTCACACCTACCAGTTTCAATGAGCTTTTAACTGAACTCATAACAAGGTTTTTTCCAGCTCATAACACCCCCTGCCTCAGCTTTATTCATCCTCCTGATGAGGCCTAAATGATGACACCAAGCAAACAACCCATCCAAACAAAAATAAAAGAAATCATTTAATAAATTATAAATAATATACAGTTAACTATTTACATATGTACAAAATCTTTCTGTCAGGATAGCTTAAAATCACCAACCTACAAGAATTTTATTCCCACCCAAATCTCGTTGTGGCTTTTCTCTCCCTGGGTTTCCCTACAGTCAGCCCCTGAGAAACGCCTATTGTTTCTGTGGAATTTGCTGGCTGAGGCAAACCCTGCCCATTTTGTTTGAATGGGAATCTCAACTCTGTAACAACTTTTCCAGCCTCAACTTCCACAGCTACATTCTCAGATTCAGGGGGCAGCCAACCTGAAATTCTGTCCCCCTGATACCATCATAGAGAACCAGTATGGATAACTGTGGGTTTAGTCCTGGGACCCAACTGTATCCTGTACACCACTTTGTTGATTTGGGTCAGTACTGTGTAGGGTTTCTCTCAGTTTCAAGGTTTATACAGTTTAGGGCTCTTACCCTTCTTTCTTCAAGGACTGTGGAGGCAGACCAGGTCCTGTCTTTTAAAAATTTCCCCATATGATGTGACCTCATACTGCCTTTTCACTTCGTCAGAGGCTACTCTCAAAATTTCCCCAGCAAAAGTGTGAATGTTTTCAATGTTGGCTTGTAGGGTTTCTACACAGTCCAAATATTCAGTTCCTTTAGTTCCTCTTCAGGGACTCCATACAAGAGATTTTCTAGGGTCCTTAACTCACGCCTAAACATGAGGAGTAGCTATCTAAAGGAATGAGATATGCTAGTCCCAGTCCCTTTGGGGGGTGCTGTTCTACAAAGGTAGCCAGCTGAACCCCCCATTTGTTTGATCCCTAGATAAGTGAGCAATCTAAAGGTTTTAAAGTATAGTATCACTATACAGTATATAGATCCAATTAATAAGCATCATTAGATCATACCATTCCCAGCACATATATAAGCTTATACTGTAATGCACACATTTTGGTAGGTCTGCTTTTCAATATCTTCATGATTATATTGCACGCTCTCAAGGTGGTATGGTCCAGGCATTGTGATGTAATCCCTTCTCTTAGCAAATACAAGGAGTTGAACTTTCTCCTTTGAATCTGAAAAATGTCACCATTGAGCCTGAGCATGATTTCTGATTTACCTGAAGAATTAGATCTGTGACACGTGGCTTGTATGCACATGGACACATGCTCTATACTAGATGATATATCGTTGGTACTCTACACTATGTTTGTCAGGTTGACATATGTACGTGTATTTGATGCAAAAATATGATGGCAATGCAATGTCATTGTAGAGGCTTTAAATATATGCAATAAGTAAAAAAATTCAAATTTCTCACATTCACTGCTAATTGGCCTTCCTGTACACAGAACTGTGGTTTATTGTACTTTATATGGCATTACATATGTGTCTTAATCTGCATGTGCAATATGGCTGAGTGATGGCTCTTGGCACCATAAGCTAATTGCCTTATTTTAGTGTATTTAAAACTTCATCAATAACCTTACATCAGCATAGTTTGTTGCATTTAAATGTCATTGGTATTATTTAGGAAATTAAAACAAGGGGGGAAAATTGATGAGAAGGCAAAATAATGGTACCAATGCATTTATTTGAACACCATTCAAATGTATTTAATTGTGCAATGTAGCGATCCTATATGTGGAACAGGATGTTCTATTGCCATAGATCTACCCACAAATTCACCTAGAAATACATGATAGTCATGGAATAACATATTAATTTCAGAATTTAAGCATAGGTTTTCCATACTGATCTGTAGATGGGATACTCTTAGCTAATAATGAGCTGTGCTATGTTCCCTGCATCCACAAAAAGCCTCAGTTGGAGATATGCCTTTTTCTGTAGTGAATATAGAACAACCTCTACTTACCCAGAAGTGCAAGTAGGGCAGTACCTGCCAGTACACAGTACCGGCAAGAGATTTTTAGCAGGTACAGGGTACCAGAAAGACTTGGAGCTACCCCCACACTGGAGGGGTTGAGGGAGGGGCTGTGCTCTGCTCCTTAAAGGAGCACAACATGGGGGGTCATTCATTCTTTAAATGGCTTTAGCATATGTATTGTGCTGTTAACATTTGGAACAAAGGCTTTGTTTAAGTTTGTTAGCATATGTATTGTGCTGTTACAGAAGTCCTCAAGAGGGGAGCGGTGAGGGGATGGATGGTGTTTAAGCAGTGTTTTTGATTCTTTCTTCCCGCATTGGTCTGAATTATCCATGACATCCATACTGCATCAAATCAAGTCCAAATTATTAGAGGAATGTCTCTGCTTGCACTGACCAGAGAATGTTTGGATTCTGATGTCAGTCCAGTTCTGCAGACTTACAGGAATCAGGTGGTGTTCTCAGTGTATATAGAATTCTTCTTTGCAGCCAAACTAGTCTAACATGCATTTTGTTAACTGGAACTGGAGCAGCAAAACAAATACTTCATTTTACAGCATTGTGAGTGAGAGAACTATAAGTGAAGATTATAATGCCAGACACTGATGGCCTTAAACCAGCTGCCTCAGGAATCTGCCAAGAACTGTGCTGAAAATATGTTCCTCATCTTAGCAATGGACCTAAGACTTATCATACATCTGCTCACCTTTATTCGAATGAAGCTCCTTCTGATCTGACAGCTCAGGCATTGTCAGTTTCATCTAGAACAATTTACAAATTTGGAACCTAATCCTGTAAACCCTTAATCATTTGCTCAATCCCATTGAAGACAATGGGACTATTTGCATGACTATGGATCGCTTTTGTGGACCAGTAAGAGTTTCAGGAGTCTGTTCCTATAAAGGATGTTGAATCCCCCATTGAAATGCAATGTTTGGGCACAATACCATAAAGCAGTTTAGGATACAGTTCTACTTAAAATTTGGCTTTTTAATAAGTCATACATATGTTGAAATGGCTCCTCACCCAACTCCCATCTTCCATATAAACAGACTGAATACTACATATGTGGGGGGGAAACTGAGTAGTTAAGCATGTTGATGTTTGTATATACAAAGGGGAGTGTCGGAGGGCATGGGGAGAGTGTGGGGGCCCCGGGATGCGGGCAGGGCAGGGAGAAATTACATGGAGGGTCACGTGGGGAGATCACGTGCCCCCCACTTCTGGCCCTCCCATGAGTGCAATACCGGCAAGAAGTGATTTCTACTTGCACCACTGTACTTACCGCTTCTAACCCCTTGCGTTTTGTGGGGACTTTGGTTTTCTCAGGGCTCTGTGTTCCCCTTTATAAAATGTTGAACTCCTAGTAACTGAGAGGCTTAATGAGAATCTCAAATAGTAGGCAAGTAAATCTGTAAAGAAAGGAACCTGTCTTCAGTTTTCCTGGGGACAGAGGATTCATTAAGATACTAAATTCTTATTAGTCAGTGCCTGTCGGAAGGAGGTGTGGTTTGCCGCCGCCCCGGAGATGGATGAGCTCCACTGGACACCAGCATGGGCGGAGCCAGAGCACTCCAAGCCCGCCCCCCAGAGGGTTAGGTGCCGGACAGGAAATATAAGAGCCCAACCCCAGAGCTCACTCAAGAGGCAGCTGCTGGAGAGGCCAGATGCCTCCGATCCCCACTGACACAGCAGCGGGCCTTTGGCCGCTGCTAGGGCCCCAGCTGGGACGCAGTGGAGTGGGAGGTCCTGCATCTCCCCCTCTCCCAGGCCACTCGGAGCCCGAAGCCTGGGTGTGCTATTTACCTGTGTTTGCTCAGCCCCTGCCTGAGGGTCTGAGCCTTAGACTCACTGCTGCCCTGTCCAACCCAGGGCCTGTTGACTATATAAACTTCTGCTCAGCCCCTGCCTGAGGGCCTGAGTCTTGAACTCATTGCTGCCCCACTCTGACCCAGGGCCTGGGCCTGCTAACGGGTACCTCTGTTTGCTCAGCGCTTGCCCAAGAGCCTGAGCTGTGACTCACGGCTGCCCGGCCCTGACGCAGGGCCTGGGCTTATTACCTGCTAACTGCTACCTATGTTTGCTCAGCCCCTGCCCAAGGGCCTGAGTTGTGACTCTTTACTGCCCCGCCCTGACCCAGGGCCTGGGCCTGCTAACGGGTACCTGTGTTTGCTCAGCCCCTGCCCAAGAGCCTGAGCTGTGACTCACTGCTGCCCCGCCCTGCCACAGGGCCTGTTACCTGCTAACTGCTACCTGTGTTTGTTCAGCCCCTGCTGGACAGCTCAAGCCAGGACTCCTGTGGCCTGACTGATTCCTCAGGGGCCAGTGCAGGGACAAGGGAGGCGGCCCAGGAGAAGGACGAGCCCTGACGAACCCTCTCTACAATGCCCTTAAAACAAAGAGGCAGAGTCTGCTTTCGGTGTACAGCACCTTTAAATGTACAAGAGCTCCTTATCTGATATAGGGGCAGATGCCAGTTTTTGTTTCATTTCAGATGCAGAGTGATTCGGAATGATTCACTCTGGTTTCTCTCTCTCACCCTCACCCCTGGAAATTTTTTATTTGTTTTGTTTGCTTTCTTTTTGTTCTTTGTGGCTTTTCCTTAATCTGAAGCAAAGTCACCTGAGTGTAGTTGTACATATTTTCTCTTTGTATCTGGGAAACATAACTAAGTGATAGGGCAACAAGGCTAGGATTCTAAACCAAGAAAGAGTCCAGAGAAAATGAAGAGACACTGTGAAGTTTTCCAGTTAAAAAGAACAATAAAATGGCAACGTAGCCCTTTATGTAAATAGGGACCGTTTCAGTTTAATTAAAGGAGGAAAAATATGAAGCATACAGGATGTTCAGAACAGTATTTTGATGCTAATGTTATCTTTGATAACAGCAAGTGATCTTTTTTCACAGCACCAATGGGCCAAGTGACAGCTGCAGTTCTTAAAGACTGATATTTTCCAACTGGGTGAGATGGAGTAGAAGGAATGAACAGAGGCACCTATCAAACATGGTGTAGTAGAATGGGGGCTTGATTCTCTACTGCCTTGTAGCACGTATAGTCATTTACGCCCAGATTTGCAAAGGCAATACACAATGCTACCAAGTTCCAAGGGTAATGTTTTATGCCCACTTTGCATAGCTGAAAATGACTACACAAAGTACAAGGCAATGGAGATGTAAGCCCAGATTTTCTAAGGGAATGTTATATTGCCTCTAAGGACCAAAATAGAAGGAGAAAATATATCTGAATTTCTGCTCTGACTTTAAAAAGCTTTCCACTACCTTGTTCTTGGTAAAAAAATTTTACAAAATCCTTAAAGAAAATATTTGAGGTGTATGTTGCCATGTCACTGTTTCCATACTGTTGCACCTTTACATTTTAGCTTCTTTTGTCTGTTGGAGGCAGACACCATTTGTGAATTTTATTTCCAGTTGAGATGCAGGCCAATACAGAGGAACTTCATGCTGTGTTCATTCAGAGACTTTGCTTTTGTTCCTTCTTGTAATTAAAGTCATCTAGCCTGAAAGTGTAGGGCTGTTCATAGTGTCTTCAAACATAACAAAGAATTCTGGCAAGGAGGATGGAAGCTGAGGGGGAAGGTGAAGATATCAAACGAAAAAGGAAGAAACAACAAAAGAAAGGTAAAATGGCCAGTTGTACAAATATCAAAAGTTTCTAGTTTCATAAAGGAGGAGGAAGAATTCGGATCATATATTTTCAGAAAACTGAGCAGTAAAATGTTTCAAAGACTTTGGTTGTTGAGCTCTCACTGAGAAGAAGAATACACAATGCTCCTTAATGATGGCTGATGCTTTTTCAGGTTGCCAGAAGTGAGACATATGGACAAACACTCTTGCTGATAAAGACAACTAAGGCATTGGGGAATATATGCTTGCTGCTTATAGATTCCCTGAAGAGACTGTTTAGCCTAATGGTCCTCTATTCATTTCTGAGGAATTTTAAGCATTCTGTAGGAGAAATTCATGAAACACATTAGGCCTGCTGCTTATTGCATACCATCAAATATGTGAGTAAAATGCTTTGTGAAGGCACTTAATAGGGCATAAACAAAAAATGAGAGTAGAATCCTGCAACATCTTGTTGCAAACTTTATTTTATCATCAAGGTCTATACCATAGTCTAACATGCAAAGAAAATGTAAGTTGTCAATTAGATTTGTTTTGTAAACTTTTCTTTAAAAATAAACAGAATTGTTGATAGTGCAAATTATTTTCAGACATAATTATTATAAGAGAGGCTGATTGATTATAAAAGAATACAGCAAAGCAGAGACAGACCAGGTGATTTATTTACAACAGATTTACGAAAAATCTGGATGAAACCAGCAGAGTACAGAATTAACAAGTTTTTATGCTTCCTCTGTTGCATCTACACTGGCAATTTTCAAGAAACAGCCTATCACCAGAGCAGCTTCACTGCTGCTAGCAAAGGTAGGAATGGTAATATAGACAAGCCATGATACTAGAAACACCTTGTCTACACTAGAGGTCCAATGAGGGCTAACCATGGTGCAGAAGAATCCCTACATAAGAGTTTTGTGTTTCGATTCATGAATGTAGATTGGAGCTGGTTGGAAGAAGAGATTTATTTGCAGAAAAAATTGGTGAAAATGAAAAAAAAATCTAAATTTTCCATGGAAAGTTTTTTTTATTTTTCAGAAGAAATTCAAATATTGAAACATGAATGCCAAAAAAAAATATTTCAGACAAAATATTTCAATTTCGAAATGCTGCAATGTTTGTTGCATGCTCCAATTCTCCTCTACAGGCCAGGCTTGCTGGTTTCACTACCTCTCCTATGATGCTTCACAGGAGATGTCAGCTTGGGACAAATGGTCCATAAAGAAGAATGGGGACAGGAGGTAATCAAACTATAACTCCCACGAACACTGTTGCAAAACTTTCAAATGAAAATATTTCAGTTTTTGGCCAAAATATTTTGGTTTTCAGCATTGTTTAAAAAATTTAATTCTCCATGGAAAGCAGATGCATCACCAAAAATTTCATTTAATTGAAACCCTAATTTTCCATTGGAAAACAGTTTTCAGGGAAAAGTTTTGACTGTCTCTAGTATAGATGTGACAACCAGCCTTTTCAGTCACAAACCAGGTTTGAACCAGGGACCTCTAGAGCTAAAAGCAAGTACTACTACAGCTTGAGCTAAGGAGCCATGATTCTCTACCTGGGGGGCTGAACAACTCCCTTCTGTGAATCAGTACTGTGGGAGACCTGTAAGACACACTCAGCAATGAGTCACAAAGACACAACGTTAGCAGATTTGATTTTAAGTTACGTTGATGTAAAATCAGGAGTGAAGTCCATGGAGTTCCAGTGGTGTAAAACTAGCATAAGAGAGATCTGGCCCAGAAATGTCTAACACGTACAATGTATTTGGTTTGGTTTGGTTTTTAATAGCTGACCGAGCTAAACACAGCCTGTGAAGAAAGAGAGTCAAAATGGGTTTTGTTGATCCTCCAAATCACACTGGGTAGACTCAGCCTGTTAGGGTAACAGAACGAATGGCGAGATTAAACTCAAATCAAAACCCAAACGTTTTCACAAATATGAAAAATTTCACACAAGATCGCATTTTTTAGCATGTCCTAAATCCCATACTGTGTCACCAAATTGTTACATAGCTTAAATTTTGCTGTAGCTAAATCAGGTTATGTGTAAACATACTTTTCCAACATAGTGGACAGCCCTGTATGTAGAGGACCAGAAATGGCGGAGGTGTCAAATAGTTCTTCTATTCCTTGCTATTTGGCTACTCAGGCCAGCTTATTGGCAGAAGCCCCTAAACCAACTGTTTTCTATTGCAGATTAGGAGTGGTTTTTCAGCTCCAACATAAACTGTTATCACATTATTCACAAATAACTAAGCTGCAGGTAATTCTGCCTGATTTTATTAGTTCATGTCTTACTGAGAGAGCATTCCATGTTCCTTCAAAGTGTGTGCAATGGGAAACCAACCCCTTCACTCTCTCTTGCATATGCAATAGAGCCGGAGGGACAGAGATGATTTCCATGAGATAACCACACTTTAGGACTGTTAAAAATATGAAACGCAACCTCACACGTAGACACCGCTATGGTCTGTACTGTCAGTGTTTAGTTTGCAAATGAACATGGCCATTGCTAACTGACCATGACATGTCTTTTTCAAACATTCTCTGCATTTCTGTGTATTTTATTTGAGTTTTAAGGGAAAGCAAAGTTGGATGCCTAAGGGGTTTATTTGTACAGGATATAATTATTGATGACATCCTAGAGACAGATCGTGTCTTGCCATTCATGAGCGTGCAAGGGGGCAAGGAGTGCTCAGAGCTAGTGCCTACAGGAGTGCAATCATCCCCTTGACACGTGACCATGACTTTGCCCCCCAGCCCCCTGGCCAACAGAGCTGGCTCCATATGGTTGGGAACTCAAACTACACACTTTAAAAGGGTGCAGAGCACTGTTCTGTCTCCCACCACTCCCTCTCAGAGACACTGTTTCTACTGTACCTCAGGCACCCCTCCAGGAGTTCCCACTGAGCCTGTTTATCTCACTTCCTCCCCATGCTGCTGAGCTGTGCCTTGAAGGCAGGTTCCAGCCATTAAAGCTTGGAAAGGGTTTCAAAGTGGCTTACTTACTATGTGGGTGGGTTCTTATTTTGATTTACCAGATTAAATGAATAGCTGTTCTCTGGAATTTGTGGGGGTTATCTTTTTACCTCCCCAAAAATATAACTGAATTGGAGACAGCAGATTAGAATACAAGATGTTAACTAAAACTTGTGGCGTCTTAGAGACTAACACATTTCCTCGTCGTTTTTGCTGATACAGACTAACACGGCTATCACTCTGAAAGATATTAACAAAACACAGTCTCCGCTCATATTGGTATTGAGTCCATTTGTACTGCTGTAGGGCACTAATGTTCTAATCAGCTTCGGTCTCATTTTCACTGTAAAATTACTCTGATATAATCACTGCTTTTCTTCTCTTGCTGTTATTTTGGTTCCAAAAAAGATAAAAGTTCTGTAGCTTTCATTTTTAATAGTAGCTCTGACCTGGCCTGGCTTCCTAGGACTGAAGTGTGTCCTGACAAACCAGATTGTTGAAGTTAATTATTAAAAAGGGTACTGTCAAGCTATTTTCCTGACTTTAAGAATCCGTTTTCTCATACTTGGTTATTATAACCCCTTGGAAACCTGAGATTGTTTATTTTCCTTCATTGTTGGTAGACTTGCTAATGGGTTTAGTTAGTCATGTCATGTGGGCATGTATTCCAGATACCTATGCTGCAGCCTGTAGCCTTTGGAACTTCATGGTTATAGCAGGATGGAACTAAGATCCTCCCAATCTCCTAAAGAGGAATCTGTCAGCTATTGAAGCAGCATACAAGAGCAATCCCCCATTTGCACTGCTACTGTCCAGTAGAGGGCAGCAGTACACATACACATTAGTTCATTTCTATTTTATGGGGAATCTGTGTCCATTCCTTAGTTGAGGTGATATGGCTTTTTCTGATAAGCTGATAGGTCCTGATCCTGCACATAAGGACATGCTTAGCTTTACAACTGTGAGTATCCCTGTTGATTTCAGTGTGGTAAAAAAGTTAAGCATATGCCTGAGTGTTTGCAGGATCAAGGTCTAATGATCACCTTCCCAAAAAAGAAATCACTTCCTTTGAAACTTCACAAGCTACATCTCCTCTTAGGGTGTGGAAACTTGGGGGGGGGGACCAACAGGAAAGGGGTTTTAAAGTTTAGGTGTTTTAAAAAAATCCCTGCAGGATTATTTTGAAAAATACCTTATGTTTTGGGGTTCACTGTCTGTCCAAAGCATCTTGGCCTACAAGCTCAAGCTTATTTTGTTGGCCTTGCTGAGAAGTACCTTGTCATTTTTTGTGGAAAGTGTAATGGGGAATTACAAGGATGTATAATATAAAGATCTCATGGTGAGGTATAACATACTCCATGCTAAGGCTGGCACAGAGGACTAACTAGGGACTTAATAGAGTAATGATATAAGGGAAGTCAGGGGTGGGTCCCTAAGGGGAAGAGAAAACTCCCTTTGACTGCGCAGCCAGGAAGCAAAATCAGGAAGCATCCAGGGCAGGAATAGAAGCAGGAGTAGCTGGGCATTGATCATCTTGCTTACACTGAAACTACACCCATTAATTGCCTTTGTTTGTTTTTCCCATGGATAAAGAAAGTCATTGTTCATTTGCTGTTTACTCCTTTTTCTGGCCAAGCTTAAGAACACACTGGGCCTGACTTCTTATACATTGGGCCAGTGTGGCAAAGGGCCTGCACAGAACCGTGGGGACCTTCAAGTGGCAAGTTGAGGTATTTATTTCCCCTCATGTTTGTAATTTTATTCTGAAACCTGTGGCTATGGCTTCAGCCTCACGCCTACACAGCTCTTTCATACGCAGCAACACTTACAATTAATTTTAAACTGTTATAAATCTAAACTGACTTGCTGTTGTCTCCAGGCTGTGCTGCTGCTGTTAACTTGAGCCAGATACAGCGGGGGCGCATGGGAGGGGGCAGGAGCCTATGGGGAAAAGCAGAAAGGTAGGCATTTGGCAGGGGTATGGAGGGAGGCATGGGAAGATGTGGAGGACTGGAATGAAGATGAAATGGGGGGGCAAATGGAGGCGTGGCTGCGGCATATGTCTGTCCCCGGTCATCTCAGAATGGGAGGGGGGTCTGGGGGAGGCAAGAGGAGCAGGAATATAAATCACAGGAGACTTGTAGGACATAAAGAGGGACTGAGGGGCTGCAGAGAATGTGGAAAGATAGAGGAGTGGCATGGAAGGGGATGCCAGGAACTGGGCGAGTGTGAAATGTGCTATATGTGACCTGGGGAGGAAAGGTGGAGGAGGGCAGGGAAGACAAGAGAGATACTTAGACTGTAAGCTCTGTAGGAGGGGAATCCCCAGTAGGGAGGCTTATATGGTAAGTCAGAGCAGCCCCCCCCCGTGCCCCCTACACTTAGATGCCAGCCTGACTTACATTTTTGTTGTTGATTTACAAAACAAAAAACCATCAAAAAACCACTGTACAGAAATGACCAACCACAAAACCTTTGATTTGTTAAGAAAGGGTAAAGGTTAGAAGTGTGTTCCAGTGGAGTCCAGTCCACTTTCTTTGAAAAAACCATTAATGTCTTGAAATGTACAGGTAAGGAATCCAGTCAGTTTCCCCACTGCTATATCCTCCTTTCTCCCCTATCTCCCCACTTTACTCTCACCACTCACCCACTCTTAATTTTGCTCTCTAAACCTTGCAGAAATATATAGCTAAGGTCAAAATAATGCACTACTAGATTATAAAATCCCATTTTCATTTAAGGAAGGCCTTTCCGATGTTACAGTAGAGCAAGAGCTCTGCTATAATTAAGGTTAAGTACTGTACCATTAACATACTGCTGCATTACTCATTGCAGACAAACTGTCAAATGCTCTGCAAGTGTAAACTCATGCAACCAATGGAGCTGTGCCAATGTACATCTGCAGAGATTTTAGCACATCAGGTTTAGATCATTGCACAATATAACCTAAACTACAAATCTGTATGCTTTATATTCACTTCTATATTGCTATCCCACACTAACGTTGCAGAACATCAAACAAGTCATTCCAATTTTATTCTTCTAGGCCACTACATATAATATCGTAAGAACTTTGACATAACTTAATGTACTCTGGAACGATATTTCTTTTGAAATTTTTACTGTGTATTTGATTAAGCGTGATATAAAATCACTGTATTTCCATTATAGTACAAAATAGGAGTGTAAATTTAAGGTTGGGTGTAAAGTGCAAGTTACGGGTGGTAATGGTGAGCGATGAAGGCTTATATTGCTGCGGGAGTCTTTAATAGTTCATTTCCAAACTCTTTAAAGTGTGAGAGGTTTTGTGTTTTTGTTTTTAATTTGGAACATTGTCTAGATTCCGGGGCACAAAGAGGTGCACGCCCTGACCCTTACGGGGCACTGGCCACGAGACCGCCAGAGATTTTTGGATTCACAGGACTGAGCCAAATGTGGAAATTTCACCACACGATGCCCGGTGTGACGCCATCAGCCGTGGTTACTCTGCCTGGCAAAATGGTCCTCAGTAGACTGAGAATTTGATTATGACGATTGGGACTCCACTGAAACACACTTTTACCCTTAACTCATCTTAAAGTTTATTTGGGAATATAAATATAAAATGTTATTAGTGCAATTTCTCTCTCTGAGGCCTGAGCAATTTTCCAGCTCTTGTTTCTAGTCCTGCAAACTCATTTAATATCAGATCTTGTGTGGTAAGTTATTTTATGGCAAAGGTAGTACTGAAATGCATGTTACTAATTACTGAGAACAAAGCATGTTACATGAAACTAGCCAGAGAGAGCATTGCCTAATGGGTCCCACAGGGATACACGTGCAAAGTTAACTGTGATATTTCATGACTTACGTGTTTAACCATGCAACATTAATGTTCTCTTTGTGTTTCGTATAGATGTATATTGTGTACTTGTGTGCACACATAAGACATATACATTGAGACATTAATTTATCAGGTTTACATGTGCCGTAGGTACCTACATGCATAGGTGCCGGAGCAACAGGAATATTCCTGGCCCAGGGCCTGGCTCCAGCAATGTTTGAGGCTGGGTCTCTCCCTTGGCCTCACCTTCAGTCCCTGGGCGCTGCCCCTCGCGCATCCCCTGGGTGATTTAAAACAGCCCAGAGCCGCCACCAGCAGTGCAGTGGAGCTGAGCGGCTTCCTGCCTGCTGTACATGGTTCCTGACCCCTCCCTGTGGCCCCTGGGCGGGGTGGGGCTGTGTCTACATGTGCTGCTTCCACCCCAAGTGCCGCTACGGCCACCAGGAAGCTGCAGGAGCAGTTCCTGGGGGCAGCAGCGCGCAGACACACCTCATCCCACACTGCCTAGGAGCCCCAGGTAAGCGCCTTCCACAGCCTGCACCCCCACCCCTTTCCCACACCCCCTCCCACACCCAAACTCTCTCCCAGAGCCTGCACCCCACCCCCAGGCCAGAGCCTGAACCCAAACTCTCTCCCAGACCCTTAGGCAGGTAAGGGGGGCAGAGTTTGGGAGGGTGGGCTCTGGGCGTTCTGGGCACCACCAAAATTTCTACAAACCTGCTGCCCCTCCTACATACTTATTGGGGTAATTCCTCTACCCTGCCTGCTCCATTCTGGCTGGCAAGTACGCTAATGAAATGCACAAGAATCTTGCACTCTGTGCACTTCAGGAGAGCAGCAATCTTTTATATTTTAATATCACTCGGCTTAGAAGAATAGTTACAGTAATGGGACAGCTCTATCACAAACACACCTAGCCCCTGCCCTTGGTGTTGTCAGCTATTGTGTTGTGTAAGCATTTTAACAATGCTGTAAACCTTGTTTTGTGAATCTTCCATGAGCTGGCAATTAAAGAATAAAAAACAACAGTAACAATATGTAGTTCTCTAGCACTTTACACCGAGGAGTTCAAAGACCCTGACAAATTCTAATTCTCACAGCATCCCTTTAAGGTAGCTAAGTACTATACCCATTTTATAAACAGATAAACATGGGCCCTGTCTACAGGACAGGAATATTTCAAATAATTTTCCTGGCAGCTATCACTGTTTCAGCTCCACCAGTGTTAACTCCACTGGGGACCCCTCCTGTGGATTGCCCAATGTCTGCTGCTACTGTTTCAAGCACCATGTCATCTAATGCTGCTCACAGCAAGCCAGGATGCTTAAAACAATGGTGGCAGGTTTTTTAGTCTGTTTATGCTACAGTGGCACAGCTCCAGCACTGCAGCTGTGCCACTATAGCATATAGACATGCTACAGTGATGCAAGGGTTTTTTCTGTCACTGTAGTTAGCCACTCCTCTGAGCAGTAGTTTAGGTGATGAAAGAATTCATCCATCGACCTAGTGCTGTCTACGCTGGGACTCAGGCTGGCTTAATGACGTCTCTCAGGGATGAGCAATGTAGCTAGGGCAACCTAACTTTTAGGTGTAGATGTTGCTAATACTGGTAACGATGAACTGATGTTAGCAACTGGGAAAGCTCTGAAAAAATTTGCTTAGGACAAGTCTACAGTAAAAAGTTAAGTCGATCCAGATAGGTGTCTCAAGGAGCAACGTAGGTTAGCAGACCTAAGCCCTGGTGTAGAGGACATTAGGTGGATGGAAGAATTCTTCTGTCGACTTAGCTGCAAGCTCTCGGGGAGATGGATTAATCACAATAATGGGAGAACCCCTCCCATTGCTGTAGTAAGTGGCTACACTGAAGTGCTACAGTGGTGCAGCTGTACCAGTGTAGCAGTTTAAATGTAGACATAGCTGAGTGTAGACAGGGTTTAGATGTGACATTCCCAAAGTCACCCAGTGAGTCAGTGCCAGTACTGTGCTCTAAGTCAGTGGTATTCAAACTTTTTTTTCTGGCAACTCAGTTGAAGAAAATGGTTGATGCCCGCGACCCAACGGAGCTGGGAATGAGTTTAGGGTGTGGGAGGGGCTCAGGGCTGGCGCAGTCGCAGAGGGTTGGGGTGCGGGGGTGAGGGCTGCAGGGTGGGGCTGGGAATGAGGGGTTCAGGGTGTGGGAGAGGGTTCTGGGGTGGGGGAGAGGACTCTGGGGTGAGGGAGGTGTGGGGGAGGGGTGTCAGGGTTCTGGGCTGGTGGTGCAGGCTCTGGGGTGGGGTTGGGGATGAGGGGTTTGGGTGCATGAGGGGGCTCCAGGATTGGGGGGCTCAGGGCTGGAGCAGAGAATTGGGGTGTGGGCTTACCTTGGGCGGCTCCCGGTCAGTGGTGCAGCAGGTGTGCTAAGGCAGGCTTCCTGCCTGTCCTGGCACCGCGGACCACGCTGCGCCCCAGAAGCAGCCAGCAGCAGGTCCAGCTCCTACGGGGAAGCGCACAAGGGGCTCTGCGTGGTTCTCACCCACAGGCACTGCCCCCCCAGCTACCATTGGCCAGGAATCGGCCAATGGGAGTACTGAGCTGGTGCTCGGTGCAGGGACAGTGCACAGAGCCCTGTGGCTCCCCAGCCTTGGAACCGGACCTGTTTCTGGCCGCTTCTGGGACACAGCGCAGTGTGAGAACAGGTAGGGACTAGCCTGTCTTAGCCAGGCAGCACCGCTGATGGGACTCTTAATGGCTCGGTTGGCGGTGCTGACCAGAGCTGCCGCGACCCCGTGCCTTACATTCCGTGACCCCATACTGGGTCACGAGCCACAGTGTGAAAACCACTGCTCTAAGTATTTAAACAGCCCTCTCCCTTTGTTACAAAGGCCAATGTCTAATTGACAAGGAAAATTCCTAGTGTGGGTGCATTTTAAGGAGTCAAAGTCCTTTTCCAGACAATACTTATGCCACACCCCTTTACCATGAAATACATGTCCCAGAATGGAATGTTCTAATTTGCATTATACTTATACTCAAATGAAATGGTTTATCTGCTAACTAGATTACACATATCCTGTACAGAAACAGACTTCCAGCTCTATGGTTACCTCTCAAACATCCCATAGCACAAAAAAATCCCTGTGCTCTGACTGGCTGGGGTCATTCAGAGCAACTGCCTGCTGGACTTGGTCTAAAAAACATCTCTCAGAGAAGAGAACATTTTCAAGTTGCTGCTGGCTACATCTTCCACAAGCACATCCTTGAGCAGAGGCACATCAGATAAGCTTCAGTCTTAGACTATGTCTACACCGCACTTTCATCAGTACAACTTTTGTCGGTCAGGGGTGTGAAAAAAACACCCCCAACCAACAAAAGTTTTACTGACGAAAAGCACCCGTGCGGACAGTGCTATGTCAGTGGGAGATGCTCTTCCACCGACAAAGCCCTATCACCCATCCGCAGGAGAGGTCTGTCCTGCAGACAAAGAGCAGCTTTAAGGGGCATAGTGTAGACACAGCCTTACTCTCATTTGCAGCTTCAGAATGGTCCAGCTGTGGAGAGTCCCCCATAACTACCTCACTCAGCTATTTAATGGAGAGGTGAGGAGAAATTTGTAGGACTATATTTAATACAAAATGAAATTTCTCGTTTGGGGTGAGGCCCTGGGCAGCAAAAAGGTAGAAGAGCAACTTCCCTCATAATGCTAATCTGAGTGTGCCTTCAGTTTGAGGAAATACAGGCTAAATCAATCTTAGTGGCCTTTGGTCTCCAAGTTCAGTAGCTTAAAATAAGGTTATTATACCACAAGGAGGAGACACCCTTAAGTTATCAGCAAACTTGAAGAAAAAAAAAAGCACAACCTGTACTTAAAAATGTATGACTGTAAATAATCAATTAAGTGATTTACAGAGCATCTTGCTGGGTTTTTCCTTATTTTCCTCAATGTCCCAGCCGAACCTTGGGTTTTTTAAAGCCCTTTGAATCATCTCATGTCTTATCTCCGGGGCATTTCTTGCCTGCTATTTATCTCTCTAGTTTTGAACTTGGAGCACAGACCTGCCGCATCATATGAAGGAAATGGACTAGCAGTGTTTTTCCACCCCCTTGCATAGAACTAGCGCCCTGCCCATGTTGCGCCCAAATATTTCAAGTTGCTTCACAGTGCCTCGCTGGGCGGCGCGGCCGGAGCGTGGGGAGGTGGTGCTCAGGGCTCTGTTTGCTCAGAACACACGCTGCTTTGGTTGCAATCCCTTTGACAGCAGCGTGATGGTTATCCTGGCTCCGGCTGCCCAACACAGAGTACGCACAGTCCGGGCCCCGAAATGCAGCCGAGTGAGGCGCTCAAGCAAAGGTTATCGGGGGGCGGGAATCCCAAAGGGCGCTTCACCTTGTACCCATAAAGAAGTACAGGAAAGAAAGCAGCCAGGAGAGTTAAACACAGCCCCGAGCCCTGGCCGCTGGCTGTGCTGGGGAGAGCCGCGCAAGGCTGCTCTGGGACGCGGCAGGTTGTAATGAGCCGGATTCCGGTCCCGCGGCAGCGGGGTGTCACTGAGCGAAGGCAGCGGGGCCCCGCCCCGGCAGGCGGTGGGGTGTGTGTGTGAGGGGGGGGCGTCTCTGAGGGCTGTGCCTGGCCCTGGGGGAACGATCCCCCCCCAAGCTCTTCAGAGGGCAGGATTATGTCCCCGGAGCGGGGCCTCCCTGGCCTCTTGCCCCCTGCTCCGGCTCCAAGCTCCAGTCGCTCCGGGCGGGCGCGCCCCGCTGCCCACCCAGCCAGCACCCAGTGCCGGCATCCCAGGCGTGCAGGAGTCGGCAGCCCCCAGGCGCTCAGCGCTGCCCGGGGAGAGGCCCGGCTCGCCAGAGACCCCCGGCGGCGCTGCTCCCCCCCCCGGCCCGGCTCCACCGCCTGCAGCAGCAGCCTCCTCCGCGGGAGAGGGGAGCGTAGCCCCGCCTCTGGCGGCTCGGGGACAGCCCCATAAAGGCAGCTGCCGGCGGGCAGCGGGACCCGAGCTGCAGCATCTGCCCGTGTGCACCGCGCGCGGCGCCTGGCGAGCCCCGGCCCCCAGCGGGAGGCAGCAGCAGCAGCAGCAGCAGCAGCCGCCCGCCCGTGGGCAGGGGGTCACGGCGCCTGCAGGCGCGGGGCAAGGACCGAGGGGCAAAGGCATCGCAGAGCGCCTGGCGCTCCCAGCCAGGGCAGTCCGGTGCGCTGGGCAGATAAGCTTGGGGATGAGACAGGTGCCCTTAGCCGAGGGGCTTCTGGTTCTCCCAGCAGCCCTGGTGGTACAGGAGAAGAGCTCGGGGGACCATACAGCGGGCAGCGGACCTCACTTCTTTCAGATCGTCTCTTTCAAATGGGATCATGTGCAGGAGCCCTACATCATTGCTCTCTGGATACTTGTGGCCAGTCTGGCCAAAATCGGTGAGTCCAGAGCTCTGTGTACATCTGCCCTGTGTGATCGCCCCACTTTAAGTGAAAGAGGCTCGTTATCGCCTGCATTGTTCCCTTTTCTATACCCAGGGGGGCTGTTTTACTGAATTCGTTGCCAGCTTCGTTTCTGAACAGTGCCATCCACAGCGTTCAGCAGTGGGGTTTTGGCTGTACCTGTGGATACCTCACTAGTTCATTCTCATTGGCTAGGACCATAGCGTTTGTATCTGATGGTTTATGAACGCAGTCTTATTGCCACTGGTCCCGGGGAAAGTGTTACAAAACTAAACCAAGTACGGAATAGGAAATCAAATTTGGGGTATCTATAAAATGACTGCACTTGCTTATGATATGCCTTCCACCTTTCTTATAACGGGAAGCAATGTTATATAATGAAACTTTAAACAAATGTTGCAAACCCACTTATCTGGAGCATTAGTATCCTCTGCTATTGTAATTCAGTATGGTGTTACCTGGAGAATGCAAAAATGCAACCGTTTATGTGGAATATGGGTCAATTTGTATGTTTTAACTAACCAAGAGCTATTGTTTTCTGATCTGATTCTGATTTCTAAAAGTGCAAGAGTTTATCTTTCCATATTATTATTACTAAGGTCTAAGCAATTTTATGTTTGTTTGCTAGTTAGCCAAAATTGATGTTAATAGTTTGATGCTATTATCTGTGAAGGTCAATGTGCCTCAAACTAGATCTCTAATTTTGCTGTAATGTTAAACATCTTACAGGGATGATTTACCTCCAAAAAGAAACCAAATGCAAATGCTATTGGCCAATTGAAAGGCCATCACATTTTATAGATGAATTTCCTTACTTGTGTTAATAATAGTAATAACTAATAATACTTTAGATTATTAACATTTAAATATGTTTACAAATTTAATTGGTTGTTTCACTTTCAATGTAGGTTGCAGGTCACTCAGATTGGAAATTGTAAACAAACTAGTCTCTTTTACTTTTGGTTGGGGACACATTCTCACAATGCAGCAATGTTTGGGTTGCAAATAGCATTCAAATCCAAACAAAATTGTTTCCATTAATATTTAAAAAATGAATGAAGTATATGAATGCCAGTTTCAGTATAACTTTTTAAAACAAAACTTAGGTTTGGGGTCTTCATCTATCTGAAAGTGTATGTGTTAACTTAAGATCTCTGTGAGAATAAAGTTATGAAACATATCAAGAAAATGTGCTTGGAAAGTGTAATCTCCTAATGAACAAGATACCTAAATTATCTATAAAATGTAGAGTTTTGATTTGGTTGACTTTCATTGACAAGTTATGTCAATTTGAAGAGACATAAAAACTGCACAGTGACTGCAGCAAAGAATCCTGTGGCACCTTATAGACTAACAAGTAGTACTTGCATCCGAAGAAGTGGGTATTCACCCACGAAAGCTCATGCTGCAAAACGTCTGTTAGTCTATAAGGTGCCACAGGATTCTTTGCTGCTTCTACAGAACCAGACTAACACGGCTACCCCTCTGATACTGCACAGTGACTGTTATTGAATAGCCTTGGATACTTTTTGACTCTGAAAAAACAAAATTGGTGATTGGAGAAAGGGGTATAGGCAAAAGAGTAGCGCCACTGGCAGCAGATAAATTAAGAAATTTCAGAAATAAAATGGTTGCCAGTTTGAGCCTCCTTTTTGGGATACTCTCCTAGTAAAGTATTTTAGGGTTTGTGATTTGTGTTGTTATGAACTGGCTTCTGTGTATGTGTACCACTGCTCTCTACTGAATGGAATCAGCGCTGCACAATCTCTATACAGCTAACAGCTAGTGGGGATTCCCCTTTAGCTTAGTGATAAGGAACTTTTGAAGCATGATGAGTTCTATTTCAGCTTTCACCATGAAGTCCTGAGTAGACGGTGTTGTGCTGCATAATGGTGTCCATTAAGTCTTTGGTGTCCTTGGATTTGTTCCAGTATCATTTTAAGGCAGAGGCAAATAATTCAGGAACTACATCTGGCTCAGTTTTTAAATTATTGGAGCTTTCTTCATTGCTACACAGATTCAGTGACCATTGCTGGTGGACAGTGACCCCAGATACTTCCCTTCTCCTCTCTGCCCATTTTTGTAATTGTGTTTCACTTGAGGGGTCTCTGGAGGGGCACTGAGCAATAACTGCATACTGTAAAGCACCAGTAGCATGTCTTGAGCTGGCTTAGCTGCTCCCACCAGCCACCAATCAGATGAGTGAAATGCAGAAGTGACCACTGCTGATTGGTGCAGACAGAGCGAGGGTGTCTGATCTGGCTAAAACGGGAGTAGTTTTTTTCAGAGAGACAAGATGGGTGAGGTAATATTGGCTCAATTTCTGCTGGTGAGAGAGACAAGCTTTCGAGCCACCCAGAGCTCTTCCTCCGGTCTGGGAAAGGTACTTAGAGTGTGACAGCTAAATGCAAGGTGGCACAGATTGTTTAGCATAAACAGTTAGCACATATTCTAACGGACCAGTCAAGGTGAAGAAGTTTGTTTCAGTCAGATCAGCTGCAGCCCTGACTAGACGGGATGCTGGAAAAAGGGAGGTAAAAAGCAAATGAATGTTGTTGAGCAGGATTTAAGGAGGGGAGCGGGAGAAAAAGACCAAGGGGGAACTCCCACAGGTAGGCATAGAAGGAAAAAGGAAGAAGAAAAAATGCAAGAGACAGACTTTCTGTCTTGCTCTGCTTCTTTATTAGTGCCAAGGTAGCACAGATTAACCTCAGCCTCCTGGCTGAGGATACCTCTGAATGGTGGATTCTTGAGCAGACATGGAGCTGGCTCTTATACCCCACTCCCTGTGGCCCCTGGTACAGTGGCCATGTCAGGGAATGGGAGAGGCATTTTGGGGGTGGGTAGAAGTGGCTGGAGTAAAATATATTCCAGCAATCCCTAGATGGCAGGTGGTCCCCCCTAGGGGCTGCTCTAACCAGGCTGGGGCTGGGGCAGGGCAGAGAAAGGGGGAGCCTTAACAATCCCATCTGCTGTACGCAGTAGAAAACACAACAGAGAATCTGTCCCATAAAATACTTTTTAAATTGCTTGATCAACTATCTGATGCCAAAATATTACTCTAAAATATACACCAATAAGTTTGATTTTATTAAGGTGGTGCTAGTGACTCTTTTGATGAGATCTGCAGGTATGGTGAGGATTAAATCCTTTTGTATCTCATAGAATCATAGAATCTCAGGGTTGGAAGGACCTCAGGAGGTCATCTAGTCCAACCCCCTGCTCAAAGCAGGACCAATTCCCAACTAAATCATCCCAGCCAGGGCTTTGTCAAGCCTGACCTTAAAAACCTCTAAGGAAGGAGATTCCACTACCTCCCTAGGTAACCCATTCCAGTGCTTCACCACTCTCTGAGTGAAAAAGTTTTTCTAATATCCAAGCTAAACCTCCCCCACTGCAACTTGAGACCATTACTCCTTGTTCTGTCATCAGGTACCACTGAGAACAGTCTAGATCCATCCTCTTTGGAACCCCCTTTCAGGTAGTTGAAAACAGCTATCAAATCCCCCCTCATTCTTCTCTTCTGCAGACTAAACAATCCCAGTTCCCTCAGCCTCTCCTCGTAGGTCATGTGCTCCAGCCCCCTAACCATTTTTGTTGCCCTCCGCTGGACTCTTTCCAATTTTTCCACATCCTTGTAGTGTGGGGCCCAAAACTAGACACAGTACTCCAGATGAGGCCTCACCAATGTCGAACAGAGGGGAAATGATCACATCCCTTGATCTGCTGGCAATGCTCCTACTTATACAGCCCAAAATGCCGTTAGCCTTCTTGGCAACAAGGGCACACTGTTGACTCATATCCAGCTTCTTGTCCACTGTAACCCCTAGGTCCTTTTCTGCAGAACTGGTTCCTAGCCATTCGGTCCCTAGTCTGTAACAGTGAATGGGATTCTTCCGTCCTAAGTGCAGGACTCTGCACTTGTCCTTGTCTATATATAAATATAATCAAATGGCATGATTTTGTAGGAGGAGGATTTTTGGAAGTTTATGAATGGAAGGTGGGCAAGTAAGCTCAGTCTCCCTTCACATATGGAAGTAACCATCAGTTTTATTTTCCCCACCGGTAGTGACACTGGCTTTACATGTATTTTGTGCATCTGATGGGCAAGTATGTGAGTGCATTTAAGACCTGGCTATTGTGATTCATGTTTGTTTGCAGAACATAATGTGCCACTGACAAAGTTACTCTAGTGAAGAACTTTCAGAGTATTACCAAGTAAGCTTACATATCACTGCATACAGTTTTTCTATCTGAAATGGGGTAGTCTTCAAAAATGCAGAAAATTGCATGTGATATTTCAGTTTTCTGGGGAAGGATCCACTTTCCCCATTTTCTTTTTTTTCTGCATCAACGATACTTCTCCCTCCTGCCCAAGTTGGTATGATTGCAGGTATGGGGACAGTGTCAGCACTTGTCTGGCCTCCTTCACTGTTTCCCACACTGCACACATTTTTCCTTGGATTGGTAGTGGCTGGGACAGTCAGGTGGGAACTATGTGACGCAGCTGAGTGTGCTATCTCATATATCAAATTTAATTAGATAGGGTTCTGTTCCTTTAAAAGGTTCCTGTTACCTGTTCTAGGATACATGGTGTTATCCTTTGGCCTATGGGATTTATTTCTTCTCATGAAAGGCTTGCTTATCAATATCTTTAGTCAGGGAGGCCAATAAATTCTTTATATGTGAAAAGTTAAACACATGAGTAAGACCACGTCTGTACTAGAAAGGGTTTGCCATTATAGCTGTGCTGACAAGCCCTCCTAGTGGAGATGCAGCTTATATCAGCAAAAGGACCTTTTTGGCTGCATAACAACTTCTACGTTAGGATTTCTGAGTTATGCTGAGTAGGC
Source organism: Mauremys mutica (assembly GCF_020497125.1). NCBI lineage: Eukaryota > Metazoa > Chordata > Testudines > Geoemydidae > Mauremys > Mauremys mutica. The sequence goes on from NC_059073.1 coordinate 180,734,733, forward strand.
GTGTGAATTTTTTTCCTACCCTTAATTGACATAGTTATGTCTGAAAAATGTTTAAGCGTAGGCCAGGCTTAAAGTGAAAGACAAGAAGGGACACTCACTGCCCCCACCTCACGCATCATTTTTGTTGGTGTGGTTTTTTTTAAACACACCTTTCAGGTCTCTTTGGTATCATAAAGAAGCAAAATAAGCACACAATCTTCCTCACCCCTTTAAAGGGCAGGGAATGAGAATAGAAGACACACAATGGGAGAGAAGAATATTACAAAAAAGTCAGAAGTAGGAAAGAGACCAAAAACTCATCCAAGGGAGTGGGTACAGGAAAGAGACAATAAGCTCAGGAGAAAAATGGAAGCAAATCTCTTTATTTCAATGCAGAGATTGTATTGCCAATTTCTTTTCTGCTGCCACTCTAACAGTGACTGTTATGTAATCACCACCAAAGAAAGGTATGTTTTTACTGCAGGATAACTAACGTGCATTAGCTATCTTGCAGTAAAATCCTAGTGGAGACAAGGTTCGGTAGTTTTTACCATAATAGGTGAGGTCAATACTATTCTCCTGCCCATGGTTTACTTCAAGGTAAAAACTACAATGCTTCATCTTCACTAGAATTTGACAGCAGAATAGCTAATGTACGTTAGTTATCCTGCAGTAAAAATCCCATGGTAAAAATCCCCCTATCTTTTTTGTGATGAAGACATAGCCAATGACAATACAATTGATTGTATGGATTACCTTAACCACAAACAAGACAAGTTACCACTTTCACCTCTGCAATCTTGCACATTGATGTTGCAATTTGCAGGCCTACTCAGGCCAGATCTACACTAGAAAAGATTTGCCAGTATTGCTATATCAGCAAACCCTCCCAGCATTGATGCAGCTTATACCAGCAAAAAAGTGCTTTTGCTGGTATACTTATACTGATTCCCTGAGCAACATAAGCTACATACTAGTGACCGCACTCTTATGCCAATGTAACCACATCTACACTAAGGCTATTGCTGGTATAGAAATGTTGCCAAAAATCATATCCCTAACAGACATTGCTATACCAGCAAAAATTTCTAGTGTACAGCTGGCCTCAATGTCGCCCACTGGCAACAGGAGCAGAGGGGGAGAAAACTCACCACCACATACCCTTCTCCAGCACCTTGGGGCTCCGCTTTTGGCTAGTGCTCTGGATAGTTTGGTGCCTAGGTGAAACTCAGATATAATAATACTTTGCTTCCAACATTTTTGAATCACTGTCATTTGAAAGAGTTTGGGAGCTCACTGTACAGGGAAAAAATGCCATTAAAGAACGGCTCCCTCTGGGACAAGATACAGCATTAGCCATCGTCACAGCCATGGCTGACCTGCTGTCTGAGCCTGGGACATTCAGCACCTATCAGGAGGAGTAAGAAAAAAAGGTGTCTTTGTGAGGGTAGCATGGGTTCTTCATTCATTATTTCACCTAAGGTAACACCAGTGTTTTAAAGACTGTTTAGGGATGTCTTTTCTGAGACCCTACAGAGAGTTGTGGGGTGCTGGGGGGAAGCATATACAGTAACTCCTCACTTAACGTTGTAGTTATGTTCCTGAAAAATGCAACTTTAAGTGAAACAATGTTAAACGAATCCAATTTTCCCATAAGATTTAATGTAAATGCTGGGAGTTAGGTTCGAAGGACATTTTTTGGGGGTCAGACAAAAGGCATTAAATACTGTACAGTACTGTACTGTACTGTAGTTGGGAAGTGCCCCGGCTTACCCCACACAGGCACAACCCACTGCAGGCAAGGACGCTAGGAGGCACCTTTGCAGCAGCAGCAGCAGCTTCCCCGAAGAAAAACAGGTGCCGACTTTGCCGGGGATGCTCCAGGCCTGCCTCTTCCCGGCTGCACTTCACTCCAGGCTCACCTCTTCCCATCCCCACTCCACCTCCTCTCCCGAGCACACCACATCCCCTCTCCTTCTCCCCATTCCCCTCCAAAGTCCTAAGCCTCACCAAACAGCTGTTTGGTGTCGCTTAGGACTTTCTGGGAGGGAGGGGGAGGAGTAGAGATGCAGCACTTACCCACTCTTCCCCCTCCCTCCCAGAAACTCCTAAGCGCCGTCAAACAGCTGTTTGGTGGTGGGGGAAGTGCTGGGAGGGAGGGAGAGGAGGCAGAGTAGAGGAACTTGTGCAATGCTCCCTTGTAAAGTTGCTACTCCTCCACAAAATCTTACAAGCAGTGGACAGAGCAGGCAGCCAAACGACGTTATAAGGGAGTATTGCACAACTTTAAACGAACATGTTCCCTAATTGAGCAGCGACGTAACTTTGAAACAACGTTAAGCGAGAGGACATTAAGTGAGGAGTTACTGTAAACCTCTGGTCAAGCCTCATTCTTGTCCCTATAGGAGAATCACATCATCTACATGCTATTTTAATTCTATATTGGAAACTTAATTCGTCTTGGCATATGCAAAAGTTCATTCACGGGGTAGCTACATCCAAGATGTGGATTCACCTCCTGGCCTACCACAGCCCTCGCTTGGGGTTTCATTCATAGGAGCTCACTGGAGAAGGCTACCTGGATGATGTGTTATCAAATCAATGCATCTCTCAGATGCTCTGGCCCCATGCCCTTCCCAACTGGCTGCGTCTAATTTTTTGGACGTGTCAGCCAACTCTGTCTTCAGCAAAGCATGAGCTGTGGGTTTAACTGTAACTTTGTTTCAGACAAACTCTCACTAGGGCCCTGTAGTCTGAATTCAACCAGCTTCTGCAGATGGAACCCATTTTACCTTAAACTACATCTTTAATTATTATGCATGTAAAAAAATTCCAAGTTAACTTTGGATTCTAGAATTCTGTTAAAAACAGGGAGGGGAACTTATTAAGGAAGTCTTTATCAAGTTTGATTTTCCCAGCTTCTTAGCTTTTTTACTTAATGCCCCAGTCCTGTAAACACGTAGGTCCTGTCTACACGGGGGAGTTCAGAGAGATCTCCCAGTGTGTTGCAGCTCTTCCAGTACGAGCAAAATGGACTAGCCACTGATGTTTTTACTATCATGTTGTCTAGACCTACTGTGAGTGATGGGAAAAATGCAGAGGAAGGTATTCTTAGACAGAATGGTTAAAACTGTTAACACCCGTGTTCCTGTGGAGAATTTCAAATATGTCAAGAGCTGGGTTAGGGAAGAAGCTGTAAAATGCAAGAGTCCAACAGCTCTAACTCCAGTTTAAACCCCCAGGGCAATATCTTGATCACAGGAGACATTACTCCTCTCATCAATGTAAACAGTCAAAACAAAAAAACTTTTCACTCCAGGTTTCTCTTCTTGGCATTGTGGCATAGAGACAATTCGTTTTAGTGACACTGGTGAATTAGTTAACTAAAGTGATTTAGTAAATTGAAAAAAAACCAAAACAAATACAAGAGAATACCCGTGATGGCCATTCTCTTCCTTCTCAGTGAAGTGTCATCATTGGGAAGAAATGCTGAAAAATAAAAAGGGAGGACATGTTAGCAGAACCATTTTATTGTTTGGGGTGCGTAAGTTAAAAAGGGGGAGAGACTGCTGTGAAGAGGACACTGCCAGATGCTGCAAGGGGAAAAGATACAGTATAGCCTTTGTTACAGCTATGTCAGCCAAGAGATAGTTTAATGTGTGTAAAGCACTCTCTGTGAAAGTGCTAAGAAGGAATATGGTTTGCATTGTAGCAGGTAGGGTGTGACTTTGTTCCCGTTGGGCTGAATTGTTCCATCTCCCAGCCAACACTAAAATCTGGGAAGAGGCTAAAGAGGAACAAATCTGGTGGTCTATTTTTCCCTCCAAAAGTGACGAGTCCCTGCAGCTCCCATTGACCTTAACAAGATCTGGGGTTGCTCATCCCTCCTGTAAATGAGGCCATAAGTGAGGTTTCACTCAGGCAGGTTCCTCCATATCATCTCTCTAACAATAGCCATGTGGTTATCTAGAAATACTTAAACTTGGGGTATTTTTTTCTTCAGTTTGGTAAGTCACTGCTAGTTTCACACAGCTTATTGTACTATTTTATCACCGTACACAGTAATAATTATTTGCATTGATATTTAGAGTAGTTGGTTTGGCCTAAATGTAATAAACCTTTTGCATTTAAAAATTATCATTGGACATGACATGTTCTGTATTTGAACCAAACTTTCTGAACCCTAGAGTAATAGGTCAGTGTTTCCAGTTTGAAGAATTGTGTACACAAGACCTGTGTTAAATTTACATACTGTAAATGGATGCCCGTGATCACATTTTGTTTCCATCTGACTAATTTAATACATTGAGGAGGATGCACAAAGACAATTCTCCTTCCTTTTCCCCCTTTCCTCCTCCCTCTGTACACACCAGCCTTGCAAATTGCAAGTCTTAATTATTTACAGTAAGGAGCAGAATATCAAGGCAGTGTAGCTCTACAAGATTCAGATTACATCCAACAGATAATGCAGTAGATGCACAATAGTAACTTGTGTGAATTACATAAGGAAACAATGGCATTTAAAGGACTGCTCTGAACTGAATACAATTCAAGCATGCATACCTAAAACAGAATCTCTGCCATGAGTTACTTTCCGGTTCCTATATATAAAGTGATTTGTGTCCTTTGTGGAACAATGGAATCCTTTTTTTAATACTGTAGTTTTGGGATTACTGGAACCATAAATTTACCATCTTCAGAACTGAAGCCACTTATTATTTAGAATAATCTGCAGATGCACAAATTGCCCACAGGTCTCTGGCACGGTAGTCCTGCAAACCACAGAACTTTGGTAACTTTTCTTCAGATATCACTTTGGTAACCCTGCTTTTTAGAGGTGGAGTTACAGGAATCCATGGGTTTTTCTTTCGTTGGTTCATCTAGTGACTTATGTTTGAGATTTGTTTAGTAGAGGAAGTGGGTATTTGAGTTCCTAGCTCCTGTTCCTTGGATCTGATGCTTTAGACCAGAGGTAGGCAACCTATGGCACGCGTGCCAAAGGCAGCACGCAAGCTGATTTTCAGTGGCACTCACACTGCCCGGGTCCTGGCCACTGGTCTGGGGGGCTCTGCATTTTAATTTAATTTTAAATGAAACTTCTTAAACTTTTTAAAAACCTTATTTACATACAACATAGTTACATAGAACAATAGTTTAGTTATATATTATAGACCAGGGTAGGCAACCTATGGCATGCATGCCAAAGGCGTCACGCGAGCTGATTTTCAGTGGCATTCACACTGCCCGGTCCTGGCCACCGGTCTGGGGGCTCTGCATTTTAATTTCATTTTAAATGAAGCTTCTTAAACATTTTAAAAACCTTATTTACTTTACATACAACAATAGTTTACTTATATATTATAGACTTATAGAAAGAGACCTTCTAAAAACATTAAAATGTATTACTGGCACATGAAACCTTAAATCAGAGTGAATAAATGAAGACTCAGCACACCACTTCTGAAAGGTTGCCAACCCCTGCTTTAGACCCATGTCACCAAAACTGCAAAGGAACCAAGAATGACAAAAGCCAGTGGGTTTCACTATAAGAAGTTATTTAATTGAATGTCTGGATTCAAATTAACATTCTTTACTCCTATTTCTACCATTGTTTCACCTGCACTGAAATAGGAGCTGCTGATGCCTTGGTAAATGATTGCCTCGCTTTTCTGTAATCTCTGGAAATTCCTTTCTATCCTATGCTGAAGTGCTAGGCTTTAGTTTCTCAGAGGAATATTCTTTGAGTATTGAGTATTCCTTCACCTCTTACAGCAGAACTAGTGTTGATCTGTGGACTTTTCCCCATCTCTTTGCTGTTGTGAAAGCAAACAGTGTACCAAAAGACTGTGCTACATCAGGACTCTCATTCTTTCTAGAGATACCAAGAGTCTCTGTACTTAAAGGAGACTCAGTAAAAATGATCTTCACAAAAAGCAAAGCCATGGCTATCTATTAAACTGTTTCTTTACTATTTCAAATCACTTTGTAGTCCTACTTGTAAAATGTTCATCCCAGTGAAAGCTGTGACTTGATACTACAGTTGTCTGCAAGGTAAACGCATTGGAAAGTCATAAATACTGAAACTGTAATCTCTCAAGGACGAGCCAAGACAGAACGCAAGACATCAAGTGGAAACATTTTTAATTAAGGCCCAAATATTTAAAAAACACTCAAGGAGAAGAAAACTGGATAACTTTTTGAAGGGCAAATGCCATCAGCCAGGTTTGAAGTAGGTGGGTCTAACAGTTGAAGTCCCCATAGTGCTATCCTGCAGGGTTGTGTTGTGGTTGCCACATCTACTGATGCTATCCAATGTCTAGTCACTGCTGCCATTACAGGCTGAGCCCATGTGGACAAGAGGGTGTTGGTTACACTATGATGATTATAAACAAGGCTTGAAAAATCCACTGGCCCAGAAATATTTCCTTGAGTGAGTGCCATCAATTTCCATGTTCATTTACCAAAGGAAAAAAACACCTAGTCCTTACGTAGTATTCCAACCCCAAGTGTTCAAAAATCATGAGTCAGGCCTCAAAATCATAATTAAAACAATGTTTTTGAAGGGGTGGATTGTTCTTTTTGCCTGCTAGCTTCTGAGCCTTTAGGTTGTACTTTGGTCATACTTTCTCTGCACCTCCTGGACTGCACATTTTTTAAAAATGAAAAGTGAGATTCTTGTGTAATCACTTGACTCTGAAAGCTGGGGCTTTGAGAAACTAAGCATCATGAGACTCACATAAAATCTCAGAAGTTGGCCACACTGCATTGTTTGTCAAGAAAATCTCCCAAATGTAAACCAACTGTAAACCAATGCAGTGCTGTCTTCCTTGGGCCTTGTTTTAGCAGAAAAGTTGTCTCACTTTAAGGGCTGGTCCACACTAAGAATCGGGGTCGAACTAGGGTACGCAAATTCAGCTACGTGAATAGCGTAGCTGAATTCGAAGTACCCTAGTTCGAACTACTCACCCGTCCAGACGCCGCGGAATCGAAGTCCGCGGCTCCAAGGTCGACTCCGCCACCGCCTTTTGCAGTGGTGGAGTACCGGAGTTCAAACTATCGCTTCCGGAGTTCGAACTATCGCGTCCAGATTAGACGCGATAGTTCGAACTCTGAGAAGTCGAACTCTCCACGTCGACCCGCGCGGTAAGTATAGACCTAGCCTAACTGTACCAGTGTAGTTAAAGCAGTACAATCCCCTAGTTTGGACACAGTTAGATGGTATAAAGGTGCTTTGTATCAGTCTGGCTATTCCCATATGAGAAGGGGAATAGGCTACGCTGATACTACTGGTTTAACTGCATCCACAGCAATTTTATATTGGTATAACTGCATCCACACTTGTGTAACTATATCATTAAAAAATCATACCCCTTAAATGAAATACTTAACATTCTGTGTGGAGTGACCAGACCTAAGTCAGCAGAGAGACTGCTGCAGTGTCATCTCTGGGGCTAATGGGTGGGAGGAAGGAGCTGTCTGCTGCTGTTGGATTGAAGGCCATACAAGCCATACTGGAATGGCAGGTAGGGCTCGACACACGAGGCTCTCTTCTGGGATACAAAGGGGCCTGCTGCCACTGGTCTTCAGGCTGGCTTAGTCTGTAGGTCCCATCCAGCAGGAGGGAAACCTCAGCACCACGTTACTGTAGCAGAGACTGTGTATGAGAGAGGGCCCTCCTACCACTTCAGTGGAGGGCTCCTTCTGGGGGGATGGGAGGGGCAGCCTACATTGATTTATTGAGCGGGAAGCTGCCCAACACTTATTTATTGTGGGGAGGGACGTATAAATTGTCTTGTTGGTAGGATGGCCCAGTATCAGGGGTTAAAGTAAGTGGACATTTTGGGGAACAGAGCTCCCCCTCCTGTGTTAAAGCAGAAGGATCCCACCTGCTCTCCCTGGCTTGAGTAAGCTGCCCTTCCTCTCCTCCTTGGCTAGTTCAGTGCAAGCTCCCTCCCTTCTTTCAATCTACTTAAACGACTGCCCAGCATTAACCAATGTGCTGGGGATGGCAGGAATTGACTGGAGTGCGTAGTAAGAAGGGACATTAACTGGGGGCTCAGAATTCATGCTCAAGCAATGGATACCTGAGCAGCAGAGGCATGAGTGATTCTGGAAGGAGTGTTGGGTAAATGTCTTAAGCCTTAGTTATGAGGAATTAGCGCAGTGGTAAATCAAGGGACTGGGAGTCAGGAGAGCTGAATGTAAGCCCCAACTCTCCCATTGACTTGATGAATGACTCGGCATGCCATCCCTCTGTCTCAATTTCCCCGCTTGTAATATCATTTCATCAAAAAATTGTTTAAAAGCCATGTGGGGTTATTTGGATGACCGCTCCACCAATACAGTCATGGTGATCCTTGCAGCCAATGGCCACGGTTTCATCTTCTCATTACCTCACCTCCTTCCCTCCCTCCACTTTGCAACAGAACATACAACTTTTAACTCTGTCCAGGTGGAGCAATTGGAAATGGATGTTTCTAGCTGCTGAATTGCTATTGTGTTGAAATAGATGATTGGTGTGTATGGTATAGACTTTTAGTCAATGGTTATCTGTTTAAATTATCTGTGCTAGATGATCATTAGTGAGGGATGGGTTTTTGTAAAAGTGGGACTAATTTGTAGCACTCTCTCTTATTTTGGCAAGTTATTGCTTGTAATGCTCTGTGCCCAGCTAGCATATGCTCCCTTGGAAAGAGATCATGAAGAATGTGTGTTTATTTCAATGTATATTTATGCAATGCTTCATTACTACCATGACAGGTGTTATTAAAAAAACGGATCAATCGATTTATAGACTGACATGACTGTTTAAGTGACATGCACCATCTTTCACATACTGGGTCTTCAGATGCATCAGATACTGCACAATCAAATAAAACCAGTTGCATTCATTTGGATGTATTGATCAACAGGAAAGAAGGTGGTGGGGGAGGAAGATGGAAAGAAGGGTTTAGGAAAGGAAGTGTTCTCTTGTAAATGTAATGAAACATATAAACTGCAATAATTTTTTTTTACTATTGGTATATCAGAGAGAAGAAAAAGAGAGTAGAGAGCAGTATTTCAATCCTAACTTCCTTAAACTCAGGATCTTGAAAATACGTCATTTTTTTCACTAAAAGAGGTATTTCTTAATTTATGCTCTTAATTTGCTAATAGAGAAGAGGTACATGTTGGCCTCAGTCATTAACATTTCTATAGTTTACTAAAGAGACCTTATCATAAACCTCAGGGTGAGTTCTGTAAATACAGCTATGAATTATGAACTACACCTCTATCTCGATATAACGCTATCCTCGGGAGCCAAAAAATCTTACCGCGTTATAGGTGAAACCGCGTTATATTGAACTTGCTTTGATCCACCGGAGTGTGCAGCCCCACTCCCCTCCCGGAGCGCTGCTTTACCGCATTATATCCAAATTCGTGTTATATCGGGTCGCGTTATATCGGGGTAGAGGTGTATTAGCATGCAGCAGCATTGCAGGATTTCTACCTTGTACTCTGTAAGGTGTTAAGAAGGCAGGCCAGTTTCTACACCCACTTGCACACCCTGGCCTCAAAGAGGCCTGGCCAGTGCCAAGCAGCAGCAGGATGGTCCCTGGACCACACAAGCAGTCAACATCTCTCATTCCCTCTATGCTCTGCTAAGGATTGCTTTAAATCAGGAAGCTGCTTTCCCCAACCATCACCTGCAGCCTTATTTTAGTTTGATATTTTAGGGGATTATATTACTCATTGCTTTTTGTACAGTTTTGTGAACACGCAAGATCACATCACAAGAGCAAAAACAACACCAAGAGCAACTTTGCGGTATTTCCTTTTTTGCCAGGAGCTGAGTTTGCAGTGGGTTTTAATTTCTTCTGTGTATTCTGTCAAAAAGCTTTTAATGCGGCACAGTAGGGACTGGTCTACCCTGAAAAGATACATCGGCATAGCTACATCTCTCAGAGGTGAGAAAAACCTACCCCCCTGAGAGACCTACCCCAATGTAGACAGCTCTAAGTTGATGGTAAAATTCTTCTATTGAACTAGCTACCACCTCTTGGGGAGGTGGATTTACTACAGTGATAGGAGAACCCCTCCTTTCACTGTAGTTAAGTGTGTACACTGAAGCACTACAGTGGCGTGGCCCAGCTGCAGCATTTAAGTAAAGGCATAGCCTTATGTAACCCAAGACTTTTCAAGACAACAAGTATGAGGGATTTCCTATAAAACTAGAAAGGTGGCAGCTAGCCATCCCAGTTGTCTTTGTAGGATACACTGCCACGTAACAGATCCTGATTCTTGTTCCCTGGTGTGCAGGAAGCTCTATTGGTGACACAGTATAAAAGGCTGGTTAGAAAGCGTTGATCACACTGCTTTCCTGTACATGGAATGATAGCGACACCTGGAGAAAGGCCTACAATCCTTCCAATACTTTATTAAAAATACTTAAAATAACATGGCAAACTCCAAAACAGGCGAGTAGACGTCTAAATGAACTTGGCAATAGCTAAATATATGCTACCTGCAGTTAAGTGAATCATCTTTCAACCATGCTATACTTCTGTGTTCAGATGGGTACACTGTGGCCTGCTGGAAGAGGGTGTTACTTTTCAGTTCTTGCATGTATTAGTCCTAGAAAAGGGCTGCCCACATTTGCCGTATCTCTCGGTTTTCATTACTACACAATAAATGAACCCTATTTGCAATCCTTGTGTTCCCAAGCCTTTCAGAAATATAAGTACACCTTGTTTTCATACCTTGAATTTTTGTACAGTAGAAAAAGGTAATTAAGTGAAAAGCTATAGCTTTCTTTCTGAGCCAAAGCTGTTCATTTTGAGCACATCAGAGCCGAGTTAAGCCATTTTAATTCTTCAGTCTTTCCTTCAGAATAAAATGTGCGGTTTCCCTCTCTCAAAAGCATTTGTCTTCAGGTGTGTTCTCATTCTTAATGCTTTCTGGAGTGTCATCATGAGGGCACAAGGATTCCAAAGCAACTGGCAGAAGCCTGAAGCGTCCTTTTATTTATGTGTGCTTTAGAACCGAGGATTAAAGACAAGCTGAGATAAGGCTGCCGCTGAACTTTGAGCCTCTGCTGTGCCTAGGTACCAAAGCATAAATGTTGCCTGAGCCTGGATTCACACACTATAACAAGCACCCATTGAGCCTCTCAATGTGCGGTTTCCCTCTCTCAAAAGCATTGTCTTCAGGTGTGTTCTCATTCGTAATGCTTTCTGGAGTGCCATCATGAGGTCTTTCTATTTTGGACTCTGATTATTTCCAAGTTTTTCAAAACTCATTTTGGCATTTACCTGTGTGTGAAAACGCTACAGCACTGAATTTAGAACTAAGACCAATTCTAAACTTTTCAGACCTGTCTTCTCCTGATTTCCCTTGGTGTAAGTTAGTCAGCTGCTGTTAGCAGAGTAACACTATTTACACACACTGGTGCAAGTAAAGGGAGATTCAGCCCCTTTCTGTAATAGAACTTCTGCAAATTCAAGTTGTTGTTTGTAGTAGAAGGATCATACCAAATCCTTACTACTACAAACTAAAAAAATCCTTTATCTTAATTTTTATACATTAAAATGAAATCCCTGTATTTCTCTGAAATAGGCTGAACACAATCCCTCTATTTTAAGGGATGTGCCTAATGTCCCTCATCCCATATCAATACAGAATCCAATTTTCCTATATTTCAGCAAAGTATCATTATGTTCTAATATTGTACAACTTTGTACTGCATGCTGATTTTTGTACCACGCATAAAGCATTGTGGGGCGCTGTCCCTTAATTAAGATAAGATTTGTCTTTCATTTCACTGAAACAGAAGGTTACCCTACTCTGAAGTCTATTTAGATATCTCTTTCTCGAAACTAGCCAGAGCTAGAGGGTTTGAGTTGTAAGCAGCTTCAAATCCAGCTTTAGTCAGTTTTTCTTTTTTTCTTCATGCTGGCAGATAAACTTAAGTTTTATCTCCTTGTCTACTTCCTATTGTGTACTTTGCAAAGTTAACCTTTCTCATCTCCCAGATATATACACTAGGAAAATGATAAGTACCAGAGCTCCAAGGCTGTGTCTACACTACAGAGATTATACCTATATATATATATATATATATATATATATATATATATATGTCAGTGTAGCCTGTAGTGTAGATGCAGCCTACACTGAGAGAAAGGGTTTTTCCATAGGGGTAAGATCACCACCTCCCCAAGTGACGGTAGCAAGGTCAATGGAAGTATTCTTCCGTTGACATAGCTGTGTCTACACTGGGGATTAGGTCAGCATAGCTATGTTGGAAGGGGTGTGGTTTGAAGCAGCTTTGTCAACCTAACTTTGAAGTGTAGACCAAGCCAAAGTAAATAGCCACCTTCTGACCCCATAGCTATTTTCTATGGAGTGTACCAAATTTTGCAACATAATGCCATTGCATAACTTACTGTTCTTCCTGTTATTGTCTCTGTGTTCTTCACCTTTCTGTGTAAGACAATGAAGGAGATGTAAGAGTTAAGTTAATAAATTACTTCATAAGAACACCCATAAGTAACAACAATGTTCAAGGGCGTTCAAGAATAGCATTGTCTCAGACATATTTGGAGCAAGAAATTAGAAGAGCAATGTTAAGTGGGCCACACACTGCCCTGCTTCAGCCTGCAGGAAAGTAAAACATGCAACTAGATCTCTGAGTGAGAATGTACAGCATTCAAGCGGCATCTCTTCTTCAAGAGGGAGGATGCCGTACAGCCAGTCAGGGCAGCAGATCTTCAGGGTGTGCAGAGACTAGCTCCATGTTTTCCAGGTCATTGCGGCATATCATCCTCTCCTTCGCTCAGCTGCTGGCCTGCTCCCTCCTCCCTTGCATTGCAGCTGCTAAGGGAGCTATGCTGCTATTAAGTAATGCCCTTCTCCCAAATGCCTGTGCTCTGTCCCCTCCAAGAGGAGATGATATAAGGCATAGTGGGTGAATAACTGAACTGTCCACCAGCATTAACTACAAAGAGGATTTCTACCCATCCTAATAAGGCCTGTTCCCCATCTCTTAACAGAGCTGTGAAATACCAGCTTTTGCATGGAGTGACTTCCATGGTCCCTGGAGCCATGTAGGAGTGGCCTCCAAACAGTTGTGCCTCATGTGTTTGGGGGAATTTTGTTTGTCACTCTGCACAGCATGTGGTAGAGGGGAGTGTGGGGCCTGAAACAGTTTTTAACATGATGAGATAGTTTCATCTCAACCATCAAAAGCAGATCAGTTGCACACTGTGTGTGAACGCCAGCTTAGGCTTCTGAAATGGTCATTTGAAAACCTATTCATCTGATTAAAATCGGGCCGGCCTTCTCCATGTCAGGCAACACCTTCGTTATAATGGTCTCTCAGCGTTTTGAAGGCTTGTAATGTGCTTGCTAGCACTCACTTTAGGTACAAACTAGGCACACAAGTTTTCTTTAAATCTCTTATAATAGAGTAATCAAAATAATTTGGGTCTTAGAGCTAATGATGGGTGAGTTAGAGGGTTGGCTTGAAAGAGCACTCAAAAGTTTACATGCTTATTGGAACTGTTGCTACACTTTTCAAACCTCTTGCATCTGCAAAACTGAGTTGGCTATCTCACAAGAACAGGCTTTCTTGCAGTATTTTCTTCTTCTGTTTGGGTCAGAAATACCACCGGAACAACTGCTCTTGCAGTGTCTGCTTCACGTCAGATCTAGGAAGTCTGGAGATGTGTGAAAATGAAAGAATATCTGTGGGGAAAGTTATCTGAACTCTTTTAAAAACTCAAAGGTTTGTTTTTAATTTTGAGCAATAGCCACTTGATGTTGGTCAGTTTCTTGTGCTCCCCCAGCTATTCTTGATAAGCCTGATGCTGATTTCACCGTCATGGCTGTAAATCAGGAATAACTCCATTATAGTCAATGGAATTAAACTGTTGTAAAACTGGTATATGAATTTGGCTCATGGTTTAGAAGGCAGTTTTCTCTTATTGGTATTATGCTTTCCATGCCTTCATATGAATTACTGTGCAGGTCCTTGCACTCTTTTGCCAGGATTTGAGGTGATTTGCAAACTAAAGTACTGTTAATATTATTAAACAACTTCATCTTTAATTGTCACGTTCACCTAGTACTCGTGGCTAACCAAATCTTCCCCAGCACCAACAGAGGAGGTGGGTTTATCTCCAGAGAGTTACACTGAGGCTGGAGTATCTAGAAATGCTGCCCCATCCCTTGCCTTGGAGCAGCATTAGGGTCAGTTGGTGGCGGCTCCTGCAGCCCTTAAGCTTCCGTAGCCGCTGCTGGAATAGCAGCAGATCCTCACGCTGCCCTGCAAGACCCATGGTTTGCGGAAGAACAGGGAGGTTCCGTACAGAGTTGTGATATGCAGTATGCCCAGGGTGGCAGGATTTCCTGCACTGTGCGGTAGGGCTTTTGGGATTCTTTATTAGATTATACAACGTGTCTTTACATTAGAAAAGCTGCTTCTGCGCTTGACCTAGTAACTGGTTTCCATGCAATTCTTTATTTAAATGAACAAAAGCAAGGACATTTCTAAGTTAAAGCATATGTGGGGTGGGACGTCAGACACCTTTCTAAAATGTATGCAGAATGGAGTGGGTTAACTCAGAATTTCTTTGCATTTATTTATTTTAATTGGCCCCTTTGATATTATTTAAATGTAGTTGAATGTGTTTATTTAAAATAAAGCTAAAAATTTGCTATTTAAAGTCATTCAGCTCAATGTGCAAATTAGTTCTAACGATAATTTAAAGCCAAAGGGATTGCTACGTATAACTTTAACAGAGAATAAATTCCACTTTGTCTTAATGTTCCTGAATGCCATTTCAATTTGTATTGTAAGATCAGCTGATGCATTTTTATGGAGACCTCAGGCAATCATTTTAGTTTAAAACAGCCTTGCTGCTGATGCTATTACCACTAATAATGCATCGTTATTGCAGACCTTTTAACATTAATTAGAAAGGTTTGTAATAAAACCAAAGGCTTTTATTATCCTCTGGCACCACAAAGAAGCAGTAGCACATAATGCTATTTAGCTTTAGTTTTTTTATTCCAGGAGCTTCCTGAATACAATAAGCTTATATTAACTCTCTAATTGTTGCTTAAACACTATTGTTGAGGACAAATATTATATATTGAGCAAAAAGATTTGGCTACATTCCTAGCACCTTTGTTTTGGAACTTATAACTGGTTGCTAGTTTTTTCCCCTGTCCTGTAACCCATCCTCTGCCACCTTTCAAGGGGTTTCTAATGTGTGTTTTGCTTTCATTTCCAAATTCTTTCTTTATTTCTTGAACACCTCTGGTCTGCTCCATGATGGACAGATTCTGCTATACGCCAGCCTGGTCTATACTTAAAAATTATATTGACCTAGATATATTGCTCAGGGCTGTGAAAAATGTTATGCCCATAGTGCCTTGATTAGGTCAACCTAACCTCTGGTGTAGCCGAGGTGAGGTTGATGGAAGAAATCTTCCATCACCTCTAGCTACCATCTCTTTGAGAGGTGGGTTACTTACAGCAACAGAAAAACCCCTTCTACAAATGCAGGCAGCATCTACACTTCAGCACTATAGCAGCACAGCTGCATCACCGTTGCTGTGCTGGTGTAGCCTTGTTGTGTAGACATGCCTTTACTATGGTGTATCATTACTACAAGACAACTCATTCAGTGAAGAACTACTCACTGTAACAGTGACAGAATCTGTCCCAGACTGCTTAACCTCATTATAACCTTGAACATTCATAGGGGTAATGGTTGCCTGGTCACACAATCCATTGGCATTTGACTTGGGGGTAAAATGCACACGTGGCCTTCAAGACCTATCAAATGGGGACCTTGACCTGCTGATCCTAAAATGTTTAGTCACATTTTTAATTGCTAATGTATTTTGTTAATTTGTCACCCACAGAGAACAGTGACCCAAATCTTCAATGTAATGAGCTCATTACAATGCTGTATGCATTTTAAATCATGATCAGAAGCGTGTGGCAAAGAATAAAGCCCTGTTAAGCTGGATAAAACCAAACTCTAACCAGCTCATATAAACGAGTCTACTACAAAGGACTTCATATCTAACTGCCATAAACCCCATGAGTGCTAAGGTAGAGGTGCTCAAGATTTAACACTGATAGTATTACTGTTTATTGTAATTTATATTTTGGTAGTATCCAACGACCAAAATCAAAATTAGGATCCCATTGTATTGGCTGCTGTAGAAAAACATAAGACGGCACAATTTCTGTCCCAATCTAAACTTTTCATTTTTTATTACTTTTTAGTAAGAGTGTAACCTATTGATTGGAGAAGGAGTTTAGTTATTGCTTAAATACTATTGATTAGGATGAATCAGCAACATGATTTTTCTTCAAGGATATTGGCTGTAAGCATACAGGAAGGTCAAATTAGTTCTTAGAGGTGGGGAAGTAGCACCAAAAGATTGCATTGAATCTAAATGAAAAGGAATTTGAATTGAGAGGACTATAGAGTAAAATCTGTATGGATTCAGTTCATAAAAATTCATAAGATACAAGTTATAAGAATACAAAGATACCAGGAGGATTATACTACCGGCCTCCTGATCAGGAAAAATGATACTGAGTGCGCAATGCTGAAAAAGATTAAAGAGGCAACTAAATCTAATAAAGTCGTAATAATGGGTAACTTCAACTACCCACATATAAACTGCTCGAATGTCTCCTGGGGACACAATTCATAGAAGCAGTTTCTCAAGACCTTAAATCTTTGCTTTTTTGAACCAGCTAATTCTAAGGCACACAAGAGGAAAAACTGTTCTTGACTTAGTCCTAAGAATACGGTGTATAAAATTAAATAAATTAAATTAGATATCCTATCTCCTAGAACTGGAAGGTCAGCTAATCCAGCCCCCTGCCTTCACTAGCAGGACCAAGTACTGATTTTTGCACCAGATCCCTAAGTGGCCCCTGTAAGGATTGAATTTACAACCCAGGAGTTAGTAGGCTAATGCTCAAACCACTGAGCTATCCCTCCCCAGTTCAAGCCATAACTATAGTTGAGTGATAATAGTAACCACAACAGAATTAATTGGCCATACTGGGGGGAGGGACTGCACCCAACACTAGCACTGTGACATTAAGCTACAGAAGAAAGGATTTTTAAATAATGAAGGAGCTAGTCAGAAAGATCTTAACGTCAAAAGTGCAGAAATTAAAATCCTGAGATCCGTAGGAATGTAAGACATGATGCTGAAG
The DNA here is from genome assembly GCF_020497125.1 of Mauremys mutica. Taxonomy (NCBI): domain Eukaryota; kingdom Metazoa; phylum Chordata; order Testudines; family Geoemydidae; genus Mauremys; species Mauremys mutica. The sequence continues at coordinate 180,751,945 of NC_059073.1, forward strand.
GAACCTTGTGGTCACTGATTCCAGTCCCCTGTTATGGCAGGCAACCCCATCATCCAATCCCATTCATAAATTTATCAAACATCATCTTAAAACTAGTTAGCTTGTTTGCCCTCACTGCTGCTATTGGAAGGCTGTTCCAGAACCTCACTCCTCTGATGGTTAGAACCTTCTAATTTCTAGCCTAAAATTTATTCCTGGCCATTTTATACCTATTTGTTCTTGTGCCAACACTATCTGCTAGCTTAAATAGCTGTTCCCCTCCCTTTTGTTTACCCTCTTGCTATATTTATAGAAAGCAATTATATCTGCTCTAAGGACTGGTCTACACTGCAAAATTAGGTCAACATAAGCTGCCTTGCGTTGCCCTAGTTGTGCATGTGTCTCCCAGTGATGTAAGTGCCCTGTTACAGCAACATAGTAATACCACTTCCCCAGAGACACTGAGTCATAGTCTACATATTGAGGTCAGTGCAGCACGAGTGCTGATACTGAGTTACTTATGTCAACTCTAACAGTCCTCCAGCAGCTGTCCCACAATGCCCAACACTGATCGCTCTGGTCACAGTTGTGAACTCCACTGCCCGGAGGTCATGGAGACTGGAAGCCCCGCCCCGAAAAGCCCCACAAATTTTTGAAAAGTTTTTTTCCTGATTCTCCAGTTAAGTGAGCACACCTAGCCGCTCTCCATTGTAGGGTGTCGCTTCCCACACTGGTTACACACTCCAGCTTGGAGTAGACAGATATTGGATCTCCAGCTCTGTGGGGAGAAGAGGTTATGCAAACACAGCTATGGACCAGCCATAGAAACGAGGTCATCTATGAGTTGATTGCATGGGGGATGCAGGAGAAGGGGTATGACAGGGACCAGCAGCAGTGTCATATGAAAGCGAAAGAACTGCATCAAGCATACCAGATGGGCAGGGAGGCCAACAGCTGATCCGGTGCTAAGCCACAGACTTACCACTGTTACAAAGAGCTACATGCCATACTTGGCAGAGACCCTGCTACCAACCCACAGATCACTGTCAATACCTCTGAGGATCCCAGGCCAAAGTATGACTAAATAGGAAAGTTCAGGAGGTTATTCCATCAAGCCAAACAGGTAATCGTCAAAAACTGGAGATCCATCCCAACTGAAGTCAATAGAAGGGAGACAACACATTGCATGTAGGGTGGGAAATGAGAAGAGCCAAAAGGGATTTAGGAAAGCAAATAGCTCAGAAGATAAAAAACAAATAAGAAATTATTTAAGTATGTCAGAAGAAGGAAGCCTGTGAGAGAATCATTGGATCTGCTGGGCTACCAGGGAATAAAGGGAGCATGAAGAATAACGTTACTGTAGAGAAGCTGCATCAATCTTCACCACAAAGAAAGTTGAGTAGGTACCTTTTTTCCCAAGTAATTAAAATAAGGCATGATCAGAGATGTCAGAAGAGTTAGTTCTGGAACAAATTGACAAACTAAATAGTAGCTGATGCCTAGACCCAAATGATAAACATCTAAAACGTCTAAAGGAATTTAAGATTGAAGCTACGAAGGTGCTAACAAAATTACCAATTAAAAATGACTACTATATCAAAGGATTGGAGGGCAGCCAATACTATACTTATCGAAAACAGGTTCTAAGGGGTGATTCTGGGAATTACCCAGAAAGCCTTACTTCAGTACCAAGTAAACTATTTGAAATGCGGATAAAAAAGAGAGTGGGTACGATAGAGACAGACCAGCATGGCTTCCGTAAAGGAAAACCACATCTACTATAATTCTATGAGCATGTCAACAGAATAGTGGATAAAGAAGCGCTGGTTGATATAAATGTATTTGGACTTTCAAAAATTCCATCATAAGAGGTTATTAGCCACGGGATGAGATGTAAAATACATTCATGGATTTGAAATTTTATGAAAAACAGAAATCTGTGTGGGAGTAAATGGGTCACTTTCAATCTGGCACAGGTGAATGGTGGGTTTCTCCAAATGGTTGATACTAGATTTATTGCTGTTTAGTAAATATTCATTAATAATTTGAACAAGAGGGTGAGCAGGAAAGTACAAAATTTGCAGATGACACACAATTATTTAGGTTAGTCAAGACTAGAGAAGACTGTAAGGAACTCCAAAGGGACCTAATAAAGCTGGGTGAATGGGCAGCATGCTGGCAGATGAAATTCAGTGTTGACAAATGAAAAGTTTGAAGAAATAATCTGAAATGCATATTGCTAAAATTAATCTTAGAGACTCAGGAAAAAGTACCCTATGTTGACGGCTCAATGAAAATATCTGGTCAGTGAACAGTGGCAGGTAAAAAAACCCAAAGAGTTAGCGTGTAAAATGAACAGGATCAAAAATAATACTGAAAATAATAATGGCATTATATAAATCAGTGGTATAGCCTGAGTTGGAAAACTGTTAATTTTTGGTCACTGTCTCTCAAAGATTGTTAAGGAACTGAGAGGTCCAGAGTCTGACAACAAAAAAATATTAGAGGCATGGACAGATTATTGTCTCTCTTTAAGAGAATGAAAAGATTGGAACAGTTTAGAGAGGAGTTGATTAAGAGGAGACGTGCTAGAGCTATATGGAACATTACAGAAAGGGTAAAGCAAATGCTCCTATTTACACTGTCGTAGTACATTAGAAATTTATTAACAAATCTGATTTAAAAAAAAAGACCAAATGAAATTTGTGGAAGACACTGCCACAAAACAGCATGGAGGCCAAGAGCTAAGCAGGTTTCAAAGAAGGATTTCCGATTTATATGGCTCATAAGAACAGCCACAGATATATTAGATAAGATAATAAAATGAATATAAACCTCAATGCTTCAGGGCATAAGCTGGCTGCTAGCTGATATTTCAAAAGAAGGCTTGCTGTGGGCAGGATATTTCTTTATGGAGCTTCTATGCACCTCCTCTGAAGCATCTGCTATTGGACACTGTCACAGGCAAAGGGTCTGTTTCTCCCCTACCTTGTACCTTGTGGAGTAATGTACAACTGTGTAAAGAATTACTAATCCGAATGGTAGCATTTTGCACTCACTTTCCAAAACTGTGAATGATTACACGAGCTGCAAGGCAGTAGAGAATCAGGCCCAGGATGTCCAATTAGATGGGCCTGATCCAGTATGGTAATTCCTGTGTTCCTGTGTAAAAATAAGGAAGTCAAAGCAGGACAGACAGTCAGTGCATCTCTAGACTGATTGACAGAACAGCAGATACAACAAATAATTCAGATGAGTCACTCTCAGTTAGTAAGGGGTGAATCTCAAAGTGTTCATAAATTCGTTTTATGTTCATACGAACTTTATGTGAACTATTTAAAACTTGGGTCTGAAAAAACTGGGCTAAAAATCTTGCAACCACCAACTTTCTTGTACAATTTCCAGCACTTTTGCTTTTGTCCAAAGGCACATGAAAATAAATGCTATGTCATTTTTCATTTGGGTCCAGGTTTTGGTTTTAAGTTACCGGTAGTTCTTATTTTACCTGAACCAGTCTGTTTCTTTCTACTGCTAACAGAATATTTTCCATCGTGCCCTTGGTAGATGGCTGAAATTATCATTATTGATAAATATTTATATAGTGCCGAGAGGCGCCAGTTGGGAACGGGGGCCCCATTGTGCTAGGTGCTGGATAGATGTAGAAAAAAGAGGACTTGTCTTGAAGGGCATACAATTTAAAGAATATGACATGCATCCTGAAGAGAGTGCGAGGGGGAAGAATTTCTTTCTGTACTTTTTTTTTTAAAGATGCTATAAAGGGTGTGAAATGGCAATATTTTGACTTACAGTATGTATTTTGGCAGTGAGGAAACCTTGTTACGGTTATTTTTAGGAGAGGGAAAAAAAGGAGAAACATCACTTTTGATTTTATACACAGAAAAATCTTACTTCTATCAATAAAACTTTCCAACTTGTATACAATGGATATAAGATAACAGTGTATGCATTGTTGAGCTATATTAGGGGATTTCATACAAGACTTCCTGATCAATTCCTTACCAGGAAAGTAAAAGATGCTATCTGAAGAAAAACTTAATCTCAGAGTATTTAGGGCTTGATCCTGCACCCAGTGAAATTAATGGAAGTTTTGCCAGTGGCTTCAGCCAGAATCAATAGATATAATTATAGAACCAAGTCATCCAAACTTTTTTGTTTAATGAGTGAAAACATTAGTCATTGGTATTCATTAAATACAGCTCTGTTAGATAAAGAGATTATTTATGAATGAAAACCTACATTGGGAAGGTTATCCTTAAAGAAACTTTTATTTGTACGTTAAGGAAGAATAATGATTGAAATGGGCAGGAGTTGCATATCAGCTCCTCTTTAGCTATTTTATCATGTAACCTAGTCCTCTTAGATATCATTAAACCAAAGTACAGTGTTAACATTTTAAATTTTCATGTTAGTCAGTGAATGGAAAGAATCAAAAAATCTACTTCTTGAGTGATTTGCTGCAAAACCGTTGCAAACGATCTTAGAGAGCAGTGAACAGCTTGTTAAATTCCTTTACAAATTTCCATCTGCATAATGCATTTTTAAAGTAGGCTTAAAAATAACTAGTCAAATTATCCTTAAGAACTTCTTTCTCAAATTATTTTACTTTCCTTTATGAGCCTGGAGAAACTGGACCCACCTAAAACTTATCACTGTTGGATTTTTGTCAACTAATTTAAATTTCACAGTCCCTTTCCTCACCAAAGGAGGTGTAGGGAAAGCAATAACTACATTTACTTTGTTAGATGGTCAGTAGACTTTTCTTTCCAAAAGGCCCCTTCTGTGATGCTCAACATCCATTGCCGTACAGTTTAAACACTAGCCGGTCAAACCCTGTTTAAGCTGACTTAACCCATACTGGTTGAAAAGTGGATGTTTAACTAGTTCAGCAAATACCATTCCCAGGCAAATGTAGATAGGGCCTAAATTATCAATATTAAAATTCTAGGAAATCTCAAGAGTTCCATGTGTACTGTGGTGTCTACTGGGCTAGGGACCTGGCTGCAATATTGTAGTTCTTGAGCCCCTTCCTCTGCACTCTTAAAATATGAGGTACATTTTTGTGCCCCAGACATAGTTCAGTGCCAAGCTTCACCATGTAAAGGGCACTACCATAGTGGAACTGGGGGCATTTTTACATTATGGGTGCTACAGTGGCACTGCTGCTTTGCTGCTGTAGCGCCATAGTGTAGAATGCACAGTGATGGGGGGCGGGGGGTTTCAATTGATGTAAGTAGTTTACTTCCCTGAGTGGTGGCAGCTAGGTCGATGGAAGAATTCTTCTGTCGACCTAGCAGAATTACGGCAGAGACTAGGTTGGCTTAACTGGGGCACTCAGAGAGGTGGATTTTTTACACCCCTGAGTGCTGTATCTATGTCAACTTAATTTTAAAGTGTAGATCAGGCCTGGGTTCCCCAGTGCAGGGGCGACTCTAGGCACCAGCAAAACAAGCTGGTGCCTAGGGCGGCAAAATGTAGGGGAGGGCGGGAGGCTGGGCTGGCGGACCTGCCGCAGTCATGCCTGCGGGAGGTCCACCGGAGCCCCGGGACGAGTGGACCTGCCGCAGGCATGACTGCGGAGGGGGCGCTCGTCCCGCGGCTCGGCTGGACCTCCCGCAGGCATGACTGCGGCAGGTCCCCTCTTCCCGCGGCTCCGGTTGACCTGCCGCAGTCATGCCTGCGGGAGCTTAACCGGAGCCACGGGAAGAGGGGACCCGCCGCAGGACCGGGGAAGGGCGGCGCAGTGCACCACGCTGCTTGGGGCAGCCTGATTTCTAGAGCCGCCCCTGCCCCAGTGTGGCAGAAGTTACGATGTAGAGGAGGCCTAAGAATGATCAGTGCTTTGAGAGGAGAAGAAAGAGAATCAAACCTGACACGGTTCTGCAATTGCTGAAAGACAGAGAACAGAAACAGATAAAGCAGTGAGGCACTGTAGCTTGCTAAAGCCAGGTTACACAAATCGGTTTTCCACAAAATCATAGGTCACTGCTAGCATTTAAAGCGGTACTTCAAAACAATTTGTTTCATATATGATATTCTGCCAGTGACTTTAAATCTAATTTCTTTTTCTAATTTCTTGCTAAGATTAAAGAGGTGCTATTCATTCTTCTCTAAAAATCATAAGGGTATACGTGCAAAGATGTGCATAGGATATTAGCTTTATTGTGAATCTCATGGCTAAAGATCCATGCAACATTTTGAATATTTGCTAACTAGTATTTACTATTTTTGTTTCTTTCATCAGAGAGAGACCCTTCCAATTTGTACAGTATACTGGAAACGAGGACTTGTTTTAAGCAGTCTTTATACAACATTATCTGTACAGAAGATTGTAATTTGTGTTAATATTAAGTTGTGAAGATACTATAAAAGTAACTGTTCATCAGTTTTGGGTGTCTGAGGCCTGGTTTACCCTAACAAGTTTTGTTAGCATAGCTGTCAGCTAGGAGTGTGAAAAAATCCCACTCTTAACCAATTTAGTGATTCTGACAAAAGCTTTAGTGTAGACAGTAATATCCTTAAAAGTCTTTTTGCTGGTATACCTTATTCTATTTGGGGAGATTGTATAAGCTATACAAGGCCAGAGTTAGTGTCCAGGAAAGTGACAGAACACAGAGGTTAACACTAAGCACAAGCTAACCTACAGAGATCTGTCGATCCATCACAATACTTGACTTTAACACAATTGTTGACCTACTGCTGAGTGACTATGCAGAGTTTGCTTTGTGCGTGAACTGAGTGGTGTGTGAAGGGTTTCTGTGTACTGAAGACTTAGGCCTAGTCTATCCTAGGTTATAATCCAAGACACGATTATTATCAGACAAAACAAAACCGCATTCTAACACAATGTGACACTGCCCTGGGATAACATACATGCAACAACGTAAGCAGGTTGTGCTTCACAGCCTCTCGAAATGGAGCTGAACACGGTTGTGGTGTTTTGATGTGCTTGTAATTATTAGAACTGGGAGCACTGGCTGTTGGGAGTCTGAAAGGACAGGAAACAGGAAGGAGGGGGGAGGAGTTGAGGAGGCGGAGTGAGAGTTACAGAGGGTGCAGCAGCAGCTTGGTAAAGAGGTTTCCACTGTAAAAATAAAGTCCTGTTGAAGCTTGTTAGTACCTTGCCTGCTTGATACAACAATGGTGTGGGTGGAGGATGGAGAAATAAGAGGAAGGAGGGAAGTGCCTCTGGCAGAAATCCCCCTCAACTCAGAGCAGCACCAACCCATTGCTTCTCCTTTGACCCAAATTTCACAATTCTCGGCTGCTGCAAAGGATTGTAGTACATGTGGATGGCAGGTCATTTTTTGGTTCAAGAATACAAAGGGATTGAGAACCTTCACAGCAGACCAGAGTATGGTGAAATAATGGTGTTAACACAATTCATAGAGACAGAAGTGCTGGGGATATTGGGATAAGCTGGCTGCTGTCATTTTTACCACCATGTTGTCCAACCTTCTCTGAAAAGTCTTGGACTGGCAAAAACACTAGTGGCCATGTACTGAAATCACCAAGCTAATTCAGATTTATACCCAGGAGTGCAGAGATGAAAAAAATAACCTACTCTGCTACCTAGTTATCCCCAGCCACCTGTTTACAGAATAGCTACAACAGGTGCATCATTAGAATAAGCAGAAATTTCACTATTAATTCTTTACAGAGTTATTTGTCTGTGGGGAACTGCACCCCATCCTCCTTGGCACCTGCAGAACTGCTGTAATTCCATCCTACCTGTAGATTCAAATGCAAACTATTGTCCAGAATAGTTGGCTGGGAGTTCACCATTTAGGTGAGTGAAAGGCAGGACCTGCAGCTTACAAAAGCTAGTTGTCAGAGCACATGGATCGCTAATTCAGTTTAAGAGCTAGATTCTCATACCTTTACTCATGGTGAATAGCACCTGATTCAGTAAGTGTTCCCATTGGCTTCAGTGGACTACTTCTGGAGTAAGATGCTACTCACTGTGAGTAAAGCTGTCAGACTGGCCCTATGAAATGAGTGTATTCCCATTAATTCAAGTTGCAATAGATCCAGATGCATTGTTAGAGGGACATATTTCAGGATAGCGAGCTATTAAAATGGTATGACATTTCTTGATTAAACTTTAGAGGGTGATGTGAGGCATGAGGACAACTCTGTTTCTCTAATCATCTGAAACATGCAATAATTGTCCAGAAATGCATAGCCTGAAGTGTGGTGTTCTCGTGACATGGAATTTGCACACTTGGCCAGAGAAAAAATGCTGAGGCCTTATAGGTGTGTGTGAGTATGAACTCAGACATTGCAGCTAAGTTCCAGTTGTAACGTCTAAAACCATTGCATGACATTGGAATACTCATGGCATTTTCCTCTTGCGCATTGAGAAGCTCATAACAGTCTTGACTTGACTCTGTTAGTCTTATTCATACTGAATAGTATCTTTCTATGGAAGCAGTCTATGGGGTTTCTTGTGTAATAAGGTGCTACTCTACATTAATAAGTTTGGTACAATCTGGCCCCTTGATGGTTTAGGATTAGATTCTCGCTTCGGCTGTATGTCAGTGCAGGAAAGTAAAGTAAGGCACTTCCCTTGCCTCTCCTTTTACACCTTTGCTTTGGATAGGCAGCCCTTAGTTCTGGACGCACAATAACAAGTGGCCTATGTGACCACTTACTTCCCACCCTCACTGATAAGATGGAGGGAAAGGGTGAATCTTTGACTCTACCCCTTACTGTGCCAGCCAGCACCGCTGAGGCAATGGGGAGTGGGTAATAATCTACTGCTGGCATAAGCCAGGTCTGGTATAGGCTAGCAGTTAACCACTATTTTAAGAGCCTGGAGGGAAATATGGCTCTGTGAGCCCAATTCTTTCACTGCTGTGCTCATGGGGCACTGCAGCAATGTGCCACCCGGACGCACCTTTAGAGAGGAGTCCATGCTCGTAGCAAAAACAGCGTGCAATTGGAGACAAACCTTTCCACGCGCAAAGGAAAGTTTCAGCTGATACAAAACATTCTGTTCATTGGGGGGAAACTGTTCCTTAATTACATCTGTTAGAATTCTATAGAATAGTGAGGATTTAGCATGAAGTCCAGTGGCTACTTCACAATATCAGATTTTCAGATGTCTTCAATATTCTTGTTCCATACTTTTAATTCTGGGCATTTCTCAGTCATGTCTCTGTCTGAAAACATAGCAAAAGGGAATCCTGACCCAAGTAAGTCTGGCTCAGCAAAATTCATTTTCAGGGATAAAGAATGTAATCCTTTCTCCTTAATGTGATAAATTGGTTGATAATTTACTGACTGGAGATACAAGGAATGGAGGGAATGACCACCAAAACCCCCCCCCAAACCCCCCCCAACCTTTGAAAACCTGAATGCCATGGTTTTGTAAACAGAACAATGGTTTTTAGGGACCTGAAACAATCTGTGAGGCAGTGCAGCCTTCATAACAAAGAGAAGATGCTAACTGGGAGGGACACTGGTTTTCTTTACTGGATTACTCAGGTTGTGGAAGGTACTTTCCATCTGTAGAATTAATGGCCCAGATGCTCCTCAAAACTGACAGTGTTTCAGAATGTTTATTGAACACAGTTTGCCTCCTTCTCCCGGTGTTATCACCTTAATCCAGTTTTAACCTGGTTTGGGGTCATTCACATAGCCAGAAGCAAAATGTTACAACTTGGTCTATTTCACAGGTCTCGTCTACCCTGGAAACTTTAGGGACCTCTGCCATCGTTACACTAGTGCTGGTGCATCTACACTGGTGCTAGCCATGGTGGGAGCACTGGTATAGGCTGGCTGCTGTCATTGTTACAATCATGTCACCAATCATTGTGTACCTCTGCTAGCTGATGGGGGAAGATTTTTCAATACATCTTAAAACATGGGGTCCTGATTGTTTGTTTTTTGGACTAATTTTTAGCAAACTTGGGCCCAATTGTGTGCTAGTTGAGCAGAGTTATAGGTTGATATTAACATCACGAGAAACTCAGTGGTTTTGATTGAGTTTCAGATGAAAGTGAAATTCAGTCTTTCAGTGCAAAAGTATATATGAGCTCAGCTGTACTCAGCATGGGGGTTAGGATCATAAGTAGTCCTTGAATCAGGGGTGCACATACACCGCTAAGCCAAACTGAAGCAAAGGTTCACATAAACTCCTGCAAAATTGAATTGCTGAGATTCCCTCAGCAGTACTTCATTGCCAAACATCTCTAGTATCTCCCATTTATCTTGCTCTATCCTAGCTCAGAGAGCTGGTCTCATTCTCCTCTCCTCTCAGTTCCTTTCTTATCTAACACTTTCTTATCTAAAACCAGCCGTACTAACAACAGCTGTAATATCAATCAAATTATGTTTGCATTTTGATTCTTTCACATTTTTTTCTCTTTTTTTTGCAGTTTTCCACTTGTCCCACAAAGTCACCCGCGTGGTTCCAGAAAGCGCTCTGCTGATTGTCCTTGGCCTCTTTCTGGGCGGTATCGTGTGGGCTGCAGACCACATTGCCTCCTTCACCCTTACACCAAATGTATTTTTCTTCTACCTGCTGCCACCCATTGTCTTAGATGCTGGATACTTCATGCCAAACAAATTGTTTTTTGGAAATCTTGGTACCATCCTTCTGTATGCTGTAATCGGGACTGTTTGGAATGCTGCCACAACAGGCATGTCTCTCTATGGTGTCTACCTGAGTGGAATAATGGGTAAGCCTGATTCTCAAGAGTCATTGCTAATTAAAATGGGTACTGGTTGGTACATTAGTGGTGCATTACAGATAACTCTTTCCCACAGAAAAACACCAAGTATTAACTAGAGCTGGTTGGAACATTTTCAGGTAAATGAAACTTCAGAGTGGACAGAGCAGGGACTTGAACCTGGTTCTCTAACCTTGCAGGAGACACACACTACCCTACACACCTCACTGGACTGAAAAGCTTGGGTTTCAAGCCAAAAAACCACATGTTTTGACACAATTCCATGTTAACAGAAATATTCCAAAAGAGGGTTTTTTTGTTCCAGTGCAGAACGAATCTCAAAAGTTGCTGCGAAACAGAATTGTCCTCCAGTCAGCTCTAGTATGAATTAAGCAAGGACCCTCTAAGTGTATTTATATAATAGGTCATTGTTTCAACATTTAAAGCTAGAAACCACCCTGCTAGAGTAAGATTGAAGACCTGTAATACCAAGTGGCATTTGCAAGGGGCATTCTGCCTATGTAGTACTGATGAATGCGTAATGTCTCTAAGGTGATATGAGAAGCATACATAGCAACAGCTGTTACATCTTTTTGGGGAGGTGTAGTAGTAGCACCAGGTTTGGACCACTAGCAACTCAACACTAGCAAATCAGAAGACCACAAGGGGGAATGGAGTCATGGCTGCACTGCTGTTCAGATATGTCTCCTCCAGGGTGTGTAGCACATCTACCTGTACTATGACTTTCTAGTACCTATTACTCATGGAACTCAAGCACCATGATTCTGGAAGCCTTGTGCTCAGGTGCAAAAAGGGTAGTGCGGGTGGTTTCCTAATGCACCCACAGAGGAGCAAACAGAGGCAATCTGACCCAATATTATTACTCCACTAAATAACTTCTAAAGTGAACTCTGATTCTAGAGAGGGAAAAATCTGCCATGAAGAAGCAGACCATGATTAAACATAAAGGGTCAGAAATAGCCTCAAAGGTTGCTCCCACCATCCATTACAGGTGAAATAACAGTAATTTTGGGGTTCCGATTTTTAAAGTAGTGCCTGGGATTTAGCTACTTATTTTCCATTACATTTAATGGAAAACATGTGGCTTCATTCCCTGCATTGCTTTGAAAATCCTACCTAGAGGTCTAACAGAGTAGGACCACAAATTATATAGCTAGATGTTTACATTTTTTTAAGTTTATAGGCACAATTGAGTGAATCAACAAGTTTATACCTGCAAAATTTGAGATTTTTTTTTAAAATTTGGCTCAGATATAATTTGCCTTTCCATTTTTAATCAAATATGAAATCTGTATACCTTTCAAGGCTTTTAAAGTTGGTCAGGATCTGTTTTGTCTATTTTCTCTGTACTTTATTTAATCTAGTGTGTCTCTGGTGCTTATCACTATGGTGTCTGAATGCCAAAAGTGATAGCTTTCTGCAGCAAGAAAGTCCTGTAAGAACAGGTTCATAGTTTTGATTGTTTGTTTGGAAGAATGTACTTTTGCTCACCTCAGTGCCTTAACTTTGTAAAGCAGAGATAAGCAGAGGGCAAATGAACACAAGAAAACTTCCATTGTCTGTATGCTGATCTGGCAACCTCTGAGAAAAAGATGTTCCTTGCAAAGGAGAGCTGGAAGGAAGGAATTTGTTGCCTCTAAGGATCTGATTCCATGTATTTATTGAAAACTTGGATTAGCACTCCGACAGGTTTACACTGGCTTCTGAGGTTACAGTAAAGCTAGGCAGCCATGTTGCTAGGATTTGTCAGCCTGAAACCATTTCTCACTTGCCTAGTATTGTTCTGGGTGTTTGTGCTAAGGTTTAATGCTGCTGCTTAAAAAAAGGCATTATTGTGGAGTTAAATGGATGAGATTGCCTTACCTTGTTTTGCAGTAGTCCTACACTCCCATGTAAACAACATTGGTTTATTTTTGTACCTGAAGATAGTTGTGGGGGTGGCTGTAACATACTGGCTAGCATGTGAGATACCTTATACCTGTACTGGATAGAATGTGGTTTGATCCAGCCCTATAATTATTTGTGATAGGATTCCCCTTTAGTGGCTGGAGGCCTACACATAGGATATATATCAAGCAGTGTTGTCAGACCTCTGGCCCATAGGTCAGGTCTGGCCCACTTAATGTATTTATGTGTCTTGTATGGCCTACATTCACATGCTAAAGAATCATAGCTTATTTTTCTCTTTTTCCAAGAATAGAAAGCTTCTAAACCCTCGTGACTGTGCTTGATTCCAATGTGAACAGAGCATCACCCAGGCAGCGTTGTCTTTCTGAGTTTGAAACAATGACTCAAGAGCTGTGAACTACCCTGTTGCCCTCCATTACCCTCAATGAGGTGTAACTGTCTATAAAGCGTAATGATGATACTTTAAATGTCATAATTAATTTTTAATTGATGCTCATTGTAGGTGCTGGGATGGTGAAGGGGTTGGGATTTAAGTCCACACCAAGATGGGAATGGGGAGCTCCTGCAGGGAAGGAAATGCAGAGGGAAGAACAGAAGCGGCACCCAAAGATAGGAGAGAGAGAAAAAAAAAAGCAGAAGGGTGGGAAAGGAAGTAAAAAAAAAAAAAAGACAACAACCATTTCTGCCCTACTTATCAGAATATTTTCCCAGTGAGTGATGCTGAATGGGACAATAAGATGACGACTAAATAAAAAATACGATTGATAACTAGAACAAGTAATTTTTTACAAATCATTAAACATTTTGAAACGTCAAAATTATTTCCATTTTGCAGGGCTTGTAACAGACCAGTTAAATAAAAAGAGTCCTGACATTTTTAATAAAAAATTTGTTTTGAAAATGTTATAAACATGACTTTGCTAATGAAAAATTTGGATAAATGTTCTGCAAATACAATTAAAAATATGGAAAATTTTGGGGAAAAGGAAACACTTAAGACAAAAGTTTGTTTTAAATAAAAGGCCATTTTCGGCACCTTTCCTCCCAACCCCCCCCACCCCCCCAAATGTGCTCAAAAATTTTAACTAGCTACAATAACTAAAATTGAGTTGCAATATAAAGGCCATATTTTCCCCTTTATCTTTGTGCAAACTCTCATTGACAGCAATGGGAATTCCACTGTGGACGGAGAGTAGGTTGTATAGTAATAAATATATTCCACAACCCTTAAATCACAGTTAAAAATGGGACTCAGCTCTTTCTGTTGAATAGGTTTGACAATCCTACAGCCTGCAACAGCATATGCATCACAGTCATCTGTAAACGGATGGGCCTGATTGCTTAAAACGTTTAAAATGAGACTGCACAAAGAACTAGATAATACACTGTATGCACCATATTTAGCTGACAGGATGATGCATTATGACCTATTAGATCCTTTATCAGTTCTAACCGCCATTATGGAAAAGGCCAGAGAAGCTTGTCCCTGATTCAAACTATGTCACTCGCAAATAGAGATAAGTAGGACTTGAAAAGCTTACATGATACCAGCTAACCAAAGGATTAAATCTAGTAGCCACATGCTGATATATAAGAAGGGAGAGAAGTCTGGGTACAGTACCTACAGAGAAACCCAGCTCTCCCACTCCAGCTGCTGGGGGAGGAAGGGTACTGGGATTCTTCTTAGTTCTTGGAGCCAGTTTGAGGATTTTACCTTTCATGTCATCCTCTGGTGCCAGGGAGTATTGCGGTGTTGTTATTTTGTTTGTTTTTACTTCAAATTTTATTATTCAGGCAAACAAAGATGAAAGTTTAATATCACTGAATGTATGGATGTATATCCATTGAAGACATAGTTGTGATAAAAGCAACAAACAGATTATATGTTTCTTCCAACTCCATTGACAGGGGGAACTAGTAATTGATTAACTCTGATCTATTCCCCAATATGAGAGCAGTTCACCTAAACTGGATTACGTAGATTTCAATTTAAATGAGTGGAAACACCTGTTAAATATGATATTCAGTGTCCTTAGAACTTGTACAATTTGCAGAATAAAAGTATAGAACATGCAAGAAGATCAAAATAATAATAATAATGAAAAGGAAATGCTACTTTAAAAGTACATTTGGAAGAAACATAACTTAAATGTTAAACTAATGCTCACTGTCACCCTTCCACATTCACAAGGTAAAAAAGGAAAACCAATCCCAAGTCATGCTGACTGATTCCCCCAATCATAAAACTAGCACTCACACTGTTGCTATTACTGGTGGAACTACACGGACAGTGAATTCCCACTTAATGAATTCCAATTATGAAGTTTAGCAATGTAGACAAGGTCCTAGCTTCCAGGTGACGTCCAGAGTGACAATTGTTCTATAATTCTTTAGAGGCAGTGCATTGAATTAGAGGGTATGGGTGGTAGGTTTGGTAGCCTAAGTAAAACTCAGGTTTAGCAATCCCACCTCCCTTGACACTATTTTGTAATAGTTATAGATGTACCCTAACCTTCCCATCAGTATTTGCTCACTAGCTTTTGGAAGTTCTTAAAGAATGTAGCAGCAATCATAATTGGTAACATATAAAACAGATAAGAGATGTAGGTGAGCCAATTCATTTTAAAGGCGTCTGTCTTACAGTGTCATGCTATCCATAGTTATTGCCATTGAGCTATCTCTTCCTTAAACACAGCCAGGAGGGTAAGAATGTTACGGAATCTTTATTTGGAGTCAGGTGCAGGGCCAGCTTCAGAATTTTCTGCCAGGCCTGAAAATATTTTGCCACTGACGCCACCCTGCTTCCCAATCACTCAAGCCCCCCTCCCCCCCAAAAAACCTGACTGTGACCTGCCCCCTCCCCTGCTCACCGCCACTCTGTATAAACATGAATTAAGATGACTGTCTCCATTTTATAAATAAATAGAGTAACTATGTGCTTCTGAAAACCAGGAATGTCTCTGTTCCTGTAATTCTTGTCAGCTTTGCAGAAAATGATATTATCCTGCTTGTTGATGATGGTATGGAGAGATGGTCTCTATTCCTCTCTCATCTTATCTGCTGCTGCCAGATGGGGGTGGGTTGTGTCTGGTACTCTACCCAGCCTCCAATTTTGGGTCCTCCTCCTGGATGAATAGCTCCGTGCATTTTGTAGCAAACATTTGAAAGTAAGTTCCTCGTTCACTTACCTGCCAATCCCTAAGTACTCTGGACTTGAAAAGTTACCTCCACACATACTCACCAGAAGGAGAGACCCTATGAGCCTGGGGGAAGTGTGCCCACACTGCCATGCTGCAAACAATGCCGCACCAAGGCCACAGCTCTTCAATGTTCATTACCAAACAGTTATTCCCAAACAAATACATCAGTTCTGTCCCCTTCACCCCAAAGTAAATAACTTCTGGTGCACATGTACACCAATTAATAAAATGGGGCTCTGCACCATCCCTTTCGATAAATGGATTCTGGGCTGTGCCCTGCTTCCCCCACCCCTCATGAATTTTGAACTCCCTGTAGTTAATAAATACTACCCCCTGCCCGACTCCCATTAATTAATTCAGGTGCCTTCCTCTGCCCATTAATGAATTTTGAGCCCCAGATAAATGAATGGGACTCCATACCTGTTTGTACAACTTCTCTAGAGCTGCAGGATTCTGGGATGTGCCAGGAGACCCTTAGCAGGAATGTCAGCTTCTCTGCGCCTCTCCCTTCCTCTTTAAGGAAAAGTGCGTGTGCCACACTTTTTTCCTGCTCCTCTCCTGCCATCTGCAAAGAGCAGTTGGCTCTGCCACTCCACCCTCTGCCTCTCCCTCCCCTCCTGAGAAAGAGGAGCACTTCAGGGGGCTCCTCTGCTTCCTGGTCACCCCCTTACCTCCTATGAAGGACCAGAGTTGCTCTGCTCCTTTGGTCTTCCTTGCTCTGCAGGGAAGGAACCAATTGCTTGTCAGTCCGCTTGCCTGGGCAACATTCCCAGTCTCTCTAGGCTAGCAGGCGACTTGGCTTTTTAAACAGTGAGTCATTAAACATGACTTGGCTCCCTGCATGGATGAAGTGCTAGTGACATCATCAATAAAACTGTGGCCTCACAGCTTGGCAAGTAAGTGAAGGAGGAAATTATTTTTAAATATTTCATTTTAAAATGAATGTATTTGTAATTTCTAAGGATCTCCTATATTCTGCCGACCTTCCAGTTTGAGATGCTTGCATTACTGTTCCCTGTCCTGCGGATACACTCAGAGGCTATCTGCTTCCAGGGCTATCAATCTGGAACCTTTGTTCAGCATGAAATTAAAGTGCTTTTATAGAAGAACTAAATGAAGTTAATTTCCTGGATGAGAACAAAAATACTGAAATAAATGTTGTTAGTCTGATACCATAATCAATTTTCTTGAGGTTGCCCAACTGTGTGCTGCTTACTCACACAAAATTCACTTTTGCTTCAGTGGGAGTTTTGTCTGACGAAGGAGTCCAGAAATGTGCTTTGAGGACAAATTCTGCACTTAATTACATAGGTGTAACTCCCTTGAACTGATTCTAAGTAAGTAGGAGCAGAATTTGGCCTGTTATGTAAAGAGTGTGCTACTAATTTGGGGCTGGTTCCTTCAGGACCATACGGAGATTCATCTTGCTGGTGGTTTTACATATCTGTAAGTTTTTGTTTTGTTTTCATAGGCCAGCTTGACATTGGGCTACTGGACTTTCTTCTGTTTGGCAGTCTGATAGCTGCAGTGGACCCTGTGGCTGTACTGGCCGTGTTTGAAGAAGTTCATGTCAACGAAGTTCTGTTTATTATCGTTTTTGGAGAATCTCTTCTGAACGATGCTGTAACTGTGGTAAGAGGATTTCATATCCAAGAGTCACCCCAATTCTGGAGCGTTTATTCTGGACTAATGTATCCACCATGGAATAAAGTAGCCTGTTGTCTGTGGCTATCTGTTCACGTGTCAGCTACCACACGCAAGTTCTACTTGTTTGTTTGCAGACATTTTGTTGCAAGTATTATCTGAATGTGAAGAGGGCATGCAGGTCGCATAGTATGTTCCTATTCGCTGGTTGGATAAATACAACTCTTAAAATGCCGTTTCTGGTACAAATACTTTATTTGCCATTTCTAGCCATCATGACTATCATGATTTACTAAATTTATTTCCCGAGGTTTTGGGCTATCCTCTGCTAGTTCCTTGAGCTGCTTGTATTCATTTTGTCCAATTTTGCATATGCTCTTAATCTATGTACACCTCCCACATACCTTCTTTGTTTATGTCATCTTGGCCTTTCCAACTTTCATCACTATTTATCTGATTGCTTCCACGGTCATTACTGACAATGTTGCTTCCAAGTGACATTCATTTATCAGATGACAAAAGTTGCAGTGTTACCAGCTCTTCTGATTTTATTGCAAGTCTTGCAATGTGGGGTATTTTTCTTAAAGCCCCAGCTCTGGGAATCTGGAGAATCCCAAAAGAATCTCAACTTTCATTTTTTTAAATGTTTCTCGACCTGATGGTTTCAGGAAAAAGTTTTAAAATGTGACCCCAGTGCTTTATAAAGGCCCAGAAACCAAAAAGCATATAAACAGAACTTAAAATGCATTGTTTTTAAAAATCTCATGATTTTTGAATACTTGGGGTTGCAATAATGTGGTCAGCAGTTGGATATGTATAAATATCTCTGAGGACTACAATGTAGAGGAATAAGAGACATATAATACAGCCTAGCTAACTCAAGTTATTTCTGTAACATCTCCTCACTAGCCCAGTTCCTGTAGCAATGAAAGTGTTATCATAATTCCCCAAATATTATCCTCAATTTCTTTAATTTTTGCCCGGAGACCCATTTGGTGCTTACCAAAGTAGAATTCTCCAGCGTACATTTTAATTAAATAAACACAATATCGAAGAGATGATTTGATAATCAAATTATTTTGCTTTTAATTTCTTGGTGATTTATTTTGCCTATCCATTCCCTTTTGGATGCACAAAACCTAAAACATTTTTTTAACCCACAAATCACCCTCTGTGCTAAAATGATAATTATAATCCATTTATCATGATTCTCACTTTTCTTCATCTTTCTTTACTATCCATGCTTTCTTTAAAAAAACTTCCATCAAGCACTTAGCTGCTACAGTGCTAGGCTCTATGGAAGACCCTTGGACACAGAGGCAGACAAAACAGCCAGTTTTTCAGATAGATATATTCTACAGATTTCATTTTTATCATATTTTGACCTCTTCCTGTTTGATTATGTATTCTCGAAACAGTTTGCTGCTTCAAAATAAATGGATTTTTTTACCTCAGTCTAACAAAATTTCAGGATTTACCAGACCCATACATGTGATGATTTGAATTGGCTTGATTCAGGAACAAATACTAAGAGAAGCTACTTTTCTTTTTAGGTGCTGTACAATGTGTTTGATTCTTTCGTTGCAATGGGAGCTGATAATGTGACTGGGGTGGACTGCGTAAAAGGCATTGGTGTGTAGAATTTAATTATATGTTAATCATTGATAAAAGTCTGCAGGATTGTAATAATAAATAATTGTAATCCTGTCATCTTATGGCCTTTTGTAGCAGTGTGCGACCCACCACTGCAGCACCTCCTGCTGGCCATTCTGGAATTAGCTCAAGTCCTTCCACAGGACGCCCTCCTCTGGTGGTGTCTCGCTCGCTGTGCCCGACTCCACTGTTTCTCCCACTTTTGGGGGAACTGGCAGTCTATAGTCCAGTCACTCGCCTTAGTGGCCTGCTGCAGTCACCAGTCTAGTCCCTTGCTCCAGGGGCAAACTGCAGTCTGTGTTGGCCACTTCCCTCAGGGCAAGTGGGGGCAGCCCTAGCACCTTAACTGCCCTTCCTCCAGGGCCTCAGTCTGGCAGTGGTCAGCCAGAAGCTCCTTCTGCTCTGCTACCCTGTCCAGCACTGTTCTAGCCATGGTGCTCCTAGGCAGCCAGTCCTTCTCCCTAGCAGGCCAGGAAGAGACTCAGTCTGCTCTGTTGAGCAGCCCTTTATATATGGCCCCTGCTGGCCCTGATTGGCCACTGCAACAAGCCACCTCCCAATTGGCTCGCTTAGTGAGCCTTCCTCTAATTGGAGGCTTCTGCATAGGCTCCCTCTAGCCTTCTTTAACACTTCCTCTGCCTGGTGTGGGGAAACTGTCCCACTACACCTTTACAGACCCTTTTCCTTCCATCTCTAACCCTGAGGTTTTGCGGCACACCCCAGAAGAAGAAACCCACACTTGTACCTCCTCAATATTTGAGAACTCTAGCAGAAGAATTTTCCTCCTGAGTAGCAGCTCTGGGTGTTGAGCTTGGCCTCCGAAATCTAAGTAATAGTTGTGTTAGATGGTTAAGACTACCTGACTTGACAACTATGCATATTTTCTTCCTGATTCTGCCCTACCATCCCTACCCTTTTGGAGCCAGTCCAGCAGAATAGCTCTAATCAGGGCCATCCTTAGGCATACGCAGCATATGCAGCTGTGTAGGGCACCATGAAATTTGGGGCATATGCGGCAGCACCAGCCCCGGTGACCAGCCCTATTCCTTGGCCGGCCCCCCCCTGCAAGGGGCATGGCTGTCCCTACAAGGGGTGGAGCCCCAGACAACTCCCTCCGCCCTGCTTCTTACCCTTCTCCCCTGCTCCGGCCCACTCCCATTCCGCCTCTTCCCCCAGCGACCCCGCATTCACCGGCAGCGGCAGGAAGTGGAGCAACCCGGTCTCAGTCCGCTGCACTCCGCCACCTCCCAGCCGCGGCACTCTGCTTCCCGCCACCGGTGAGTGAGGGGTTGGGGAAAGGACCGTCCCCGGCTCTCACCGGCGGTGGGAAGCAGAGCACCACGGCTGGGAGCTAGCGGAGTAGAGTGGGTTGGGGCTGAGCTGCTCTGCTTCCCGCCACTGCTGGTGAGTGGTGGTGGTGGGGGATCCCTTTCCCCAAGGCCCTTCCGCAAGCAACACGGCTGGGGCTGGGGCAAGGGATGCGGAGCGGGCTGCTCCCGGCCCCCCGCCAATCCCCTGGGCCACTCTGGGCCTGTGGGCCCCCCAAAAGTGGCCTCCCACAGCTCCTGTCTCCCAGACCCTGGGTGGGGGGAGGCCTGGGCCCCACATGCCCTCCCCCGCCACGGGGGATGCTGCGTAGGGCACCCAAATGGTTAGGGATGGCCCTGGCTCTAACCCACTCCTTTCCTCTAGTAGGAGGGCTTTTGTAGCTGCAGCATTGTAGTTAAAGGGTTATATAGATATATATTCCCCATCTCTTTTAAGTAATCAGGATTTGACAATGGTTACCAAGCAATGTTGTCTAAGATGTTGCAGTTCTTTCGCATTCTAAGTGTAGGGAAACGTATTATTTTATGTACCACTGTGTTAATGGTGATCCAGGCATATAATTTTGTATGTGGTCTCGGGAAAATTTGTCTTTATGGCGTAATGGGGAAATTCGTTTGGGGAAAACTCTTGGATTTTGAGCAGTCTCACTGTGGTGACCTCTAACAATAAAACCTTGTGTTTCCCTGAATTTCCTTAAGAATTCCATATACATACAAAGCATTCAAAAGTGATAAATATGTGTTTAGGGGTTTTTTTTAGGTAGCTGAATTATGTCTTAGAAAGATGGGGTTCTAGTACCATCCCCCAATATCATTAACCATTTGATAGGAAAGCCGGTAATAATTAAGCCAGTTAGAAGGTATTGATTTTCTTTTAAAATCAGTATAATTTGCATTTGTCCTTGTTTCAGTGTCTTTCTTTGTGGTGAGCCTGGGTGGAACATTTGTTGGCATTGCCTTTGCGTTCCTGCTCTCCCTGGTCACTCGCTTCACCAAGCATGTCAGAATCATTGAACCTGGATTTGTGTTTGTGATCTCATACCTGTCCTACCTCACAGCAGAGATGCTTTCTCTTTCTGCCATCCTTGCGTAAGTCTTTTATTTTATTGTTCTCCCTGGCAGCGCTGGAGATGGAGTGTGGTTTTTAAAATCAATGAAATGTTAGATTTAAAGCACAGAGGAAAACTAGAGAATACTACACATAAAAAACCAAAGACCTGTTCTTAAAATCATGATCATAAGTAAGCAATGGGTTTCAGATCTAAAATACAGCCTTGAAAAGGAGTGAGGTTTCCAGGGTCCGCTTTGCAGCATGAGGGCCCTTATTGTAGAATATACTTATTTGTTGGTCCCATATATGAATGCTAGTGCTTTGATCGTAACTGCATAGAAATTCAAATTTTCATTCTGCCACAGAATTTGTGATTAACACAAACATTTTCTAAAGCATGAGACAAAGGAGAGTATTGCTCTGACAAGCTGCTCTCTCTACTTACAGATTTTAAACTGCCAAATATTATATTATTCTTTTAAACTTTCTCCACATGGCCAATTCCCCAGTAATCAGCTAACTAGGTGTCAGGACAGGCAGAGTAAATTTGCCTGCCCTGTGTTGAATCCCAGTGTGATCTTTCCCCACTGCTGTTTGTTGGTTCTGAGCATACCTTCCATCTCAGTTTTGCCTATCCACTTTCAGTTGTTATTAGCCTCTACTGTTTCACAGGCTCTCAACCAGAGCAACACCATAGCCAGTATTTTCAAGATCTGAAAAACCTACTGCAAATGTCAACTTAGGTTTATATCTAGTGTAAGCTTGGAAGTATTGACTGTGAAATAGTATGGAAAGTTGAAAGGCAGAGGCAGCTGGAGTTTTTTATGCTCTAATTAAACATTATCTTAGGGGGTGGGTGTTTGTGATATGTTTTCTTCTACAGTATTCATTTAGATGCATTTATTTATTTCAAGAATACCAACTGGAAGCTTTTTTTCCCTGTCTGGCAACTAAAGTAGAGAGAGAAATATGTTGCAATAAATATTATTATTCAAAGAAATGATGGGTTTCTTTTCAGGATAACTTTCTGTGGTGTCTGCTGTCAAAAATATGTCAAGGCTAATATTTGTGATCAGTCTTCTACCACCGTGAGATACACCATGAAAATGTTGGCAAGTGGATCTGAGACTATTATATTCATGTTCCTGGGAATTTCAGCTGTAAATCCAGACATCTGGACGTGGAACACAGCTTTTATACTATTGACTTTGGTCTTCATCTCAGTGTACAGAGTCATTGGTAAGAAAAACTGTCATTCAATTTTTGCAGTGTTGATGCAAAACATATTTTCATGCTATATGGGATCATGGCATTTAGGGGCTTGTGTTTTTTGATATGCACCCATAGTTCTCAGTAATCTCAGTTAAAGTTATTACAACTGATGGTGGGTAGGAGAATAGATTCTTTAGTAAGCTTCATCATTTGCTGAAATCATAGACCGTTTTAATCAGATGTGTCAGGTAGCACATCTGAGTCACCCAAGGATGAATTTCCTGGATTTTGCTGGCACTCGCAAATCTCTAGGTCGAATGGACTTTATGCTAGAACTTCTACCTAAACAAAAGACTTGCACTTTTTGTCAACCATCTCTTTACTCCTCCCTCTTCCCTTAGCTTTTTTAATTCTATAATTAAGAGATTATATTAAGCTAATTTTATGCTTGGCTTCAAGCTTGAGACATGATGATGTAAGGCCCAATACAATTATAGCTCATATTCACTGGTATACGGTGCAAGTGATTTCCAATGGCTGGTGAGAAACAAAGAATGAGAGGCAATGCTACTGCACCCATTTGGTGTACTGCAAAATAGCAGGGATTAGCTGTCATTTTATTGGCACTATAAATTATTCACTTTCAAATGTCAAATTCCAAATAATGAATATGAATTTGCTAGGGTGTCGCTTATGTTCAAGTCAGTACTATTTAACAATTGCTTTGTTAAGTAGCAAAAAAAGACAGCCATGTAATATGCTAAAGTACTCCTTGAGTGGAATGTACACGCGCACATTCGCATACACTGACACCCAGGAAAGAATTCAACAAAACTTGTCTTGTGAAGGCTTCAATACTTGAGTTCAAAGAAAATACAAATAAAACCCTATAGTTAGATGGCTGCTCTTGCCTTTTTGGTTGGAGCTTCCTGGCGCATGAGTGGAAGACTAACCCTATGTCCTTCCAGATAGCATTCTGCATAGCAAACTGATAGAGTCTAATTAACTACCCCTCCCAGCAACCACCGGGGCTGTGTGCCGCTTCAATAAACTATTACATCCTTGACTGTTAGCGTTTTTGACATAATCCTGGGTAACTAATGGTGGTGCTATATTGATGGAATATACACAGGGGCTCCAGTAAGAGTCATCATCAATAGCCAAAATAAAATTTAAAAATATCAAGAATGACAATAAGTGTCAGTGAAATAATTAAACTAGATGGTTGATTAAAAACACCGGAGATATGGTGATGTCAGACCTTACATAGTTACAGCTCATGTTCTCCTGGAGGAACCACAGTGGTGACCTGAATTCCTTTACAAAGATCCCTCCCACCACCAGGCGAGGGGCACAATCTGCACTCCTGAGCACAGGGACTATTCCTGGGGAGAAGTGCACAGAAGGGGAGGGATGCCTGCCCTACCACAGGAGGGAGCACACAGTGAGTGCACCCCTGTATGGGATGATGCAGCCCTCACTGCCTCTGCACAGCTGGAAGCTCCATGAGGCATTGTACCTTCTTGATCTGCAAGTCCTCGCCCCAAGCTCTTGCAGAGGGATACATCTCTGCAAGGACCCCAATGTAGAGTGCTAGTGTAATGTTGCAGTTTAGCCCCCGAGACACAATGGTATGCAGTCAAAAAATCTGCAGTATGACATGTTAACGGTGTCACGTTGCCTCCCGAAATCAACACCGTTATAATATCACTGTCTTCTTGAAAATAACAGAGTAAAATGTCATAAACCATTTCTTACTGCACTGAAAAGTCTGCTCTACTCTTCCTCCTCTGTTACATTTCAAGTAGCACCACCCAGGAGGCCAGCCTGATGATATAAAAGTAGTGCATTTTGTTGCCATCAAGGGGTGTGAAATGGGGTCCTTACAGATTGTGGCAGTGAAGAGATATAGGTTGAAATCTTGGCCCCACTGAAGTCACTGGGAGTTTTAATGGTTATGGGAGGGGTGGGAGAGTCCCAGAGCTCAGGCTCCAGCCAGAGCCCTGAAGTCTACACAGCAATGAAACAGCCCCGCAGCCCGAGCCCTGTGACCCTGAGTCAGCTGTGGGTTTTTCTTTGCTGTGTAGACATACCCAGTTAGAGTGACCAGATAGAAAGTGTGAAAAATCGGGACGGGGTGGGGGGTGATAGGTGCCCATATAAGAAAAAAGCCCCAAATATCAGGACTGTCCCTATAAAATCGGGACATCTGGTCACCCTATACCCAGTGGGGCCAGAATTTTGCCCAGTGTTCCCACACTGCAGGGACGTCACTCCAAAATTAACCCTTCTGGCCAACACTCAGAGCAGGGATGCTGATTGCTGGAGAGAACTGCATCCGTTTCCTTTGGTTGGAAGCGAGGGGGGTGGTCACAAGGATGTAGGACCTTAGAACCTACTGAAAGGAAGAGAGTAATGAATGTAACAGAAAGTTTGTTTTTAAAGGAAGATGGTTAATCCATTTCTGTTACACTTCAGTGAGCCTGTCACTTTTGTTTTTATAGGTGTAGTGATACAGACATGGGTTCTAAACCACTACAGAGTGGTCCAGCTGGAAATAATAGATCAAGTGGTAATGTCGTATGGTGGACTACGGGGAGCTGTTGCTTTTGCACTAGTTGCACTTCTGGATGAGAAAAAAGTGAAAGAGAAAAACCTATTTGTCAGCACAACTATCATTGTTGTGTTCTTTACCGTTATATTCCAGGTAATTGAATTACTTGCTTCTGCTTCTTAAAAAGAGGAGGAGGAGGTCCAAAAGGTATGGACGTGCCCCTCCATTTAAAGCAGTTCTCAGCTGTAGGTGAGGTACTGTTTCAGTGAGCCAAAAACATAATTGGCTTTGTAATTTTAGTAGCAAAGATCCCATTTTATGTTTTCACGTGGCACCACAGGGGACAAAACACAATTTGCTGTGTGCTAAAAAATGTTCAGCCTTAACAACTGCAGTGTATTAATAGCGCTCAGGTTAATATTTGAATGTGTATCCTTCCCCTCAGTTGAATAACCAAGGGAAGCAGTCTTTTTACTGGTAATTACAAATATTAAACTGCTTTAGCATATGCCCTCTGACACATGTTTTTAAAGGGTATAAAAAAGGAATGGAAAAAAACATAATTCTACATGAAATCACAATTTCTGGATAAATAAATCAACATTTGCTTAAGTGGAACTAAAGTGACTGACACCAGTTAAGGATCCAGCTCAGATAGATTATAATGTTCTTAACATGTCAGCTTTTCAGAACAGATTGAGAGTAGATTTATATTCTTTGTAAGATGATTTTAAAATTTTTATTAATGTCTTGTTATCTAGGGTTTGACAATCAAGCCTTTGGTACAGTGGCTAAAAGTGAAGAGAAGTGAGCACAGAGAGCCCAAACTGAATGAGAAACTCCATGGCAGAGTAAGATTGTAATAGCAATATCAGGGGGGGTTGTGATTCCAATAGAAATGACTAGAGCTGATCAAAAACCAGGAAAGAAATTTCATGAAATGATTTCCCCTTTTGACAAAAACTAATTTCAAGATCAAAGAGTCCCGTGGCACCTTATAGACTAACAGACGTATTGGAGCATGAGCTTTCGTGGGTGAATACCCACTTCGTCGGATGCATGTCTATAAGGTGCCACAGGACTCTTTGCTGCTTTTACAGATCCAGACTAACACGGCTACCCCTCTGATACTTCAAGATCAAAGTAATTTTTATCAGCTCTATAAGTAATGAACTGGCTTGCCCAGTTGTTTTCTGGTTACTCTTCACATTGCTTGGCGGGATGCCCAACTGGCTACGTTTTTTACTTCCTAAACCCTCTGGCGATGGGAGACAACCTGCTCAGCCTCGTGGGGTAATGGTGCCCATTATTGTTCATGTGGAAGAATTAGTGGTTGGGACATAGGGGCTTGATTTTGGGCAAGTCAGTTGAAGCATATGAAAATAAGTTTACTGTAAAGACAAAACTTAAACTCTTAATATTGGTTTATCTGTGTAAGGGACAATTACCGGGTGAGCAATTATGAGAACATATAACTTGCATATTACATAAACAGTAGCGTATAGTCCAGTGTAAGTGCTAATTTACAAATTAGCAGAGACAGGTTTCTAATCAAGACTGAATGCTGTTCACACCCCATATGTCTTGCACCTTTGCAGTCCTAGAATTTTAAAGACTCTTCACCTTCAGATCTCTTGAAATTCACCTTTAAGAGAAGGTCCTAATACACTTTTTACATAACTCCTTCCTGTACTGAATATTTTCATAGCACTCAAGGTCAGAAGGGACCATTAGATCATCTAATCTGACCTGTATAACACAGGCCATAAATGTCACCCAGTTACCCTGGTATTGAACCCAATAATGAATGCTGTCAAGTCTGCATCGTTCTGATAGTTTTAAAACTAGACGTTACCTAGTGTGAATTAGTAACTCGCAACAATTTTTCATTGCAACAGTGGATAAGTTATACACAAGGGAAAGGTAACCAATTAAGCATGTTAACAGTTCAACTCACAAACACAGTACTTACCTCTTGATGTGGCCTTAAGTTTTTTCATGTAGACAGAGTGCCAAGTCTGAGAGGTGTGTCCCATCCACCTCTGCCTCTTTGGAAACCTTAGTCTGGTCCTGCGTATACCACTGTGGCCCCCTGCTGGATCCTTGAGTTTCAGTGGACTCCAGTTCTAATGCTTCTGAATACATCCGATGTTGAGCACACTGTTGCTTGTCAGCTGAGATGGTGTCTGTCTTCAAGAGAGATGAGAGGAAAGCTTACAAAATACTCATGGCAGAGAAGGAAAAGAATACAAAACACCCAGAAGTACCCTATATATTTTGTTCTTTCAGAGTTTCCCGCCACATAAAATCATACCTTCCAGCTGTGTATTTGTGAAGTACCTTTGGTGTGTGAGTAGCAAGTTGAGGGCTTCGTTATGGCATTAGCCATAGCCCTTCTTTAGATGCAGAGCAATGCTGCTCCACTACAGTGTGAGTTCCAGTAGGGATTGTGTCTCAGGGAAGCACAATGCCTCCAGGAGCTCCTAGGAAGGGCACCCAATGCACCACCCTCAAGATAGCGTAGTATACATTCCCAACCAATGGTAACGAGGTACCTGACTTATCATACCTTATTCTGTACATCCCTAACTCTCTGCTGTATAGATCTGGTGAGGTGATCTTGAGCATCATGCATATATTATATTCAGTAATAATGCTGATCAAGTGCACCAGTCACGGTGTGCACTAATCTAACTAAACTAAACCTGTCATGCTGTAGATCTCCAAGAAATCAGTCAGCTTTTCAGAGTAAAGATTAAGAAGGCCTAGAAATGAAAAGTCAAATTCTGCTCTCAATTACACTGGTGTAAATCTGAGTGGGAGTAATTCTGCGGAGTGGAGTTATACCAGTGTAAATAAGGAACAATTGAGGACAAAGATTTACCCAAGGTGTTGAGTGTTTTACAGTGATAATAAAAGGGGATTGGTATTCACACTACACTGAGGGAAATATTCATTCTCAAAGAGTATGGCAAGGAGGTAGAAGCAACAAGAAAGAAACCTTCAGCTGATTAAGAAAAGACAAATAGCTCATGCACTTCTGAAAGCAAAAAGGAAGGAGATGCAAAAGTGGGATTAGGATGAACGGGCAATAAAAATGAGAGTTAACAAAATGGGGTCCGATTCTCCTTTTACTTAGATTCGGGTAAATCAGGAGTAGTCAGTGGATAGCACAGTGATAGAACTGGTATGAGAGGAGAATAAGGGCCTGCATCTGTAGGAAAATTAAACGTTAATCTCAGCACACTCATGTACACAGGAAGTAATTCCACTGGTATTCATAACATTGTTCTGGAAAGACACCAAATATGACCCCATATGAATTAAACTATTTAATAGCAATGCCCTTAACTTCCACACAATATTTATTTTATGTTCCTTTTTGATAGGCTTTTGATCACATTCTTTCTGCTGTTGAAGACATATCTGGACAAATAGGACATAATTATCTGCGAGACAAGTAAGTAGTGTTAGCTGCCCTTATTTTACTGACCTGGGATATTTAAGGAAATGAGAATGTATTAACATAGTGGTAGCTTTGCTTACATCTGTTTGATGAGTGAAATGGGTCTTTAGGGAATAACTGAACGGAGACAGCTTGGGTGACACTGGTCCCTTCCCCCCGCTCCACCCCTCACTTCCCACTCCCTGACTTTCTGGAGTTAATCACACTAGATAAAAACCACATTGTTGCAAAAGTGTGCATTACCTGCGCAGTTAGTAACCATTTAGAATATTCAACAGGAAGATTTTTTTAAATTCTAATATACTTCTCAACATTGATCCAGTTTGTTTACATTTTTGCATTCCATTCATCTTGGAAAATGAAACTACACTGGCTATTTTCATTGATTTCATCACTGTGAGAAAGACTCTAATGGCAATTCACAGATTAAACACCTTTGCCCTCCTCTGCTTCAGTAATCATTTCCTGGAGAACCAATTTTGTTTATTTTAGATAGAAAATCCCTTTTGTAAACAATGACTTTTAAGTCTTTGAGGCTGTCCAAGTGAAAAATCTGGGATGTTGCCACCATCTTTTCAGTTTATAACACTTTAACCGGTTGATAATCCACTGTGGATTTTGGGGACTGTCCATCTCCCACCAATGGAACCTTTTCAGTGTCACAACTAAGGCCTGGGATTAGGCCTTTGCTAATGTCATCATCCGTATCTAGGGATCTATGCCCGTGTAGAATTATTTGAGAGGTGGCCATTTGTACAGGATTTGAACTGAACACACAATTTTAGCCCCTCTGATACCCACTTTAGGAACCATATTTGTGTGTATGGGAAAGGATGTTAATCTGTTCCAAATTGAAACACACAAATGTTACCTCCTTGGACAATAGGTTCTTCAGCTTCCAAATATTTTCACAATTTCATTTCAATTATATATAATGGATTATAATGAAAGTGCTCAGAAACCACGGCGATGGGCAGACTTTGAGAACTAGAGCAGGGAAGGAGAATAAAAGGGAAAAGACTATTTCAACCTGGAAATGTAGTTTCTTATAGTGCTACTTGAGGATGGGAAACCCTTTCAGCCAGGGGCTTAAAGCAAACTCTTTCTTTCCCCTCTGTTCAGTGTAGCACTGCTGCAGTAGGGCTGAAATAGAGAGCTTGGAGAGACCAGAAGTTTGAGGGGAGCGTTGTTCAAACCAGCTTCTGAGGGAATCTGGAAACTCTGGAATCTGTACAAATGTCACCTATTATGGTTTGTTCCACCATAATAGATGACATTTGTACACCTAAGATAACATTTAATGCTCCTTAGCGTAGCAGAGTAAAGAGAGATTTCTGTTTGTTCATACAATGATGTGTTTATGAGAAGCCATTTTCCCTTGGGTAACCAGGAATCCTGTCCTGGGTTTGGGTATTGGGAATGAATTTCCGACGATGAGGAAATAAGAGGACATTTCCTCAGATGTGGCGCGTTGGCTGTGATGGTGATGAAGCTGAGGCTTTTTAAAGTCACAGGCCAGACAGAGCCTGACTACTTCAACGTAGGAGGGGGGCCTCCCTGAAAAAGGAGGAAAGGCCTGACCTAACCTAGATACTTGGCTGACTATTTGCTTTGGTGACCAAGATCTCCTGAATAAATGCAATCTCAAAATTACTGAGAACAGGCACCACCTCAATATCTGAGAATAATTCACTGGTGCATGCAGGGGCTTCTCAATGGGGCCAGCCTAGAAGACATTGGGTAAAAAAATCATCTATTACTGAAGGTAAACTCTTTTACATAGAAGGAAAGAGATTTTTTAACTTTTACTGTGAGGGTTTCTAAAGGCTCTTAAAGATACAATCGAATAGTCAGAAGTAGAAAAATAAAATGGCATTATTCCCTGGTGTATGGTATGTCCTATTGATTTTGAAACTAGAACCATTTTGTATACTCTAATCACAAACCTCTTACTGCTGTTGTTCTGCAGCAGCTGTGCCTGGTGGCTGCACCTCTCAAAAGATAGTTGTGAATTGTGTAACTCCATATAAGGCTTTTACAAATGTGCTTTAACTGTTATTTACAGAAATAAAGCAACAAAACATATTTCCTTGTGTTTATTATCCGATAAGGTGTACAGTAACTCCTCACTTAAAGTTGTCCCGGTTAATGTTGTTTTGTTGTTTCGTTGCTGATCAATTGGGGAACATGCTCATTTAAAGTTGCACAATGCTCCCTTCTAACATTGTTTGGCAGCTGCCTGCTTTGTCCATTGCTTGCAGGAAGAGCAGCCCCTTGGAGCTGGTGGGGGCTTGGAACCAGGGTGGACCGGCAGCCCCCTATCAGCTCCCCGCTCCCCTAAGTTCCCTGTGCAGCAGCTGCCCAGCAGGCTATCAATTGCAGCAGTTCAGCTGTCCCTCCCTCCACTGCCTTGTGCTGCTCCTGCCTTCTGCCTTGGAACTTCTCCTGGGAGCCTCCTGCTTGCTGTACAAGGTGGGAGGGAAGGGGTGCTAAAGTCAGAGTGTCCCCCTCCCCCCTGCTCCTGCCCTCCCCTTACCCCATCTCCACAGAGCAGGGGGGGACATGGGAGGGAGCTTTCTGGCAGCAGCGGCTGTCTCAGCTTCCTGATCTAATTAAAAAGGAAATGTTCTTAAAGTGGGGTCAGTGTACTTAAAGGGGCAATGGGCATCTCTCTCACACACAGGGTGTGTGTCTCTGTGTCTGTCTGCCATGCTGTCTCCTCTCCCTCCATTTCTGCTGCCTTGTAGAGTGTGAGGCTACATTAACAACAATGTGTTAACCCTTGAGGGCTCAGCTGTTCTAGTTTATCATTTAGCAGTAAGGCATCCCTGGGAAATATCCCACCCTCTGACTCCACCACCTCAACCAAGCTTCACAATCCTCATTGCTGTGTACAGTATTAAATTGTTTGATTAAAACTTATATAGTCATTTGGTGAAAAAAATTTCCCTGGAACACCCCCTATTTATATTAATTATTATGGGGAAATTGGATTCACTTTACATCGTTTCGCTTAAAGTCGCATTTTTCAGGAACATAACTACTACGTTAAGCAAGGAGTTACTGTATAAAAATGCTTAACTCAAAGGAACAGCTGTTCAAGCAAAACTAAAAATGCTAACTATCATTTAAATTGATTGCTGCTGTTAAAATTCTTTGTTTAAATCACTAGGTGGTCCAATTTTGATCGGAAAATCCTCAGTAAAGTACTGATGAGAAGGTCTGCTCAAAAATCAAGAGACCAGATTCTTAATATTTTCCATGAGCTCAACCTGAAGGATGCTATTAGCTATGTGGCTGAGGTACTTTTAAACATCTTTTCTTACACACTGTAACATCATATTTCTTTGTTTTGAATATTGCAGGATTTCTTAACTTCCATGTATTAGGAGAGCTGAATCAAAAGCAAATCCACTTTTACAGTGAAATGGTATTTGAAGTGCATTGTGTCCCGTTATTACCTATTTATGTCATTGTGGTTCATTGTAGTACCTCTAAATTACTCAGTACCACTGGGTCCTGTATATGTCACTGTTCTGTTCTGGTAGGTATCATTTAGGAGCTTGGCTTCTGCCTCCCCATGTACCTCTGTACCATGGTTTCACAGGAGCTATGCAAGTGAGCATGTGCTAGTCAGCATGTGTAAAGGTGGCAGAATCTGGCTCCCTATGAATAATTAAACAAGCTGTGTCTGAAGCAATAGTGTGCTTTCCAGTGACGGCTTGTGCAGAAATTCAAGTTAGAGTAAGCAGTGCAGACGGCAGTTGCAGACTGAGAGCATCTGGGGGCTAGCCTCAAGGTTGAGCTTATTTTTGTAGCCAAATGAACTACAAGCTTGATAAAGAGCTGGGGTCTTGTTTTGTTTTGTTTTTTGGTTCATTGGCTTCCCAAAAAACTAACACCAAAACACAAAACATTTTTGCTGCACTAGCAAATTCAATGTTACTCACGGGCAAAATCCAAAAGCTTTTTCATTTTGTGAGCCATGTCACAAGACAACAGTCTTTTTCTGGGACCAACTCTTCCTGCTCTACCACCTATTTGTTGGTTCTCTAATTGTTTAATTCTGCGGAACACCAAGAAGGACTCCAGACACCACAGTCTGAGAACAGCTGGCCTCTCAAATTCCTACCAATTCCTGGATACCAGCAGGCCAAAAATCTCCTTGTTATTCTCCCTGGCCTAGCCCATTAGTCTGGATATTGAGCGAGAAGGCTTCATTGATCCACGGCACATAGGCAGTCTTCAACTAATAGCTAGAACCACATCTAGACTGAGAGCTTAGGTCAAAGTGTTTTGTTCTAGTTATCACACAGAGAAAGGCCTCCAGAAGTATAACTGCAGATGAATGTCCACAGAAGGACATTTCTACCTGTGACCAGAAATATCTGTAGCCCCATTTCATGCATTTAAGTGTCATGGGAGTCATTTAAAAAACATTTCATGCTTCAATCGTAATAGCTCTAGCAGTAATATAATTATGAACCTCACATTTAGGTACCTTAAATATCTGATTTCCATTTCACTGTAATATTTATGTAGGTGTTTCTGTTTTCAGATGTCACAGTGATTTTTCTAATGCCATGGAATGGTTCCAAATTGCTTAGAACATAAATTACTATAAATTATGCGTAGATGATTGTACTGCCTGGAACATAGGTTTTCTCGACCATTGTCACGGGTCTCCTGAGTGTCCTTTTCAGCCCCAGTAACTGACCACAGCCACTCCAGGTCTTCTTAACCACCACTGTGCTCTATTATATATTACATTTACAATCAATAGCCAGCTTCCCCACTTGCTTTCTGGGGAAGGGTACACTAGTAGTACGAACAGCAACCGGTCCTGTCTGCTTGTTCCTTCCTTCAGGCACCCTACTCTCTCCAGGGCTTCCCTCCTGTCTGTCTAGCTGCTGAGGATACTTCAACCCTATTAGCCTCTCAGCTGTATTGCCACTCAGTTAATTTGCCTCCTCTGCCAACTGCTTGTTTTTCAATCAGAGCTCAATTAATATAAACTGGCAGGGATATGAGTGACAGGGTGTTGAGTGAGCTTCTGGCTCAGCACACCCTGTTACAACTATGTTTAAGCTTTCTTGATTCCTTTGCTGTGCATGGACATGTAAAATGGTCATGATAGAGCTATAGCTTACAAAATCACAATACGTTAGCTTTGATCCTAAGAATAATGTACTTCTGTCAGTGGGGGAAATATTTTTCCACAGATGTTCTGTTCACCGCTCATTAAAACATAGAGTCCAGTCCAAGATCTCTGTGCTGCAATTCAAAACCATATGTGGGATTGCCCCTCACTACCAGAGAATTTTTTCTCCTTCTGGGAGCATGACTTCACTATCTACAGTCCACCAGAACAATGAAAATGTCACGTAGCAGGGGGCACTGGCGAACATGGGAGACAAAAGTTTCGCAGGAATTCACTTTTGTATCACCACGCAGAACTGAAAGCAAAGCTCACCTTTTCAATTTAGCTTTAGTTCCTCGTGCATGCATGCATACATTTAATGACTAACCAAACATTTGCCTCCTTTCTGAGAAGGAAGAAAGAATGATTACTGTCATATCTTGGAAGGTGTTCAGTTAGCACAGATATGGGTGCCAATATACGAATCTAGATAAGTAGATGTTTACAGGTGGCTAGCAAGGTATTAGATGAAAAATATTGCCCAGTATTGGAAGTAACCCTTTATATAGTGGAAAGGGGACTTCAAACTTTTGGTGGCTCTCACTGAGGGCTTTTAGAGGTGCAGGGGTACAATTTGTGGAAGATAAGGAGAAAGCCTAAAATGTCACTTTAAGTCTTCAAATTAGGACTATTAAGTGTGATGGCTTTGGGCTGGCCCTCTATACAAGGTTGACTTTTGCCCCAGGGAAATAAACCACATAGAATATCAGGGTTGGAAGGGAT
Source organism: Mauremys mutica (assembly GCF_020497125.1). NCBI lineage: Eukaryota > Metazoa > Chordata > Testudines > Geoemydidae > Mauremys > Mauremys mutica. Next base: position 180,786,578 of record NC_059073.1, read on the forward strand.
CTCAGGAGGTCATCTTCTCCAACTCCCTGCTCAAAGCAGGATCCATCCCCAGACAGATTTTTACCCCAGTTCCCTAAATGGCCCCCTCAAGGATTGAACTCACAACCCTGGGTTTAAGCAGGCTAGTGCACAAACCACTGAGCAATCCCTCCCCATGAAAAAAGAGATGTTATTCCTGTTATGAAAGAACTAGAGGAAAGTTGTATTTATGGCTTATTTTCCTACAGAAGCTTCAAAAATGATGCCATCTTTTTTTTATATTATACAATTTAGCACTAGGTATACCTGTGTTAACATCATATATCCTTTGACTGAACCCTACCGCTAAGCTGTAATGCACCTTATTTCTTTCTGTGAACAGGGAGAGCGTAGAGGTTCCCTGGCTTTTATTCGTTCTTCAAGTACTGACAACATGGTCAATGTGGACTTCAGCACTCCTCGACCAAGTACTGTAGAGGCCTCTGTCTCCTGTTTACTGTAAGTAACTTTTTTTAGGGACTGTTTTTGTTTAATTTTTGAGTTATATAGGATTAAATACAAAAAATGGGTGTTTACCCCCAGTACAAAATGGGTGTCAAATGCTCCCATGCTGACTTGGTTGCTTTCTCTTTAGAGACTGATAACTGAGTGATTTTCAACAGTGACAGGTACCCCACACTGTTCTTTCTATGCAAGCCTGTCTTCAGGTAAAAAGCATTACAGAGAAAACATATTAAAAACAATAAAAGAAGCTACACACATGCTAATAAGGGTTCACCCCAGCCCTAACATGGACTCTGGCAGGAGCAGTCCTTCAAACCCCCACCCAAGGGGATTCTTTGTGGTTACAAGTTCACCACAGCTTCGGCTCAGAACAGGCCCCCAGTCTTATGGGGCTTCAGCAGGCCTAGTCCTTCCAACTCCTTCCCAAACGGCTGGGGCTCTCCATGGACCAGGGGTTCTGTCCATTTGCTGGATCAGGAAGAAGGCCCTGAGCCAGTTTACAACCAGGCTATTTATCCAAAAATCCTTTCTTTGTCTTTCTTGGTTCATGAAGAATCCAGTTTGAACTAGTATATACGCCCCTCTCCAGGAGGTGGCTTCAAAGGCTGATAACAAAGGAAGTACATTAGCATCTTCCTCACAGGTGCCGACTTTCCAAAGTGCCGGGGGGTGCTCGACCCCTGGCTCTGCCCCAAGGACCCACCTCCGCCCATGCTCCACCCTCACCCCGCCTCTTCCCGCCCAGTTCCGCCCCCTCCCCCAAGCACACTGCGTCCTCATTCCTCCCTCCTCCCCCCCCAGCACCTCCTGCAAGCCCTGAAAGAGCTGATCGCAGCTGACAGGAGGCGTGGGGAGGGAGGGGGAGGCACTGATCCGTGGGGCCCGTCAACGGGTGGGAGGCGCTGGGTGGGGTGGGTGGAGCTGATAGGGGAGCTGCCAGTGGGTGCTCAGCACCCACCATTTTTTCCCCATGGATGCTCCAGCCATGGAGCACCCATGGAGTCAGTGCCTATCTTCCTCCTTCTACTAGAGAGTACATATAGTTTGACAATAACACATACAGAATTGCATTTTTAATACAATGGACCTACAAAGATATTCACCCTAATTCAGTGAGGTATTCAACCTAATTCAGTAAAGTTTATTTTAATTCCGTAAGGTTTTTCCAGGATATTACAAGACATTGTCAGTCTATCAAAGTAGCATATTATACTCATTACGTATTTCACCGGGTTCAAAGAAGAGAACCCTTCCTCAGGGTTATCTCATTCCTGGGAGTTTAATGGAATACATTTTATGACATGAACAGAAATATAAAAGGTTACATGTATAACTAGAAAAATGGGAATAGAGAGTATCACATATGTGCAGAAAAATGAATGGCAGTATTTTTAAAAAATGGGAAGAGTAATTTTTTTACCTTTTTGGAAATCAGAAGCAGCTAAATGATTTTACACAAACCTTCAAACTAAACTCTCCTTTGGTCAGAGACCAAGCATGAAAACTGTATCCCTAAGGGTGAATTTTTCAGAAAGTTCCAGTGTGTAAGAACAGGGGCTTATCATTCATACAGTTTTGCATCCCTCCCTGTAGCCAGAGCCCTGTGTGTTACATGATGCCAGAGCCACAGAATCCACCCTTTACCGGAATTCTTGTTCAGAATTCATTATTTAAATGTTGTAAAATTTCTTTTTCTTTTTCTTTTTTTAAATTATGAGACATATTCCCTGGTATGCTCAAGCAGTTTGTGCCACTTCCATTATGTAAAGCAGCTGTACACTGGGTACAACCTGCCAGTTAAACCAGATTTATGCCACTTGGAATTGCAGAGTGGTGCATAGTTGCAATGTACCAATAAAGCTGGCCCTATATTTTTAAGAGCCAGCTATTGGTGAAACTAAGACTTTGTCTACACTAGCACTTTTTGTCAGCAAAACTTTTGTTGGTCAGGGGTGTGAAAAAAACATGTTTCACCAACAAAAGCGCCGGTGTGGACAGCACTACGTCGGTGGGGGATGCTCTCCCGCAGAAACATGCTGCTAATAGTGCAGGTTGAAAAATGGTACGCACATATGCTGAAAAAAGTGAGTGGAAGAAAGTATGGGGGAGGGGGAAGATTCTTTTTAAATGAGAAAGTGGTATTTTCCCTACAATTTAAAAACAGACATTTTTGCAAAATTTTGTAATTGTTGAACATTTTCATTTTGGGAAAAAAGTGGTGAAAATGAAGTTTCCACACAAAAAATCACTGATATTGAAATCCCATGTTTCAATTCAAAACTTTTCATTGAAAAAATGCTAATTGTATCTAGCTGTTAATGTGCTTATCCCTTAATGCCAAACTGCTTCCCACACCTTGGGCCAGATGCTTCCACCGTTACTCGCACTGAACCGTGTCCCAGTTTCAGAGTTTGACTGCACCTTTCACACACAAGCACCATGCTCTGATCCGACGGCTCCCACATAAGGCTTCAGGCTCTCAGCCACCATATCTCATGGGTGGAGATCTGCTTCTCTCTCACTCCGGATGAGAGGTTTAGGCTCATGGTCTCCTGCACTTCGGCGTGATTTCCCCAGCAGGTCTGACTGGGGTCCAGCACCTGTGGTTAACCTTTCTCCAGGGGCTACAACAGTGTATAACAGTGACACATCAGCCTTCACAAAACAAAATACATTTATTGTTAGGGTAAAAGCATTACAGGGAAAACATATAAAAACAATAAAAGTTCCTATATGCAAGCTTACCAGCGGTCACCCATCAGTCTTACGGACCCTAGTAAGCCAAAGCCCTAGTTAGCCAAGGGTTGCTCGGCCCCACCCTTCCCTTGGACAGGTGATCGTGTCCGTTTGCTGAATGAAAAAAAGGCTCTGTGTTAGTTCAAACTCAGCCTTTTTATCCCCAAAGCCCTTTCTTTGTTTGGGTCTCTGGGAAACCTAGTTTGAACCAGTATGTGCAAACACCCCAGGGGATGGTGTTTCTCTGGAGTTGTTTACAATCCCCAGGGTGATCACCCCATAGTGTTTTTTAGTTCCTGGAGGAGCCGTGGTAACTCTCCCCCATGGAGCAGAACACAATCAGACATAAATATTTCAGAAATTTAATACGTTGGTCCCCAAAGATGCTGCAAAATCTGTCACCAGTGGGACCTTACTTCTTGAGTAGACCCACTGATTTCAGTGGATCTACTCGAGGATGGTACTTGATCTGAATAAGGATAGTAGAACTTGGCCTCTTCTGTCCCCTTGCCAGCTGCCGAAACCTCCAGCTTCCCCTCTGATAGCTTCTGCCCTGCAGTTTTGCACTGTCAATACAAATATCTGTGGCATATGAAAAATGTGGAGGCAGAGTTAAAAAAAAACCATGCAATACTAGCATAAACAACACAGAAGAGACTATGGCAATTGTATTATCTTTTGCATATTTAATTCAACAAAAATCTCCTCATTTGAATATTTCTGGAGTTGCCACCAAATTTTCCATCTGGTGCACAGGCATGCCACAAAAACTATAGAGCTGTACAGCACAATATTGGTCCAACTTTCTGCAGAGTACGTGGGTCTTACCTACAGTATTCACCACTGAAGCAAATTCCAGAGGTTTAGTCTCAAGTCACTTTTTCACCCTTTAGGAAAGAAAAATACACACATTTGTGAGAAACAAATGGCACGTAACATTTATTGGAATAAATTTAACTGTGATATAAACAGTGGCAGCTGCTACTCATAAGATGCAAACTGGTCTGACCACAGACGTAAGTGGTCAAGTACTACTGAATTTGGTATTCCCTGGGTACAGAAAACGAGTGTGACTAATAGCATGGGGGTGAATGACCTAGATCAGTGGTTCCCAAACTTTTTTCTGCCGAGGATCCCTTTGGCATCTGACTAAATATCCCAGACCCCTTTCATTGTTTATACAAAAGTTTCATGTCATTATTACGCTATTAGTTCAGTTAGTTATGTCACCTCCAAAAATACACACACACAGTTTAGTTCAGTGGTCTCAGGATTCCGGGGGCTCAGTTCCCAGCTTCACTGTAGAGTCCTGAAACCCTTATACACGTATCTTTATCTGAATTTCCGTTTCCCCTAAATGGGGGTATTACTTGTGAGTGTTGTGAGTCTTGACATCTGTGGCAGAAGAAGTACTACTAAACCCTCACAGAGAGTGTGTAGTTCTCAATGGGCAAGTACTGGCATGACCAGAACGCCCCTACCAGCATGACCTCTCATGCACAGTGTCTGAGAAAAACGGTGTCTTCCCTGCAGCACAAGTGCCAGAATGCTGTTCCGGCAGGTTCTGGCCCTGTCCCATAACCCATAGCAGACCACCCAGAGGTCTGGGACCCCACTGTGTGGGAACCACTGAGCTAGATTAATAGACCTTCCATCCTGCAGGTGCACAAGGATGAGATGTAACAGGAAAAGAAGCAAACAGGCAGGGCCGGCTCCAGAGCCCAGCGGGGCAAGCACCCGCCTGGGGCGGCCCTTTCCCGGGGGGGCGGCAGGCTGGGCCGGCGGACCTGCCGCAGTCATGCCTGCGGGAGGTCCACCGGAGCCCCGGGAGCAGCGGACCTGTGGGAAAAGAAATGTGAGATAAGTTAGACAGGTGGGCAGGATAATAATTATCCCTCAAGGTTACAGCTGTGCTTGTGTTAAATTAATCAACCAATTAGTTATTGCCTGATTGCTTGATATGATTGTATATAAGAGCCTGCTGGGGTGGAATAAAGAAACTCTCTGCTTATGCTCACACTTGGCTGTCAGACTCCGTTCCTGCTCCTGCGATGCAACAAATGGTGGAGAAGCTGCGGGCAGTAGTATCGGTGGCCTGAGGAAAAAAAAAAAAAAAAAAAAAAGGAGCCGCAGGGCGTCCGAAGAAGAGGGGCGCACCTGAGCCTCAGTGTCGAGCGGCTGGGAGCCGCAGGGCGTCCAAAGAAGAGGGGCGCACCTGAGCCTCAGCGTCGAGCGGCTGGGAGCCGCAGGGCGCCTGAAAGGAGGCGCGCCTGAGCCTCAGTGTCGAGCGGCAAGCCGCAGGGCATCTGACAAGGGAGGCACACCCGAACCCAGAGGTGAGCAGCTAATATGGGAACCGCTGCGTCAGCAGAGGAGAAGACAGTGCATGAATACCTGATACGCATCGCGGAGCGGCGGGGAAAAAAACTCCCCTCTGATGCGTTATCCCACCTGCTGCGGTGGGGACAAAGAAGGGGACTTTCCATTCAACCAAGTACAATATTTGATAAAACTGTTTGGGAGCGGCTGGGCTGTGAGCTTTGGAAATCGGTGGCTCAGGGCGATAAGGAGGCTTTCTCCCTGAGTCCAGTATGGAAGAAGGCGACGGAGATGGTAGAAACTCTCGCGGCCGAGGCAGGAGTGCAGGCGACCCTGTCTGAACTTTGCCGCCCAACGCCCGAAATACCTTCCGTGTTGCCGGTCGGAGCCAGGGATTTTTTCGGTGGTGAAGACACAGTGATACCCTTGGCTTCCGACCCCTTCCTTATGGATAATGTTGCCCCTGCTACGATCCCACTACCCTCCAATATAGCTATCAGCCCTGACATGACTGATCCTGCTACGGTCCCGCTACCCCCCGATACACCCGAGCCTATGGAGACAGCCTTACCGTATGCACCCCTTCCAAAGCCATGCCATGTCCACGGGACCTGGGGGTGTTATGAATGCGGGGAAGTAGAGGAGGCTCGGGTGGAACATGTGCCATCGCAGGTATATCCCGACTTGACTCAGTTTACCCGGTCTGATGCCTTTTATAAGGAGATGGAGCGCCAGGGTCGACAACTGCAGGCCATTTACAACAAGTTGGATCGAATGCAAGGTCTTCCAGCTGGATCATCGCGGTCACATCTTCACGAGTGTTTTTATCTGACTCACCCTTCCGTCCCGCCTGACCCCGGGGACCCTCCAACTGGGGACCCTCCGGACCCGGTGCAGCGCTGGCATGGGGTTATAAAGGAAGCTATTCTGGAAGGTCTAACACCCGAGGTCTTTCCAGTGATTACGCCAGACCCTCGACATCCTAATCATCGACAGTGGGTCCCTTTGGACTGGAAGTTGATCCGTGAGGCGCAGAAATCGATTATGGCTTATGGACTGGATAATCCATATGTACAGTCTATTATCGAACAGGTATTTGCTGGCCAAGCAATGTGTCCGTATGATGCGATTAAGCTAGCTGATCTGCTTCTTACACCTACACAGAAACTGTTGTGGAAAGATGATTGGGCTAAGAGAGTTGACTTGGCCCTTGTCCGCAATCTGGATTTGCCGGACGATGATCCCCGGCGCGTGGCCACTACTGAGATGCTTTTGGGAGCCGGCCGCTTTGTTGACCCGCATTTGCAAGCCCGCCTTGAACCCCGAATCCTGCAACAATCACAGGAACTAGCTTTGGCTGCCTTTAAGACGGTGCCCCAGATGGGAAAGCCGACCCCTCCCTATGCTAAAATTACACAAGGCTCATCGGAACCGTATTCCACCTTTTTGGATCGCCTTCGAGAGGCTATTGATAGATCTCCTAATCTGACGCCAGAAGCCAGGACTGCAGTTGGACTTGATCTTGCCACCCAAAATGCAAATCCCACTTGCCGCCGTATCTTAGCCACCTTGCCCAAGACTGCGACCCTGATGGAAATGATCGAGGCATGTAATAAGGCCACTATGTTTGAGGAGACGGATAAGGCAGCAATTCATGCTAAGGCACAGGCCTCTGCACTGGCCGTGGCGTTACAACCCCTGCTCGGGCGACGGCGGGGGCCTAAAAGACCGACCCGGCCAGCCGGCCTCTGTGTTGGTTGTGGAAAACCCGGGCATTTCCGGCGGGACTGCCGTATGCAAAATGGGCAGCGAGCCTCTGATGTGTCATCTAAAGCTGCAACTGGCGCTTGTGCACGATGTAATAAGTTTGGACATCACGCCACCAGCTGTTGGGCACGTTACAAGAAGGATGGAACACCGCTGCCGGGAAACGGATCACGGAGCGCCCCGCGGAGGAGCGCGACGATACAAGTACCTCCACCCACCAACCCGGCTGCCTGGAACACCTCATCGGAGCAACCCGTGGCAGTGCTGGAGTGGACCTGGCCACAGCAACAGATGTAGTTTTAGAGACTGACAAAGTTCAAGTTCTTCCTTCTAACACTGATGGCCCATTAGGATTTGGACTAAGTGCCCTTTTGACTGGCCGTTCGTCAACATCGAAGCAAGGTATTTTTGTTTTGCCTGGCCTTATTGACGCCGACTATACGGGGAATATTGGGATAATGGTACGCGCCCTCTGTCCTCCTATAACTATAATTGCTGGCACGCGTCTTGCTCAATTGATACCTTTCAAGGGATGTGTGCCCCGATCGACCCCGACTGACCGCGGGTCTCGAGGATTTGGATCCACTGGCCCTCCCCAAATTGCCTTTGCTATGGACATCACTTCGCGCAAGCCCACCCGCACTGTTCGGCTTCAAGGGTCCGATGGGCGGCAGATTATTCATGAAGCCTTGTTGGACACGGGGGCCGATGTGACTATAATCCCCGCTCGGTCTTGGCCGGACTCTTGGCCCTTGCGGGATGCCGCCACACCCGTGAGCGGAATTGGTGGGACTCAGTTGACTCGCATTAGTGTGGACTTTATTACCATTGTCGATATGGAAGATCCGGCCACGAGCGCGAAAGTTCGCCCCTCTGTGATGCTGGCTCCGATCTGGCTTTTAGGTCGGGACTCTTTAAGTCAGTGGGGCGTTGTGCTGCAAAATTCACCTTTTGCCTAGCGGCCACTGAGGGGCGGCCAATCCTACAGCTGGAATGGACAACCACCACACCGGTCTGGGTCGCTCAGTGGCCGCTGCCCAAGGATAAGCTCGCCCAAGTACATGAACTTGTGCAGGAACAATTGGCTAAGGGCCACCTTGAACCTTCTGTTAGCCCCTGGAATACCCCTATTTTTACCATACCTAAAAAGTCTGGGCATTGGCGTTTGTTACAAGATCTGCGCGCTGTCAATGCTGTAATGAAGGACATGGGCGCCCTCCAGCCTGGGCTGCCCACACCTACTATGCTTCCGCACGGATGGCCTCTACTTGTTATTGATCTTAAGGATTGCTTTTTTACCATTGCCTTGCATCCTGCGGACCGAGAGAAGTTTGCCTTTTCTGTGCCTTCTGTTAATAAGGCTGCACCTGCTCAACGGTATCAATGGACTGTTCTGTCACAAGGTATGAAAAATTCTCCTACCATTTGTCAATCTTATGTTGCTTGGGCTATAGCGCCCCTGCGAGTGGCACACCCTGATTGGATTATTTATCATTATATGGATGATCTTTTATTTACAAGCGCCCATTTTGCCATGGACGCGGCTATTGCTGAAATTGACTCCGTTTTGCGAAAGGCTGGGTTGGTGATTGCTCCAGAAAAACTTCAGCGGCAAGCCCCATATCGGTATCTTGGTATGGAAATTACAGATTCGATTGTGCGCCCGCAGAATCTGACCTTTCGGACGGCCGTTCATAATTTGCATGACGTTCAGCGCTTGGTGGGCGATTTGCAGTGGGTCCGCGGTCTTTGTGGTATAACTAATGAGGACCTTGCGCCCTTGGTACAATTGCTTCAGGGTGGGCGTGCTCCGGATGAACCTCGCTCTCTGCAGAGCCAACACCAAGCTGCCTTACAAACTATTGCAGGTAAACTCGCAACACGTTATTCGGGGCGTGTTTATCCGGACCTGCCCATTTTTTTGGCAATTTTTTCTAAAGATGCCTCTTTGGAAGCTTTACTTTTTCAATGGCAGGAGGCCCTTTCCGATCCGCTGGTGGGCATTGAATGGCTTTTTCCACCTTCGCATTATACCACGACTGTGACTACGCGGCTTGATGCGATTGCTCATCTTATTCACATGGCCCGATGCCGCTTGTTGGCCATTGCAGGTACAGACCCTCATACCATTTATCTGCCTTTTGATGATATTACTGTGACTCAGTTGCTTGCTACTCACCTTCCCTTTACACTTGCCACCATGGATTATGCCGGTCGCTTCAGTAGCCATTTTCCCTCACACCGATTTTTTGCTATCACGCTTCCTTTGGAAAAAGCCCTGATGTTGCGGTCGAGTCCTGTTGCTGGTCTCACCGTTTTCACCGATGCCAGCGGCAGTGCCCAGCGTGCAGGACTTCTTTGGTTTGCTGACAACCACTGGCACCACGAGTTCGTTCTTGCTGAAGGCTCCCTGCAGGTTTTAGAGCTTCGTGCTATTGTTCGAACTTTTGAAAAATGGCCCGATACCCCATTGAATATTGTCAGTGACTCTTTGTATGCTGTGGGTGTGCTTCGTCGTTTGGAACGCTCCCTGTTGGGCCGTGTTACGAATTCTGTTTTGTGGACCACTCTTTTTCAGCTCTGGCATCTTCTGAATGCTCGACGGTGCCCTTACTTTGTTATGCATATTAGGAGCCATTCTGGATTACAAGATGGTCTTGCCGAAGGCAATGCCCTGATTGATCATTTAGTTGGCGCTGCCCATGTTCCAAATTCATTTGCCCAGGCACGGGTCTCCCATGAATTTTTTCATCAGTCTGCCCGTGCTTTAACACGCCAGTTTGCGATCTCTATTACCGATGCTCGTGCCATTGTGGCCTCCTGCCCTGATTGTCAACAGCATGTGCTGCCCCTTGTATCTGGTGTTAATCCCCGTGGCTTATTGTCACTTCAAGTTTGGTAGTCTGACGTCACCACGTTTGCTGAGTTTGGCACCTTGCGCAATCTTCATGTTACCACTGATACCTTTTCTGGCTTTATTTGGGCGACGGCATTGGCCTCTACTGGCTCTCGCGATGTGATTAAGCATTGGCAAGCATGCTTTGCCATGATGGGGGTTCCTGCCCTCATTAAGACTGACAACGGCGGGGGTTATGTTTCTCACCGCGCTGCCCAGTTTCTTTCCCACTGGGGTGTGCAGCACTCTACGGGTGTTCCTGGCAATTCTACTGGACAAGCTATTATTGAACGTGCTCACGCCTCTCTGAAGGCGCTCCTCCTAAGACAGAAAGGGGGGATTCGCAGTGAGCGGGCAGACGCTTTGGACAAAACGCCCGCCGCTCGGTTGCTGAAAGCTCTTTATGTGCTTAACTGGTTACATCTCGGTAAAAACAGCCAGGTGCCCCCCGCGATTAAACATGGCAGCGGGATGACTGGGGAAGAGCAGGGTGCGGCCCCCCGACCCTCGGTCAAATGGTTTGATTATCAGCAGCAAATATGGAAAGGACCAGTTGACTTGCTAACGTGGGGCAGGGGTTATGCGTGTGTTGCCACTGATGCAGGCCCCAGGTGGATACCGGCGAAGTGGGTCCGACCTTGGCTGCGTCCTCCGGAGCGACGGCAGGCAGATGCGGAGGAGCCTCACGAGGCGCGCCCAGGCGCCGTGGACCCAGAGCCCCCGGAGGAGAACTGTTTGTTAGCTCTGTCAGGACTTTTCCTGTTTGATCCTCCGTGAATGAGTTACTTGTTTAAAATGATCTTTGCTGTGCCTGAAAGAAATTCTGTGTTGACTGTATAGCATTTAGTGTACCATGCAATTATTACTTAGAGTTAAGATTTATGTTTTGTGTTTTTGTTATGTTTTGTGTTGTCTGTTTTCTGGCCAGAATTGTTGTTGTGTTGTTATGTGGTTTGATGTGTTTTCTTTAGGACCCCCCCCACCCTCAGTGTCAGTTTGATCGCCTGACATCTGAAGGATACTTTGGTACAACAGGGAGAGGGGAATCCTGCAGAATTTACATCATTTGTTTGTTGTGTTTTGTTCTTGTTTGTTCGGTGGTTTTGGGGTTATATGTCTAGGATTGCATGGTCATATAGGTTGGTCTTATAAAGTTTTAATTTTGGTTTATGATAGGTTATAATGTTATGCTGTTATGAGTTGGAAATGTTTTATGAATAACATAATATAGAAAGCAGATACATAGCTAAAATAGTGCTAAGATACTTTGGTTCAGTTTACAGTATATGTCCATTATTTTGCATATTATATAAACATTTCCAAAATATTGATAATTATATACTTAAGTTCTACTGAAGTAAATAGAATTTGAGTGTTGAAGCACCCTCCTGAATAGGGAACTTGAACTATTTTTTAAGGTTGTCTAGGGTGCAAGGCAGAGTTTGGACCATTCTGTTTACTGTTCTGCACTACAAAATAGAGTAACTTTTGAAAACAGGTATAAAGTTTTAATTTTGATTTGTGATAGGTTATAGTGTTATGCTGTTATGAGTTGGAAATGTTTTCTTCTTCTCTTTCTTTTTCCCCTCTCCTTTTGATTTTTGAATACAGGGGGGAGGTGTGGGAAAAGAAATGTGAGATAAGTTAGACAGGTGGGCAGGATAATAATTATCCCTCAAGGTTACAGCTGTGCTTGTGTTAAATTAATCAACCAATTAGTTATTGCCTGATTGCTTGATATGATTGTATATAAGAGCCTGCTGGGGTGGAATAAAGAAACTCTCTGCTTATGCTCACACTTGGCTGTCAGACTCCGTTCCTGCTCCTGCGATGCAAAACGGACCTGCCGCAGGCTTGACTGCGGAGGGGACGCTCGGCCGGCGGCTCCAGTGGACCTCCCGCAGGCATGACTGCGGACGGTTCACTGGTCCCGCGGCTCGGCTGGAGCTCCCGCAGGCATGACTTCCCGCGGCTCGGCTGGAGCTCCCGCAGGCATGACTGCGGCAGCTCAACCGGAGCCGCCGGACCAGCGAACCGCCCGCAGCTGCGGGAGGTCCAGCCGAGCCGCGCGACCAGCGGACCCTCCGCAGTCATGCCCGCGGGAGGTCCGCTGCTCCCGCGGCTCGGGGGCGCCTCCCGGGCATGACTGCTTGGGGCGGCCAAATTTGTAGAGCCGCCCCTGCAAACAGGCATAAGTTTATAAGATAAAGCAGACGATCAATCAATGCTAAATTGTTGCAAGTTGCACTAGTTTGTCATTTACCTGCTTTTCCTGACCAAATTACACCACCAGTGATGTCACTGCTGAATCTGCCCAGAGGCTACCACAAGAGTTGTGCCCACTCACTCTAGACTACACTTGACCCATGATGATGTTTACTTGTTTTTATTCCATCCACACTTATCTTCATGTTTAAATATATTGCAGTGCATACTTTTTTTCCTCCAGTTAGTGATCTAGAAAAATGTATATATTTTAATATTCTGCTTTAGGAGAGAAAAAGCCAGCTCCGTTTGTCTTGATATGCAAGCCTTAGAGCAGAGGAGAAAAAGCATACGAGATACAGAGGATACAGTCACTCACCACACACTGCAGCAGTACCTCTACAAACCCAGACAAGAGGTGAGAGCACAGTTGCAGCGATTACCATGTTTTCATTTGACAGCCAGAAGAAACAAAATGCAGAAAATTGTTGGGAAACTCAAAATAAAAGGACAAATCTGCAAAATCAATTATTAACTGAAGATGGGCTCTGATCCTGCATACCCTTAATCACGTGAGCAGTCCTTAATATACAAGTAGTCCCATTGATTTCAATAGCACTACTCATGTGAGAGAAGATTGCAGAATTGGGCCCCAGATGTGTTCTGCTGGTTGGTTATTGCTAACTGGCTGGGTGAGGGTGAAATGAAGCATGTGAACGTTAGGAAGACTGAGCTGTTTAATCCAGACCTGTTCTAGCCAGTGTAATTAATCTGAATGACTTTCAATCAATATTTTTCAAATTACCATACTGATAGGTAAGAAGGAAATAATTAACTACCTGGAATCCTGTTAGTGTGTTGACTTGTAATTAATTGTCTTTTTGTAATCGATTGGTTTTGGCAGTTGCCTTGGTGCTGGGCCCCAGTCTGCATTTCTATATAAATAAATGTTCTTTTATCTTCCTGGCTACAGCACATACATCTGTACAGTCGGCACGAGATCATTCAGAATGAAGACGAAAAACAAGACAAGGAGATTTTCCACAGGACAATGAGGAAGCGCTTAGAGTCTTTCAAGAGTACCAAACTAGGAATAAACCAGCCCAAAAAGCTCAACAAAAGCCACAAGAGAGACCGGGGCCAAAAAAGGGTAAGGGGTGTGCGCTTAGGGCCATTTACCCAGACAAAAGGCCCAGTGCTCGAGAGGATCCATTCACCATACCCGGTGCTCGAGAGGAAGCATAGGGTAGTTTCGGCTCCCAGCATCAATCTCTTCCCTGTGGAAGCTCCTCAGAGGGAGTATTGGCGATCGAGACCCAAGCCAGGGGAGAGATCAAAATGTGGGATGAGTCGAGGGGCAGCACTGGAGGTGGCATTATACCCTCACCAATCTTGTGGAACGTACCCACCATTTCCCTCTGCACTGTGGGATCCTTCCTTTGGATGTGAGGGGATTCCAGGTCCAACAACCACGGTGCCAGAAGGGGTGGCTCATGTCTGCATGCATAGGCGCCGACTCCGTGGGTGCTCTGGGGCTGGAGCACCCACGGGGAAAAATTAATGGGTTTCTACGAAAGACATCCTTTGCCTATTACTTTTGTGCAAATTTCCTTGCTATGTTGTAGCAGTAAGGAATAGAGCATCACACGTTGACACTGTAAGGAGGCCTGGACTATAAGCTACATTTTCAAAAGTGCTCACAATTAGTGGGTGCTCTGCACCCACCGGCAGCCAAGCTCCCCTTACCCCCTGCCTCAGTCCCTCCTCTTCCCCCCCTCCTCCCCTGAGCGTGCCGAGTCCCCATTCCTCTGCCTACCTCCCAGCGTTTCCCACCTGGCCACCACCAAACAGCTGTTTGGCAGCGTTAGCACACTCCAGGAAGGGGGGAGGAGCGGGAGCATGGTGCACTCAGGGGAAGAGGCGGGGCTGGGGTGGGGATTTGGGGAAGGAGTTGGAATATTGGCAGGGAGGGGGCGGAGTTGGGGCGGGGATTTTGGGGAAGGGGTTGGAATGGGGGCTGGGAAGGGGTGGGAAGAGGCAGGGAAGGGGCAGGGCCTTATGGAAGGGGTGGAGCGGGGGCTGGGCGGGGGACGCAGGGGGGTTGAGCACCCAGGGGAAAGAGGGGAAGTTGGCGCCTATGTCTCCATGGAAGTTGCATGGAGCTCAGGGGGGCTGATGGTTTGAGGAGATGAAACTCCAGCTTCTCCTGCATGGACGAAGGAGGGACAAATCCAACCTGCCCAATTGCAAAAGGAGTAGGGAACTTGGTCACATACCACTAATAGAGTTGTGTGTCTGCGCTAACATCAATCGGAGTTCTATGCAAAGACAAAATAAAGGCTTAAAATAGTTAGGCCTGATCACCACTGCATTATTCCAGTATTATGTTGGTGAACTCCATCTGATTGGCAGAAAGCTGGGGAATCAGGATCTCTATCTACAATGTGTACTGCATAGCTACCACTGTCTGCGGTAACTTGAAATGTTTTACTTTTTCAGAGAAATAGTAATGCCATACCAAATGGAAAAATACCTTCAGAAAATCCAGTGCAAGATTTTATTTTGAAGGAAAAAGGTAATTGCACTGTCAAACAAGAGTAGTTAACCCAGGGCCACCCAGAGGATTCAGGGGGCCTGGGGTCTTTGGTGGCGGGGGGCCCCGCTTCGGCGGTAATTCGGCGGCGGGGGGGTCCTTCCACTCCGGGACCCAACGCCGAAGTGCCCCAAAGACCCGCGGCGGGGGGCCCCCACCGCTGAATTACCGCCAAAGACCCGGCATTTCGGCGGCGGGTCCTGCTTCTGCGGTAATTCGGTGGGGGGGGGTCCTTCCGCCCCGGAGCGGAAGGACCTCCCGCTGCCGAAGACCCAGAGCGGAAGAAGCTCTGGGAGCCCCGGCCCCACGAGAGTTTTCCAGGTTCCCCCAGAGTGAGTGAAGGATCCTGCTCCAGGGGCCCCGAAAAAGTCTCGTGGGTGCCTCTATGGGGCCCGGGGCCTGGGGCAAATTGCCTCCCCCTCTGGGTGGCCCTGAGTTAACCAGATTTTTTTAATCAGCTTGTGTTTTGTTGGAGGAGAGTGTTCTTGTGAAATTTCATGGCAGGAAAAAAAACTAAGTTGACATTAACAAATGTACTACTACCCACGTCACATTTCCCCCTCTCCATGCTGAAAACAGATGTGTTTGGAAGGAAGTAATGAACATTAAAAAATTAATACATTTTCATAGACAACTTTAACCTACTTTATAACTAACATTAACAAAACCAATGTTTAATCTTGAAATCCTAAAAATAATTGGAGGCCACCATAAAGAAGGCCACAACATAGATAAAATCTCAGCTTCTGACTCATGACATGCCACAGCTAACTATGATAATGGCTTCCTTTGTGATCCCACGGGTATGTACATGCACCCCTCATGACTTGCCCAGGCATCTTGTAAATATCAGTACTTTCTCTGACAGCAGAGCGAGCAGGCTGGAACAGGAGGACAGCATAACATGTACATGAATGGAAAGACAGTATAGCCAAATACTGTGCTGACTTTTACCCTAAATGCAACCCCAGTGACTCCAGCACAGAATTTGGCCTAGCAAATCTAACTTTGGGCCTACTAGCCTTGGCAGTGTCCCTAACAAAAGAAGGAAAGAAAAAACCCTGCACTTGTAATTTTGCATTTAAAGAAAAAGATCCTTGGATCTGAGTTTCAGCCGTCTCTTTGCAGGTGCTGTTGTCAATCACAATAAGTTGTGTCTGATGCCACCTGGCATGGCAAGTTATTATAAGGCATTGAGTTAAATTCTCCCCTCAGTTACCCATGCAACCCGGCTGATTTTAAAGAGGGCTGTGAAGTAGGGGGAAGAGGGGCGGTGTCAGAATTTTCCCCATAGCTTTCACACAGGAATAGTGTGGGTGTGGGAAGTAGAAACTCTGAGCTCAGGTATTTGCTCTCTATCAGTTTATTAGCATTTATTTTTATTGCCAGCAGCTATATAATGGCTGAATAATAATTATACTTCTATAGCTCCTTTGATCTTAAAGTGTTTCCCAAACATTAACTAATTAGGCCTTCTCCTGTATTAAGGGATTTTCCATAGAGGGGTTGATAAGGGATTTAATGTACGGGGATCATTTCACCAGCCACTGATATGGAGCTGCCTCTGGGGGGGAAACACAGCAGGTGTTTAACCACACACAGCAGCACTACATAGTGGTTTGCGTTGAGAGGTGGGAAAGAAAATCATAGCCACTGCAGTGGGGAGCTTAGATTGGCAGGAATTAATTAACCAAGTTTGACATGACCCAGGGCACCGATGTTAATCCCTTTATGAAAATGCAATGGGATCTTTAATTACCACAAGTTGTCAGGACCTCAATTTTGTAGCCCATTTGAAAGAGAGCACCTCTAGCAGCACAGTGACCCCTGACACTATGCTAAGGCTTTCTTTCAGTGCTGAGTAAGCAGGAAAAGTGCCACCTTCTGAATCAGCACTGGCTGCAGTTTGTAAGATTTTCATGCACCTTTCCTATCCAAGTACTCATCTAGCCCAATCCCCTTTAGTTTGGAAAAGCGAACATAATTACAGCACAAGATACTGATGCAGGAGTGATCCAGAAATCAAATATTAGTTAAACTGTACATTAGATGTGTACAGAATTTAGTTATAAAGATATGATTGCTTTCAAAACATACATTTACCCAGATTTACATTAAAGATTTACTATATAAATCTTTGATAGCTACACTAGCATCAAGAAGCTACCAAATAACACTTTGGGTCAAATCTTTTAGGAATCTCTAGTGCACACTGATTATTTTATATTTTCTTCCAGATGTGGAATTTTCTGATCCAGAAGAAAATTATGAATCTCTTCATATGGACAAAGGAGTTGACTTTTTAGCTAATGTCACCAAGCAGAATTGCACAGATGCTACCTCTGGTAAGAAAATAGATCATAAATGCAGAATTTTCTTCAATTGCAAAGCAGTTTATTGGATTTTTTGTTAACAGCTTTCTACTGATGATATTGACAAAGGTTGTGGTCATGACTGCATAACCTGGCTGTGAAATGACTAATCACTTCTAGACTCAGAAAAAATGATTCTAGAGTTGTCCTGATTTTCAGTCAGCCAACAGTCAGCCATTTTGAATTGATTTCTGCTTTGTCAGGAATACATAAGTCAACTTGATTCAAATATGTTTTCTTCGTTTCTTCTTGATGTGGAATGTCTCTCCCCAAAATTACGGTGTCCTGGGGCCCATAACGGGCAATAGTTAGTCCTGGACCAGTGTAAATATAAGTTCTAATATCATTCTAGTGACCCTGCAAAGCTAGAAGCAGGGTCTTTCCATCACTGGGGTTTCCCAGCTTTCCAGTGAGCCACACAGCTCTTGCTTCCAGCCCTGGAAAGTTCAAAGACATCAGATTTTAAAACCATGACATGTTTCTGTCTAGAAGAAGCTATTTTAGGTAATGTTTAAGGTTTTAAAATGTGTTAATTTTCCCTCTCTCTAGTCCTGGTCCAGTAGGACTCACAACATAGTACCGTATATACTTGATCATAAGCCGGTTTGTTTATAAGCCCACCCTCCCAAGATGGATAAGTAAAAATGGAAAATTTTTATAACCCGTTCATAAGCCGACCCTATAATTCAGGGGGTCAGCAAACTTTGGCTCCCGGGCCACCAGGATAAGCCGCTGGTGGGCCGAGATGGTTTGTTTACCTCAAGCGTCCGCAGGCACAGAGGTAAACCTAAGTAAACAAAGCATCCCGGTGCACCAGCTGCTTACCCTGATGGGCTGGGACAGCAACTGGTGGGGAAATGTTTTGGGAGAGGAGAAGCTGGTAGTCACGGGAGTAACCCCTGTGACTACACCCCAGATGACCCCACCTCTAGCCCGGGATCCCCACACACTTCCCATCCCATCCCTTCCCACCTTATCTGGGGAGGGCCAGGGGAGGATGTCTTTGGCCTGGCTGGAGCTGCTCCAGCTGGCTGGGCAGTGTGGCTGCAGCCTGCTCCGGCAGGCCAGACTGGGTGGCGCGGCCGCAGCATGTTCCAGCGGGCTGGGCCGGGCGGCACAGCTGCAGCACGCTCCAGCTGGCTGGGCAGCATGTCCACAGCCTGCTCTAGGGGGCGGGGCCAAGCGGCATGGCTGCAATCTGCCAGCCCCGGAGCTGCAGTGGCTTCAGAAGCTGGTGGGACAGCAGTGTGGCCAGAAGCGGAGAGACTCTGGCCCCGCCTCTTCCCTTCTGGCTCTGCTGGCTGTGCTGCCTCTCCTGGCACTCTCTGTTGGGGGAGGGGCTGTGTCCCACCTCTCCCTCTCTATACCCGTTCATGAGCTGACCCCCCTCTCTGGTGCTTCCCTTTTTTACTAAAAAAATTCGGCTTATGAACAAGTATATATGGTAGTTTGTTTTCTGTAACACATGGCACATGCAGGCTATGTAAAGGTGTGGTGTAGTATAATGCTTCTATTGGATTCGTTTGAATATATCCAAACTCATGCTGATAGAACTGTTCTAATACACCACACCCCGATGGATACTGTGTTAGGGTGCATATGAAGTGACTAATAATGCTCCAGAAAAGAATTAGGTTTCAAACTGGATCTAGACTGTGGTTTTTTAAATAATATTTTACGGTTCACCATGTGCAGATTTGATATTTGTTTTAAAAGGGCTTCGTTACCTGTTTCCACACATACAAAAAAGGTACTTTTGACTGTTTGGGCCTGTTTCTCCTCTCGCACACATTTTACACTACTGTAAGTCCACTGACTTTAGTGGAATTATTGATTTGCAGTGTTGTCAGAGGAAAATCAGACCCCCGTCCTGTTATATACTCTTACTATCTGGGTTTACACTATAAGTTGTCGGAGACTGGGGAGCCAAATTCACCAGTATTCTCTGACGGCTGTAGTGATGCCAAAAAGCCATAAACCTGTTTTAATGGGCTAGTTAATCCAGGCTTGAATCTCCTTTGCATTACTGGGGTGATGCAAAAGAGCTGGTCAGTCTAGCCCTGGTATCAATCTTTCAAATATGTTTCATTTTTAAAGTGATACATTTAAAAGAAAACTAGAACTGAGCACATTTGGTATGATTGATTTAAATCCAATCAGTTCATTTGGATAAACTGTGCATTTAGGTTTTGTTGTCGGCAGAGCCTTCAGCCATAACTGCCAATGATAGTCAGTTTTTTTGTTGGTTTGTTTGATTTGTTTTTTAATCAACTGAGACTTTTAAAATAGCAAAATGACCAGCAGTAACACCACATGTGAGCAGAAAGCTGAAAAACGATATTTGTTTATGTTTTATTTCATTATGGCGATATTCCTGGGCTAAACATCCTATTTGCTGCCAGTTATTTTATTTTCCAACTGAATTTATCACTCATAAACTTTTGTAGGAATTGATAACCCAGCATTTTCAGCTGATGATGATCAAAGTATCTACATGAAGTTCCCGCCATGGTTAACTGATGAAGATTCTGTAGTACCATCACAAAGGGCCCGAGTACAGTTACCGTATTCTCCAGACAACTTCAGACGGCTCACCCCCTTTCGCCTCAGCAATAAGTCTGTAGATTCCTTTTTGCTAGCAGATGGCCCAGAGGAGCGACCCAGAGCTTTCCTCCCAGAAACAACACATATGTAATATTTTAAAATTGACCTTCATTTTTATTTTTAATCAGTCTCTCCGTCTGCTCTGGCCTCCTGACAGCTTTCCTTGTCTCTTTTTGTCTTTTTCAAGTATCTTTCTCTTCCTTGATTTTTCTGCATCTGAACATATGCTATTCGGCTTCAGTTTGAAACTGGTACTTTTAAAGAAAGTTGCTTATCTTTAAATATTTAGGGCCAGACCGCTTGCTGGTGTAAATCATCACAGCTGTCTGGTCTACACCAGACCTTTGTTTGGGTTTCAACATTTCTTGTGCTATTTTAAAACCAAAAACATTTCATGCACTTGTAGGTTATGTACTATTTGTTTTTCCTGGTTTTACTCTGTTGTATGGCTTAATTTATATTGTGGGACCAATTCTGCCCTCTGCTACAGGGATGAAACTCCCACTGAAGTCACTTCACATGAGACTGAATTCAGATTTAACCTAATATCTCCTAAAGTGATAAACTGTTGTCTCCAGTAACTTCAAGCAGGCGTCGTCTTTGTTATGTGTTTGTACAGTGCCTAGCCTAATAAGGATGGAGCATTTAGCCACAACTAATAAATAATACTACTAGCCACAGCAATACATTACTTAAGATAAAGTTTAAAAATCAGGTACAGTTTGCTATAAAAATTGCATCTACTTTGTATAAGTGGAGATGACTACATAAGGGCAACACTTTGGGGAAGTTAGACCCCAGATTTTTATTAGAGCACCGACATTCATTTCACCATAAGAATGGCCATATTGGGTCATATCAATGGTCCACCTTTCCCAATATCCTCTCTTTGGACAGTGGCCAATGCCAAGTGTTTCAGAGAATGAACAGAACAGGCAATTATTGACTGATCCATCCCCTGTTGTCCACTCCCAGCTTCTGGCAGTCAGAGGCTAGGGAAACTTAGAGCATGGGGTTGCATACCTGACCATCTTGGCTAATAGCCAGTGATGGACCAATCCTCCAGGAACTTACTTAATTATTTTTTGAACCCAGTTATAGTTTTGGCTTTTGCAACATCCTCTGGCAATGAGTTCCACAGGTTGACTGTGCATTGTGTGAAGAATACATCCTTTTGATTCTGAGTTAAATTTTAATTTGTGTATTTATGGAAAGCTTTACCTTATTTTTAAACTTTAAGTAATATTTTAATGTAGCTGCTCAATACAGCAAGTTGTCACTTCTACAGGTTATCAGTTCAAATCTGAATTCAGTCACACGTGAAATGAATATTTTAGTCTCACTTTAATCCCCCAACAGAAAATCAGTCCACAGTTTGAGATATTTCTATAACTGGCACAGGCATTGCTGTAAATGAGATGGCTCAGGTCACGAGTCAGTCATTATAACACAAACCTAGGGCAATGCAGAGATTTAGCAACAAAGCACAATAAACAAGCGTACAGTCTATGGTGGAATAATTAAGCACAAAGACAATGCCTAGTGTCATCTCTGCACCAGCAACTGAATTATTTAGATAACTTGAGGGTGCTTCCAGCTGAGAAGGGGAGAACCATATTCGAATAAAGTGCTGAGAGTTTATTCAGCTCAGGGTATGGCTGTCACAAATGAGCAGGAAATTCCCGCCTATTAATATTGTCCTGAAAAATGTATGTACATATTTAGAGCCTGACTGATGTGCATTTACTCTAGCTTCATGCCTTTTGAAGTGATTGTTAGCCACCTGAGTTCAAAGGAAACACAGAACGTAAACTTTCCTAAGCTCTGAGCAGTGCAGAAACCTGACTGCAATGGAGTTTCGTAGTCATCTGAAATGGAATAAAAAGAGAAAGTTATATTTCCCTTTTCTCATGGCTCATATCTTATGAGGAGCAGTGATGCCTTTAGCTAGTTCCAGGTAGTGAAGTACGATGTGTCATTTTCACCAGTGGAGTGGAGTTCAGCTGTCTTTTGGTCTTATATTGTGTTTAGCCAATTTACAATTATAAGTCTTCTTCTTATTTAAAAAAATAGCCATTTGGAATTACTGCTAGATGAATGAAATAGTACTGGAACTACTGTGTGGATTAAACATATAATAAATGCTATCCCAGAATTTAAACATACCTCTGACACTCACATCACTTGTTCACATTGAAAGTATCTGAAACTTTCTTTTTCACTGGAAATATATACATAGATTGCACAATATTGACTTATGTCTCTTATGACTTGCTAAACTTCTATTAACCTTTGTCCTTTATTCCATTCTATTGCCTTGATTGTTACTGAGTTTATCATTTAGAATAATACAATGGTACATAACAGCTTCTTGTGTAGATAAATTTGTGGGGTATATTTACAGTCACTGCGCTTTGTCTGTGGTTTCCCTCAAGGTTGCAATTGGGAGTGAGTTTGCTGGATAAAAGTAACTTGTCATGCGGGTTAAAACAAGTTTTAAAAAGAGTAAGGTCCAAGCAGCCTCAGCGTTATTGTAAAGATCTTGCAATGATCCCTTTAAATGCATCTTACACTGTAAAACATTCCAATGTAAAAATAGCATTGGAACCCAAGGAGCCGATCCTTACAATTCAGTACTCCAAGGCAAAATTGCTTATACAGATAAATGCATTTAAATGGCCAAGGGATGGCACTGTCTCCTAAGAATTTGGAACAGGCTGATGTACTTGACAAACACTGGGCTAAATTCTTTCTTGACTTCCACCCTGGGCAATTCCATTAGCTTCACTAGGGTTGTACAGGGTGGGAGTTGGGGCAGAGTTTAACCCACTGACTCTGAGAACAGATTTACCTTCCTAAAGATACATGACCTTCAGCAGAATAGCAACCGCAAAGGGATTGATGCGAAACCAATGTTTCAAATGAAAATCAAGCTTGTACAAGAAGTCAATGTTGACATACTTCTGTGTTTAATTTTACCAATGTAGGTGACACGAGCCATAGTGCTGCAGTGACAGGATACTCTTTCTCAGATGAGAAACTGCTGCCTTGGAAACCTGACCAAGCAAAACAAAATGCTTCGGTTTCGGAGAAATCCCTCCACTTCATTCCATCTTGCCTTCAAAAGCCCTGGGCACAAAGCTGTTCTTCACTGGGAAACCGAGGAAATACAACTCCTTCTACTATCTCAGAGCACACGACGTCTTATGACCCAAACCTAAGAGAAGTCTATTGGAAAGCAGTCTCAGAAACGAATAACAAACCACCTGTCAATTCAGGATATTGTTCTGAAACTAGTTATGAGCCAGTGAATTCACAACAAGACAATTCTGTAGACAGGCAAGAGAGGCTAGAGGAATCTAACCCTAAGGAGAACCAAGAGAAGAAAACGCTGCTTAATGCACAAGCCCACTACAGATCTGCTGCAGCCAGGCGTGTACAAAGTCGACGCTCTTTTCATAGACCAAAATCTTTGCAACATCCCAAACTTCAAAAGTTAGCATCTCTTCCGTCATCTTGTCACATCCCTCCACATTCTCTGGAACAAGAAGAAACGCAGCTTTGAGCCTTGACTTACCTAAGAGAAGACAAGTGTAGCGAAAGTGGACAAAGTCTTTGGAAAAAGAGGGAGAGAGTGAGAGAAACTCAAAGCATTGAGACTTTTTCTAGTACCATTTCAAGAAAGAAGACATGGGGGTCTACTTTTCTGCTGGACATACACCAGTAATTCCTCATTCACATTAAAGGGACTTATGTGGTTGAATCAAATTGATAACTATGCTTCCTTGTTTCATCAAGACTGTTACAAAGATAAATTCAGAGGGTTATAATGAAAATCTTTTCAAAAGGGAAACTGTTTGTTGTTTTCAAATTAAAAATAGTTTTATTATGTCATATATTTCCATAAAACATCATTAAGGCAATGCATTGCATCTGTAACATTAATAATGCAGATCAATATTCATGCTGCGTGAAATTCCTATATATGAGGCCAATGGTTAAATCTCTTGCTTGCTAAATCTATTCTGGTTGAAATAGATTAGTGCCTCTTTATTAAATGTGAAAGCTGAAGAAGAAATATTGTCCTACTGTTGAATTTGTGTATCATTGCGAAAAGCTAATTTAATTGTGGAATTTTGATTCTCTATTGCAGGGGTCGGCAACCTTTCAGAAGTGGTGTGCCGAGTCTTCATTTATTCACTATGATTTAAGGTTTCGCGTGCCAGTAATACATTTTAACCTTTTTAGAAGGTCTCTTTCTATAAGTCTATAATATATAACTAAACTATTGTTGTATGTAAAGTAAATAAGATTTTTAAAATGTTTAAGAAGCTTCATTTAAAATTTAATTTAAATGCAGAGCCCCCCGGACCAGTGGCCAGGACCCAGGCAGTGTGAAGGCGGCACGCATGCCATAGGTTGCCTACCCCTGCTCTATTGTAAATTCTTGGGATGAAACCTTGGCCTCACTGAAGTGAATGGTAATTTTGCTGTGGAGTTCAATGGATCCAGGATTTCACCCTTGTTATCTGTTTTAAGTGGTGCTGGGAATTAAAGAGTGTACAGAGATAGAATAGAATTCTAATTTACATGGTCCTAAACAACTCATTTATATTCTTTATTAAGCTGCTCTTGTTCAAATAGCCTCAGTCACACAAAAGTGAAGACATAGGTGATTTATTTGGCTACTTAGGTGTCTTCCAAAATATCTGTTAAATCTTCCTATTTATACATAACCCTCTCTGGATATTTTTTTGGAACAGTGATTTTCTCAAATACTGTCATCTTCTGTGTCCTTTGACACATTGCTTAGGTGCCATGATGACTCAGGATGTTGCTATTTCTAAGTACTGTATACCGACACTTTGGCTATACTGTATGTATATATTTGTAGATGTTTGGAATTTGAGTTTTTATTTTCCATTTTTATGCTAAATGATGATCATTGAGATTCTACCAGATCTCCTCTCCTTACAAACCTGATCCAACCCCCAGTGAAGCCAGTGAAAGTTGTATTAGTCCCTGTATGAAAATGAAGTACAAGTGAAATGCTCTAAGGACTTTATATTTCCAGGCAAGACTTGAACTAACACTGCATGTCAGGCAGCTCCAGGCTTAGTTTAGCAGTTTCATATACAATTGGCTCCTCTGTGGTGACATTATATTCAGTATAGCCCCAATCCCGAGACTCTGAGGCAGATCCTCAGCCGGTGTAAATATGAAGTCAAGATAGCCACACAGGTGCTTTTAAAAATCCTATTAGGCATCTATCTGCATCTTTAGGCACCTAAATTCTTTTAAAAAACTGGCCCTACATGTCTAATTACTTCATAAAAATGGGACTTAGTCTCCTAAATCACTTAGGCACTTTTTAAAGTTTTAACCCTATAGTTAGAACTCAGATGTTACTTCAGATTCTATGGCCCAGTTTTCAAAAGTGGCTTCTAATTCTGGGTGCCTCCATGCTTGGGTGTCCAACTTCAGACAAACTGGATACCCAAAAAATAAAATCAGTGGCTGCTTGCGGAAATGCTGGCCCTGTACCTTTTTTCTGTCTATGGCCTCTTAGCTAAGCATGACAGTTGTGCTAGTGGTGATGCCATGAGGATGGACATTGTATGGAAAACTAGGTAGATAAATAACCTACTCCATAGGGTCTGGATTCAAATTACCAACTCATTATACACAAACCATCAAGTAGTTCTCTTCTTTATTTCAGTCCTCCTGTAGCCCAACATTGACCACCTAGCCAGCTATTCTTACTCTCAATACGGAAAAACATGTTGCTTGGAATAAAGTCCTTAGAAACCATAGCAAGTCTAGGACCTAGATGTATGATTTGATGTCAGTGTAATTTTTTTGAACTGAGTAAATTATTATGTATTTTTATTATTGTTTTGGTGCAGGGAAATATTTTGTAACCATAGTTCTGGGTATTATTAATAGGAGTGATTACTGGAATTTTACTCATCCCTGTGATGAGACATGTGGATCCTTTTTGAAAGCCACACTTAGACTGACCCATTATACAGCAGGAGAAAAACACTTTGGGCCAGATTCTCCAATGCCTTGCATCTAGAATAATCGATTACACCCACAAAATCTTATTCCCAGTTAATCAAGTGGAGAATTTTGATTTCATAGCATTTTATACCTATTGTGCCCACATGTGAGTGACTACACAAGATGCTAGGCAATGGAGAATCAGTTCTTTATTCTGAACGTTTTTGAGCCACATTTACCGATATGCTCTGGCTGCTTAGCACTGCTCTGCTGATGCAAGAGCAACCTAACTGGCCAGGTCAGCCAGGATGGTGGCTGTTTGCATCGCTGGAATGGCACAAAGCAGCCAAGGCATTCTGGTGAATCTGGCCCAATATTTTTAGGGTATTTTTCATAGTCCCAGAAAGGCAGCAATTGTTCTATCATACCCCAGCATAATGCCTAAGCATGAACAACATAATAGGTCAGATTCCATGTCTAGATGCTGGTTTTCTATGAAAAACATCCTTTGCCTATTACTTTTGTGCAAATTTTCTTGCTATGTTGTGGCAGTAAGGAATGGAGCATCTCATGTTGACACTATAATTAGGCCTGGACTATAAGCTACATTTTCAAAAGTGCTCACAAACTATCTGTACACATGCAAACATCAGTGCATACTGCAAACCCTGATTTGCCTGTTGGTGCTTATGCAAGTGTGGGGACTTTTGAATATGTAGTCTTATAAATTCATGTTGTCACCTCCTGTTCTAGCAAATTGATATAGCACACAGTTAGGATGGGTAAACAAAATCATCTATACAAATGCAACAGTAACTGAAAAAAATAGGAGTTTGTAACCTTTGGTGTGTGTTGCAGGCTGTAGCTCCAATATAGTTTGCTGTTATATTAAACAAACAAACAAACAAATGTTAACAGAATTTTATCTACAGAAGTCACAGAAAGACATTTATACAAAAAGGATCTAATTCTCCATGTGTGTACTAATGAAGGTTTGCCAGCATAGCTATAGCTGTACAGGCAAACCCTCTTAGGGTACGTCCACACTACCCACCGGATCTGCAGGTAGCGATCGATCTATCAGGGACTGATTTATTGCATCTCGTCTAGATGCAATAAGTCGATTCCTGAACTTGCTCCTGTCTACTCCGGAACTCCACCAGGGCAAGAGGCGGAAGCGGAGTTGACGGGGGAGCCGCGGCTGTCGATCCCGCGCCGTGAGGACGGGAGGTAAGTCGAAATAAGATACATCGACTTCAGCTACGCTATTCCCATAGCTGAAGTTGCATATCTTACATTGACTCCCCCCACCACAGCATAGACCAGGCCTTAGTGTAGACACAACTTATATCGGTTCCCTGAACAAAATAAGCTACAAAAACAGGGCTTTTTCTGCAGGTGTAACTGTGTGTACACAGATTTTTTTCACATGCCTAATGGACATTGCTATGCAGAAAAAACTTTCAAGTGTAGACCAGGCCTTACTCTACTGTCACTTCATTGACTTCCATCGATTTACCCCTGCTTTACACCAATATAAACGAGAGGAGAAATAGGCCCAAAGAGTCTATAGTCTGCCTCATTTCAGCTCCATACCTTTCTTGTGCACTTTTTATTGCAAAATATATCCATTTGGTGCAGATATCGAGCAAGATCCTCAGCTGATATAAATTGGTGTAGTGCCATTAACTTCAATGCAGCTACACAAATGTATACCAGCTGCAGATGTGGCTCTATGCATTACGAGTTGTATTTTCCTAGCTCTTTTCACTTTAATTTCATAACATAACCTTCACAATTCAAGCAAATATTGAAACCATAAAGTATAAATAATAGGTCTGATTCCTTGCACCTTGTCTAGTCAGGATGGATTTTGTATGGTAATAGTGACTTCCCAAAGTGCAAAGCAGTGAAGACTTTTCAGCTGGTAAATCCTTGTGGCTCATAGTGGAGCTGCTGCTGGTCTGCACCGGCTGATAATCTGGCCCTTATGAATGTGTTTTCTCATAGAAAGAAATATATTTTGTAGTCTGTGAGGAATTCCATGGATGCTATTTATTGAGTGTGTATCTATGTCCTACTTTTTTGTACAAAGATAGAATCCATAAATATTTGATATCTTTTCTACAAATTTCACTCCAGAGAGGATTTTTTATGTTTATTATGCTGCACTATTAACCATTAACCTACTAATGTTAAAAAAATAGGAAGAGTGTAGTCTGCATTAAGATGCATTCTGTCTCTCTGAGCT
Source organism: Mauremys mutica (assembly GCF_020497125.1). NCBI lineage: Eukaryota > Metazoa > Chordata > Testudines > Geoemydidae > Mauremys > Mauremys mutica. The sequence goes on from NC_059073.1 coordinate 180,814,807, forward strand.
GTGAAGATACTTGTATGAAAGGCTATTTTACAAATGTATGATCTAATCATTTTATGTAATAAAGTTGGAAAATAATGTGCCTTAAAAAGTCATTCTCTGGACAGCTTCTGTTTGGAGATTCCATGTGCACTTTCCAAACAGTGTTAGCTTCATTCTTATATTTTTAAACAGTAAATTTGCTCAACTAAAATGCCTTTATAAAAATGTTTTAAAAGCACATTGTGATGAGAACTTTGGCAATAAACTGTATGACTTTGGTGTAATTGTGCTACAGTGGAAAAACTGGTTTATGTAGCAAGTCCATCTCTGATAAATATTTACAAGAACATTCCAGCATTAAAAGTAATTTACTGAAACACAGCTTCATTGTTCTGGCTATTTTAAAGCTTATACTTTGCATGCACTACTGGTGAGAAGATTGTGGCTACTGTAATGTAGGCAGGTATAATGTATCTGATTCTGCTCAAACTTCTTGATCAAATGCATGAGAGTTAACTGAGTCACATGTCTAAAAATTGTCTATTCAGTTTGAGAAAAGCTGGGCATGTGAAAGCCACTTAAACTTGGGGACAGTTTTTGCACTTTCCTGACGGCTGTGCTGACACTCTTTCTACACCTACCAGCCTCCACTACAGTTTCTTTAAAATTCAAGTATGATAAAGTGATCATTAATTTCTATCCCCAATGTGAAATATTTTACAACTGTGAAATGGGGAAAATTGACTAGGCAGTAGTACTGTAGAAAAGGACTTGGAGTTATAGTGGATCAGAAATAGAATATGAGTCATTCATGTGATGCAGTTGCAAAAAAAGCTAATAACACTCTGGCCTGTATTAGCAGGAATGTCATATGTAAGACACAGGAGGAAATTGTTCTGCTTTAAGTTAGCACTGGTGACGCCCCAGCTGGAGTACTGTGTCCAGTTCTGGACCCCACACTTGAGGGAAAACATGAACAAATTGGGGAGAGTCCAGAGGAGAACAAGTAAAATGTTCAGCGGTGCTCGGAGGGGGGGCGGGGGGGGGCTCTTCTTTTTTGCTTGGGGCAGGAAAAAAGTTAGAGCCGGCCCTGGTGGTGATCAATTGTTCTCCATGTTTACTGAAAGTAGAGCAAGAAGAAATGGGTTTAATCTGCAGCTAAGGGAGATTGAGGTTAATTATTAGGAAAAAGTGTCTAACTATCAGGGTAGTTAAGCTCTGGAATAGGCTTCCAAGGGAGGTTGTGGAATCCCCATCATTGGTGGTTTTTAAGAACAGGTTCAATAAATACCTGTCAGGGATGATCTAGGTTTACATGGTCCTGCCTCAGCACTGGGGGCTGGACCAGGTGACCTTCCAAGGTCCCTTGCAGCCCTACATGTCTATGATTCTGAGTGACAACAATGTGCTACTTATCAAAGATGCCATTAATAAAAACTAGGGCTGTCAGTCGCAGTGAATGCCTGCGATTACCTGAAAACAAAATTAACACGTTAATTTTTTTAATGCGTTAATTGCATACCTCTGGGCGGGCAGGGAGACATTGGTGGCTGGGGACTGAAGCCCCAGCCCGCAGCTCCATGGGCAACAGGGGGAGAGGAGGGCCTGAAGCCCCGCACCGGGCTGGAGCCCTGAGCAGGGCTGAAGCCCTTCCGCACTGAGTGGGGCTGAATCCCCATTCGCCCCCAGGACTAAAGGGGTTGGTCACAAGTTTTTCTAACAGGGAGGTCACTTTTTGTTTTTTTGAGTCCAAAAGGGGCTGCCAGCACAGAAAGTGAGAAACACTTAGAACAGGGGCCTGGCAAGCTCAGCCTCCCTGCACCCGCCTCTCCTCCCCTGCCACATGTAAATCCACCCTCCCTTGCAAACAAGGGTTCACTCGGGCTAAAGGGAGTTATGTAATAAGCATCATTCTACGTTTGTAAGTTGTGCTTTCACGCTAAACAGATTGCACTGCAGTACTTGTACAAGGTGAATTGAAATACTATGTCTTTCGTTTATCTTTTTTATAGTTCAAATATTTGTCATCAAAAATAATAATATAAAGTGAGCAGGGTACACTTTGTAGTCTGTGTTGTAATTGAAATCAACATATTTGAAAATATAGAAAACATCCAAAAGTATTTAAATCAGTGGTCCCCAACGTGGTGCCTGTGGGCACCATCGCGCCTGCCAGGGCATTTATGTGCGCCCGCCTAGTGCCCAGCAGGGGAGAGAAGCCACGGCCTCGTGCCTGCCGGGGACAGAGAACTCAGGCTGCGAGTGTGGTGTTCTCTGTTCCCAGCAGGCGCGGGGCCCGCCTAGTGCCCAGGGGAGACAAGCCTTGAAAAACTGTTGGCGCCTGCCACACTTGTCTGAAAACATGAATGTGCTACTGGCCACAAAAAGGTTGGGGACCACTGATTTAAATAAATGGTATTCTATTATTGTTTAACAGTGCAGTTAATCACACGATTAATCGTGATTAGATTTTTTAATCTCATGATTAATCGCGATTAATTTTTTGAATTGCTTGACAGCCCTAATAAAATCTCAAGCAACTAAAAGCAACAAAATAAATATTAAAGTACATTTATAATCTTACATTGCCCATATAATATGCAAACGCCTTGGGTGAAACCCTGGCTTCACTGAAGCCAATGATAAAACTCCCATTGATTTTAATGAAGCCAGGCCTTCATCCCTTTTTCTTTTCAAATATAAGGAAATCCATATTTCAGCATGGGAAGAACACTGTTGACATTCAGCAGCCTACCTGTCTTTTTGGTTGGTTGGTGCTGGTTTCAGTGAAATTACACTTTCTGATTTTGGAATTTCTCACTTTTGGGCAATGGGCCCTTTAACTTTCCTTTTCATGTGTAGGTAAAGATGGAGAGCCGCTCCTCAGCTGCAGTGGTGCTCTAAGCCACATTTCTGTCCCCCATCCTAGACCAGCTTAAGGGCTGATCTATGTTGTGCTAGCCACAGTGGTCCAGCAGAGATCATGTGGAGTTTCATGCACTCCTCTCCCTGGCACCTCACCTCCCTGCAGAGGCAGATTAAGGTCTCCTAGGGCCCTGGGCCAGATAGGGTTGCTAACTTTCTGATTGCACAAAACCGAACACCCTTGCCCTGCCCCTTGACCCACCTCTTATCCAAGGCCCCGCCTCCCACTCCATCCCCCCTCCCTCCATTGCTCACTCTCTCCCACCCTCACTCACTTTCACTGGGTTGGGGCAGGGGGTTGGGGTGCAGGCTCTGGGGTGGGGCCAGGGATGAGGGGTTTGGGGTACAGGAGGGAGCTCAAGGCTGGGACAGGGATTGGGGTGATAGAGGCAGTACCAGCTCCAGCTGGGGGTGTGGGCTCTGGGATGGGGCCAGGGATGAGGGATTTGGGTGCAGGAGGGGGCTCCGGCCTGTAGCTGAGGTGTTCAGAATGCAGGAGTGGGCTTAGGGCTGGACCAAGAAGTTGGGGTGCGGGCGGAGGTGCCAGCTCTGGCTGGGAGTGTGAGCTCTGGGGTGGGGCTAGGGATGAGGAGTTTGAGGTGCAGGAGGGGGCTTAGGGCTGGGGCAGATGGTTGGGTTGTGGGAGGGGGTGCGGAGTATGGGCACTGGGAGTTTTGGTGCAGGAGGGGGCTCAGGGCTGGGGCAAGAGGTTGGGGTGTGGGAGGGGGGTCAGGGTGCGGGCTCCAGCCGGGCGGCACTTACCTCAGGCAGCTCCCGGTTGGTGGTGCAGCAGGGCTAAATCAGGCTCCCTGCTTGCTGTGGCTCCGTGCTACTCCCAGAAGCAGCTGACATATCCGGCTTCTAGACATAGGGGTGGCCAGGAAGGATCCACACACTTCCTGTGCCCACAGGCGCTGCCCTGCAGCTCCCATTGGCTGTGGTTCCTGGCCAATGGGAGCTGTGGAGCTGGTGCTCGGGGCAGGGGCAGCGCATGGAGCTTCCTTGATCGCCCATCCACCTAGGGGCTGCAGGGACAAGTAGACACTACCGGGAGCTGCACAGAGCCAGGGCAGGCAGGAAGCCTGCCTTAGCCTGCTGTGCTGCCAACCAGACTTTTAATGGCACGGTCAGCAGCGCTGACCAGAGCCGTCAGTCTCCCTTTTCGACTGGATGTTCCGGTCGAAAACTGGACACCTGGCAACCCTAAGGCCAGAGAAAGTGTGGAGGCCTCAGCTCCAGAACCGTGACCCCACCCCAACCTTTACGTCTGTTGTCCTCCCATTCCGCTCCTTCTGCCTGTGGCTCCACTCCTGTTCCACCCACGGCCCCACCCCATTTCACTCCTTCCGCCATGGCCCTGCCCCAGTTTTGCCCATGGTCTAGCCCCATTCTGCCCCCCCACTGCAGTCCCACCCCCATTCACTCCTTTCTGCCCCCACACTGCACCCCAAGACCAGAGAAGCTCTGTCCCCCTGCGACAGCCCTGGAGCCACAGTGGGGAGCAAGAGCTCCACCAGTCCTGGGGCCACAGCGGGGGGCCAGGTACTGGGGCTTCCTCCACCACCTCGTGCTTCTGCCAGGGACTGGGGTCGGGGCACTGGTCTGCCCCATCTGCCCAGCACTTCTGCTGGGGACCAGGGTCGGAATGCTGGGGCTTCCCCTGCCTGTTCCGCGGCTTCAGCCAGGGCTTTGGGCTTCCACCACCATGCAGCGGACTTCTGGGGCCCCCCAACTGGCCAGGGCCCTGGGCATGGTCCCCATGGGCCCACTGGCTAATCTGCCATTGCCTCCCTGTCCTTTATGTGGAGGTGGGGAGAGGAGTGGATGTGCCAGCTTTACAACACCTGATGTGTCAGAGGAATCTTGACTTCATGTTCAAAGCAACTTTTGTGCTTGTGAAGGAAGGAGTGTACTACCCCTTTAAGGGACTGGCTGGAGCCTACAACAAAGCAGCCTGGATGTAATCAAGGAAGCTCCTTGCCCAACCCTGGGGGCTGGGCTATTTAAACAAGAAAAGGAAACTGAACAGGAGAGAGGGGGCTAGAAACCAGACTGGTGGTGGGCTCGTGTCTCTCTTGGGTTCCAGTAGCCTGATTAGACCCAGAGACTTTAGCTGTTGATTTTAAGTTTGGGAGCTCTGAACCAGGGCCCTAAGGTAAGGCCTTATGAACTTTTAAGACTTCTGCTTCCCTGAGGGTTTCTTAAAGACAGCATAGTGGTTTTATTAGGCTGTTTTGGGTTCTCCTTACTTAGATCTGATTCCTTACCGTACTGATTCCTGTAAAGTCACTTAATTTCTCTTTGTTTAATCTGCCCCCCATGAAAACTGTGGTTAATGGAAATTCTTTGCCAGGATGTAACATTTTCCTCTCTAGCCTTTGAAGCACTTTATAAAACTGGGTTAACATTATTTGTCTGACTTTACAGTTGGCAAAGTGCAATGGGTGCACTCCTGGCCCCAGTGATGTCAATGCTACAAACTTCCTGTAATGCCTCTGGCAAAGGCACTTGACCTTCTCTGGAAATGGAACCTGTGCCTATATCCCTTCACAGAACAGGCACGCAGTAGGATGAGTCACTTCACCAGATTGCTTTTCACTTTTGAAAAGTAGCCTGGGGCAGCTTGATGATCAATTAAAATATTCTTGGATTTTTTTTCCATTGGCTTCAGTCACAGAAACTCACATCTAGTATTCAAGTGGTGTCAATCTCTGAAATGCTTTAGTATTCCTGGCCTTGACAATGAATGCCAAACTCTTCCTTGGTTTGAATGTTGTGATATAACATGACTTTGCAGAGCTGAAAGAGGGACACAAAGAAAAATGAGCACCTTTAAAAAAAAAAAATTATAAGAAGCCATTTTAAAGTCTCAGAGTTCAAAATTCCAGTCTAGTTGTTGATTAGACTTAATAAACATTGTTTTTCTTGTCTGGAGTTACAACAGGGGATTAAAATCAGCCTTAAAGTTCCAAGCAAGTTTCCATTATATCTGTGAAGAGTCTACTACCATGCTCCCCACCCCACAAGCCGGGGATGTGCAACAAGAACCCTGGCCCTGTAGCTCCAAAAACTACAGGTATCTACCAGACAAAGGTCCATCTCTATTCACAATCACCTTTAAAAGGCACTTTGTGTCTTTCCTGAGATGCAGTGTCCTGCTAGAGGAAAAACCTGCTCACTCAGATATATTGGGCATGATCCTGCAGGGCACCGAGTACTCAGGCTCTGATCCAGAGCACAGCACTTGAGTACACAGTATTACTGAAGTACTTTGTTCGATCAGGGCCAGATTGCTCGGCACAGTGAGGCCCATTGTGTCGTAACCTGTTTGTCAAGTCAATGGTAAAATCTCAGGCTGATACAGAGTCTGAAACTACCACCACCAAAAAATTACTTTGCTTTGTTATTGATGCTTATGCTTATTATTTCACCCTATCAACATGTCCTAAGAGAAACCAGGACAGTGTATGAATCACCCCCCATTACGAAAAGTGGCTATGCCAGCAGATGGCGCTGTAAGACTAATATAGCCAGCATATACATTTTTGCAATACCTCGCGTTCAAATCCACTTGCAAACTCAGGTATTCTATAGTCTAGTGTGGTTTGATTTCTGATGCTTTATCACTAAGAAGTCTCCAAGATATTTGTCAATGTTTTTTAAAAAGCCTAATTAAATTAATATTTTAAAAATATACAAAAATGTAAGTAATAACTTACCACTAGAGCTTGGAATCCTTTGCTTATACTAATTTAAGATTCTACCATCTTAAAATATTTTTCTGGGATAATGTCAATAAACAGTTACCATGATTGTTCCTGGTAACCACCTTAGGCTCAACTCTGTTACCATGTTCAAAGTTTCCCAGTAGCCAAGTCAAATATTACATTAGCTCATTTTGAGCCAAACCCTATTGAAGTCAAGTGGAGTCTGTCTGTATATTGACTTCAATGGGATTTGGGCTTAGAATCAGGTTCTGCATCATTTTAGAGGTCCCTTTAAAAAATCACAATGTGATTTTGCCCCCAAAGTGCTTTTTTATGTATATATTTTAGTGCTAAGTGGTTGCTAAGACCCTTACAGGGGGATGTGAATAGAATGTTTCTGTTCCAAAGATTTCTCAATCTGTACTGATAACCTTTAGAGATGGAATGGAAAATGGGACACAACAAAGAAGCAAGGTAGTTGAATAGAGTTGCACACACGTCTAGTGTTCTTCATTTATTTGTCAGCATTTCTTTGAGGGAAGAACTGCTTTCTAGGCCTCTTGGAAGAATCATGACTGAGGGAGGTACTTGAAGGTATGGACTAGTGGAAGCATTGCAGATCATGGAAACAAGCTCTGACGTAGCTGTAGAATGCCAGGCAGACATAGGCATAGGGCTGTCCTTACCCATTAGCAAACTACGCAGCTGCGTAGGGCACCAAATTGCCCAGTGCCCTATGCAGCCGTGTGCTGCTCCAGCGACAAGTCCAATCCCCCAGCCGGCTAAACCGGCTAGGAAAGCTGCCCCTGATCCTGCTCTGCCCCCGCCCCGCCTCTTCCCACCCCTGCCCCGCCCCCACCCCAGCCCTGCCCCCACTCCACTCCTTCCTCAAAGCCCCTGCCCCTGCTCCACTCCCCCCCTCGCCTCTTCCCACCCCTACTCTACCTCCGTCCCCATTTCCACTCCACCTCTTCTCCTGAGCTACATCTCAGGGGACTGCAGCAGGGGTCTGGTGCACCCTGCACTCACCGGGAGGTGGGAAGTGGAGCAACCCAGCCCCAGCCTGCCCCGCTCCCCTGGTGTAGTGTATTAAAGTGCTCTCCATAGTAATGGCATACATTATAGTGCAAGAAACTGCTACCTGTAGGCATTTGCTACATCGGGTAGCAGTTTACTACACCGGCTCCCAGCTGCCACACTGGTGAGTGCTGGGGGGCTGTTTAAGTAATATTTTAATGTAGTTTCTCAATACAGTAAGTTGTCACCTCTACAGGTTATCGGTTCAAATCTCCCCCCTAAAGCCTCAAGGCTGGGAGCCAGGGCAGCAGAGCAGAGTGGGCTGGAGCCGGGTCATTCCACTGCCTGCTGCCCCATGAGTGTGGGGTTGGGCCTGCCCTGCAATCACCGGGCAGCAGGCAGTGGAGTGACCCGGCTCCAACCCGCTCTGCTGGCTCGTGCGGGGGGGGGGAGTGGGGGGTTTCCCCCCTGTGCCCCAAGCCTGCTCCTGCCCCCCACAGACCTTGGGCGCAACCCCAGGCCTGGGGCCAGCCTCCCCGGCTGTGTAGGGCACCACAATGTCTAGGGACAATCCTGCACAGACATGTTAAAGCCTCTTGGTTACCATCTCTTCATATCAGGGGGTGGGGAGGGGAAGAGAATAAGAATAATGCAAAAAAGATATAGCCTAATAAAAGCTGCAGAGAACTGGACTTCTGCATTCTTGCTAGTGCTAGTTATGAGAAACGCCTAGTGCATGGATGTACTGATATCCCTTGTGAGTCAGATTTTCAAAAGTGGACTCCCAACTTTGAGTCTGCAGTCAGCTACGGGTACAATTCTTTGCACTAGTGATGTAATTTTGATATTCAAATACTTGTTTATGCCTTTGGAATGAGAAGGTAGACATTGAAGTCAAATCTGCATGTGCAGAATTTGCACTTGAAACACCGACAGACCCCTGTTGGCAGGATTGAACCTGGTGCCTCTGGAGCTAAATGCATGAGCTTGTATGGCAGTGGTCTCCAACCTTTTTATGCACAAGATCACTTTTTGAATTTAAGATCAATCCAGGATCTACCCTGCCCCTTCCCCAAGGCCCCGCCCTGCTCACTCTATTTCCCCCTCCTTCAGTCACTCGCTCTCCCCCACCCCCATTCACTTTCACCGGGCAAGGGGTTGGGGTGCGGGAGGGGGTGCAGGCTCTGGGCTGGGGCCAGGGGGCTTGGAGTGTGGGAGGGGGCTCCGGGCTGAGCCTGGGGCAGTGGTGTGTGGTGCAGGAGTGAGGGGTGCAAGCTCTGGGAAGGAGTTTGGGTGCAGGGGGTCATGTGGTCACACTGCACCTAATCTCATAGAATCCACTGGATATTCCATGAGTTTTACTTTTTATTAGTGTCATTTGTAGTTTATAGATCTGTAAGCATGCGATACCCATGCGTTGCCCATGCTCAATGCAGCTGACTGGCAAGAAGCCCGGCTGCAAGCTATTTATTGACATTCATGATACACTACTTGGCAAAAAGGAGGGGCAAAGCCCAGCAGCAGTTGTTCCACCTAACCCTAACTACTATTGAGAGAATGGACCAAACTAAAACTGATTCAGGGAGTGCTACACCGAGTAGGGTGACCAGACAGTAAGTGTGAAAAATCGGGACGGAGGTGGGGGGGTAAGAGGAGCCTATATAGGAAAAAGACTCAACAATCGGGACTGTCCCTATAAAATCAGGACATCTGGTCACCCTAACACAGAATGACTATGGACCCTTTTCAAAAGCAACGAGCACAACTAGTGCTGCCAAAAGAGTACAGAGCCCTGGCCATGAGCACCCTGCATGATGACTTTGGACATTTAGGGATGGAGCGGACCCTGCAACTTATTCGTAGTAGGTTCTATTGGCCCCGGATGGCTGAAGATGTTCGCAGGAAATGTGAGACATGCGCTCAATGTGTTCAAAGAAAAACTTTGCCCATGAGGGCTGCTTATCTGAAGAACATCACCTTTGGAGCTGGTATACATTGATTTCTTGTCTTTAGAAGTAGACAAGGGGAATGTCGGGAACATTTTAGTAGTGACTGACCATTTTACGCGGTATGCACAGGCATATCCCACATGTGATCAGAAGGCCACCACCGTCACTCGAATACTATGGGAGAAATATTTCTCAGTTTATGGATTCCCAGTTCAGATACACTCTGACCAGGGGCGGGACTTTGAGAGTCACCTTCTGAAGGAGGTGCTGAGGATAGTGTTAGGATATAGATATTCAGGCCTGTCTGCAAAGGCCTATACTTTAGGAATTTAGGTGTATTCTTATCACTAAGCTAGTTATAGAGGTATAAAAGAAAGAATCAAAATCACTGCCTGTATGTGTCAGGGCCTTCTCTTACTGTGACAGTCTGAGGCCCTGTTCTTAGGATAAGCCTTTGGCTAAGCAGCAGATGCAGCCATAAGCTGGGAAGTGCATGGTCACATCCTCACATTCCAAACTAGTCACATTGAAATAAGTTGCTATTGGGCTGTTTGGAATACAATCCTGTCCTGATATTCCTATCACCTCCAGAGAAAGGGAAGAGCCTAGAAGATGTAAAAGGAAACTTAGTTTGATAGCATCCTGTCTGGCAAGAACTCACTTATCAATAGCTGGGATGTGAAATCCTCATTTCTGTATTGTTCTATCACTGTAGTCTCCACTTCCCTATTAGTTGTCTGTATAATCTCTGTCTGGTTCAGTGATTGTTTCTGTTTGCTGCATAATTAATTTTGTTGGGTGTAAACCAATTAAGGTGGTGGGATATAATTGGTTAAATAATCATGTTACAATATGTTAGGATTGGTTAGTTAAATTTCAGTAAACTGATTGGTTAAGGTATAGCTAAGCGGAACTCAAGTTTTACTATACGGTCTGCAGTCAATCAGGAAGTAAGGGGGGAATGGGAACAGGGAATGGGAACAGGGACACAGGCAAGGCTCTGTGGTGTCAGAGCTGGGAAGGGGGATACTGAGGAAGGAAACTGGAATCATGCTTGCTGGAGGTTCACCACAATAAACATCGAATTGTTTGCATCTTCGGACTTCGGGTATTGTTGCTCTCTGTTCATGCGAGAAGGACCAGGGAAGCGAGAGGGTGAAGGAATAAGCCCCCTAACAGATAGCAGGAATTAAAAAGTCTAGGACAACGCCTTATCACCCGCAAGATGATCCTCAACCAGAGAGGTTCAATCGAACCCTGTTAGATATGTTGGGGACTTTGCGACCAGAGCAGAAGACAGCAGTTTGCCAGCAAAATCTGGGTATTGCTGGCAAACACAAGATAGCTGACAGATGGAAGGCCATACCTTACCTGGTGATGGAAAAGCTGGGAGATCTGCCAGTCTACAAGATCAAACCTGAAGTGGGTCCAGGGCAAATAAAGACGGTGCATAGAAACCTTTTGCTCTCTGTGGGGGAATTTGTAGGCACCCCTTATGAGATGGACCCCGACAGGACAACTGGGCAGGACAAAAGTGCCAGAGCAAAGCCGCCATCCAACATGGACAATGGGCCCCTTGCAGCTAACCTACCCCTATTCCGCACATTTGAGAGTGAGTCTGAGGAGGAAGACACAACTAGGGTGTATCCTGGAATGGAGACAAGATTTCAGTCTGGATCAGCTGAACCAAGAGAGAGCTCCCCCTCCTCAGCCCTAAACCCCATGGTGGAAGTATTTAGGCCCGTTACATTTCTGGTGCATGCCTACACCACCACAAAGAATGATGCTATGGGAGTCACCCCATATCTCTTGATGTTTGGGTGAGAACCAAGATTACCCATAGACCTGTGCTTTGGTGTATCAGAGAATGGAGATAGCTATGAAACTCATCAGCAATATGTATCCCGACTAAGAGAAAAGCTGCAGGATGCTTATCATTTAGCTATGTCTGCAGCTCGGAAGAACTCAGACCGCAACAAACATCAATATGCTGCTAGGGTGTGTTCGCAGGAGCTCCAGCCGGGGGACAGAGTCCTGCTGCAAAATCTGGGTATTGCTGGCAAACACAAGATAGCTGACAGATGGAAGGCCATACCTTACCTGGTGATGGAAAAGCTGGGAGATCTGCCAGTCTACAAGATCAAACCTGAAGTGGGTCCAGGGCAAATAAAGACGGTGCATAGAAACCTTTTGCTCTCTGTGGGGGAATTTGTAGGCACCCCTTATGAGATGGACCCCGACAGGACAACTGGGCAGGACAAAAGTGCCAGAGCAAAGCCGCCATCCAACATGGACAATGGGCCCCTTGCAGCTAACCTACCCCTATTCCGCACATTTGAGAGTGAGTCTGAGGAGGAAGACACAACTAGGGTGTATCTTGGAATGGAGACAAGATTTCAGTCTGGATCAGCTGAACCAAGAGAGAGCTTCCCCTCCTCAGCCCTAAACCCCATGGTGGAAGTATTTAGGCCCGTTACTGGCATCCCTGTGCCACCAATGTGACCCTGCTGTGATGACACACACAGATTATTGGACAGTGGAGACATACAGGTGGAGGGTGCCCCGGGAACCTTGGACTTTCCACTGTTAGAACCAGAGATGCAGGGGCCTGTGCCAGTAGCTGAGGGACCCTCAAAGGAAACCTCTCCATCCGTCACTCAAGAAGATGTTCCCCTTACCATGGCAACAGAGATTCTCAATAGATGGGACAGGGTAATAAGACCAGTAAAATGGTTAACTTATGATGCACCTGGGGTCACTAGTGAGGAGCCAATACATTTAGCACACAAGCTGGTGGAAACCATAGTGGGCTTCCTGAGGCACTTTGGAGGGAACCAATAAATTGGTATAATAGGGAGTGTGATTTGTCGGGATGACAAATTCTCGGCTGAGGGGAGGATGTAAGCAGAGTCAGAATGAGCACTACCCTGACATCTGGTGGTGAGTTGTGGAAAAGGATTTCAGGGGCTGATCTCGTTTGCATAGGCACACCCACTCCGCCTAGCACGAAGGGACTGCTTGCCCAAATGATCACTTTGGCTGCTGTGGGATCCCTAATCTCTTTGTTATTGGGGAAGGAGAAATAAAGTGTTGTTATTCTGGTTATGGAATCAAGGACAGTAGAACTGTACTTGGCATTTTATGACAGAGGGACTCGCCCTCAACTAAGTAGCACTCGCTAGGCAAGGGACATGGGTTCCAAAGCCTAGTGAACTGAGAGGTTGGGGGCAGGTATTTATACTTGGTAGTGTGGGCCCCTAAACACCACTTTGATCTCTTCTCTCTCCACTGTGTAATAACAGAGCTAATTTTGACTCCATTAGGAATCTTGTTATATGCTGCAGAGCTGAAATAACTGATTCCTAGGTTTAAGCATTAGGCCTACTTTGGGCAAGTGGTTCTGAGTGTGCCAGCACTTCTCCTCTTCTTCCCCCCTCCCCACTAACAGCTGAAATTGCTAAAGTTACTAAGAGCTGAAATCACTGAGGGCTGGGGGTGCTGAAGACATATTGGTGAGCGGCTAGCAGGGTGGCTAGTGGAGAGGCACAGCTAGCAGGACCCCAGCAAGACTGTGCAGTGGAGCATGTAAGCTGCCCCCATAACTCCCCCCACTTCCACCCAGGCTTGGAGGTAAACTCTGCAGATGAACTTTTGAGCTCTGGGGGCTGTGCTGACCAAGGACAGAAACTGTGGGTGGGGGTTACTGTTGGGTTGCTGGACTTAAGAACCTGAGGGGAAAAGGACACTGCCAAACTTACTCATGCCAAACTTTTGCTCATGGTTTGTGTTATGAATCCTGTTTGTGGTGTTTCCCCAACATAATGCCGCAATGTTTTTCCCTTATTAAAAGGATTTTGCTACACTCGGACTCTGTGCTTGCGAGAGGGGAAGTATTGCCTCCTAGAGGCGCCCGGGAGGGTGATATGTAATTGTCCCAGGTCACTGGGTGGGGGCTTGAGCCGGTTTTGCATTGTGTTATTGAAACGGAACCCCTGGATACTGAACCCGGCCCTTGTTGCTGCCAACTCTGACGGGCAGAAGGGTTACAGATCCCAAATCCTTCAGGGATTGTCACAAAGCAGTGTCACATTCTTAACTGTGGGGTGTGCATTGGCTGAGCCTGGGGCAGGAGTTTGGGGTGCAGGAGTGAGGTGTGTAAGCTCTGGGAGGGAGTTTGGGTGCAGGAGGGGACTCCATGCTGGGGTAGTGTGTTGGGGTGCAGGAAAGGATGAGGGGTGCAGGCTCTGGGAGGGAGTTTGGTACAGGAGGGGGCTCTGGACTGGTGCAGGGGATTGGGGTGCATGAGGGGGTGTGGGCTCTGGGAAGGAGTTGGGTGTGGGCTCAGGGCTAGGGCAGATGTTTGGGGTACAGAAGGGGGTGCAGGGTCTCTGAGGGAGTTTGGTGCAGGAGGCGGCTCTGAGCTGGGGCCTGGGGTGGGGATGCAAGAGGAGGTGTGAGGTGCAGGCTGCAGCTGGGAGGCACTTACCACAGGTGACTCCTGGTTGGCAGCGTAGCAGGGCTCAGGCAGGCTGCCTGCCTGCCTACCTGCCATGGCCCCATGTCGCTCCTGGAAGCTGCTGGCATGTCCTGGGGAGGGAGAGGGGGCAGCGGGTCTCTGTGCGCTGCTTGCACCTGCAAGTGCTGCTGACCAGTGGGAGCTGCGGGGATGGTGCTGGGGGCTGGGGCAGCGCGCAGAGCCACTTCACTCCCCACCCCCAGGGGCCGCAGAGACATGCCAGCAGCCAGCCGCTTCCGGGAGCGGCATGGGGCTGCAGCAGGCAGGCAGCCTGCCTGAACCCTGCTGCGCCGCTGGACTTTTAGCAGCCTGGAGATTGCGATCGATTGGCAGAGGCTCCAGGATCGACCAGTTGATTGTGATCGATGGGCTGGTGACCACTGCTCTATGGCATGAGCTAAAAGCCATATGGCCCTTAGCTAAAGCTGTAGAGCAGACTCATTCATCTCTCTCTAAGTGGTCTGGGTGCCATTAGATGGGACAGAGCAGAGAACACCACACCCCGGAGGTATGTGGGTTACATACGCAGTTACTACAGTGTTGTGCTCAGTATTATGCATGCATTGTTATGTGCACACAGTTAATTGTGCCCTCAATTTGGCATCTGTAGTTGACTGCTGGCACAGAGTTAGAAGCCAGGGTGAAGCCAGACTGAAAATGTAACATTATACCAGTACTTTGGGTACATAATCACTGGGTGATTTTTGTGGCTAGAATATGAAAAGGTACATGGTTGGAAGGCAGTCAGCTTTGGAGTCCAAATCCCATTGGTCTGGCTGTCAATTAAATGCCCATTGATTTGGGCTGGATGGGACCCTTTAATGTAATGTGTGATTGCACTGGATAAGCTTGAATACTTGTTTTCAAGTTAGGTAATTGTTCATTAAATGTGTGGGCTTCTGCTTAAATGAAGGTGACAATACTGAGCCTTTATTCATCAACCACATGGTGGCAGCATCAATGAATATTGTGATTAATTTCACCAGTTCCAGCTGTATTCTTCTCACAAGAGCTCTTTTATCATCAGTCATCACTAATCTTGGTAACTGCACAATCATGTTGCTGTTGCCCTTCACCGGCTCAACTCCCGAATCCGTCAACTTCACTGATTATATCTTGGTTTAGACTGTAAACCATTAAAAGCTGCGACGTATAAGGCCTGATTCTCCTATGCTAGTGGAACACCAACTTCAGTGGAGTAATTCTTGAGTTGCCCCAGTGTTGGAGGAGAACTGGACTCTGTGCTTTAGTTGTAGGTAAAGCACCATGCACACTTATGGTGCTGTGAGAATAAATAAATAATAGCTATCTACTGTGGATAGTATATTAGGGAATAGTATCAGGTTGCTTGTATTTTTACTCCCCACCGTGAAAGAGCCAATTCCTGGTTCAAGCTCTGCTGGAGTCTTTTTAACTTTAAATTCTGTTCATACCCTGGTGTAAATCTGGAATAGGACAATTGAGTTGGAGTAGTTACATCAATGTAACTAAAAGCAGGGTTTGGCCCATGGTGTCTGTGATAATTTATTTAAGGGATTAATCATGTGTCAGCTTCTAGATCTCCCAAATAATATTTGACATTTTTATGTCTTACTGGCATAATCTGCAGTTTCTCCTTCAAGTCCACAATGATTTAAAGCAGTTGCTGGTATCCCAGCTTGCTTTCATCTCAGCAGTAGATTTGTGCTGTGAATTCTTTTGCATATCTTCTAAGTTCTAGTGCATGCAGCTTTTAACACTATGCAGTTTCCTGCCATACATTCACCCTCCCCTTTTGGTCTTCATCCTTTTTTCTCCTACTAGCAGCCCCCTCCCCTGCTCCCTTTTCCTTTCACCTCATTGTGTTGCCTAGCAGGATGTAGTACAGAGTTTCCTTGGCTGCTGCATACATTACTACAGAATGTGCAGGAAAAAGAAGAAACTTGGGCTCAGCATTCCAAACCCAAAGTAACCGTTCTGTTATTCTTGCTGTTAAGAAGTCAACATGCTTGAAACTACTTTGTAGATGCACAGCCAGAGCTGGGGAGAGCAATGCAGCAACAAGGTGACTGGCACTGAAACCACTGTTAGTCTAATGGATTAAAAATATCACCTTCCCCACACTTGAACACTGGTTTCTAATATAGATCTGATTTCACTGAAAGGGTATTGCACAGAACAAACTAAGGTAAACGTATATGCCAAGAAATACAATTCTGGAAGGGGGGAAAAAACAGAGAAGCCTGTTTTGAGGGTCTGCACAATGAGGCTGATAGAACCTGTGGCCAGGAACCTCCGAAGAAGTGTACTGATTTCACAACAGCCCACCCCATAGAAGGCCTGGTGGGATTAAATACAGCAAAAAAATAAAGATAAGTGTAGGCCATTGTTCTTGTTGCCAGTGCCCCCTGGTGTCAGGTCATGACATTCTGGGGGACTTCATCTCCTTCCAGTGGCCACTCCCTTGGTCCTGCAATGTCAGTCTTCCAGGGCCAGGTCACTCAAAGGTTTGATCCCCCTTCCAGGGTAACAAGGTCCAACTGTAAACCCAAATAAATATCTAAATTAATAATTCTTCTGCTTCTCTTGTGATGCACTGAAGTTCTCTGCTTCTTAGCCCCTCTTCCTTGGTCCTGCAGAGCATCTCCTAGCCTGCTTCCTCCCAGCAGATCTTCTCACTACCTACCCTTCCCAGGGACTCTGGCAACTTTCTTCAGGTATCTCCCTGCTCCCTAGAGGCCCAGTTTCAGCCTCCCCTCTCCCTGAGCCTAACCTACTGGGTGTGGGTCTCTTTCAGTACTGACTCTCCCAGGCCCTTGTTCCAGTCCCCTCCTGAGGCTGAACTCACAGCTTTATTTAAGTAGTCCTCTCTCTGCTCCCCGATAGCTGGCATCAGTTATTATAATTAAGACACACTCAGCTGGGAAATTGCTGTCTGGTCACAGGCAAGGCTGACAGGGGCTTGCCTTAAAGGGCCAGCCAGTCTGTGGCACTACTCAGTGTTAAAACTGAAAAATTAAGCTTGTTTCATATACTGGGCACAAAAATGAGTCTGTACAGCAAAGTCACACTGGCATATCTGTATGAAGACAAACACTGCTCAGTAGAGTATGGAATAGTGAGACAGGAAGTCTCACTTGGTGTTACAGAACTGTCTGCAAATGCAGAGGATCAAGTGTAAAACTTTTATGCAGAACAAGATGCAAAAGATATTCTTAAAGTTGCAGAGTTGAATTGAATACATCAGTGATACAGCTCCCAGAGCGCTGCCAAATTGTATACATGATGTAAAGTCCCGTGAACACCAAAAAATAACATTTGAGCTGAACTTAATCAGATGAGAAAATGAAATGTTGAGTGCCTATAGACACTGATTGGGTTCGCAGTGCGGTCAGTGTAATTAAACCAACCAAGTTAAGGATTTGCATAGATCAAAAGAAATTTGAAACATGCCATCAAATCTGAGCCCTACCCACTTGTGACACTTTCTTGAGGTGCCCAGAAGTAGGAGTCACTTTGTTACCTTTCTGCTTTAGCAAAAGAGACACTTACTGATGTTAAGCTGCATGCCAATTCCCTGACACTCATGTCTGTTAGCCACCCAGACAATCTCCTCCAGAGCTCCACCAGCCTTTACTTTGCCTTGCAGATAACACTTGGTGCACCCCTGTTCCTGAGCCCCCCTGGAAGAGCATTTCCCCTGGAGTATCCAGCCCCTGCCACTAGACGCTCTCAGAAATTACCAATTTAGCTATCTGCAAAGAGACACCACCTTGTTTGATTTAATTAAGAATTCACATTTTGCTTAATATTACTGCACTGAGATGGACTCATAAAACAATGTTTATTAACAAAGAGAAATGTAAGTGATGCAAAGCAAGGATAACGGAAATGGATATGGTTATAAATAAAACCACAGTATAACACACTTCTAAGAGACTAAACATAATAGATACTAGAAGGTTTTGAACCCAAGCATAGGAGTCCCCAGGCAGCTGCTGCAGCCTGGTCTCCACAAAGCTAGTAGGACTACAGCCTTAGCCAAGGCACCACCCAGGAGAGCCCTGATTGGAGGATCACCGGGCTCCACTGATTGGTCCAGTGATGATATTTAAACCAGAAGGAAGCAGAGGAAGTTTGTCTGAGCAACATGGTGCTTTTCTGTTATGGCTGTGTTGGACCCTGTCTGTGCCTGTATCCAACCCTGTCTGTGATCAGGGATGGTCTAGATGGTATTTGGACCAGGGGACTAAACTCGATGACCTCTCGAGGTCCCTTCCAGTCCTTGAATCTATGATCCTTACTGTACTCCTGCACTCACCTTGTGCTTAATCATTGCCTCTCCTCCTGCCCTTATGCTTCACTTCTGATCTTCAATTACCAGTCCTGCTTCTGACCCTGACTTTGGAGTTAAAATCATGCGAAACCAATGAGGTTCACATATTGCACCTTTACCCTGAAATCCTAGCCTGGCCTGAGGTTTGAGTTCCATTGAGAATGTTGTACCTAGCTGAAAGGAGGGGAAGAGATTAGGTTTTCAGTGACTTTAATTTGACACTGTAATGGAAGCACAGCTGGGTAACATAAGTAGCCACACAGAATACAAGGGATAGCAGTTGATTAATTAGTATAGAAACAACTGAGTCAAGGTGTACATAGAGAGGCTGGGTCTGTTTGAGGAGCTGCAGATGGGTGAATTTTGGCTTACTTAGTAAAGTCAAGAGTGTAATACAGGTCTGACTCATCAGAAAGCTGGTGGTACAAGACTGATATTTACTTCTTGGCCCAGTTATAGGACATAAATCAAGGTTACAAAAGGTTACACCTGTCACTTGGCAAGAATCGGTATCCACTGACTCCATGGGCTACTGTTGCATCTTTCCATTTGTCTGGGGGAGTTAGGTTGTTGTTTTTCTCTTTGACCAAAGGCATTTAAAACCATAAACCAAAAATAACACACAATCAATAATAAATACAGAACTCTGGAACAGAGGTATATTAAACATCAGTCAGTAACTGTCTCTGAAATGATTCGGTACGTTGATCCAATGCTGCAGATGCATATTTTAGGTAACGAATTATTACCCCACCTAGCAGTGACAATGTGAATTTTGAATCTTTTTTTATCCTGGTTTCTCCTTAAGTCCTTGGAAGGCAACTTTAGATGATGCTTCGTGCAGCAGGACTTCTTTTGCCTGGTGTCATCCTGGCTTTTCTGTTGCTGGGCTCGGGAGGAGAGTTGGGGTCAATCCACTCTGCTGCCTGCAGAAGGCTGCATTCTACTCCAAAAGTTAGTTTGTTTTTCCTCCTGTTTCCTTCCTCTCCTGGAAGGTGATGTTCAGAAGTTTTTCATGGAGCATGAAGTCTAGATGACTTCTTCAGATTTCTGGGTAGAGAGAATTTT